>NC_069389.1:102198358-102820025 GCF_027475565.1 Acinonyx jubatus | reverse complement strand
CAGCTTCCCATCCACCTGAAATAGCTTTTTAGATAACTAAGAAAATGAACTGGTATGCATTTTTTAGCTTCTTTTCTGCATGTGAATATGGGTGTGCTATCCAGATTGTCAGGGTAGCCAGAGGCTAGTGCCTGACATCATTAGACTACAGAACTTCCTCTACCATCTGAATTGAAGCAGGTCGTTCTACTTAGGAAAATCATCTGACATGACAGTTTCCCATGATACAGTTTAAACCTAGGTAACTGGTTGCACTATTTAGTTAGGGCATAGTTTTAGTAGATTTCCCATCAGACCAGCCTGAAGCAAAATTGAGAATAAAGGTAGTTTTTTTTTTTTCTATGTGATCAACTTCTTTCAATCCCAGGTATGCTGCTAACCTGTGTCCACAGTCTCTGGCTTGCAACTCCAATTCTGACTATTCTCTCCCTGAGACAATACTTCAGAATGTTCCACCAAAACTCTATGCCTAGCATGTGCTGCCTGTGTAGGATGGTGTGGTGTGAACCCTAAACGTAGAAAAGAACAGTCAAAACTTCAATGAAAAGATAGGTCTAACTCCATCCCTGAAACCAAAGCAGGAAGAGACTTAATAGAGAGGAGAAAAACTCAAAGATGAAAATATGAATATAAAAAATTATTCAAATGAATAAGAAAAATATAAAAAGAATGAGTATAAATGAGTAGCATGAGATATAAGAATAGTAGCAGAAAGACTAAGATTCAGAGTGAATGTGGACTTACACAAAGGGCTAAGATTACTGAAAGGGTTTTGAAAGATATACTTGAAATAAGGAAGAGCAAGGAGGGTCTGATGCTTGAAGGTGACAGAGAAAAAACAGAAATGACTTCTCTGCTCCTACTGTGCTTCTGCCTTTTCTGTTTCTGAGGGTAGGTCTCATATCAGAATGAGTAGTAGGTACAGATTAAGGAAGATTTAAATTTCAAGTGAGCTTAAAGAAAGCACCTAGTTGCCTTAAATAATTAAATTAAATATATTAAGGAAATAGCATATTATAATATTAATCTTTCACTGATTTTCTTTGATTAATTTTTCAAGGAAAGATGTAAGGCCTGCAAATAGAACCTTAAGGTTCAAAACAAATTGAAAGTAAATTCTGTACACCGAAGACCGATTGTTAGATATGAAATCTGGGTAAAATAATAGGCTAATAAAATGGGATTGATGAGCCCTTACCAAATTATTCAGTCACCTTGATGATGAAAATAATTAGATAAATATACCATATTCTTGAACAGGTAGACTCCATAGTATAAACATGTCAGGTTCCCAACAGTCATATATATATCCATTGACATGCCAGTCAAACATGATTTTCAGGAATCTGACAAACAGATTCTAAAACATAGATGCAAGAACAAAAGGCCAAGAATAACCAAGACATTCCTAAAGAAGACAAATGTGAAAAAAACTTACACCATAAAATATCAAGATGTACTCTGAAATGCATTTATAAAAACCATGTGGGGGGTGCCTGGATGGCTCATTCGGTTTAGCATCCAGCTCCTGGTTTCAGCTGTCATGAGCTCATGGTTCATGGATTTGAGCCCCACATGGGACTCTGCTGAAAGTGTGGGGCCTGCTTGAGATTCTCTCTGCCTGTCTCTCTGCCCCTCTCCCCCCCAACTCATGCACACTCACTGTCTCTCTCAAAATAAATAAACTTTAAAAAATGTGGTGTTTTCACTATGATAGACAAACCAGTGGGGCAGAATATATAGGACTTAAAACAGAATTGACACTGAAGATCAATGGACAAATGAAAGAGTTTGGGTTGTTCATGTGATGGGAAAATATGAAAATCAACCCTAACTTCTAGGATTAAAGTATACATAGAAATTAAATATGAAAAACAAAATTAAAAGTACCTTGAAATTAATAGAGGAGAATAGTTTGAAAACCTCATTGAAGAAACTTAAGACATATAAAGCTCAATTCATAAAGGAAAACAGAAGAAATTTAAGACATATAAAGCTCAATTCATAAAGGAAAACACAAGATAACTTTGACTATAATAAAATCAAGAACCTCTTTTCATCAAAATAAAACACAGAGATATTTAAAAAAGGGAAAAATTCAGGGGAAATAAATTTGGATTAGATACAATTGAACTGATATTTGGGAATAGATAATGAATTCCAAAAAAATTATTAAGAAAAATGACATAGGAAAGATGTTAAGAGAGTAAATCCTAGGAGTTCTTAGTGAAAATTTTTTGTTTTCTTTTTTCTTCTTTCTTTTTATTGTATCTATATGAGATGATCAATGCTAGCTGAACCTGTTGTGGTAATCATTTCATAATACATGTAAATCAAACCATCATATTGTATACCTTAAACTTATGCAGTGATGTATGTCAATCATTTCTCAATAAATCTGGAACTAAAGAAAATTAAGTCCTTAATGGTAAAAAAAACATAGGCATTTCAGGAAATGAAACATACATGAGCCATAAACATACAAAAAATAATCAACTCATTGGTAACCATATAACTGAAAATTAAACATACAATACTATTCCATACCCTCCATATTGGCAATGATGAAAAAGGCAGGCAATTCCAAGTATTTCAAGATAAGGACAATGGGAACACTAACCCACTGCTTGTGGGGTAAATTGATAGAACAACTTTCTAAAACAGTTTTTCATTTCCTAGTAAACAGTAAACATGGTTGAGACATTTACTGTTGTCCAAATATACACGTTCTCCCACATGCCCCAGATACCTTTCTGTTATGTGATACCATGAAACTAATTTTGGATAATAGGATGTGAATAGAAGTGACGTGTTACTTTTAGGCCAAAACATTTAAAAGTAGGTATAAATTCTCCAGTTTCTCTTTCCCTGCTCCAGTGACCATATGTTACAGTAGTGACACACCAAAATAAAAAAAATTGTTCATTGATTCTACAAATGGAGGAAAGTTTTTGGCCATAAAGAACTTCATGTGAGTGAAAAATAAATATTTGTTGCATTAAGCTACTGAGACTTTCTTGAGTTTTTATTTAAATTATAGTTAGTTAACAGTGTAATATTAGTTTCAAGTATAAAATATAGTGATTCAACAATTCCATGCATCACCTGGTGCTCATCACAACAGGTGCACCCCTTAACCCCATCACCTATTTCACCCATCTCCCTCACCCACCTCCACTCTGGTAATCATCAGTTTGTTCTCTATAGTTAAGAATCTAGTTTGCCTTTCCCGTTTGCTTGTTTTGTCTCTTAAATTTCACATATGAATGAAATAATATAGTATTTGTCTTTCCCTGACTTATTTTATTTAGCATAATACTCTGTAGTTCCATCTATGTCATTGCAAAAGGCAAGATTTCATTCTTTTTATGGCAGAGTAATATTCCATTGTGTGTGTGTGTGTATGTGTGTGTGTTGTGTGTGTGTGTGTGTGTGTGTGTGTATATATATATATATATATATATATATATATAATATAATCACATCTTTATCCATCATCAGTTGTTGCATACTTGAGCTCTTTCCATAATTTGGTATTGTCGATAATGCTGCTATAAATATTGGGGTGCATGTATCCCTTTGAATTAGTACTTTTGTATTCTTTGGGTAAATATCTAGTAGCACAATTGTTGGATCACAGGGTAGTTCTATTTTTAACTTTCTGAGGAACCTCCATACTGTTTCCACAGTGGCTATACCAGTTTGCATTCCCACCAACAGTGCAAGATGGCTCCCCTTTCTCCGCATCCTCACTAATATGTGTTGTTTCTTGTGTGACTGATTTTAGCCATTCTGACAGGTATGAGGTGATATTGTAGTTGTGATTTTCATTTCCTTGATGACAAGTGATCTAGAACATCTTTTTATGTCGGCTATCTGTATATCTTCTTTGGAAAGATATTCATGTCTTTTGCCCATTTTTAATTGCATTATTCATTTTTGGGTGTTGAGTTTTATAAGTTCTTTATATATTTTAGAAAGTAACCCTTTATTGGACATGTTATCTGCAAATATCTTCTTCCATTCCATCAGTTGCCTTTTAGATTTGTTGATTGTATCCTTCACCATGCAGAAGCTTTTTATTTTGATAAGTGAGTTCAGTAAAATCACAGGATAAAAAATCAGCATACAGAAATCTATTATATTTCTATACATCATTAATGAAGTAGCAGAAAGAGAAATCAAGGAATCAATCCCATTTATAATTGTACCAAAACCCATAAGATACCTAGGAATAAGCCTAACCAAAGAGGTAAAAGACATATACTCTGAGAGCTTTAAAAAAAAATTATGTTTTATTTTTGAGATAGAGACAGAGTACCAATGGAGGAGGGGCAGAGAGAGAGGGAGACACAGGATCCAAAGCAGGCTCCAAACTTTCAGCATAGAGCTTGATGCAGGGCTTGAACTCATGAACTGAGAGATCATGACCTGAGCCAAAGATGGATGCTTAACCAACTGAGCCACTCAGGAGCCCTTGCTCTGAGAACTTTTAAAACCCTGATGAAAGAAATTGAAGAAGACACAAAGAAATGGAAAAACATTCCATGAGCATGGATTGGAAGAACAAATATCATTAAAATGTCTATACTACACCGCAATCTACATATTTAATTCAACCCCTATCAAAATACCAATAGCATTTTTTAAAGAGCTAGAAAAAAACTATCTTAAAATTTGTATGGAACAAAAAACCCCGAATAGCTAATGAAACCTTACAAAAGAAAAGAAAATCACAATTCTGGACTTCAAGTTATTTTACAAAGGTGTAGTGAATACAACAGTATGGTACTGGCAAAAAAATAGACACATAGATCAATAGAACAGAATATAAAATCCATAAATGAACCCACAACTATATGGCCAGTTAATATTCAACAAAGCAGGAAAAAATATCCAACACAAAATAAGACAGTTTCTTCAACAAATATTGTTGGGAAAACTGGACAGTAGCATGCAAGAGACAGAATTCTTATACCATCCATGAAAATAAATTCAAAATGTATTAAAGATGTAAATGTGAAACCTTAAACCATAAAATTCATAGAAGAGAACAGAAGCAATAACCTCTTTGACATCAGACATAGGAAGTTCTTTCTAGATATGCCTCCTGAGGCAAGGGAAACAAAAGCAAAAATAAAATATTGGGACTTCATCAAAGTTAAAAACGACTGAGATTTTGAGCTGCCTTTGTTATCACAACAGAACCTAATCTATCTTGACTATTCTATACCCTATGACTCAGAAATTCCACTCTTGTGTATATACTCCAGAGGAATTCTTAAACTGTTCACCAGGGATACATCTATAAGAATATTACATATGAATATTGTATAAGAATAGCAACATTGCCTATGGAAACAGAAACAATATCTATGAGAAGTTGAATGAGAAACTAGACAGAAGTGAAAATAAAGGAATCATTATATATATGAAAATGTATGAATCTGAAAATCTACCAAGTTTTGGAAACAGAGCAAGACACACAAGAATACAAGTAGTATGGCTCCACATTTAGAAATGCAATACAATGCAAAAGAATGTATTATATAGGGACAGATATGTGTGGTAAGCTATATAAAAATATATAAATAACACAAAAATCAGAATATTGCTTACCTTACAGTTTAAGGAATATGATTGGAAATAGTAATGTGAACAATAATAATAGCAGATAACTCTATGTGCCAAGTAATCATCCAGATAGTTTGTATGTATTAACATTTAAAAATTGTTTTTAATGTTTTACTTATTTTTAAGACAGAGAGAGCATGAGTGGGGAGGGGCAGAGAGAGAGAGGGAGACACAGAATCTGAAGCAGGCTCCAGGCTCTGAGCTGTCAGCACAGAGCACGACACGGGGTTCGAACTCACGAACTGTGAGATCATGACCTGAGCCAAAGTTGGACGCTTAAGCAACTGGGTCACTCAGGCGCCCCAATATGTATTAACATTTAATAGCGAAAAGGAACTTATGTGGCAAGTGCTATTTGTTATTATCACCCTCATTTTGTAGTTTGGAAAATGAAGCATGGGGCATATTTCTAATATTTCTGAGTTCATGAAGATAGCAAGTACTAGATCTTGGGAATTGAACCCAGGTGGTCTGAGGCATAAGCCTATATTCTTAACTATTATGCTACATTAGATGGGACAAATGGTGCCCTTCTGAAGCACTAATATTCTATTTGTTAACCTGAATGGTAGGTAAGTCAAAGTTCATTTTATCAGTGTCCTTTAAACTGTACAGAGTTATTTTATATATTATTTTGTACATGTGGTATTTTCACATCTATGAAAGAGAATAACATTTAATAAATTAATTAAAAAAGTATGAAAGGAGCTCTGGATTTCCTTTGTAAAGAAATCACAGAAACAAAGATGGAACCATGGATTGGAGATATTAACATAAAATATGTGAGAAAGGGAGGAGTTAAAATGCTGGAGAAGTATACTTGGGAGACCCTGGGCTTCCCTCCTCCCTCAAACACAGCTCTATTTAAGTAAGATCACTTGGAACGCCCAGGAAATCGATCTGTGTACTGGTAGCAGGATCTCCACAGTTGGAGGGATACAGTGTAGCAGGTGCAAGTTGTGTGAAACTGAATTGGAAGAGGGAAAAATGGTGGTGCCACAGAAGGGAGTGAACACTTTCTGTGTAGAGACAGAGAGAGAGAGAGTGTACTTGGGAGAGTGTGGCATTGGGTTTGCACAAGAGAAAAACCTCTCTGGACCAAGGACTGGGGGCTGAGAAGTACTGAGTGTCACAGGTTTTTGTTTTTAAATAGCATTTGGAATTTAAACTCTAAGGCTTTGGAAGTGCATTACTTTCTGAGGAGCAGAGCTGTGGCACAAGCTCTTTGGGTGGAAGGAGCTGGTCCCGGAGTGCATAGTGTGGTGTTGGGATCTCTGAGGTGGACTAGGAGAGAATATTCCCCTTATTGGCGTAGTTTTGGAAGAGGGTATACTGCCTCTCCAAGGACAAAAGACCCTGTAAGTGCCAGCAAAATTCTTTTCATTGGTAGGGGACAGAGGCACATCTAGAGGGCATGTAATTTTTTTTTTCTGCTTTTAGTGGTGCTACACCATAGATTCCATGCTCCGCACGGGCGTGGGACTGTTTTTTTCTGGTACAAAGGACATCAGACACAGCCTGAAGAGGCTCTACTCAAGACGGGGGAGTCAGTCTGCCTGGTGCCAGGTCCTTCAAGACTTCAAGATTTGAATCCCAGCTGCAGGGCAAAGAAAAAACAGGAGAGCTGTGCTGCAGGGCAAGCTGATTGCCCTTGCTATTCTGTGAGGGCTTCCTGAACAGCAGGGGGTTGTTCTGGGGATGAGAAATTGGGGTGGCACCATTTTCTCCCCAGCACCAACATGATGGGACCTCAGAAAGTAGCATGGCAGCCCCCAGTGGAGGTGGGACCTGCTTTCACCAAACCCCATCTCCTTGTGCCTGACAACTGCTTATTCATTGGGGCAAGATAGACTCTGAGCCAATGCAGTGGACCTCTCCTCCAGAAGACCAGCACTGGCAGCACCCCACATGTACCAAGTGTACTGAAAATTGAGTGCTTCAAGATGACACCTGCACTTCTGGTGGAAATAGGACCAGGCTTAATTTTTTTTCTTTATTTTTCTTTCTTCTTTTTGTCTTTTGGAATCAGGCTCATAATTTCTTATTTTTGTTTTTTCATTTCCTTTTCTATTTCTTTTTGATCAGGCTTCTTTTTTTCTTTTCTTTTTCTTTCTATTTTACTTTTATTTTTCCTTTCTGTTTCTTTAAAATCAGTCTTATAGTTTTTTGATTCTCAGTAGGGTTTCTCTTTTTCCCTTTCCTTTTCTCTTTTTTGGGAATTGGCTTTTTATTCCCTCCTTTTTCCAGGCTTATTTTGTTTTATTTTATTTTTTTATGTTTAGTCTGCTTTTATTCCATCTTTTTAAAGATTTACACCGTTTCTCTGAAGTCAGAGTATGTTCTTCCCTGATTATGTTATCCAATGGCTTTGTTATCAAGCCCTCCAGCTTTCCTGCTTCTGCAAGAGTGATTAGCATATGGCCTTTATTGTCATTCGACTCATCCTTTTACACAGAGTGACCCTTGTGCAGAGTTAGGGCCAATGAGGCTGGTCGGTCAGGTGTTCTCATTCCATCCTGGAGAAAACTCAGCTGACTTTCAGGCTGCCATCACATGCCGTATCTCTCACTTTAGCTGATGTGAAAATGACCTCGAGATCTCCAACCACACAGCTGGCTGGGGAGGCCTGCGGATGCCGCCGTCTGCAAGTATCAGAAGTCGGCCATAGAGCGGCATAGCTCAATGTGCCCCGTGCTTACAAGGTCTTCAAGCGTGGCTGCCAGGAGGCCTCTTGAAACACTGACTATTCCATCTCTTCAAAGGTCCACCTCTCATATATCCTTTTCGAAATTTTTAAGTAGAACTCATAAAGCCTGGTATTTGGGATTTTGATAATGGCAGTTAAGGGCTGAGTCCAGGAACTTGGAGTGACAACAGAGCTAGTACCAAATGACACCCTTCTCTACCCCCCAGGGAGGACATACCTGTCCCCTTCTGTCCCTCCCCACCCCTTGGCTGAGAGCCACTGCCTACTGTTGTTGGGTTTATTGATGGGATGGGGCTGTGGATGACTGCCACCCCGTGATCCTCCATGAATCCCCCCTTCCGGAATTCACGTCCTTGTGTAGCCATCTCACAGGCTGAATCCGGGCTGACCATAGGGCAAGAGGATGCATGGGGGAGGGATGTGAGCTGGTGGCGGGCCTAGGCCTCCGGAGGCCTTGCAGCTTGAACTTTCATTGTTTTGTCTGGCTGCCTTAAGTAAGGAAGCCTGAGACAGCCTCCTTGAGCTTGAGAGGCCCAGTGAGCCCCCATTAATTTAGGCTACCCCACCAAGGCCCAGACAGTGAGTGAAGCCATCTCGGATCCTTCTGCTGATTGCAAACACGGGGTTGGGGGAACCCAGCTAACACCCCATAGAACAGAGACAAGCTGCCTTGTTGCAGAACTGAGAGACAGTGAATGGTTGCTGTTTTAAGCCACTTACTTCTGGGATGGTTTGTTATACACAGAGGATAACAAAACAGGCTCTGTTATTCTGGTGTGGTGCTGAGGTTCGGGTAAGATTGTGAACTCCTGATGCACAGGAAATGTGAAGAGCCAGACACAAACAGAGAAGAGTCACTTAGAAGGTGGCAGCAAGAGACAAGAAGGCTTTGCTTCTTGTAGGAGCTGCTGG
This sequence comes from Acinonyx jubatus, assembly GCF_027475565.1. Lineage (NCBI taxonomy): Eukaryota > Metazoa > Chordata > Mammalia > Carnivora > Felidae > Acinonyx > Acinonyx jubatus. The sequence continues at coordinate 102,810,772 of NC_069389.1, read as the reverse complement.
CCCCTTCGTGCCTCTGCGCCCTGTTAACGGAAGTAGGATAAAGGTTTCTGGTGGATTACCTAGAGGGAAATTCTGTTCTCAGCCCCTTGCATCCCAAACATTGGCTACTGATTAGAAGAGAGCATTCCCTTGGTCCTGACCAAACAGCTGCTATCAAAAATCAAAACAGTCCTGAAATGCTCCAGACAATATTGGCTCATAGTCTTTGCAAAGTATCTTTACCTAATTAGGTATTCATGTTTTCCTTCAACTTTGATGTTGCCAAAGAGAGAAAGAACTATCTCAAAAGCACTTCTGCATTTGCTAGGAAACCATGGCCCAAGATACTGCCTATTATATATTATATGTAATATATAATATATATATGACAAATGCCTCTCAGAACTTAGTTCAAAAAATATTTTTTCTTTATACCTACACACAAATACATAACCCCGCATAGTTACCTTTTTGCCAAGGCTGCCAGGAAGCTCAGAGAAAAAAATCTAATGCCTAATCACAGGGTTCAGCATTCTTGCTTCTCTACCTTTGCAAAAGATTTGATATTAAACTTCTTTTTTTCAATATATGAAATTTATTGTCAAATTGGTTTCCATACAACACCCAGTGCTCATCCCAAAAGGTGCCCTCCTCAATACCCATCATCCACCTTCCCCTCCCTCCCACCCCGCATCAACCCTCAGTTTGTTCTCAGTTTTCAACAGTCTCTTATGCTTTGGCTCTCTCCCACTCTAACCTCTTTTTTTTTTCCCCCTTCCCCTCCCCCATGGGTTTCTGTTAAGTTTCTCAAGATCCACATAAGAGTGAAACCATATGGTATTTGTCTTTCTCTGTATGGCTTATTTCACTTAGCATCACACTCTCCAGTTCCATCCACGTTGCCACAAAAGGCCATATTTCATTTTTTCTCATTGCCATGTAGTATTCCATTGTGTATATAAACCACAATTTCTTTATCCATTCATCAGTTGATGGACATTTAGGCTCTTTCCATGATTTGGCTATTGTTGAGAGTGCTGCTATAAACATTGGGGTACAAGTGCCCCTATGCATCAGTACTCCTGTATCCCTTGGATAAATTCCTAGCAGTGCTATTGCTGGGTCATAGGGTAGGTCTATTTTTAATTTTCTGAGGGACCTCCATACTGCTTTCCAGAGCGGCTGCACCAATTTGCATTCCCACCAACAGTGCAAGAGGGTTCCCGTTTCTCCACATCCTCTCCAGCATCTATAGTCTCCTGATTTGTTCATTTTGGCCACTCTGACTGGCGTGAGGTGATATCTGAATGTGGTTTTGATTTGTATTTCCCTGATGAGGAGCGACGTTGAACATCTTTTCATGTGCCTGTTGGCCATCCGGATGTATTCTTTAGAGAAGTGTCTATTCATGTTTTCTGCCCATTTCTTCACTGGGTTATTTGTTTTTCGGGTGTGGAGTTTGGTGAGCTCTTTATAGATTTTGGATAGTAGCCCTTTGTCCGATATGTCATTTGCAAATATCTTTTCCCATTCCACTGGTTGCCTTTTAGTTTTGTTGGTTGTTTCCTTTGCTGTGCAGAATCTTTTTATCTTCATAAGGTCCCAGTAATTCATTTTTGCTTTTAATTCCCTTGCCTTTGGGGATGTGTCGAGTAAGAGATTGCTACGGCTAAGGTTAGAGAGGTCTTTTCCTGCTTTCTCCTCTAGGGTTTTGATGGTTTCCTGTCTCACATTCAGGTCCTTTATCCATTTTGAGTTTATTTTTGTGAATGGTGTGAGAAAGTGGTCTAGTTTCAACCTTCTGCATGTTGCTGTCCAGTTCTCCCAGCACCATTTGTTAAAGAGGCTGTCTTTTTTCCATTGGATGTTCTTTCCTGCTTTGTCAAAGATGAGTTGGCCATATGTTTGTGGGTCTAGTTCTGGGGTTTCTATTCTGTTCCATTGGTCTATGTGTCTGTTTTTGTGCCAATACCATGCTGTCTTGATGATTACAGCTTTGTAGTAGAGGCTAAAGTCTGGGATTGGGATGCCTCCTGCTTTGGTCTTCTTCTTCAAAATTCCTTGGGCTATTCAGGGCCTTTTGTGGTTCCATATGAATTTTAGGATTGCTTGCTCTAGTTTTGAGAAGAATGCTGGTGCAATTTTGATTGGGATTGCATTGAATGTGTAGATAGCTTTGGGTAGTATTGACATTTTGACAATATTTATGCTTCCAATCCATGAGCAGGGAATGTCTTTCCATTTCTTTATATCTTCTCCAACTACCTTCATAAGCTTTCTATAGTTTTCAGCTTACAGATCTTTTACATCTTTGGTTAGATTTATTACTAGGTATTTTATGCTTCTTGGTGCAATTGTGAATGGGATCAGTTTCTTTATTTGTCTTTCTGTTGCTCATTGTTAGTGTATAAGAATGCAACTGATTTCTGTACATTGATTTTGTATCCTGCAACTTTGCTGAATTCATGTATCAGTTCTAGGAGACTTTTGGTGGAGTCTATCGGATTTTCCATGTATAATATCATGTCATCTGCAAAAAGCGAAAGCTTGACTTCATCTTTGCCAATTTGATGCCTTTGATTTCCTTTTGTTGTCTGATTGCTGATGCTAGAACCTCCAACACTATGCTAAACAACAGCGGTGAGAGTGGGCATCCCTGTCGTGTTCCTGATCTCAGGGAAAAAGCTCTCAGTTTTTCCCCATTGAGGATGATGTTAGCTGTGGGCTTTTCCCAAATGGCTTTTATGATGTTTAAGTATGTTCCTTCTATCCTGACTTTCTCGAGGGTTTTTATTAAGAAAGGATGCTGAATTTTGTCAAAGGCCTTTTCTGCATCGATTGACAGGATCATATGGTTCTTATCTTTTCTTTTACTAATGTGATGTATCACATTGATTGATTTGCAAATGTTGAACCAGCCCTGCATCCCAGGAATGAATCCCACTTGATCATGGTGAATAATTCTTTTTATATGCTGTTGAATTCAATTTGCTAGTATCTTATTGACAATTTTTGCATCCATATTCATCAGGGATATTGGCCTGCAGTTCTCTTTTTTTACTGGGTCTCTGTCTGGTTTAGGAACCAAAGTAATACTGGCTGCATAGAATGAGTCTGGAAGTTTTCCTTCCCTTTCTATTTCTTGGAATCTCTTGAGAAGGATAGGTATTATCTCTGCTTTAAACGTCTGGTAGAACTCCCCTGGGAAGCCATCTGGTCCTGGACTCTTATTTGCTGGGAGATTTTTGATAACCGATTCAATTTCTTCGCTGGTTATGAGTCTGTTCAATCTTTCTCTTTCCTCCTGATTGAGTTTTGGAAGAGTGTGGGTGTTTAGGAATTTGTCCATTTATCCAGGTTGTCCAATTTGTTCGCATATAATTTTTCATAGTATTCCCTAATTGTTTGTATCTCTGAGGGATGGGTTGTAATAATTCCATTTTCATTCATGATTTTATCTATTTGGGTCATCTCCCTTTTCTTTTTGAGAAGCCTGGCTTGAGGTTTGTCAATTTTGTTTATTTTTTCAAAAAACCAACTCTTGGTTTCGTTGATCTGCTCTATAGTTTTTTTAGATTCTATATTGTTTATTTCTGCTCTGATCTTTATTATTTCTCTTCTTCTGCTGGGTTTAGGCTGCCTTTGCTGTCCTGCTTCTAGTTCCTTTAGGTGTGCTGTTAGATTTTGTATTTGGGATTTTTCTTGTTTCTTGAGATAGGCCTGGATTGCGATGCATTTTCCTCTCAGGACTGCCTTCGCTGCATCCCAAAGCGTCTGGATTGTTGTATTTTCATTTTCATTTGTTTCCATATATTTTTTAATTTCTTCTCTAATTGCCTGGTTGACCCACTCATTCGTTAGTAGGGTGTTCTTTAACCTCCATGCTTTTGGAGGTTTTCCAGACTTTTTCCTGTGGTTGATTTCAAGCTTCATAGCATTGTGGTCTGAAACCATGCATGGTATAATTTCAATTCTGTAAACTTATGAAGGGCTGTTTTGTGACCCAGTATATGATCTATCTTGGAGAATGTTCCATGTGCACTCGAGAAGAAAGTATATTCTGTTGCTTTGGGATGCAGAGTTCTAAATATATCTGTCAAGTCCATCTGATCCAATGTGTCATTCAGGGCCCTTGTTTCTTTATTGACCGTGTGTCCAGATGATCTATCCATTTCTGTAAGTGGAGTGTTAAAGTCCCCTGCAATTACCACATTCTGATCAATAAGGTTGCTTATGTTTGTGAGTAATTCTTTTATATATTTGGGGGCTCCGGTATTCGGCGCATAGACATTTATAATTGTTATCTCTTCCTGATGGATAGACCCTGTAATTATTACATAATGCCCTTCTTCATCTCTTGTTACAGCCTTTAATTTAAAGTCTAGTTTGTCTGATATATGTATGGCTACTCCAGCTTTCTTTTGGCTTCCAGTAGCATGATAAATAGTTCTCCATCCCCTCACTCTCAATCTAACGGTGTCCTCAGATCTAAAATGAGTCTCTTGTAGACAGCAAATAGATGGGTCTTGGTTTTTTATCCATTCTGATACCCTATGTCGTTTGGTTGGCGCATTTAAACCATTTACATTCAGTGTTATTATAGAAAGATACGGGGTTAGAGTCATTGTGATGTCTGCATGTTTTATGCTTGTAGTGATGTCTCTGGTACTTTGTCTCACAGGATCCCCCTTAAGATCTCTTGTAGGGCTGGTTTAGTGGTGACAAATTCCATCAGTTTTTGTTTGTTTGGGAAGACCTTTATCCCTCCTTCTATTCTAAATGACAGACTTGCTGGATAAAGGATTCTCGGCTGCATATTTTTTCTGTTCAGCACATTGTAGATCTCGTGCCAATCCTTTCTGGCCTGCCAAGTTTCAAAAGAGAGATCAGTCAAGAGTCTTTTAGGTCTCCCTTTATATGTGAGGGCACGTTTACCCCTTGCTGCTTTCAGAATTTTCTCTTTATCCTTGTATTTTGCCAGTTTCACTATGATATGTCGTACAGAAGATCGATTCAAGTTACGTCTGAAGGGAGTTCTCTGTGCCTCTTGGATTTCAATGCCTTTTTCCTTCCCCAGTTCAGGGAAGTTCTCAGCTATTATTTCTTCAAATACCCCTTCAGCACCTTTCCCTCTCTCTTCCTCCTTTGGGATACCAATTATGTGTATATTATTTCTTTTTAGTGTATCACTTAGTTCTCTAATTTTCCCCTCATACTCCTGGATTTTTTTATCTCTCTTTCTCTCAGCTTCCTCTTTTTCCATAACTTTATCTTCTAGTTCACCTATTCTCTCCTCTGCCTGTTCAATCCGAGCCCTTGTGGTTTCCATTTTGTTTTGCATTTCGTTTAAAGCGCTTTTCAGCTCCTCGTGACTGTTCCTTAGTCCCTTGATCTCTGTAGCAAGAGATTCTCTGCTGTCCTCTATACTGTTTTCAAGCCCAGCGATTAATTTTATGACTATTATTCTAATTTCACTTTCTGTTATATTATTTAAATCCTTTTTGATCAGCTCATTAGCTGTTGTTATTTCCTGGAGATTCTTCTGAGGGGAATTCTTCCGCTTGGTCATTTTGGATAGTCCCTGGTGTGGTGAGGACCTGCAGGGCACCTCCCCTGTGCTGTGGTGTATAACTGGAGTTGGTGGGCAGGCCGCAGTCCGACCTGATGTCTGCCCCCATCCCACCGCTGGGGCCACAGTCAGACTGGTGTGTGCCTTCTCTTCCCCTCTCCTAGGGGCGGGATTCACTGTGGGGTGGCGTGGCCCATCTGGGCTACTTGCAGACTGCCAGGCTTGTGGTGCTGGGGGTCTGGCTTATTAGCTGGGGTGGGTAGGCAAGGTGCACGGGGCAGGAGGGGCAGGCTTAGCTCGCTTCTCCTTAGGTGATCCCCTTCAGGAGGGGCCCTGTGGCAGCGGGAGGGAGTCAGATCTACTGCGGGAGGTTTGGCTCCACAGAAGCACAGAGTTGGGTGTTTGCACGGAGGGAGCAAGTTCCCTGGCACGAACTGGTTCCCTTTGGGATTTTGGCTCTGGGATGGGCGAGGGAGATGTCGCTGGCGAGCACTTTTGTTCCCCACCAAACTGAGCTCTGTCATCCGGGGGCTCAGCAGCTCTCCCTCCCTTTGTCCTCTAGCCTTCCCACTTTCTGAGCAGAGCTGTTAACTTATGACCTCGCAGACGCTATATCGCGCTTGCTGTCGGAACACAGTCAGTTTGGCCCTTCCTCTTTTGCCAGCCAGACTCGGGGGCTCTGCTTGGCCGCCAGGCTGCCCCTCGCCCCGGCTCCCTCCCGCCAGTCCATGGAGCTCACACCACCTCGCCTCACCACCCTTCCTACCCTCTTCCGTGGGCCTCTCATCTGCGCTTGGCTCTGGAGACTCCGTTCTGCTAATCCTCTGGCGGTTTTCTGAGTTATTTAGACAGATGTAGGTGGAATCTAAGTGATTAGCAGGACGAGCGGTGAGCCCAGCGTCCTCCTATGCCGCCATCTTCCCAGTAACCTTTCCAGGCTTATTTTAACAAACACAGGATACCTTGTTAAAGGTGCAAACACTCCCCTGCAAGCAAAGAGGAACTCTGCAGGAGACAGACCAGTGGGAAAGAGCAGCCAAAATGCAATAGCAGATCACACAGAGCATACACCAGAAACACTTCTTGAAGTGCCAGGCTCTGAAAAGCATATGACACATTTTTAATATAGCATTACTCTGAGGTGCAGGAAACACAACAAGCTTTTAAAACACACAAAAGACAGAAACTTAGCCAAAATGACAAGATGGATGAATTCTCCCCAAAAGAAAGGTCAAGAAGAAATCACAGCCAGTGACTTGCTCAAAGCATATATAAGCAATATATCTGAACAAGAATTTAGAACAACAGTCATATGACTACTAGCTGGGCTTGTAAAAAGTGGAGAAGACACCAGAGAAACCCTTGCTGCAGAGATCAAAGACCTAAAAATTAATCAGGCTGAAATAAAAAATGCTAAAACTGAGAGGCAAAACTGACATGATACAGTCATAATGGGGACTGAAGAAGCAGAGGAGAGAATAATTGATATAGAAGATAAAATTATGGAAAATGAAGCTGAAAAGGAGAGGGAAAGAACTATTAAATCACAAGGGGAGACTTAGAGAACTTAGTGATTCCATAAAATGAAACAATATCCATATCACAGGAATCCAAGAAGAACAGTGGGAAGATGGGGCAGGATGTTTTTTTGTACAAATTATAGCTGAGAACTTTCTTACTCTAGGGAAGGAAACAGGCAATAAAGTCCAAGAGATACAGAGAACTCTTCTCAAAATCAAGAACGGATCAACACCATGACATATCATAGTGAAACATGCAAAATACAAAGACAAGGAGAGTATTCTGAAAGCATATAGGGACAAAATGTCCTTAAACTACAATGGTAGACACATAAGGTTAGCAGCAGACCTATCCATTGAAACTTGGTGGGCCAGAGGTGAGTAGCATGAAATATTCAATGTGCTGAATGGGAAGAATATTCAGCCAAAAATTCTTTATCCAACAAAGCTGTCATTCAGAATAGGAGAGATGGTTTCCCAGACAAAACCTAAAGGAGTTCATGACCACTAAACAAGCCTTGCAAGAAATATTAAGGGGGACTCTGAGTGGAGAAAAAAAAGAAGAGGACCAAAGGAACAAAGACTACAAAGGACCAGAGAACATCACCAGAAACAACAACTCTTCAGGTAACATAATGGCACTAAATTCATATCTTTCAATAATCACTCTGAGTGTAAATAGACTAAATGCTCCAATCAAAAGATGTAGGATATCATATGGATAAAAGACCAAGATAATCAATATACTGCCTACAAGAGACTCATTTTAGACCTAAAGACACCTGCAGATTGAAAGTGAGAAGATGGAAAAGCATCTGTCATGCTAATGGATATAAAAAGAAAGCCAGAGTAGCCATATGCATATCAGACAAATTAGATTTTAAAATAAAGAATGTAACAAGATGAGGGACATTATATCATAATTAAGGGGTCTATCCATCATGATCTAACAATTTTAAATATTTATGCCCACACTTTGGAGAAGCCAAATATATAAATCACTCACAGACATAAGCAAACTCATTGATAATAATACCATTATTGTAGGGACTTTAATACTCCACTTACAACAATGAACAGATCATCCAAGCATAAAATCAACAAGAAAACAATGGCTTTGAATGACACTGGATAGGATGGACTTAACAGATATACTTAGACCATTTTTTCCTAAACAAGCAGAATATACATTCTTCTCGAGTGAAAATGGAACATTCTCCAGAAGAGATCACACACTGGGTCAAAAATCAGCCCTCAATAGGTACAAAAGGATTGAGATCATACCATGCATATTGTCAAATCACAACAGTATGAAACTTGAAGTCAACCACAAGGAAAAATTTGGAAAGCCATCAAATACATAGAGGTTAAAGGACATCCTAATAAAGAATGAATGGGTTCACTAGGAGATTAAAGAGGAATTTTAAAAGTACATGAGAGACAATGAAAATGAAAACACATCAGTCCAAACCCTTTGGGATGTAGAAAAGGCAGTCCTAAGAGGAAAATATATTGGATTTCAGGCCTATCTCAAGAAATAAGAAACATCCCAAATACACAATCTAACCTTACACCTAAAGGAACAGGAAAATGAACAGCAAATAAAGCTTAAAGTCAGCAGAACAAGGGAAATAATAAAGATTAGAGGAGAAATAAATGATATAAGAACAAACAAACAAAACCTGGTAGAATAGATCAGTGAAACTAAGATCTGGTTCTTTAAAAGAATAACAAAATTGATAAACCTCTAGCCAGACTTTTCAAGAAGAAAAGGGAAAGATAAAATCATGAATGAAAGAAGAGAGACTACAACCAACACCACAGAAATACAAACAATTATAGGAGAATACTATGAAAAGTTGTATGTCAGCAGACTGGGCAATCTTGAAGAAATGGAGATATTCCTAGACACTCAGAAACTACCAAAACTGAAACAGAAAGAAATAGAAAATGTATTTATTCATTTATTTTTTATTTTTTAAAGTTTATTTGAGAGAGAGAGTGAGTGTGAACAACGGAGGGAGGCCAGAGGGAGGGAGACACAGAATCTGAAGCAGGCCCCAGGCTCTGAGCTGTCTGTACAGAGCCTGACATGGGGCTTGAACTCACAAACCATGAGATCATGACCTCAGCTGAAGTCATAAGCTTAACTGACTGAGCCACCCAAGTGCCCCAAGAAATAGAAAATTTATACAGGCCCATAACTAGCAAAGAAATTGAATCAGTTATCAAAAATCTCCCAGCAAACAAGGTTTCTGGGCCAGATGGCTTCCCAGGGGACTTCTACCAGGTATTTAAGAAAGAGTTAATACCTATTCTTCTCAAATTGTAACAAAAAATAAAAATGGAAGGAACACTTCAAAACTCACTCTATCAGGCTAGCATTACCTTGATTCCAAAACCAGAGACCCCATTAAAAAGTAGAAATATAGGCCAATATCCCTGATGATGCAAAATTCTTAGCAAGATGCCAGCAAATCAAATTCAACAATACATTAAAAGAATTATTCACTATGAATAAGTGGGATTTATTCTTGGGCTGCAGGGCTGGCTCAATATTCACAAATCAATCAACATGATACACCATATTAATAAAAGAAAGGATAAGAAGTATATGATCCTGTCAATAAATACAGAAAAAGAATTTGACAAAATACAGCATTCATTCTTGGTAGAAACCCTCAACAAAGTAGGGATAGAGGGAACACACCTCAACATCATAAAGGCCACATATGAAAGACCTCAATGGGGAAACAGAGTTTTTCCCCTGTGGTCAGGAACAAGACAAGGAGGCCCACTCTCACCATTAGTATTTAATGTAGTACTGGATGTCTCAGCCTTAGCAATAAGACAACAAACAGAAATAAAGGGCATACAAATCAGCAAAGAAGTCAACTTTTACTCTTTGCAGGTCACATGACACTCTATGTAGAAAACCCCAAAGACTTCACTAAAAATTGCTAGAACTAATACATGAATTCAGCAAAGTTGCAGAATATAAACTTGATGTGCAGAAATCTGTTGCACTTCTATACACCAATAATGAAGTAGCAGACAAATAAATCAAGGGATAAATGCCACTTGTAATTCCACCAAAAACAATAAGATATATAGGAGTAAACCTAAGTAGATAAAATTTCTGTATTCTGAAAACTGTAGAAGACTTATGAAAGATATTGAAGAGGACACAAAGAAATGGAAAAATGTTGCATGCTCATGAACTGGGAGAACAAACATCGTTAAAATGTCTGTACTACCCAAGTCAATCTACACATTTAATGCAATCCCTATGAAAACACCAGCATTCTTTGCAGAGCTAGATCAAACCATCCTAAAATTTGTATAGAACCATGAAAGACCCCAAATAGCCAAAGTAATCCTGGAAAAGAAAAAAACTGGAGACCTAATGATTCTGAATTTCAAGCTATATTACCAACCTGCAGTCATCAAGACAGTATGGTACTGGCACAAAAACCGACATATAGATCAATGGAACAGAATAGAAAACCCAGAAATGGACCCCACAACTATATGGTCAACTCATCTTCAACAATGCAGCAAAGGATATCCAATGGAAAAAAGACAGTCTTAAACAAATGGTGTTGGGAAAACTAGACGGCGACATATAGAATGAAACCGGACCTCTTTCTTCATCATACACAAAAATAAATTCAAAATGAATGAAAGACCTAAGTTTGAGGTGGGAAACCATCAAAATCCTAGAAGAGAACACAGGTCACAACCTCTTTGACCTCATCCAGAGCAACTTCATACTAGACATGTCGCCAAAGGCAAGGGAAACAAATGCCAAAAATGAACTACTGGAACCTCATCAGCATAAAAAGCTTTTGCAAACTGAAGGAAACAATCAGCAAAACTAAAAGGCAGCCTATAGAATGGGAGAAGATATTTTCAAATGATATATCAGGTAAAGGGTTAGTATACAAAATCTCCAAAGAACTTACCAAACTCAACACTCAAAAAACAAATAATCCAGTTAAGAAATGGTCAGAAAACATGAATAAACACTTTTCCAAAGAACACATTCAAATAACTTACAGACACTTGAAAACATGCTCCACATCACTCATAATCAGGGAAATACAAATTAAAACCACACTGAGATACCACCTCACACCTGTCAGAATGGTTAAAATCCACAACACAAGTAACAACAGATGTTGCCAAAGATGTGGAGAAGGCAGAATCTTTTGCACTGTTGGTGGCAATGCAAATAGTGCACCTGCTTTGGAGAAAAATATGAAGGTTCCTCAAACCAGTAAAATAGAACTACCCTATGATCCAGTAATTTCACTACTAGGTATTTACCCAAAGGTACAAAAATAGAGATTTGAAGGGGTACTCGCACCCCGTATGTATAGCAAGATTATCAACAATAACCAAAATGGTGATAGCCCAAATGTCCATCAACTGATGAATGGATAAAGAAGATGTGGTATATATACACAATGGAATATTTTTCAGCCATTAAATAAATGAAATCTTGGGGCACCTGGGTGGCTCATTTGGTTAAGTGTCCGATTTCGGCTCAGGTCATGATCTCGCAGTTCATGAGTTTGAGCCCTGAGTTGGGCTCTTTGCTGACAGCTCAGAGCCTGGAGCCTGCTTCAGATTCTGTGTCTCCCTCTCTTTCTGCCCCTCCCCTCCTCCCTCTCTCTCTGTCTCTCTGTCTGGCTGTATCTCTCTCTCTGTGTGTGTGTCTCTCTCTCAAAAGTAAATAAACATTAAAAAATAAAAAATAAAAATAAAAATAAATGAAATCTTGCCATTTGCAATGATGTGGATGAAGCTAGATTGTATTATGCTAAGCACAATAAGTCAATCAGAGAAAGAAAAATACCATATGATTTCACTCATATGTGGAATTTAAGAAATAAATCATGTGAATATATGGGATGAAGTGGGAAAGAGAATAAAGGGAAACTAATAACAGGAGACTCTTAATGAGAGAGAACAAACTGAAAGTTGATGGAGGGAGGTGGGTGGGAGATGGGCTACATGTGCGATGGGTATTAAGGAGGGCACTTGTTTTGATGAGCACTGGGTATTGTATGTAAGTGATGAATCACTTAATTCTACTTCTTAAACAATTTTTTTAATGTGAGAAACCATTGGAGAGACCAAAGGTTGCCAAGAACTCTCTGTGTATGCATTTGTGTGTGTGCACATGTGTGTGCACAGAACATATTTTTCAGCTTAATGCATGGATTAGGCAGATACAACAATGGAAAAATAATTTGTGTGAGAGCTTTTGCATCCTATTACTCTTCTTTACATTGCCTTAGAATGATCATTGCTTATTTCATTGGCACATAAATTGGCAGTAACATCGCAGATCATCTGGTGTCAGTGGGTTAATATCAGGGCATTGTAAAGACTCAGTAATGTTTAAGAAGCTGATGTGAATACGTGCAGAGTGATCAGCCATTCTAGAGTATTCCTTCATCCTATTACCCACAAAACTTCAGAGCTCATGGATTATAGACTAAGTAGACTGCCACTTTTAGTGCTGCTTATCCCCAAAACCAGAGTGACAGCAAATAAATATGTTTAATAGTGGTTCTTTCATGCCCGGGGCAAGCACTATCTCTTGGGACATATCCCCTACCGTCTAATGCAACATATGGGGCACAAACTGGTTAAAATTTGGCCCTTCCCAAATATACATAACCAGATAGGTACATGGTACTTCTGTGGGACCAAGAAATTGAATGCTAAAATAACTAGACACATGAGGAATACAGGCAACATAAAAGGAAGACAATAACTACCACATGAATAAGAATTATTGGAACAAAGAGACCAGGAATTTAAAATAAGAATAATAAATATCCTTAGAATAATAAAGAATATTAATATTGTGAAGCAGGAAATGAAGGGTATTAAAAACAAATATTTGGAATCAAAATGTTTAGTTGAATAATGCAGTAGAAATAAAGGAAAATATAATGTTGTAAATAGAAAATAAGAAAAATGAGGGAAAATTCTACTATAATATTTAAAATAAATATAAGTGATCTAAACTTACTAATATAAAGACAAATTCTGCAAGTGATATTTAAAAAAAACAACAAAATATTATCTATAAGGACCCACTTAAAATAATAGAGAAAAGTTGAATTTAAACGATACAATTATGGAAAAGATATACCAGGCAAATAAGAGCTAAAGGAAAGTAAGGTAGTGTGTTAGTGTCAGTTCTTAAGGGAAACGGAACCAATTGTATGGGGGGGGGCGGGCACTGGAGGTGGGTGAGGAGAGACAAACAGAGAGGGAGGGGTGAGGGAGAGAGAGAGAAAACAAAACTAAAACTAAAACCTTATTCCATGGTTCTCTGACATGTTTTCAAAGGATGAGATTAATTTGGGGCCATGAGCCATGGTTAGAAATAGGTACCCCTCCCTTGTGTTACAGGGGTTTAGTTAAGGCAAGCATTATCTTTTCCAACTCCATTCAGCTACTTGTTGTGGCATCTTAACCACTTTGTCTCCATTTCCTGGTCTCATTCATTGGAATTACAGGAGTCATCTTTCTTGCTTGGTGTGATCTAATCATCATTTCTCCTAGAGCTTGACTTGAGAAACAGTTATTTTGAATTGTTTTCTTCAAGGCAGTGTCTTATACATTATCATATCTTATTGTCTTCAAACTCTGACTTCCTCCCTAGAAAGCAAAGAAAGTAAAGTAAGCCAAGCAGTTGTTTTCTTATCAAGAATTCATAGCAGACCCATTTAACCCTAATTAGCATATCTCATTAACTGTCTCAAGAATGCAGACTGAATTGTTTTTGAAAAAGGGTCTCAAAAATCTTATCTTTTTGAGAAGACACATATTCCCATGCATCTGCTTTCTTAACTCTCTTCTTTGTAAAATGATAAAAAACAAAATCTGAGTTTTACTGTCCATTTGGGCACTTCACATGCTCTGAATTCCTGCAATGATTATTAATATGTAATCATGTAAGCCTGGGCCCAGGTAAAGGGAATGATATCATATGACTTCACTCATATGAGGAATTTAAGATACAAAACATTAACATATGGGAAGGGAAGCACAAATAATATAAAAGCAGGGAGGGGGACAAAATATAAGAGACTCTAAAATATGGAGAACAAACAGGGTTACTGGAGGGATTATGGAGGGAGGATAGGCTAAATGGGTAAGGGGCATTAAAGAACCTACTCCTGCCATCATTGTTGCACTATATGATAACTAACTTGAATGTAAATTAAAGAAAATAAATTTAAAAATAGGGAGTGATAAGGATAGAGAGGGAGGCTGTCCTACTCTATGTTTGGCTTTAACACTTAGTAAGTACTTATTATCAGTAGTTCCCATACTAAGCACTTTAAGCACATTTTCTTATTTATTAATAAGAACAGCCTATGAGATATATACTGTTATTATCTCTCTTCCACTTTTCATATGAGAAATTTTGAGCATAAAAAGATCAAAAACAGAGTCCAAGGGTCATAACTAGTAAGCAGTGGAAATAGGACTAGAGATCAGTCCTATGTGACTTTGAGCGCACACTCTTCCACTAAATTATGCTGTATGATTGATAAAGAAACTTTTCCATCCTCCTGAAATAATGCTTTTTATTTTTTTAATTTTTATTTATTTATTTTTTAATTTTTTAACGTTTATTTATTTTTGAGACAGAGAGAGACAGAGCATGAACGGGGGAGGGTCAGAGAGGGGGAGACACAGAATCCGAAACAGGCTCCAGGCTCTGAGCCGTCAGCCCAGAGCCCGACGCGGGGCTCGAACTCACGGACTGCGAGATCATAACCTGAGCCAAAGTTGGCCGCTTAACCGACTGAGCCACCCAGGTGCCCCGAAATAATGCTTTTTAAAAACACATTTCTCTTATTTAGTTCCTCCCTGGTTACTAGATAAAATATAAATCTCTTAGTAATGTATTCAAGGTGATCCATAATATGCACCATCTGTTTTGCTCAAGTACTTTGGGGCTCTTTTATTACCACTATTTCCTCTTCCCACCCTGCCACACACACGCACACACACACACACACTGCACTTTCCTCATTGTATTCTTTAATGGCATTTAACTCTGTTTGGAATGCTCTTCTCTATCATACTGATTTCTATGTGTAGGTATCAAATGACTTTACCAAAACACTTAGGATGCAATAAAAGCCACATTTATTTATTTTGTTTGTTTTAAATAAAATTAAATTCAGTTTGAGCAGCCATTCATCAAGGCTGAGGGATTTTTTATGGGAGTGCCTTCTCCATCCTTATGGTTGTATTGGAGTTTCAAGGGCTTTTGAGTGTCCCTCTAATAGTCATCATTGCCTATTGCTTCTCTTTATAGTCACCTATCCCTGCTTTGACTCTGTTTCTCCACTATCTATCCTACGTCATAGCTCCCTAAAGTATTTCTTAACTTCTAGGCTCCATCCTTTGTCCAAAATGGTCCCTTGAAGGCAGGAAGTTCTGATAGTAATTTTACTCAATTCTGCCAAACTTGGTCATAAGGAACCATCAAGACTCACTAGGTAAGTGCTTTTTTACAGGATATCATTCAAGCATCCTTATTCAAGTTATCACATTCAAATCACTATTCTCTATAAGGCTCATATCTGATCTACTTCTGGCACAGTCCTTTTACCAGTCTCTAGAAATCAAGGTGCATAAGGACATGAACCTGTTCCCCTTAAACCTTTGAACCACCAAACTACTATTCTCTTTATGGTAAATTGCAACATTGGCTTCAAATTATTTTCATCCTTCTACCCATGTCTCCTGGCAAAGTGACTTTGATATTGTTCCATTAAGAGATTATTTTCTCTGCTGCTTGAAATCTGGATTTGGTCATGTGACCTGTGTTGGCTAATGTGATGTTATCAAATGTGACACAAACAAGATGCGTGAAAAGTATTTGAACTTTGGACCTTTTTCTGTCTTGCTGCTCTTGGCACCCAGCACAGCAATCACCATGTAAAGAAGCCCAGGTGAGCCTTCTGGATAATTAAAAGGCCATGTTGAAAAGAAGTGAGGTATCATGGCCAAGAGAATGTAGACCTCCAGATAAGTGAATGAGATCATCATGGATCATCTACTCTCTACCTGATGAACTATAGATATATGAGTGAGGCCAATCAAGATTAGCTGAGCCAACCTATCACAAAAGCCTTAGAAGAAATATGAACTAAATAATAGCTGTTGTTTTAATTCACTATATTAATTTGCTAGGGCAGCCATAACAAAGTACAATAGACTGGGTGACTTAAACAACAGAAATTTATTTCCTCAGTTTTGGAGGCTAAAAATCTGAAATCAAGGTGTCAGTAGAGTTGTTTCTTCTGAGGCCTTTTTCCTTGGTTTCTAGATGCCTGTGTTCTCCTTGTGTCTCCAAGTGGTATTCCCCCTTGACATATATTCCCACACAAACATATGTTTGGTCCTAATCTCCTTTTCTTATAAGGAAAATCATATTGGATTTGTGTATACCCTAATGACCTCATTTTAACTGAATTACCTTCTTAAAGACACTATCTCCAAATATATTCATATTATGAGGTACTTGGGTTCAGGACTTCAACATATGAATGGAGGCAGGCACAATTTACCTACAATAGTCAATAAATTGTCATTCCCTCTATGGGGTTTCCTTGCCCAAACAAGGTTATCTTCAGGGTGTCAACTCCTCCTCACTTGCTCTAAAGTATAAAATATCATTTATTCCTCTCCTGGAGTTAAGGAAACCCTAGATCTCTAAGATTTTCCTTTCTTCAGTGGGGATAAAAAGCACCAAGAAATTTTCTCATTAAACTGTAGAATTAATAAATTATCACACAAGATACCAGTTCTCCAGTGCCCTCTGCCATGTGACTTCTCTTAACTATACCAATTCTAAAAGATCTTTTACTTCTCTGAATTTCTATAGCCCTGGCACATTCTTACCACACCACTTGTTACTTAAATATATACTATCCTGCATTGTAATCCTAATTCATAAAATGTGACATCTCATCAAGTAGACTCTCAGAGTGTAGAGTTCTGTTAGATAATTTATATTTCCAACATAAAATTTGACCGTGCAGTTGACACCCAATTACCTTAGTGATATTACATGTAGCAATCAATGACTCTAATAGCACCTATTTTCATTTTAGTTTGTATATGGTCTGACTTTCATACCTTCCATGGCCAAATGTGAAGACATTGTGTTTTGTTCGTTTTGTCATCATAAAAATGGCCTCAAGTTTTACTGCTTATAATGAGATTCAGAAAGGTGATACCTAGAACACTAACAGTCTTTAGTGTTAGTACCTTATATTTTGAACTTCACAAAGATTATTTGAGAAGCAAAAATAGCTCTTGTAAATATATTTAATTTAAGACAATTAAATAAATTGCTATATTGCATATTATATCTAAAGCTAAACTCAGAACTTTTAGTTTTTTTTCCCCATTTATGGGTGCATAAAGAAAAATAATATTAAACCTCAAAGGCTTTATGGCAGTTATTTGTTGCACACCAGAAAGGTTCCAATAAACATGCAAAGATAGAAAATGATATTTTTTATATCCTAGTTAGAAAGAAAACAGGTGCTATTATACCTATGAGATGCAATATCACTAAACTAATTGAAACCGGAAATCTTGAGTACCTAACAAGCTGCTGCAAGTAGGTCTGCTCTAAGCTACATACTATTCTGACACATCTAAAAGACTTGTCTCTGAAGGAATAGAAATCTGGTGGATGACTACCTATTTTTATACTTAAATAGTGCCTCTGACTGTAGCTACTCAGGCTCCCCACCACCTTACTTAGTTTGGCCTCTGTGTCTACATCATCCAAGAATAAATCCTTTCTGTTTTCTTCCAGCAATTACTTGTCATAATTTTCTTCAAAAGCTAGTGCAGAGGGGCACCTGGGTGGCTCAGTCACTTGAGCGAGTGACTCTTGATTTTGGCTCAGGTCATGATCTCAGGGTTCCAGAGTTTGAGCCCTGTGTTGAGCTCTGTGCTGGCAGTGCAGAGCCTGCTTGGGATTCTCTATCTCCCTGTCTCTGTGCCCCTCCACTGATCATACTTTCTCTTTCTCTCTATCAAAAGTAAATAAATAAACATTAAGAAAAAGAGCTGGTGCAGAAATCACCTTCTTGAATAAATAGTAATAATAATTACCATTTACTCTGTGCCAGGTTCTGTTCTAAATATTTCCATATATTAAGCCACTTGATCCTTTCAATGATCTTATAAGACTGTTTTTATTCTCACTTTTTATTCAGGAGGTAACTAGTCACAGGGAAACTGAATAAATAATTCAAATTTCATAGCTAGCAAGTGGAAGAAGGAAGATGCAAACAGAAAGAAGTCTGTCCCTAGATCTCATGTTTTAACAATTATGCCATGATGCTATGATGGATTTGTTCTGATTGTATTCATACTCATATATACATTTTAGATATTCTTAATATCTACTATAAGCCAGATACTATGTTATATACTCATAAATGTTATGTCAATTAGTCTTCAAAACATCTCTGAGGTAGCAAGAGAGGTATTGGGTACTTGGTTATTCATAGTTCACACAAATATGTAAAGATTGTACCAAGTTAAAATTATCTATCAAATTTCCTTAAATTGTTCATTAAAAGTATTCATGGTTTTGTGTATGTATCACTGTATGATAATCCTTATGCACATTAAAGTTTGAGAGTCCCTGAGCTAAACTAAGGAAAAGAACAAAAACAAAAGGAAACATTGTATATTGGTGCCAAAAAATTAAAATCTTACTGACTTTGAGATAATTATCCAATCCCTAGAAGAAGATGGCAGATGAGTAGAAAATTCTAATGTTGCTGATGGTCTGCACATTTTACATTATTTTTATGTTAGTCTCTATAACCTTAACATGTATTATCAGTTTTGTTTGGTATGATGATTACACAAGACAGTGCATTTATACCTCAGGGGTGATTGAGGTTTTAGTTTATTAGAGTTAGCTTCTAAGTTAAATGTATAAATATAATGTGACTCTACCATACTATTATTATCATCATTTGCAGATGAAGAAATTGAGAGTCCAGGAACTTAGGTGACTTGCCCAAGATCACCCAGCTTAGAAGTGATGGAAGTAGATTCTAGCCTGATTGCAAACCACATTCTGTTTCCACTATAACAGGCTTTTTTCTGGAGGAAGTATACTATGGCTATTAAGAGCTCTGGCTCTGAATCTAGATTGCCTGTGTTTGAAGTCTAGTCTGACATTGAGTGTGAGAAAAGTAAATTCTTTGTGCATCAGCTTCCTTACTGTAAAATGTGAATAGTGAAGATAATGGTAATATTATACTTTCTTCATAATATTGTGAAAATGAAATGAAAAAGAAAGTGCACATAAAACACTTCAAAAATGCATGTCATGCGATAAGTGCAAAATACCTTTTATTATTAATTATCTAGTTTGTGTCCACAGGCCCAACTTCAGTAACATGAGGTGGGGGGAAGTAAGTAGAAATTGTATGCTGATTGAACATTAAGAACTTTTGCTTCCTTGTGTCACCCACAATCAGCCTTACAAACAATGGCAAGAAAACACAGCTTTGATTACTGTGCTCTACTATCCAATAAAGGCCAAACCTGCTGTGTTCCCAGTTCAAAAGACCTTATATAAACATCTACTTCTACAATAGCCTTCCCAAATACGTGAATGCAGATGCACTTGCTATATAAATAGCACACCTAAACATATCAGTCTAGGAAGCAGATGGAGAATGTACCTTATTGTGCTAACATTTATGTTGTTAGTATACTCTCTTGAGCCACCATTACAAGATTCTTGGTGGTCTCTTTTCCCCTCTTTGGAAAGCTGCAATTCCCATCAACAGTGGCACGAATTATATATTTGCATCAGGAGACACATAAACTTCAAACAAACTGTCAGAATGAGTATGCTTGGGCTATAGTTTGATAAACAAATGTATTACAACAAACACTGAGTAAACCCCATCCTCCTACCTCCTTGTAGGATGATCAAAACAGTTGTAAGTTTTAAACAATATTGATCATTACATTGTGCATCACTGAGCCTGATTTTTTCTCTGGAGATGTGGATATAGGGATAGTGCCTGGGACCCTGAGGCCTTGTGGAGACTGGTTAGTGTTAAAATTATAAAGAGAAGACTTTGGATTCTCTCTGGAAGAAGTGTGTTAGGGCAGTGGGAGACTCACAACAGGGGTATTGAGAAAAAGCTTCTGTTTAAAGACCAGTAAATGTTAGTCCAGAGCAGTCTTCTTTAACTACGGATAGGTAACAGAATTGCTTCAGATGTTACAAAACACAGTCACCAAATTTTATCTCAGACCTATGGAATAAGAATTTTCAGGGTGAGAATATTTTCATCAAAAAACTAAAACCTCAGGGCGCCTGGGTGGCTCAGTCAGTTAAGTGTCCAACTCTTGGTTTTGGCTCAAGTCATGATCTCAGGGTTTGTGAGTTCAAGCCCTGCATTGGGCTCCATGCTGACAGTGCAGAGCTTGCTTGGGATATTCTCTCTCTCTCTCTCTCTCTCTCTCTCTCTCTCTCTCTCAATAAATAAATAAACTGAAAAAAAAATACAAGGTCTTCTGTGAGTCTTCTCTGCACCCTGGATTAACTACCACTGTATTGTGCACCTTAGGATACAGGATTTCCAAAAGAACTTGTCAAAAATTAAAAAGCAAGCCCCTTACCCACCCTCAGATTCTGATTAAGATTTTGTGGTGGGCTCTGGAATCTGCACCACTAGGTGCCAATTTGATTACTAGTGTTTAGGAAGTAATAAATTAAAGCATGATTATAATGAGGATTTTGATCCCTAGAAGAACCTGGTATATTTGAGAGTTAAATACCTAGGCATTAGGTAAATACCTGTCTTGTATATAACACTGAGCTAGACTTCTCTAACTCAAGAGTGGTGATGGAAAATATGTATAAAATATGGGTCTTGTAAATAGAATATTTCTATGCTCTTGAAAAGACACATTTTGCCTATAGAGACTAATATAGCAGGGATTTGGTTATGAGGAGGTTGGGTGGTAGACATGGTGGATCAAGGGTTGATAGCTCAGTAAAACCCTTTCCACAGCTCCCTTAGCTCCTTCCCTTTATCCTAAATACTTCTACGTTGACCACCTCAATTTACAGCTGGCGCTCTGGGCAGTGAACACCATCAAACTTCTGTAACCAGTTGATTCTGAGAGGAATGGATTGGCTTCCCAAACCAAGCTTCTTCATTTCTTTCCCTCCTCTGGCTGTCATCCCTTTCACTGTGGTAAAGATACTGCCTCTTACCTCTCCAAAAATAGGTGTAAATTGCTCTCTATAGGATACCTGAATGAGTTATCAGTCAAAGAAGGAACAACGCCTTTTCACTCTAGAGGTGTGACTGCTCTTTGTAGGAGGGAATGAGCACAGTAGTTCTCCCACTTACCTTGCCCAAATATAAAGTCTACACCCTTTCAACTCCAGCCCAAGGCTAAGGCAGATGCTGCATTTCTGCCTTTTAGGGTAATTTTCTCTTGTCAGATTAGTTGCCACTCTGCATTGTGCCACCTTTTACCAGTGTTCGTTACCATCCATTTTATGCTACAAAGACAACCATTACTGTCACAAACCAAACATGTTTCAAAACCAAGTGACAGATTGGTCTTTGTATTCTGAGTTACAGCTCTATAATGGCAAGCTATTTTGTTGGCTTTTTTTTCTGGCTTAAACCTTAAGTAAGTTTTCATAGATCTTCACTCTGTCCATTATCCACTGAATTCTACCTTGACTTACAGACTCTGAGATACTTTCTACATTATACAAATAGCCCAAAGAGGAAAACCTGTTTTCTGACAGTCATATGCTTGCATTGTATTTTTAGATATTTTGATATCTGTATTCTCCTTGGATTATCACAAAATTCTCAGATATAGGTTAAATAGAGGCAATCACTCCTAGTGTACAGATAAGAAAATTAAAGTAAAATGTTTAAGTGATATATCCCTAGTCACACAGTTTAATACTAAATAACACTTTAGGTGAGAACCCAGATCATGTCACATCTGTTTCAGTATTTTTCTTGCATTTTTAAGATGAAATAGCGGTTCTATATTGGACTCTAGATATATATTAAGATGGCAGAGACTGCTAGTTACCTAACCTACATCCACTTATCCCATCTTCTTTACCAACAAAACTATTATTTTTTAGGTGCCATCATATAATGAGCTATAAGATTATAATTCCTAGTGTGTAAGAGATGCTTCATCAAAAATCCACTTCCTTCTGTTTTAAGGCACACAGGTGGACTACATTTTATAGCCTTCTGTGCTATTAGCTTTGATAATGTCAACTGAGTTGTAGCCAAAGGAATGTGAATAGAAGGAATTCCTACCTCTTCTGGGCCTTGGAATTTAATAAAAGGATATGTCCAAATTATTTACCCTTTCCACCTGCCAGATGCAATATTTGTGATGAGGGTTTAGGGAATGACAACACCACAAGATGGAAGGAGCCTGAATTCTAGAATCACCATGTGAAAGAGAGCTGTCCACAAATCAGCAAATCTGCCTTAGACAAGAGGTGAGAATGCACCTCTATTGGCGTGTGAGTCATCTGTTTTGGCTTAATGAAAATGCAACAGCCTCATCTATTATATTTAGGCATTTTTGTGGCTTGGTATTGCCATATTGTAAAGTTCTGAAAAGTGATATGGACATAAAATTTATTGGGTGAAATTTCTGATACAGCTCCAGAAATAGGGATCAAATAGGGAAAGTACCCCTTTCATGATTGGAAAAATCTGCTTTCTACATCTTTGAATATGGACACATTGTCTGGACCTCTAATAGCCATATTAGAACATGAAGTGGATTCAAAGATAAAGCCATATATAAAGATTGGTGAAACAAATATACAAGGATCCTAGGTCATTGATTGCCTAGTTGTACCACCATTCTAGCTTTAGAATGTCTGTCTATTGGACTTTTTTTATGTGAAAGAATTAAACTTTGTATATTTAAACTACTATTATTTTGGGTTTTCTGTAGAGGCAGATAAACCTAATCTAGATGAAAATGCAAGTCAGACTTTTCCTATCGTAGAATTAATTGAGAAGCCTCTGTAGGTCCAAATCTAACCCTCTCCACCATTTTTTTGGTAGAAAAAAATTTTTGCTAGAAAATCTGAAATCCCATACCACAAGACTAAGCCTTTGATACAAATTCGTGATTCTCTAAGAGTTGTTCTTCTACATCACCTATGAGCTTGTTAGAAACACAGATTTAGGGGCTTCACTCTGACTCACTAAATTAAAATCACTGAGAATGGAGCTCAAGAAACTGTCTTCTGACAAGTTCTCTAGGTGATTCTTATGCATTGTAAAATGTGAGTGAGGAATTTTCCCAGAAGCATCTGTTGGTACTCAATTATTATTTGAATTACATAATCATTAACAAATTGATATGGATTAGTGATTTTCACTATAGGCTACACATTAAAATCACCTAAGGAACTTTAAAAAAAAAACAACCTGTTCCAGGGTGAAATTATCACATAAGCTGATGGCACAGTTATAGTTATGGGTGAAGTGTTCTAGCTGGTCACTGGTCATCCAGGAAGCATAAGGTAGATATCAGACTAAAAGTAGGATGAAAGTACTTGCCTGAATTAGCCTGCAGGGGTTTTGTATGGGCAATGAGTGGAAAGAACTTTGTAAATTGTTGTTTTATTTTACAAATATATTAATTTTCTCAACTTCATTCAGAAGCTAGAAAAATACTATTATTAGTAATGACAACAATAATACCAGATAATTTTTACTGAACATTTTGTAGTATACAACTAGAAGATTTGCTGGCACTCTAGGGATTATTGGTTTCTGTGGTTTTATCCAAATGAGTATGGGCATACTGCAGAAAGCAGTGATTGTTGTTTTTGGAGACTGTTAAAAATGAAGCCTTCAGTTCTCTAAAATATTGTCTACATCCTATAAGGAAACTGGCTTCTTTAAATGGTCATTTACCTGTTGAAGACATATCAGTCTGTTAATGATTATCCTTCTCCTCCACTAAACAGTATTAAATATTAGAATCCAAAGTGGGTAAATGCTTTTCTGTTTTTCAATTATTCCAATTACAATAAATATGCAATAAATCATCTCCAGAGAGTTAAAATTTGATGAGATTTTATGTGCACATATGCACACCCTTTGAATTCATGAGCCCCTTGTTTACTTGGTATCATTAGCCACATGAGATCTTTGTTTATTCCTTTGGTTGCTAATATTTACTGGACCTCCTACAAACAAATCAGATCAATGGAGAGAATTTTTGGAACATGGAATTTTGATGCTGCATTGTTTGCTTCCTATAACTGAAAACAAGGAAAGTAAGAAAATAAGCAGGAACAATATAGATAGAAATTTAGAACCAGTTAGCTGAAATCCAACTGATAAAACAAGCTGCATTGTTCATTCATAATACTAAAAGGATACTTCAGTTTATAAAAAAAATATTTCTGGCTTCTTTATTTAGGAGGCCTCCCAAATGCATTTTAAGTGTTTACATTCTCTTACAGAGCAGATAGGCTGAGAGGAGAGAAAAGGAAAAAAAAAAAGGTGAAAGGACACATACATGAGGGGGGTAACTTTCTCACGTATTCCGTGAAGAAATACTGTGTTGAAACCCTTGCTTTCTTATGTTTGAAAATGCTTTAAAATTTTTTTAACATTTATTTATTTTTGAGACAGAGAGAGACAGAGCATGAACGGGAGAGGGTCAGAGAGAGGGAGACACAGAATCTGAAACAGCCTCCAGGCTCTGAGCTGTCAGCACAGAGCCCAACGTGGGGCTCGAACTCACGGACCACGAAATCATGACCTGAGCTGAAGTCGGCCGCTTAACCGACTGAGCCACCCAGGCGCCCCGAAAATGCTTTAAATGTTCTGAGGAAATAGAGGAATTCAGGCCCCTCGCAGATAATCTCAAGCAAAAAGTAGCTTTGAAAATTCTGGGAGGGATAAGGGTTATAAAATGCAGTTTAGCTTAATTCTTTCAGAGTTAATTAGCTATTCTTTAGAAAACAGGTAGGAAAAGAGTTGAGAGAAGTGGGAATTTAGAGAGAAAATGGAAGCTAACCAAGCTGGTAAGACAGCCATGCCCCTTCTGAAATAAAGGCAGTTATAAGGGACTGTGACTATTAAATAGAAGAAGGAGGAAAAGGGATAGCCTTATCTTTTTCCACATTACATATATATTTATTTATTGCTTATGACTTAGGGGAGAAACACTCAAAGAATAGGGGTATAGGGAAAAAATAGCAAGTTGAGACCTTATACTTATGCGGCCAGAACTATTTACCAAGAGATAAGCAGAAACCAACAATAAGAAATATGTCAGCAATGACTCAATTGGAGCCAGGCTGCACTGAGTGATAGGAAGTTTTGTGCTGGTGCAAACCTACGGAGAAAAGTACAAGATGGCCTTTCATAAGCAGAGCAAGGTCAATGCTGGATGAAACTGAAGCAAAGAGGAACAAGTGTGTAAAAGTGACAGGTTTCCTAGTTCTCGTCTTACCATTTGTAAAGAATTGTGCGATCTATGAGACCAGCCCAAGTAGGCCTCTGATCCTTGGAAGTGACTCAAAATCAGGCCATAACCTTGATTTCATTAAGTAGAGAGCGGTTAGTCATGCCTGTGAGTATTGGGTCTGGCTATGGGTATTCCAAATGTAAGTGGCTTAAGTAGAATAGAATTTGTTTCTCTTCTATGTAAAGGAATCTGAATGTCCAGTGTTGGTATGTCAGCTGCACATTCATGAAAAACTTGGTCTTATTCTGCCTTGTGAGCTTTATGTCACATAATCCAAGATGGCTATTCAACTCAATAAGATAAGAAAGATAAACTCACTTCCATTAAAGATAAACTCACTTCTCAGATGTTGCCCATGACACTTGTTTATGTATCTCTGTAGCCGGAACATGGTCACCTAGCCACATATAACTTAAAGGAAAACTAGAAATTATAGTCATCATTCCAGGCAGCTATGTTTCCAACTAAAAATCAGTATTTAAGTAATTAAGGAACAGGAGTAAAACAGAAATTAGGCAAATGAGGAGTCTTTGGTGTCTCTAACACTTAACATACAAGATTAAAAGAGATTTTTTTTGTTTTATACTACAAGTTATAAAATGAAAGAAGAGGATTCTTTGTTGTTTCTTTGCTGGATTCAGTTCAAGAATAGCTTATTTAGCACCTAAAAAAAATACAGGAATTTTCAGTCCACAGGAGAGGAAAAGCAAAAACAAACAAAAACAAAAAGAAAACAACAAAAAAAACCCTACAACACAGAAAGTGATAAGCATTATCAGAAATGTTTAAGTGAAATACTGTGCATTCTAAATAAGAGAGAGATAAATTCTAGTGAGAGCATTAGGTAAAGAAATATCTAAGACTAAGGTTAGACAAACTATGGTCTTGGAAGCCAAATATGGCATGCCGCTTGTTTTTATAATAAGGTTTTATTGGAACACAGCTATATTCATTCATTTGCATATTGTCTACAGTAGCTTTTACACTATGACAGCAGAGTTGAATAGTTATGACACAGATCATATGGCCCACAAAGCCTGAAATTTAATATCTGGCCTCTTACCAGAGAAAAGTGATATTTGAGACTGCCTTTAAAAAATTCTAATAAGAAAGGCACTGCCAGCAGGAGACAGTTTGAGTAAAGGAAGCAATGTGAGAAAATTCTGGATGTGTTTGTTCATATGAGGAAATTAGAGTAAAATCTATAATACACAATGAGTGGTATCCATAAAAAAAACTTTACTGTGTAAAATGTGGGGTTTTTTTTGTTTTTGAGAGATTAATGGAAGGACTAGGACAGGCCTATTCAGCTAGCTTGCCAGGGATTTGGTTAAACAGTTCAAATTTTTTCAGGTTCTGGCTGCAGTTTGGCAATACCTGGTGGGTGACTAACAAGGGTCTTCTAGGACAGGAGAAGTAACTTTCAGAATATACCAATATTTGGCACATGTTTCATTGGACAGATCCAGGAAGATTGGATAAGGCTGGTGACATGGCTTACATCTCTCTGCTTCCCAAAACTGGGTTTCTTACTTATTCTCCAATCAGGCCAATAGTCGTCTTCACATCTTGCCTCTTACTTTCGTGGCCCAAGCTAAGAACTTTAACTTCACTATTTTCAACTGGGCCTACACAGAAGGTGGGAAGCAGTGGTCCATCAAGTTAGGCCTATTTGCTTTATTGTAGGGCATATTACCACAGGGTTTTACATTAGTTTAGTTTGGTTGCAGAATAGGGTCCTTGGGAGACTAGCTGTCAAACTAAGGCTGAAACACATTATGGAAGGTGTTTAATGACATACTAAGGAATTTGGACTTCATTCTGTAGGTAATGGGGAAAAATTAGATAACGTCTTTAAAAATTATTTTTAACTAAGGGATAACTTGTCTCTTATAGATAGAAATAACCAAAGCTGTGGGAGCTTTATTATTTTAAATAATAAAAGGCATATTCATAAAAATTAGAGGATGACAACTCTTGGGAAAAGAATTGCTTTGTATCTTATCATGAAAAGAATAGCAGGCTATGTCCTATATTTTCAAACCTATTTCATTGAAAACAAGCATCTAGAGGCTGCAGGCACATTTGTTGAGCTGATGAAGGAAGTAAAGGAAGTAAAAGAGTAAAAGAGGAAGATTTCAAGTCCACAAGATTATGAGCTACCTGAAGGCAGACAATTTCATGTCTGAATCCTCAGAACCTAGTAGCATGCTCAGCATATCCTGTTAATATACAAGGACACTTAGGTATAGATTTTTTATGGATACCACTCATTGTGTATTATAGATTTTACTCTAATTTCCTTTCCATGAACAAATACATCCAGAATTGGTTTTAACGTAGTTGATCCTATCTTGCTTATTTTCCTCAACACAAAGTAAAGGCATATTAGCACATCTGATTAATGAAGCTCCCTTTTGCTAGATCCTAATGACTGAATCTAGGAATCATTTCCCATACATATGCACCATATGGGTCTGTAACCCATTGGTGACAAGACATCTCCTGAGTGAGTGTGTGTGTGTGTGTGTGTGTGTGTGTGTTAATTGGTAAGATTGTATTCTTAATATTCACCTACTGCTCTCTGCTCTGGGATTTTAACTGTTTTAATTGTTTTTAATTAATACCACACAAAGTACACTAAAGTACATTAGACAAATTCTTCCTTCTAAATAAGTATGGGGAACATTTGTGAAATTCAGCTTTCATGCCTTACCTGTATATTCAAAGATGAAAAATAAACTTTCTCAACATCAGTGAAAGTTGCTGTTGAGATTTGGAAAAGGCCTTTGGCTAATTGTCAGCCAAAAGTATGTGATTTTCATCACTCAAAATTCAGCAAATAAATACCCTACTTCCTTTTGCTTTCTAACGCCTCTCCAGGGCAACATGAATTTTTTTCGAGACTCTACTTTGTAATGTACCAACCAAAAGGCAAAGCGACCTACTTACAATAGCTTCAGATTTCCAATTCCATTAGTGCTTTAGTAGCATATCTGAATCTTTGCAAAGTTGCAAAAGAATGAAGTTTGGCTTTAGGATTTTTGAATTGCCCCATGTGACAGTTTTCTCCAACTGCTTTTAGTTCCTGGTGTCCTCATTATAATTCTGGCTTCTCTGGAGAACCGTGACCCATGCAACAGCCATCTTCTGGTCCTGATGGAAGCATCAAGAAAATTTCAGGAACAGTGTCCTTGACATCACTGAACAATTGAACCAATGTCTGTCACTGTAGTAGTAATACCCTACTTCCAGACAGTTTGTTTTATGAAAAAGAATAAGTCATTATTTTTTAAGCAATTGAGCTCAGTTTCTTTTATTTAGAGATGATAACTGTGCCAAATGACACAGACTTGTTGCCAGCAGAATAGTACAAGCAAGTGTAGGTGCTTTAATAGAAGACTCTAAGACATGAAAAATAGGCACAAGAAAGGGTTTCACCTATGGGCTTTTGCTCTACTTTGGTGAAAATAGTAGTCATATTATATAACAGCTGCAGCAGGAAAAAAAAAAGCACGTGTTCTGGCATATGGAGAACTAGGGTTGAATCCCAATTTTGACACATACTGGCATGTAAACTTACATCAACATGAAGATGATTTTGGAGGTTTGAAATAGTGAATAGCTCTGCTGGTGGCTTGCTGTGCACATTGTATTTAGTGTTTTCAAGGCAGAATGCCCATATCCTCATTCTGGAATCCTAATTATATTCCATATTGCATTTTACCTCTTCTCCTCTTCAGGCCTATTTGTAAGCTTCTAGTCTGAGATTCATTCCTCACACATTTTGACATCTGCTGTCAATCACAGAAGGGAAACATCAAATTATATGTTGGGACCAAATGTGATAGGTTTCTCTGGTTCAAAAGAGTTAATTTATAAAAGTTCTAATAAAATACAGAGTTTATTTGAACTTGCCATTCCATGAATAGTAAGCAAATGTCTTTAAACAAAGTGTGACTTGGGACTGAGAGACATGAATCAAGCATGCTTAAATGTGAATGAAGGCTGATTAATGATCTTGCTTTGTTGGTTGTTGTCACTAATGTTTAGTTGCTTGTGTATGCTTTGTTCACATGATTCTCACATCCCTTGTTTTCATAAATATTTCATAAGATATTCAAAGGCAGTCCATGACCAGGTAATAACAAATGTGGGATGACACATTAGGAAGATACATGGACATTTTGAACATAAATTCTATAGCAAAGCTTGATTCACATCTTATGGTCACTCTAAAGAAATAACATTCACAGAGAAGTATGAGTCTACAATTAGCATGGACACCTTAAATTAGTAGACAATTCTCAGTGGAAAAGGAAGAGAATAGCAACTCCATTTTTTCCAGACTTTCTGCATACTCTCCACTATTTAAAAAAATGTATTTAGGGGTGCCTGGGTGGCTTAGTTGGTTAAGCATCTAACTCTTGGTTTCGGCTCAGGTCATGATCTCACGGTTCATGGGTTCAAGCCTTACAGCTCTGTGCTGGCAGTGTGGAGCCTGCTTGGGATTCTCTCTCTCTCTCTCTCTCTCTCTCTCTCTGCCCCTACCCTGAGCATGTGCTTGCACTCTCTCTCTCTCTCAAAATAAATAAATAAACTTAAAAATATTTTTAAAATTGTATTTAAATTCTAGTTAGTTAACATACAGTGCAATATTGGTTTTAGGACTAGAATTCAGTGATTCATCACTTACGTACATACTTACATACAATACCCAGTGTTCATCACAAGTGCCCTGCTTAGTACCCCATCACTCATCTAGCCCATCCCTCACCCACCTCCCTATTCCCTACTCTTAAGTGTCTAGAAGTTTTATTTCAAGTGTTAAATAAGGACCAAGTTTCATGCACAGTGCGTACTTAATTATCCTCCTTTGGGTAGCATATATTGTATTTTTAGCCACAGGACTGGTCCTTGGTAAAATTTTCAAGTTTCCAAATTAAATGATCTCCCATTTACCTTTTGGTTTCTTGTTCTCTCCTTTGGCCCACCCCCCTCTAATGATACTCATAGAGTTCACACTGATGTCTCCACTGTAGAATTGGTCTTTTCTTTCATTTATCCTCAATCCAACTCCACCCTATACTTCAGAATCCGATTTACTTGGGTATTACCTCTGAATTACTTGGCATCAGCTTCCTGAGAAACTATAGGAGGTGCAAATGTCAATTACCAACATTGGTTTTGTGTGTTTAGTTTCCTATATAGCCTGTGTACATTTTGGCTGGGGCTTTGAGAGCCTTAACTCAAAGTATTGATTACTGAGAAAATTCCAAATTCCAAGTACTATGAGGCATCTAATGGGGAGAGATTGTTTTTTTAAATTTTTTTAGGTCTTTATTTTATTTACAGAGAGAGAGAGTGTGCAAGTGAGTGGGGGAGGGGCAGAGAGAGAGGGAGACACAAATCTGAAGCAGGCTCCAGGCTCTAAGCTGACAGCACAGAGCCTGATGTGGGGCTCGAATCCACAGACTGTCTGTCAGATCATGACCTGAGCCAACATCAGACGCTTAACCGACTGAACCACCCAGGTGCCCCTAATGGGGGGAGATTTTTCAACAGGAGTGTGTTTTCTGGCATCCTTAAAATCACACCATGTAGACATTGCCTAATTTACCTACACATAAAACTGACCCAACTGAGCAGCAATCTCCTTGAAGCAATCAAGAAGCTGAGATGTTCAGAGGAATGTCTTCTTAAGAGCTTACCTTTCTTAACATGGTGAAATAATACTGATTACTGTAGTTATTTTTATGATTTTTTTTCCCTTGAACCACAAAATAGGGATTCAAAAGATGCTTCTTTCTGTTGAACATTACCTTGGCCAACTATATTTGATATTCCTCTTTATTTAAATAAAAATTGTTGAGTCATGCAACCATTAATGGCTAAGTAAATTGAAATCTAGCTCTCTAAAATTTATTTCTTCCTCTCAGGATCCCCCAGTACTTGTTCATTAATTCAAAGAGGCATTTATTAAACATGCCCTGTTATGTGATGAAAACTATGTGAAATCTAGGTACAAAGTGATGACTCACAGTTGCTAGTCTTAACAAGGAGTTCACAGTATAATGAGGAAGATTCTCAAGTAATAAACACATAATGAAGTAGAGAGTGGTAACTTATCTCGTAGGAGGTACATAAGGCTTTGCTATGGGAGATCAGAGACAGTAAGCTGAGCTTCTGGCAGCTGGCCTTACCAAAATTGGGAATGCAGAGTGCTGTGACAGGGTAAGAGATTAGAGACAGTAAAGTGTAACAGCAAAAGCACAACTGCTTTTGAAATGAGATAGACCTATATTATACAATCTGTTTGAGTCCTTAGTTTAATTGTCTGTACAAGCATGTCCTGCATGACGTTAATTTTTTTTCATAAGTGTTTATTTATTTTTGAGAGACAGAGTATAAATGGGGAAGGGGCAGAGAGAGAGAGAGGGAGACATAGACTCTGATGCAGGCTCCAGGCTCTGAACTGTCAGGACAGAGCCCAATGCAGGGCTGGTGAGATCATGACCTAAGCCAAAGTTGGATGCTTAACTGACTGAGCCACCCACATGCCCCCTGCATGACATTTTAAAATGAGGATTGTAAATGATTTAAAAGGGGTTACTAATTTAGAATTTTCATGTCTTTCAAAACATGCCTCAGACATAAGTCCTAGATTTGGGGGAATCTTCCAAGGAGTTACTGTGGCCCACTTTCTGCTATAATTTTCTCATGATTATAATCATACTAAAGAACTGACAGTCTTACACTTTTACTCTGAGGAGATAGGACTATAGGAAAAGAAATGAATAAAAAAATACTTGAGTTTGTTAGAAGGGGTATTAACTCATCCTTCCATAAGAATAAAGTATGTCTCAGATTCAGTAACTTTTAAATCTCTTTGAAAAGGTTAACAGTTTGGTTTTAGAGATTTGAGCGATAACCCTTATTCATCAAAGACTCCATTCTTTGCAATGTATAACATTTGTAATAACTCCACCTTCATTTAACAATGATGTAGAAATGTTCTTAGTGGGTATGTATTTCGGTATGAAAATGTATAAATTAGAGTTATTTCTATTAGCAATAACATATGGAGACATTTGTAGATAAAGATATAGATAGATGCAGATAACATTTGGTAATAAAAGACATTACCAAAATTGGTACATTTACATTAAAGATGAAGATAGTTCTTAGAGGGAAATTATCAGGAATACTTAGTTGTTGAGTGCCATAGCAAAAACTCAGAATACTGATAATCTTGTCAGGCTATCTCTGGGGGCAAATAGGAATGTAAGGGCCTTTCTCTAGACAGAGAGTCTCATAGTTGGGAAATAGTTCAGATCCTGACTATGGGTATATCTAATTGAATGGATAAAAGTTTCCAGTAAACCACTTAGGTGGAATAGTTTTAAGGATTGTTTTTCATTGGAGTTTTACCTGACTACATATCAAAAGAGTTGGTTGGAACTTTTCTTTCCTGTGTAGATGACACCTTTATCTTCAACATTAAGTGAGCCAGTGGAGATTTGATCAAATAACCATATATTTCTCCCTTCTTATCTGTCTGTGATTCTCTGGGTTCAATAGGTAGGAAAGAGGGAGGGACAATAAAGCACTTGTTCAATCAAATGACAAACTTCCACTTTTGTAGTTATTACTATTACTAGCTTTAGACTGAAACTGTCTGCCATGAACTTCAGCTAAGAGACTTTGATTTGGTGTTTGAAATTTACCTGCAGTGCAGTACTAAATTAAGTTGTGTATGTGTGTTCTGTTGGTGGTGGCGGTATTAGTGGTAAAAGGAAAGGGACAACAAAGGGAGGAGCCAGCAAGGAGTTGCACTTGCCACTATAATGTGCACTAGTCCCTGAAAAAGGCAACTTAAATAATGTTCTGTGAACACAATGAAGACTACACATACCAATGACCTGTGGAGCACATGAGGAAGAAGTCTGTGGGGTCTATGATGACTTCTGGACATTGTTAATAAAACAAAATGTGACTGAATTTATAACTCTAAACTCACTGGTAATATCGAGACTTACCAAATGCCAAAGATGACAAAAGAACAATCAGAACCTCCAAATCTTTTGCACGACCAATATATACTTATCCCTGCCACTAGAATAAAAACTCAAACGCACCCTACTGAAAGTGGAATGGGAGAGCTGCCTTTGAGGAAATATCTGTGGTCCTCAAATATTTTCAGGGCTACTGAAAAGTTTCTGGTAATGTAGCTATCAATACAAGTAAGGGAGGTGATTTTACATAGAATTGTAGGAATGAAAAGGTATCAATGTTCACTACTCCAAACTCCACTCAGGTTGAGTTCTCATATTATCCTCTAAACAATCAACAAAATCGTTTTTCTTTATCAAAGAGGGTAACATTTTAGTTTTTAACTTAGCCTTCTACTCCTATGGCAGCTAAATGCTGTGATTTTTTATAATAGGTTAAAATACCTCAGGACACATAGTGTGATATTATGTATATGTTACCCAGGTTATAGTTAGATTTGGGGGGGAAATTGATTGTTCAAATTCAAAATCGTTTAGAAAAACAGTTTCTATGTTTTCTTTTTATTAGGTCTTTGATTACATAAAGCTGAATCTTAATATTAAAAGACCTAAGTTTTATTAACAACTATGCAACCCTCTACATTTGCCTTTAGAATCTTTTATTGACATGTTGGCCAACTAGATATTTAGGAAGTTTTGTAATGATCTTGTAATCTTATCTAAACATGTGCTTTACTTTTTTTTTTTAAAACATACAGTGTAAAGTTGGTTTAAGGTATACAATATAGTGTTTGAACACTTCAATAAAATACCCAGTGCTCATAGAAGTGTAAAAATCTAAAATGATCAGATTTGGGAAAGATTAACCCTCACTCCAGGGGTTGTCAAGTATCTTCTCTTAGAAAGGCTAGACTTCAGAGCCAGATTTTTCAAGTGCTTCTGTTATTCTATTTCTATCACACCTGAGGCTTTTGCTAATTGTCATACAGAATGTCAGAAATAGTCTTCTATTGGTGAAATTCATTGCTTGTTAATTACCATGATGGATTGTTAGAAATGGGCTATTGCTAGAGAAATGAAAGGTATTTGAGATAAAGGTATGAATATTGGATAAATTATTTTAGCTTTTCTCTTCAGATTTGATGAAAGTGTTTTAGAGTCCGATGAGGCATTCCTGTTAAGTGGATCCCAAACAGTTTGAACAACCACTGATCTAAGTTATAGAGAATATCTAGTTGCTTGATGTTGACTATAGACAAACACCCCTTTAGAATAGTGTTGTATCTGCCGTGAGCTTCCTTTCATGCAAGGTAATG
The DNA here is from genome assembly GCF_027475565.1 of Acinonyx jubatus. NCBI lineage: Eukaryota > Metazoa > Chordata > Mammalia > Carnivora > Felidae > Acinonyx > Acinonyx jubatus. Next base: position 102,775,764 of record NC_069389.1, on the reverse strand, counting down.
TTAGGAGCACCTAAAATGACAGAGAGCTAAGCCTTTATAGAGCTTATAGAGCAGAGTTATGATCAGTTTCTGCCTGCTTGCTAAAGAATGTTTAATTAATGTATGTGTGACATAATTTGATCTTATACTTGCTTTTATTACAACCTGGCAGTGAGGTTTGGGGAAACTAAGTAAACCTTACTCACCTCAAACTTCCTTAGTGACAACCCTTATCTACAGAAAAGAGTTGTGTGTGATCAAATTGGCTTAAGTCAGTTTGCAATAAAAAGTTTTTCTGTAGCTGTGTTGGGTAATAACTCTGTGAAGCAAAAGCTTCACAAAGAGAGATGAGTCCCAGGTAGGTGTTTTATTTCTGACCCCAGTCTCTTTTTTTTGACAATTGTTGACTTAATGTCTTTAGGGCTGGCCTGTCAGAGGAAGATCAAAGCTCAGGTTCTTATACGAAGTGAAAAAAAAAAAATCCTGCCTTGCTGTATGTATCCTTAATTAAAGCCTTTGAGAAAGATGGATGTAAGGATTAAGTAGAGGTTTTTATTTTGTTTTTTAGTCCAGGAACATGCTAAATGTAACAGATTTTCTAGTGCTTTGTTCTCTGTCTGATATAAAACAGAAAAATAATATTCATAAAAAGAAAGAAAGTAGATATCTGCCTTTGATTTCTAGGAGAAAAGAGTGTATGTGAAAGGGGAGGTTGGATGGAAAACTAAATGAAGAAAGGCCTGAGGAGTGAGAATTGTCCTCTTCATATACTTACTGCAGGGCCATTTTCTGGCTTGTGAAGCATAAAACAATGGCTTATCAGAAGATAGTACTCTTATTTCTCTCTCTCTCTCTCTCTCTCTCTCGTTCTTAACAGTCAGATTGTAAAACAACTGTAATCAATAAAAAGGAACACAGGGACTAGTAGACCAAGTTAGTCTGGAATATACCCAGACCAAAGCTTCAGAGAGTAACTTCAGAGAAGTAGGTGTCTAGAGAATTTTAAGAAAAACCTTGTAGATCCTGAATAACCCAATTAATTCAATGAAAAGTAAGAAGTAGAAAAAAAAAAAAAAGGAAACCTTTAGGATTGCTCATCTCTGTCTCTGAATAAAGACACACTCTCCCTTGCAAGTCCAAATCTGGACTCAATCCCTCTATGAGTATCGCCTGATTAGCACTGAACTATTGCTGCCTCTACCCTTTATTCCCTACTACCACCATGCTCAATTGTTTGTATTCTAGACTCTTAAGCCCCTGTATTTGCATTTCCTTTCAGCTGCATTAGTTTGCATTTGTTAGTATACTTTAAGTTTTCCAAATATTGTTAAATTTTCTCCCCAAATTGGACAGTGAGCTACCACCTCTGAGTACTATGTTGTTTCTATTTTATTATGAAAGAGTCTATAATAGTCTCTAATTTTACTGCTTTAGAATAGAATGCCAAAATATTAATTATGATTATTTAAATAGCCTGAGATAGATAATTTTATCTGAGAGTAATTAGGAATAAAACTGAGATAAAAGATGAGTCAGTGTTGATAATGCTAATATAAACATTGGGGTGCATGTACCCCTTCGATTCTGTATTTTTGTATACTTTGGGTAAATGCCTACTAATGCAATTGCTGGATCATAGGGTAGTTCTATTTTTAACTTTTTAAGGAACCTCCATACTGTTCTCCAAAGTGGCTGCACCAGTTTGCATTCCCACCAACAGTTCAAGAGTGTTTCCTTTCTCTGAATCCTCTGCAACACTTATTGTTTCATGTGTTCTTAATTAAGCCATTCTGACAGGTGTTAGGTGGTATCTCATTGTGGTTTTGATTTGTGTTTCCCTGATGATGAGTGATGTTGAGCATCTTTTCATGTGTCTGTTAGCCATCTGGATGTCTTCTTTGGAAAAGTGTATAATTCATGTCTTCTGCCCATTTCTTCACTGGGTTATTTGTTTTTTGGGTGTTGAGTTTGATAAGTTCTTTATAGATTTTGAATACTAACCCTTTATCAGATATGTTGTTTGTAAATATCTTCTCAGAAAGACAAATACTGTATGATTTCACTCATATGTGGAATTTAAGAAAAAAACAGATGAATATATGGGAAGGGGGAAAAGGAGAAGAGAGAGAAACAAACCACAAGAGACTCCCAACAATAGAGAACAGACTGAGGGTTGATGGAGAGAGGTGGGTGGGAGATGGGCTAGATGGGTGATGGGTATTAAAGAGGGCACTCGTGATGAGCACTGGGTGTTGTAAGTGATGAATCACTATTTCTACTCCTGAAATCAATATTGTACTATATGTTAACTACTAAAATTTAAATAGCAATTAAAAATGAAAACACATACTGCACCCCCTGTTAAAAGAAAGAAGAGGTGGTGGCTGCATTGTAGTTCTCTGATCTCCAAGTGGCTTTTTTGTTTGTCTGCCCCCGGAGGAAGTTAAAACAAACAAACAACAAACAAACAAACAAACAGATGGAGAAAAGGAGAAGAGGAGAGATGGAAGAGAGAGAGAGAAAGAGAAAGGGAGAGGAAAAGGGACAGAGAGCGGGTGGAACAAATTGGTTCTGGTTTGCTTGGCAAAAGAGAGTAGGATACTCCCATCCAGAACATTTCTGCATAACTTTTGAAAGGAATGGTAGATAAGTAAAGATTAAGTATAGTTCTCATGGAACAATCCTGTTTTGGAACAGCTTGTTCAACAGCATTATCTATGTGTAAAGCCATTAAATAGGTTATTGACTTGCACTATTTGTCCCAGTTGGGCATCTCCAATTTATTGAGGATCTGGTCCTCCCCACCTGCCCTTTAAACCCTCCTAATCCATGTTCGATGAGTTGTGATGATCTGGCCTTTACATATGCTGGCTCTTATTTGACAGTTCAAATAACTTTCTTCTGGGCACTATCTCCACCCACTCTTCATCTTATGCTTCACCTTCATAGCACTGATAAATCTAGTGTCCTTTTCTCCCATATTAGTTAATAGAGATAAATTTATGTCCTTATTTCAAGACTATCACATTTTATAATTTTCATACAAAATAATTTTCATTTATAAGCATTATTTTCATAACATTTATAAGTCAAAGGTGAGGCCATTCCTTGGTGCCATGGGGTAGTGGATGAGGAAGCATCTTCTTGCCTCTCATTTTATTCTTGATAACAAAGGTGCTTTGTGCCTCTGCCATAGTGTGAACTGATTGATTATAGTAGAAAAACGGTTCCTATAAACTCCCTACTAAGCTGATTTGAGTTTTGTTCCTCAAACATTGCTTCTAATGATGAAGATAGGGACATGGAAACAGGCTCTATGAGAAATTCCTTGGCATAAATGTTTGTTGATATATTGTTAGGACATAGGTAAGAATCTTTGTATGAACAAAATAGTCAGTTGTCTGAAAATAAACTTTACAGTCAAGCTATGTTAGAAAGATTTCTGAAATTATTAGCATGATACCTACAAAAGGAGAGAAGATGCCAAAATGAAAGGAAGTCCTATTTTCTATTTGCAAAGCATGCTGCTTACATGTAAAACAACAGGATATTTGAGGGCATAATTTATTGGAAATGTAAATATATCAACATTATAGTCTCAATGCTATTGATGCATACTTATTGGACATCTGTTTTATGCTTGCTTTAACTGCATGTTGCTCCCTGGTACATTATTATTTTATTGTTTATACATAGATAACAGCCTGTGTTTGCAGCATATCAATACATTTCCTTTTCATATTTTTAGAATTGTATTGTGCCACAAGATCTTATCAGATAAATAGTTAACATTTATTAACTTGGATCTTAGCATTTGCAACCATTTATACAGAGATTGTGCAGAAGGTTACTTTTCCCTTATGTATGGAAAATAAAAAAGATTTTCTAAGCAAATGAATACAGCAACGGAGATTAGAAAGGGACTATTTATACTGCCTCGTAAAATGTTTCTTTAGAAAAAATTTGAAGTACTTATTTACAATCAAAACTTCATGTACCTCTCATAATGAACTTTTATCTGCACACTGAAGCAAATTCCCTAGGAAATGACTATGCAATACTATCATAGGCTCATTTATGTTATTATGTTTATTTGAAATAATGGTACTACATTTCTCTCAAAATATTTGTTAATGCACACTTGCCATTCAAATCTATTTTACTGTAGTAAGCTTCATTGTAAAGAACCATTCAAGTTTATTTTACTGTAGTAAGCTCCATTGCAAAGAATAATTGATCAGGAGTCATATAACCTGATTTCCAATCATAGCTGTGCCCATTAACAACTACATGACCTTAGATAAGTCATATAACATCACTAGTCCTTTGCTTTCCAATTTGGAAAAATGAGGAAGTTCTCCTTTGACTCTAAAATGCAATGATTCTATACACTATTGTATGCCAAGTACACTTCAATTTAAAAAAATGTACATAAATACAAAAATAAATAAAACTGCTCTTCTAGTTTGTCATAAAAATAAATAAAATGCAATGATTCTATAAAATTGCCTGACTTAATCATAATTTATATTTTTATAATATTTTGTATATAGCAAAGGTATTAACATATTGAACAAAAACCACCTCTAAGTATTTGCTCCACCTTTAAATGTCCATTAGCTGGTTGGATTAGAGATGGAGACCTGGCCAAAGACAGCCAGTATTCTCTTGCTCTCTTTCTTCCTCTCCTCTCCTCTCCTCTCCTCTCCTCTCCTCTCCTCTCCTCTCCTCTCTTTATTCTCTTCCTTTCTCCCTTGACCCCTTTTCTTTCCTTCATATATATTTTTTAACTTGGACCTGAGGCAAGGGAACAAAAAGCCACTTAGAGATTAGACAGCTACCACTCAAAGTCACCGACTTTTCTTTAATCTGTTTTGTTTCTAATTACTCTCAGAGTAAAATTATCTCTCCCAGTCTGTTTAAGTACTCTTAATTAATATTCTGATATTCTATTTCAAAGCAGTCAAATCTTGGTACCCAAGATAATGAACACACTCCCTTAGAATTTAGAATTGAAGCACTTAGAGAATAAGACAAAGGGTGCTTAAAGAAAAAGACCATATGAAATTTTGGCCAGAGTCAACTCCAAGACAAGTCTAATTACCATAGTGAGGCTGCAAGTATGGAAGATTAGAGATCCTGAGTAAAAGGAGAAAAGTCTGTAAAGAAAAATAGGAGAATGCAGTATATGCACAGATATAAATAAAGATGAGGGAACATAGGAACCATGAGAGATAGGAAAAGTAGTTTCAGTTCCTGACTTTCCAGTTTCATTCCCACCTGGCTAGATAGTATTTTGGGTTCAATCCTTGGATGTCTTTAAGATTCCCTGTTATATTCCTACAATAAGCCTATCTTGACTTATTCTACTCTGATTATAAGATTATAAAATTAATCACCAATTAATTTTTTAATGTTATGTGTTACTAAGACAGTGAGTGCTATGGGAGAAGCAAAACTAAAAATGAAGTTTAAGACATTGTCCTTTTAAATAGAATCTGGGAGGTGAGAACACTAACACTTAGAAAAGAGTGAATAATATTTGCCAATATTTTGTTTAGATATCTGAAAATATGTAAGCAAATAAAGCTATAGTAATATGATACACATGTTTCAGTCATTATAGCCTATATGTGCTTATAACTGTTATGCTGTGAATAAGGGTAAGTTATGAAAACGTGTACAGGATGATATATTAGCTGTAAATTGTTCTGGGTGGGTGTTGCTTGGAAGATTAGTTGTCATCTCTTTTCATGCATAATTTAGTCACTGGGATTAGTACCTGAGGGAGGAAATCATACATCTTTCAATCCTAGCACCCCTACTTCATATAGAAGTCAAGATGTTAATTTTTTTCATGACCCAAGCTGTATGTATTACAAATAGGGAAACCTGAATTGACCTCATAATGCCATGAGAAATATTTTCAGTCAGTATCTTTTCTAAACTAATTTTGTAAAGTATGTACTGTTTGTTGTCTATGGCCACTAAAATTTCAATACAGTTTGCTTAGTGATCAGCTAATGAATGGACAGAGATTTCCTTAAAAGCCTGGAACCAATGAGTCTCCCAGTCTTAGCCAAGAGTGTGTCTGCTGAGACATACTTTTAATACTTAGGCAGGCAGTTCACAACTCTGCTTCAATCTTCACTTCCTGATTGTGCAGACTCAAGGTCAGCCTGATGTGAAAGCATCAGACCTTCTTCAGTTTTTCTTAGGCATGTGTACAGCCCTAGGCATGTGCCTTCTTTGTGCTTAGAAATATGTCTGAGCTTTTAAACCCCGCTATGGACATCTCATTCCCCAACTTATCCTTTTAAGCTTTTGGGTTAGGCTAGTGTTTCCTCCATTTCTTATTTATTACTTTGAGCAGCAGTGATGTTCAACAATTGCCTCTGATGATTTATTCCAACAAATTCCCCCGGGAAAAAAGTCTAGTCACACTGGGCAAGCTCCAAATCAAGTCAAATAATGGCAGAATTGTGAGTGGTGTCTTTTAGGGAACCACCAAATCAAATAATGACAATTATCTGGTTATTTGTATTTGAATGAAAACGTCCCCATTCTGTTCCCTCCAGTTGTTGCCAGGCCGCTGGTTTTCACCATGATTGTGCTTGTTGTTTTCAAGGGTAACATAGAATTCCAGAGAAGTTTATAAGAATAAGGTTATTTAAAAACACTACAAAGCTTGATGTTCTTGTTGAGATTCAACCATTTTTCTCGAAAAAATACTCCTCAGATTGCTGCTAGCCTCTGGTTAATTTCCAGAGTTCTGAAATGCTGGTTCCGGGGTGTGTGTGTGTGTGTGTTCTCATTGCTTTTATGAAAGAGAATTTTTAGAGGCCCATACTTTGCAGTTTTCACTGATGTCACCTCCTCTCCTTTTTCTTTCACTCCATTTTTCCCTCACCCAGAGAAAACTTTTCTCTGTTTCAGCCTGCATGTATCCAACCTGATCAACCCCACTGCCCCCAAGTTTATTTCACCTTAGTTCAAGTGACAAGTCTATTTGAAAACAAAATCTTACATTGCCCGTTCCAAATTATAGAGAGACATAATCTGATTGCTGAAACTTTTGTGCAGTTACACCTGATTTAATTAAGTTGGTTAGGATGATAGTAACATACAATATTACACCTGATTTAATTAAATGTGGTTAGGATGATAGTATCATAAAACAATAGCATGGAATGGAAGGCATATCTCTAAGAATAGGGATTTATTCGGGTTTGTTAGAAACATCAAGTGGTATCTACTAGATAATTGTATTCCTAGAACTAGCAGAGAATAGTTAATATATTGTGAAATTATGAGTAAATGAAGCACAAAGGTAAATATTAGAGCATTTTTAGTTATCAATACAAAATTATTATTATGAACTTAGAAGAAACAAAAAAATAATAAAAAGGGAAGAATCACTTTCATTCTTACTATTCAGAGATGGCCATTGTTAACCTGATACTTATCCTTCTAGTTGCACAGAAATATATTATGAAAACTCTCCCATATCATTAAATGTCCTTCTAAAATATGAGAATTTAAGTTTTCATTGTATTATATAATTCCAATATTTTCTAGGCCTCAGTAGTCCATGGTTACTAATGGGTTCACCTTAACCATTACAACAAATTTTATTTGTTATTTTCTTTACATATTTAACATAGAAATTCCAATATACACAAAATCTTTGCTACTCCCTAGGAATTGCTTCATCTACAACTATGAACATTATTTTACATAAACCATTGTGTAAACATTTATATGTTTAGAATTAATTCATGGGAGAGATTTTCTGTATTAGTTGGTCAGAGTATGAATATGTTTGATGCTTCTGATATACCTTCTCTAATTGCTTCATAGACTTGATTTTTAAGGCTTTTTTTGTGATAAGATTTTCTAAAATCTGGTAGGAGAAACTCTTCCACATGTCTAAAATCATTCTTGCATTAACTTAAGTAAACCATTTTCCTAAATATTATACTGTTACTTGAAAAATCTAAATTCACTATGACAAATTGTGTACCTTCAAACACTATTTTGTCAAGTAAAGAACGATAAATTTTCAATTGTTACATGATATTTTTTTCATTAATTTACTGTATATTTTCAACATATTTAATGATGATTTTATAATCTGTTTAAAGAAACTTTGCATTCATGAGTAAAGATACCCCTTATCATATTGCAGCTACTGAAGGAAAGTTACTGAACTCTCTGTAAGTATAGAGATGGCTATATACTACCTCTTAATGATTGCATCTTCTCTGGGTGTAAGCTCTTAGGAAAAGCTTTTAGTCCAATTTTAGTCTTCTATTTCCAGGGCAATGTTCATTCAATTTATGCTGCGGCATATTCAGGAAGTCAATTTATCAAGAATCTCTGATCTTAGGCAATAATTACACTATGTTCTCCAGAGTTACATGTCTCTCATTTGGTTGCTTATTTACACTGGCAAGTCTGTGTTTTTCTTTCTTGGGTTTTCTTGTTTTATTTTATAAATATAAAATTGAAGAAAACTAAAAGTCAGTATGCATAGTAATACCAATGATAAGTGCAAAATTTGAAGGGAACATATATAGGTTATGAATGTGAGACTGAACTTAACTAGATTGAATTGAATTACAGTTTGTTTCAATATGGTTGAGACGAAATGACCAGTCTGTGACTGAGTAGTTCATTGGTTATAACACTGTACCAAATATCCCTAATATTAGCAATGTTTTTTATTTAATCTCTTTAAGATCTAATCACTTACGTGTTACCAGAAATTGTTCTAGTATCTGGAGTTTTAAAAACGTAATATATTCTTTGCCTTTAAGATGCACACCTTTTCTAATTTGGATGTAAATTTTAAAAAATAAAAAATAAAATTAAAAAATATGTACACCTTTTCACAAATCTACAGATACAAACAAATTAATCTAATGGGTGACACTTTATATAAATGGAAACATCAGCTATGTTAATATAGTTAATACATTAAGTATTATACACACTTAGTTACTTGCATTTCCCCGAATCTGTCCACCCTCTGGACAAAAGAAGCATTGACAATCAGATTTCACTCACTCTTGCCTTCCTTTGTATCAGTCATTTATATTGGTCTCTCTGAGCGAGGTAACATTCTTTTAGGTGTTATAGTTGCTTCAGCAGTGTCCCAATATTTGGCTGTATGCTAGGCTATTTAGTTGGGTACTTCTATTGTAGTAAAGTTGAGGAACTGAAGGTGCCACAGTATGCTGTAGCAAATCTGTCTCTCTTTTTTTTTTTTATGTTATATTCCACTCTGCAACAGAATAATGTGCAAATTAACATTACAAAATTCTGAGTGTGGGAGATGATTGCTCTTTTTCTCTAAGGTCAGCAAGAAGCAGTGACCTATACATACAATTATATATATAAACTAAAATATCCCCTCAAGTAGACTGTTACAAATTTTAGACTGGGGCTGAGGAAGGAGTTTGTAAGCTCATTTTGGCTTTCACATGATGTTATATCTTCCTGCTTGAACTTTTCAGTTACAAAGATGTCTTATTATTTTTTTTTTTAATCAGTTGTCCCTTTCTTATCAAATGATTTAGAACCTGGGTAGATAGGATAACTGCTATTTTTTGGAGCATTGCAAAGACTCCAAAATCTGTGAGGTGAGGTGATGCTGCTGGTGTCCAAATGTCACATGGAGTTTTGCATGAACCAGCACTCTTGATTTTTTATGTACATCTCTCCTACTTTCAACAACAATGAGGCATGAGTCCATGGTAGTCTTGGCCATGAGATAAATCTGCGAGACAGACAACCATGCTGCACAGTGATTGCTCCTCTTCAATCTGATGACTAGGACTTTCACAATGGGTCAGGCTCATCACTCTTGCCTGGCTCCTTATCCAGGGAAGACTCCTCACAAATAGGCTTCTCAGACTCACCTGCTCCATGAGCTCACCAGCTATGTCCAATGAACCTTAATCCTAGTTCATGTTCAAGCTGGGTAGAACCAATGGATTAGCTGGTTTCAGTGTGTAGAAATGTCCTAGGTTAGAGTGAAACCCTGTGAGCCAGGGTGTAAAGTCTGGAACCAGGACACCAAGTCAGGCTGTGGTAACTTGTTTTACAGATACGTTCTCTTTAACACAGTTTAAAGTGAAACCACTCTGATTAAACTGTTCTTTTGTCCAGGCTTTACTAACATAGACTTACTTCCCTCAAAGTTATTTGAATTTGAAAAAGGAGAATATATATAGATACATCAGTAACAAATGCAGCCAAACTAATGGATCTTAGTCAGTTCTTAGCTGTGGAGAAAACCAATTTTAACCTGGGGAATGGATTGGAAATGTGGGAAATGCAGACAGCAGGAAACCAGTGACCTGGGCCACTTAAGTTGGGTTAGAAATGAAATTTCAGACTACACAATGCTTTAAGATTTGGAGGAACTAAGAAATGTAGTGAACCTGGTTTGTTAGAAAAAGTATTAAACATCTTGACTATGGAAGAATAGCGTATCCTAAGGGAAATTATAATTAAAGCACAATAGATTATATTTTTCTTTTTCGGAGGAATTGTAAAGAGCAAGATGAATTCGGTGCAGCCTCCCAAAGGACTGTTCAAAGATCTCTAAGTAAAGAAAAATCTGTTCTGGAAATGGGAAAAAGAGGAAAATGGAATAAAATAAGAGTCTACTTTACTGGTTAAGAATTTTAGGAAAGAGATAAATGCAGCAGAAAAGTGAAATGAGTTTGTGCTCACAAAAGTGAAAGCAGTCAGAGATTATAAAGGGCATGCATAATGGGAAGCCTTTATGACTGTATCATAGAGAGATCAGAAACAAAATGGATTGGCTAATAAATTGATAAAAATACAATTAAAGTGACTATTAAGTATGTGCTTTCTCAAAACTACATTTAATAATATTCTAAGAGCTATTTGGACAAGTTGGAGCTAATAGAAACTAGATGGAAAAGTGAACAGCCAAGAACTAGTAATTAAATGAGAAAAGAAGTACATTAAGGAATAGGAAACTTCTAAGTTGGATTCACATCTCTTTTATGTGAGCTCTGCTTTTACCTCTATGTATCAAAGTGTGTTCCTAGGCAGCTAAGTGAAGTAGGAGAGTATCAGTGGAAATCAGGTAAGTGTGTTTAGAATCACAGTTGAATACAGGCCAATATAATAGTATTGGAATTTTACAAATTTCTGAGCATTTAGTAGTCATATATAAGAAAATGTAAGAAAACCATTAAAACTTATATTTGAGGGAAAAATAAAAACAAAAGATTCCCTGTTTTTTTTTTTTTTAAGTTGTATTTGAAAACATAATCAACGACTGGTTTCCAATGGGCTGTTATGAAAGACTTCTGGTAGAACAGACACCATTAATTCCCCAAATTATAGTACTCCAGGGAGAGCCAGTTGCATTTGACATACATGCATCTCTCATATATTTAAAAAAAAATTTAATGTTTACTTATTTTTGAGAGAGAGACACACACACATACAGAGCATGAACAGGGGACAGGTCAGAGAGAGAGACACACACAGAATCTGAAGCAGGCTTCAGGCTCTGAGCTCCAAGATGTCAGCACAGAGCCCGATTCAGGGCTCAAACTCACAAACCGCGAGATCATGACCTGAGCCGAAGTCGGACATTTAACCAACTGAGGCACCCAGGCACCCCTCTCATGTATTTTAGAATAGCCCAAGGCATAATGATGAGAAGGGTAAAACTGTATCAATGTTCCTGATCCTGCTCTTAGACTATTTCCAACCAAGCCTGCCATCCAAACTTTCCTAAACCTCCTCCTTATCAAAATCTGATGTATTAATGCCTTAACACATTAGAGTCCTATGTTCAATTAACAAACTAACCAATTAAACTACACTACTGTGATCATGTGAAGTCATGTTCTTCTGGGTTATCTTTCCCAAGCATTAATCATTTGTAAGCATTCCCAAGCACTACAGAATTCTTGGACAGGTGAAGCTTTCAAGCATCCTTATAATCATACTATATAGACTCATATTTGTCTTTGAAACTAAAGTTCATTGAGTATTTCATCATCTGTCTGTCTACTAGGTGCTTTACGTGGATTAACTAATTTAATCTCCACAAAATAACTCTATGGATTAAGTATTAGGATTATACTCTGATCAATAGATAGATAAATGGACACTTTGATTAACTTGTCACATGTCACACAGCTAGTAAGTTGTAGAGCTGGAACTCATATTTACCTGTTTCTGGTTCCAGCACCTCAGTTCTTAACCCCTGCCTATACTGCATATATATTGCATTTCCTTTTCATGGAATGAGGTTTGCTTGAATGTATGTGTTAGGAGATGTGTGGTAGATTAGGAAACACCTAAAACATTTATTTTGAATGTCTGTGTTTAGGAACATAAGTTAGTAAACTCCTGGCTTCTTTGTGTTTCCCTTATTGACTTCACCTCTTTGAGGAAGAAGTGTTCATTGTCTAATTGGGAAATTCAAGAGAAAGACAGAATGCAGACCTCAGCACCCTGTCCTTTTCTCTTTAACCTCAGTCTCTTTGCAGAGAACATTCATTTTTCTCAGCTACTTTGTACCATACGTCTTTTCTTTCAAATCTGGGCTATTCTCCTGCAAAGCAAATCCAGCAGTTTACCATACACTGTTATTGGGGTTCAGCATTAAGAATCCCACTTTTGATACACACCTAATCCAAGTTCTTCAATAGCTCCATCAAAAATAATGCTGACATTTGGTTGCAAAGCTGCCTTACTGCTTCTTTAGTTCTCAGAACTCAGTAGTGGAAAAGAAGTGTCAATTATATCATAAAATAATCATATAAAATTACTAAAGTTATTTATATTTAAGATTTAGAAATGTTTTTTGAGTGTCAAAGCAAATAAGCATCAGAATTTGTTGACATGGTAATAGACATCTGGGCAGTTGGATATATCTCGATAATGCTACTGTTTTTCTCTCCACTAATATATCTGACATTGTTTTGTATGTAATACAAATTGCTTCCTTGATATGATTCTTATTTAATTGTTTGAAAGTATTTCTTTATGAGTTATTCCATGTACAATGGGGAGGGCATCTTAATTTGATATACTATCTCAATAAAGATACAACAAGATTATTTAAGGGAGAATATTTGGCTTGAAAAATTTAAAGGTTTAGATAAACTATAGAGTGGGTTTATGGGGTCTGATAGTGTCAAAATGGCCAATTACTTATAGCATTCAATCTGGCACTTGCATCTATACTACCTGTACTACCTATCTTCTTTTGTTTCCTAATTATCTCATATGTCTCAGTGATGTTTCTCAAATGAGATTAGAAAGTCTTCTAGACCAAAGGAACATATTATGCTTCCTTTGCATCTTTCACCCAAATTTTTGGCATTTACATGGCCAAAGTTATGGGCAAAATAAAACTTTGTTGACTTAGAAAGTATAAAAAAATTAGTCAAGTTAGTTATCTGTATATCGCTAACTTTTCTACTTGAATTATTTAATTTTCAAGCAACTTTTAGAGAAGTATGATGTATGTCATTTTTTATACTCTGGCTTTTTGGGAGTACCTTATTGGAAACATATTTTGTTAGCATTTATTCACAAAAGTCCTAATTGAACTCATAAAAATAGATTGAAATGTTCATGATATTTCTGAAGATTACTGAGTAAGGTGGTATAGATGTTATGGAAGGAAGCTGCTTTGATCTGGAAAGCACTTATTCTATGTCACTGTCAGAGTCAGTACATAAATCATCTGCCAGTGTCCCTGGAGAAGTACTGCCATTGATGTAAAATCATATCTTAAGGTTTTCAGTGCTTTTTCCAAGACAGGTGATGAATAGAGGTGGGCCATGCATCTGATATAGGCTACTAGGTTTGGGCTGAAATCAAACATGCAACTTATACAAGGAAGAGCAAGCCATGTTCTTTTGCAGAATTTCATCTCAGCCTTAACAGTGATGCTCTATATGAATATTTACTCTTTGATACTGCCTGCTGAATAACAAGCATGCAAATCTGATTTTTAAAAATATATATTTTCTCTATCTCTAAAATAAAAAATGACAAAAAATAAAATTTAATTTTTAATGTCAATTTTTGCATAGTATGGATGCAAATGCCAGGTTCCAGGTTTGAAACCCAAATCCTTATTTTCTCATTTTAAGGGGTAACGATTTAAAGATCCCAATAGAAGCTGCTAATTCAGTCTTAGAAAAGCAGAAATGCTAGAGCATCAGGTTTAGATTTCAATTTTTTGGGGTAGCTGTGGTACTATTTCCCAACTGATATCAGGCCTTTTCCAGGTGTTCAAATGCCAGGTAGGCTTGTGACTACCTCCAAGTGTCTCAAGCATTCTGTACTTCAATTGGTTCATTTGTATATACATAATGATTTCTGAAATTTATCACCTGGCACAGAGCCAAGGTCACCATCAATGAACATTCAATAAATACATTCTCTATGGTGTTTTAAGGATAATAAAGGCTTTACTAAGAATTTGAGGGTGGGAGTTATCATTTAATATAATTAATTATCAAGTATCTAATTGGTATATATCAATTAGAGAGAGTAAAAAAAATTGTCACAGGTTAATATGAAGTAGCATTATTCATTGCCAATGCTTTTAATAAGGAGGTCTCAGAACAGCATTACTTAAGAAAATAGACCTTTATTTTGTACTTTTTCATTAAAACTGTTTCAAAATGAAACAAAAAGAATGGCAATTATGTACAATCCCTGGAGACACATTTTTTAAATTCCATTTCCTTCTTGTGAGTTTTGTAAAATACTGCTTACATTTAAAATCCACTTTGAAGTTAATATGATTAAATAGAGTCCCACATCAAAGTCCTTATTATCTTAAAGCTATAAGGAATAAAATTAGAGTTTTTATATTTGAAGTATCCATAAAATGCTTTTTTTAAAAATAAATTCAATATAATAGAAAATTTCAGGTCTCAAAAAGACAACACAAGGAAAAGAGGGGTAAGAGGAGGAGAGGGAAACATTCTTCAAAAATCATCGATTTCACTCTGTTGTAAATTATTATGCTCTACCACATAGGACAAGCCACACCAAAGTGTGATTGATCATTGAAGACAAAGTGTATCCTAAAATACATGGAGACAGAGAGAAGAGAGATAAGAGGTTGAAGAAGAAAACATTTCTTTACCACATTCCTTGTCCTAATTGCTTCATATATGTCATCACTAGTAGCAAAGAACTGAGACCATGAGGACTTCAGGAACTTCAGAGGGGCAGAGTCAAGTGTTAGTGATCTTGTGTGCGATTAATATTTGGATTTATGGATGAATTCAACGTGGACCTCTAGGTGCCTGGAGAGAAGGAGACCAGCTTGGCTACATCGGGGAGACTTTCGGTGAGGAGGACTGTAGGAACTCTTTCCCAGAGATCTCTATGACATTTACTGTCATTATCTCTCTTCTCCTAATTAACAATGCTCCCTATTACCAATGCAGTTTGTTAGGCTCCCAAAAAAGAATAAGACAGTTGTTTTGCTGTATGAAATGACTCACTCCTCTTTTACCCCCCAAATCTGCTTATGGAAGTTCCTGTAAGTATCATCCCTTTCTTGTCTTCACCCAACCTTAGCTACCTCAGAGATTTAAGTACACCTTGCCCTTATTAACTAAAATACAGAGGAAAAATTTCAATTCAAGAAAATCATGAATTTGGCAAGTTATATAATTGAAATAGACCTTGAAAAATATTCTAGTTATGTTTGATGAATAGAGAAAAATCAGGTATACTTTGTGGATGGCACCTGGAATGTTGAAGTTCTGTTTTCAGTGCAGCATCCTCCCTGAGGAAGGGATTTTCAAATGTTCTTTTTTTTTTAATTTTTAACGTTTATTTATATATTTTGATAAAGAGCATGCACCTGTAAGCATAAGTAGGGGGAAGGCAAAGAGAGAGGAGAGAGAGAATTCCAAGCAGGCTCCCCACTGACAAGCAGGCTCTGTTCACTGTCAGAGCCAGACTTGGGGCTTGAATTCACAAATGGTGAAATCATGACCTGAGTCCAAATCAAGAGTCAGATGCTTAACCAACTGAACCTCCCGGGTGCCCCTCAAAGGTTCTTTTTTGACTCTCCATTGTTTTAGCCTTATTTACTTAAGATATGACACTATAAAAATGATGTATGTATATCTACAGTGAAGAGAACCAGATGAATGATAATTAAATCAGCCTGAGTGGAGGTGGAGGAAATGATTAAAGGGGGAAAAAAAGGTTTTCTAAAAGAGCTAAGAGCCAAGTGTTAGTGACTGAGTATGTGAAGAGTCTGAAGGAGGGATTTTGTGACAACAACACCTCTGTGGTGTGCACATTTTGCAAACTCTAGAGCCTCAGACTGCTATGCATAGAGTTCAGATTACAATAGTTCAAATCAATTGAGAAAAATAAAATTAAGCCTCCAGCAGTGTAAATATTCTTTATGTGCTATTGAAAATTGACGTCTTATACATCTCCAGCTGAATCAGTGTTGCAGAAGAAGGTATAAATATGGATGACATGAGTTCACAAACTTTGTTAAAGTTAGGGTTTTCCCCAGGAGAAAAAAAGTCAAACTTTTTCTTTTGACTAGAAAGTAAGTTGTGAATCAGATGTTAATAAGCATCTCTCAAGGGAATCTCTTGTGTTTTGAGATTTTCAATCATGCAATAGGTAGAACTGATTTTTTAATAGCAAGGCATCTTGTAAATATCAGCAGGATATATTTTCAACACAAAGGTATTAGTTGTGTTGCCTACATTAAAAGGAAATGCAAAAAAGAATTAAACTTTCTTGGTTTTTTGGTACTTTTGGATAACTGTTGATCATAGTAAATAATTATACATGTGGAAACTTCTCTGACATTTATATTCTCTTTTCAAATTCTAGTATGTATTCAAAAAAGTGAACTGTCGAGTTGATTCTTTCTTCATAACTGCAATATGCATAAATATCTAGGATGTTTGATTCATTGTTTCTTATAAGTGTCTATATGCCTGTCTATATTGCCTAAAGAATATAAATTTAAATTCAAACAAATCATATATTTGAAAAAATATTGTTTAATTGAAATTACTTTGTAAATATTAGTCATGTCTGATGAACAAAGGAAAATCTTGTAGTTTGTTGCTGGTCTCTGGAATTTGGACCACATTCTATAGGTTTACTAAGCCAAAAGGAGCCCTGAGCCACTCAATGTGGAAATCATCTTCACTGAGACGGGTGATTGGTGAGATCTCCAGGTTTTAGGGCAGGCTGAATTTGCACATGAGAAATGTACTTAAAATCCTGCATTCTCTTTCCTTTTGGATTGCAATTTTAAGCCTTATTTCTTCTTTTGCTATGAAAATTATTTTTCTCTTGTAATATTCTCTTGTAATATTGTAAAAAACAATAGAAGAATAATTTATTCTGGACAACATATCTTTATACAGCTTGAGAGAACACATTTTTGCCTCCATACAAGGAGCCCTGCATAACAAATAACCTATGGATGAAAATACATCTTAGTAACCTATTGGATGAAGTTAAAAAGTTGGATGGTCTTATGCACTAGGATTACTAATCAAATTCAGTGAAAATAATCAAGTTGTACATTTGATATCATAAGGGTCTAATTATGTAAACTGGATTTTCAGCTTTGTAACTGGCTCTTTTGGTATCTTCTAAAAGCAGTCAAATTCAACGTCTTACTATTTTTAAGGCCTAGATTATGATTCATCACCGACATATTAGTAAGTGCCCTGCATGTTCGATTTTTTCTCAGACTTTTTCCTGTGTGCTGCATGTGTACACATACATGCACACATATACCGTCTCCAGCTCTCCATTACACATTTTCTAACATATGGACTTAATTTTTTCTGATTGTCTAATGGACTGTCTTCCCAAATGTCTTGCTAATGAGCTGCTGGAGGATGGTACATTATTATTTTATATATTTGAATGTAATTGTGTGGTTAGTATAGAGTTGGCCCAAAATAGGTACTACTTGAATGAGTGAATTGATGGATGAATGAAGTGACAAAAAAAGTTGGCTACCTGAGTAAAATAGTAGATATTTTTAGATGTAGTAAAGTCATAGAAAAGTGCTTGCTCCTGCTTCTAAGTATGATCTTCATCTTCTTTAACAGAAATTCAGTGGGGTTTCAGAGGAGTATACCAAGTAGTGTGGCTGGGGGTAATTATCTTTTTTATAGTGGGAATTAATCTCAGAGGAAATTTGTTAAATACTCATCTGCATTGATTCATCCCCCTTCTCACTCTGAGTCATAGGGAAGTACGTCTTCAGTGAAGTAATTGTTTTGTTTGGGCATTCATTCCTGAAAAAGCAAGTAGGCTCTCCAGGTGATATGCCTAATTGCCTTTTTCACTACCAAACTGCTGCACACTTTTCAATGACTTTATCTTTAAAGGAAGCACCTCAATCTGTTTCTCTAATTGAGAGTGAATTCCATCTTCTAATTAATGGACTTGTCAATGCAAACAATGGGTTCCTAGTGTGTATATTGGGGTAGGCAGAAATTCAGTCTAAGTATGCTTTTTATTTCTCCAGCATTGGGTCAAGCAGTTGTGGGAGTGATTGTTCCCCCCCCCCTTTTTTTTGCCTGCCATTTCTACATTCATGTGAAAGAGACACTTAGGTCCCAATAAATGAAGGCCAATTCATGTGGAATCAGTCCTCTTATAACGACAGCAGGATGGAACATATTTCTGAAACCAGAAGAGGTGAGTCAGCCCTAGACACAGCTTGCATGAGGCCAGAACCAAGGAAATGTTGAGATATGTAGGTGCTAGAGAGAATTCACATGTATTATTTTCCCTATTATCTATTGTATCCAATTGAAAAGATTTTACCTATCAAGAAAGAACTCTCTATGACTTTGTGAAAATAACTTAGATACTTCAAGACATGGATTGTCTTCTTGTTCTTCTAATTATCCCCCCCCCCATACTTTCCTTCGGCCATTGGTACTTTTTACAATGACCCCTCTCTCTGTGAAGCAAAACTAATATCCTAACTTTTCCTTATTTTTCCTTAGACTACACTGCTGATGAGAAGCATTTAGTCTTCCTCTCAGTCTGCTTCCATCACATCCTTTGAATACATGGCTTTAATAATAATACCAATAATAACCATGATGGTGACAATGATGATAATCATGATGATAATTATGACTGTAAACCCTGCATTAGACTATGAATTCCATAAAGACAGGAACTGGATACATCTTCTTTACTATCTTATACAGAAAATTTTAAATAGAGTCTCTGGCTTAAAGAAAGTACTCACTTAAAAAAATGTTAAGTTAATGAATGATAATGCTAGCAGAGACCATTGACTGAAAAATTGCTAATTTAATCTTTACAACATTTTATTTTTATAGCAATCTTTGGAAACAGGTGTTGGTTATACCTATTTTGCAAATGAGGACACTAAGCTTCAAAATGATAATAACCATACCTCCCTTTAAAGTGTAGTGAGAGCAGTGATTCTCAAATTTTAATGTACATATGGATTACCTATAGAATCTTGAAAAAATGCAAATCCCTATTCAGTAGGTCTAGAGTGGACCTAAGTTTCTGCATTTCTTACAAGCTCTCAGGGGATGCCTACATTGCTGGTCTGAATAAAACAGCACTCTGAGTAGCAATATTCCTTCAGAATTACCTGCAGATGAGTATGTAAAATTCAGATCCACTGAGATCTACTGAATGATAATTATGGAAATGAGAATCACTGAGCTAAACTAAAAGCAATCTGGTAATTATTATAAAGATTAAATGAGTGGGGTGCATGGATCGCTCAGTTGGTTCAGTGTCTGAGTTTTGCTCAGGTCATGATCTCATGGTTTGTGAGTTCGAGCCCCGTGTCAGGCTCTTTCTTATCAGCATGGAGCCCGCTTCAGATCCTCCATCTCCCTCTCTCTCTGACCCTCCCCCACTTGTGCTCCCTCTCTATCTCAAAAAGTAAATAAACTCACAAAAGATTAAGAGAGCAAAGTATATGTGGATCGCTTTACAAAACAATAAAATAGTACTTAAATATTAGAATATCATTGTTATTTTCATAATTCTTACTACTATTGTTATTGCTTATTAGTGATATAAATTTAATTTCTGTACCACTCCAAACATAAATGTTGCTTGAGACTGCTGTTTTTACTGATCCACTTCTACAATTAAATCGCTAGAATATTCTTGTGGCAGTTTTGGCAAGTATACTGTAAAGAAAAAAGTGCATATGCTGACACTCTATTGTTACATCTTACAATGGAAAAATATATATTTATTTTTAGTATAATATACACTAATCCCTAAAAACTCTAAATTGTTTTAATCCCACTGACTTGTTATACATTAAAAGCTAATTAATAAAATATATAAGTAATAAAAAATAATTCCATATATGTGCCTATTCTATGAAATAGAGTCCTACAAATGCATTTGATGCTAAAAAGCAGCAAACAAGCTACCCATAGTGCATTAGAGATTTTGGGCTCATTTAAATTTTTTTTTAAGTTTTATTTATTTTTTGAGAGAGAGACAGACAGAGCATGAGCAGGGGAGAGCCAGAGAGAGGGAGGGAGACACAGAATCCGAAGCAGGCTCCAGGCTCTTAGCTGTTAGCACAGAGCCCAATGCGGGGCTTGGACTCATGAACCATGAGATCATGACCTGAGCCAAAGTTGGACGCCCAACTGACTGAGCCACCCAGGCGCCCCTGGGTTCATTTAAATGAATACATAAATTTGACTGAAAGTCATGTTTGGCATTTAACTTGGAAAAGAAATGAACAGTTGGCTCTCACATCTTTCATACATTTTATATGTCTTTGCACTTAGATAATTATTCTAAAATATATATTTTTATGGTTGAGTTCCAGATTATCTCTGAATTTGACATTTATGTGTTTAATTATGCATCATCACCCTTAGATTAAAATTTTCTTTCAACTTTCTTCATCGAAGAATATTGCTGATCTAGATGTCAGAAGAAAACACTTGTTTTAGCTTATTTTTAACCTTATAGAATTCCATTTCTGGAAAATATGACATAGTACTAAAACAGAGGTTTGGTCTCTTTTCTGTCTTCTCTATTGTCAGTCTCAGTAGAGTGTTACCTGAAAAGAACTGTGGATGGATTTGATATAATTTAAAACAAGTATATATAAAGGTGTTTAAATATATGAAATGAGAAAAATTTCACTTTTGGATTATGGCATGGTTTGTAAAACTACCTGATCTCCCATGTCAATTCTAATCAGTTTGTAGTGGTTGCTAGAGTACTGGGCTGAAAAGGATGTGACTACCAAGGACATGGGAGAAAAGAGTGGAAGCATACATGCCAAGTATTCTCCAGCTCAGGTTTAGGACAGGATGTCTTCAGAATGGAGAAGGCACAGGCTTTAGAGTCAGTGATGCCTTGGTTCAAATACCAATCCTTGGTCATGTTATGTGAAACTTTTGAGTCTCCAATGTCCACATATGTGAAATTAGAATACAATGTCTCTATAACAGTTTTGTAGTGGGTATTAACTGAGACAACAGAGATAGTGGGTATTCAGACAACAGACAGAGAGAGAGAGAAAGAGAAAGAGAGAGTAAGTAGCAAAGTACCTGAACTCTTCTACCCAGTGCTCCTTAGAAGGGTAACTATTAGATCAAAGCTAGCAAATACATGATTGAATACATTTGCTACCTCATTCTTAGAAGGTTGTCATATATTTGCATACCATCACCTAGCAAATCCTTTAAATAGATGTATTTTAATTGAGGGCAGCAGAAAAAAAGCCTAGGTTCTTATTTAAAGTTGTTGAGCAGAGAAGAGTGGGACAAAGTAATATACCAGTGAGAGCAGGTAACTTGAAAGCATGGTTTATTTGAAAAGCAAAGAAAAAAAAAATAGTAC
Source organism: Acinonyx jubatus (assembly GCF_027475565.1). Lineage (NCBI taxonomy): Eukaryota > Metazoa > Chordata > Mammalia > Carnivora > Felidae > Acinonyx > Acinonyx jubatus. The sequence goes on along the minus strand of NC_069389.1, from coordinate 102,753,861 downwards.
TATAAGAATAGCGCCTGACACAGGAGCAAGACCTATGTACTTACTAACTAAATTTTAAAAAATAGCATCCTCAGACAATATACTACATAAGTAACAAGTCTAACTTCAGAAATACTAGGGATGTTCTGTGCTAGTCTTTTTTTTTTTTTTTTTTTTTGATATCTTCTGTTTCTCTTTTAGTATTGTAACGAGACTCCTCACCAATGTGGAAAATAAAAAAAGTAGCAACATTTCTCTGACCATAAAATAATCTTTTTTTCTCAATGTTTGGAAAAACTAGTACAGGAAATAAACAAGAAAATCTTTCAAGATGTGAAACTCTGAATCTCATTTAAGGTAGGATTTCTTTATAATTAATCTACACATTGGGCACTCGTAAGTTGTTTTATTACACCATGTATTTTGACCTTAGCACTTACCTTTTCTTCATTAGTTGTACACTGGTGAACAGTTTTATCTTCCCTAATAACTTTAAACTTCTCTAGGAGAGGGGTTATATCTTATTTATTTTGTATCCCCTGAAGCACCTAGTATATATTGGTACTCAACATATTTTTGTTTAATTATTTTTATAATTTTTTTTAATGTTTATTTATTTTTGAGAGAAAGAAAGAAAGAAAGTGCAAGCAGGGGAGGGGCAGACAGAGAGGGAGACACAGAATCCCAAGCAGGCTTCAGGCTCTGAGCTGTCAGCACAGAGCCCTATGGGGGGCTTGAACTCATGAACTGTGAGATCTTGACCTGAGCTGAGGTCAGAGGCCTACCCGACTGAGCCACCCAGGTGCCCCTATTTTTTTTTGACTAAATGATAAATTTCTTTGTTTTTGAGAGCCTATTAGACTAAAGATTTAAAAATAAATTAAAATTGATTAATTTAACCATAGGGTACCTTAATAACCAACTCAATATGATTTCACATTGTTATCACATTGTTATCAAACCACAGGATATCTTAGTAATCAACTCAATATGCTTTCACATGGAGATCCAATACATTTAAGGAAGTTTTGCAGACTACAGTATCCTCATTGTTTGTCAGTATGCCAGTTCCTGTCAAGTTATATGCCATTTCTAGTTATTTTACCTACCATGCCTTTCTCAACTTCTACATGTATGTTAAGCTTCACAAGATTAGAATTAATGGCTTGATCTAAATAATAATAAATCATTGTATTGGATAAATGTACTTATTGTTACTTAACTAACTACTGTGCCTTTTTCAAATTTGATTTCTCAAATCACTCAAAATCCAGATCTTGACTTCATAAAGTAGGATCCATGAAGTGAAGTTTATATTTCTGAGTAAACTCTATTCCCAAAAACGTTCTCATATTTGGGCCTTCCATTATGTGTTCTTAAGAACTATGGGGGCTGTTTAAGCATAGTTTGGTCTATGTGCTACATGTTTGTTAGATGCCCATGGCACTTTTTAAAGTAGCTACCTACTATCTCTTCTTTTCTTAAAACTTGAAGTTCTCTGCATTTTTTATTAATATATTCATAGTCATCTCATGTTTCTCTGCTCTCCAAATTTGGATATTAGCCAAGCTCAAACTTAGCCTTCCTTGTCCTTGGGAAAACATAAAGCAAGTCTATGCATTCATTAAGATTAAACAGTCTTTCCTGAGGGACTCTTGGAATTGCACCATGTAGAGTTAGGAGTGTCTGACCTGAATAGATATAAATGTCAAGTCTACTTCACGTTCACCTCAAGTTGAAAGAGTAATAAAAGGTGATCTTATTTGTACATTTTTTAAAAAAAATGGAATTGCTACTGTGTGTCAGTATCATTATGCACATGTATGCAGTGTATTTCTGGTCTGACAGTTGTAGCATCCCAATTTCAATGTCTGAGGGGTGTCCTCCAACTTTAAAATTTCTCTGCATCTTAGACATGTTTAATGATCCCTTACTGAATTCTGATTATGTTGTTTAGTCAGGAGATAAATAATTGCAATTATTGTGTCTGCCTGTATGTGTCTATATATATATATATATATATATATATATATATATATATATATTCATAGTATAACAAGATACACAAATGTTTACCCCTGAAAACTTTTTGTTTTTATTATTGCTATATAAATGAAAAATAATTTTGTTCCAAAATATTTGGTTCGGTGGCTCTAGCACTCACAGAAGGCCAATACTGATTTGCATTGATTTGTCATGTGGAATTTCTAATAATGGAGATAAATATAAAATTTAAATTGGAGGACTCCCCTCAGACATGGGGATTGGGATGCTATAGCTGTCAGACTGAGAATACACTATACACGTGCATAATGATAACAACACACAGTAGCAATTCCATTTTGCTACCCATCCATCCATCTACTCATCCATCCATCCACATTTATATTTTGGTTGAAATTTCAAGGACAGACCATTGTTATAACCAGAAACCATATTATGCAATAAGTCATATTCTACTTCCTAAAGTATGCAAAATTCACCCCAACAGAAGGTGATTCAGATGTCAAAATAAACATAAGAATTGAGGCTACAGTATCATAGAAATATATTTACTACAATCCAGCATCTCTTGTAGGTAAAATATATTTACAAATCAATTTTCCTTGTAAAGACTTGTCTAAGTTGGTTTAACATTAGGATTGTCACTCTTGCCAATCAGTTCTAGTCTCTCTGTAATCCAGTGCCTAGTGTAGGAGCCTCAACTAAAGAGGATAAAAGAAAATTTGTTGCCCATATTAATATGATTGAAAGGTCTAGATTTGCTTAGTTCAGTTTTATTTTTAAAAATTGGTTAGTGAAATCATGTTAAAATGTTATAGTCTTTGAAGCATAAATTCTTAATTTTTCATTTAAACTATTTTATTTATTTATTTTTAATATAATTTATTGTCGAACTGGCTAACATACAATGTGTAAAGTGTGCTCTTGGGTTTTGTGGTAGATTCCCATGGTTCATTGCTTACATACAACACCCAGTGCTCATCCCAACAAGTGCCCTCTTCAATGCCCATCACCCATTTCCCCCTCTCCCCCAACCCCCCATCAACTGTCAGTTTGTTCTTTGCATTTAAGAGTCTCTTATGGTTTGCCTTCCTCCGTCTGTGTTTGTAACTATTTTTTCCCCTTCCCTTCCTCCATGGTCTTCTGTTAAGTTTCTCAACATCCACATATGAGTGAAAAAATATGATATCTGTCCTTCTCTGACTTATTTCACTCGGCATAGTATCTTCCAGTACCATCCATGTGGCTACAAATGGCAGGATTTCATTCTTTCCCATTGCCAAGTAGTATTCCATTGTATATATAAACCACATCTTCTTTATCCATTCATCAGCTGATGGACATTTAGGCTCTTTCTATAATTTGGCTATTGTTGAAAACACTGCTAGAAACATTGGGGTACATGTGCCCCTATGAATCAGTACTCCTGTATCCTTTGGATAAATTGCTAGCCAGATCGTAGGGTAGTTATATTTTTAATTTTTTGAGGAACCTCCACACTGTTTTCCAGAGCAGCTGCACCAGTTTGCATTCCCACCAACAGAGCAAGAGGGTTCCCATTTCTCCACATCTTTGCTGTCATCTGTTGTTTCCTGAGTTAATTTTAGCCATCCTGACCAGTGTGAGATGGTATCTCAGTGTGATTTTGATTTGTATTTCCTTGACGAGTGACATTTAGCATTTTTTCATGTGTCTGTTGGCCATCTGGATGTCTTCTTTAGAAAATCGTCTATTCATGTCTTCTGCCCATTTCTTCACTGGATTATTTGTTGTTCGGGTGTTGAGTTTGGTAAGTTCTTTATAGATTTTGAATACTAACCCTTTATCTGATGTCATTCTTTTTTATGGCTAATATATCATTGTGTGTTGTATGTATGCATACATATACCCATGTGGTACACATATGTGTGTGTGTGTGTGTGTATATATATATATGTATATATATGTATATATACATATATATATATATATATATATATATATATATATATATATATATATGTAGGTATGTATATATACCACATCTTTATCCATTCATCAGTCCATGGAAATTTGGGCTCTTTCCATAATTTGGCTTTTGTTGATAATGCTGCTATAAATGGCAGGGTGCATGTGTGACATCAAATTAGTATTTTGGGGTAGATACCTAGTAATACGATTTCTGGATCATAGGGTAGTTCTGTTTTTAACTTTTTGAGGAAACTCCATACTGTTTTCCAGAGTGGCTGCACCAGTTTGCATTCCTTCCAACAGTGCAAATGGGTTCCCCTTTTTCCACATTGTCACCAACAACTGTTGTTTCTTGTTGTTAATTTTAGCCATTCTGACCAGTGTGAAGTGATATCTCATTGTAGATTTGATTTGTATTTCCCCGATGATGAGTGATGTTGAGCATCTTTTCATGTGTCTGTTGGCCATCTATATATCTTCTTTGGAAAAATGTTATTAACGTCTTCTACCCATTTTTTAACCGGATTATTTTGGGGTATTGAGTTTTATACATTCTTTGTATACATAGATACTAACCTTTTATGAAATGTGTCATTTGCAAATATATTCTCCTATTCCCTAGGTTGCCTTTTAGTTTTGTTGACTGTTTCCTTTACTGTGCAGAAGCTTTTTATTTTGATCAATTTTAATAGTTTATTTTTGCTTTTGTTTCCTTATGTAATAAGAAGTTACTATGGCTAATGTTAAAGGGGTTGATGCCTGTGTTCTCCTCTAGGATTTTAATGGCTTCCTGTCTCACATTTAGGTCTTTAATCCATTTTGAATTTATTTTTGTGTATGGTATAAGATTGACCTTCATTTTTTACATCTTATTGTCCAGTTTTCACAGCACGATTTATTGAAGAAACTGTATTTTTTTCCATTGGATATCCTTTCCTGCTTTGTTGGATATTAATTGACCATATAGATGTGGATTTCCTTCTGGGTTTTCTATTATGTTACATTAATCTATGTGCCTGTTTTTGTTCCAGTGCCATACTGTCTTGATCAATATAGCTTTATAATATAACTTGAAGTCTGGAATTCTAATGCTTCCAGGTTTGCTTTTCTTTTTCAAGATTGCTTTTGCTATGCAGGGTTATTTGTGGTTCCATAAAAATTTTAGGATTGTTTGTTCTAGCTCTATAAAAAATGCTGTTATTTTGATAAGGGTTGCATTAAATATGTAAATCACTTTGAGTAATAACGACATTTTTACAATATTTATTCTTCCAATCCATGAGCAAGGAATGCTTTTCCATTTCTTTGTGTCATCTTCAATTTCTTTCATCAGTGTTTTATAGTTTTCAGAGTACAGATCTTTTAATGCTTTGGTTAGATTTATTAATAGGTATCTTATGGTTTTTGGTACAATTGTAAATGGGATTGATTCCTTGATTTCTCTTTCTGCTGCTTCATTATTGGTGTATGGAAATGAAACCAATTTATGTTCATTGATTTTGTATTTTGTGACTTTCCTGAATTCATGTATTGGTTCTAGAATTTTTTTTGGTGGAGTCTTTTGGGTTTTCTATATAGTGTATCATGTCATCTGCAAATAGTGAAGGTCTGGCTTCTTCCTTCCTGATTTGAATGCCTTTTATTTCTTTGTCTTTTTCATTTGTTGTGTCTAAGATTTCAAGTACTATGTTAAATAGCATAGTGGTGAGAGTAGACATCTGTATCTTATCCCTGAACGTAGAGGAAAAGCTCTCAGTTTTTCCCCACTGAGGATGATATTAGCTGTGTGTCTTTCATATATGGCCTTTATGATATTGAGGTATCTTCCCTCTAAGCTTACTTTGTTCAGGGTTTTTATCATGCATGGATGTAGTATGTTGTCAAATGCTTTTCTGCATCTGTTGAGAGGATCATATTGTTCTTATCCTTTCTTTTATTAATGTGGTGTATCATATTGATTGATTTATGAATATTGAACTACCTTTGCAGTCCAGGAATAAATCCCACTTGATCATAGTGGTTGATTCTTTTAATTTAATGTTGGATTCAATTTGCTAGTATTTTATTGAGAATATTTACATCCCTGTTCATCAAGGATATTGGCCTGTAGTTCTCATTTTGAGTGAAGTCATTGTTTGGTTTTGCTATCAGGGTAATGCTGGGCTCAAAAATGAATTTGGAAGTTTTCCTTTCATTTCAATTTTTTGGAATAGTGTGAGATGAGTAGGTATTAATTCTTCTTTACATGTTTGGTAAAATTTGCCTGTGATACTATCTGGCCCTGGACTTCTCTTTGTTGGGATATTTTTGATTGCTGATTCAATTTTTTTGCTGGTTATGGGTCTGTTCAAGTTTTCTATTTCTTCCTGTTTCAGAGTTGTTAGTTTATATGTTTCTAGGAATTTATCAATTTCTTCCAGGTTATCCAAAATGTTGGCATATAATTTTTTATAATACTCTCTTGTAATTCTTTGCATTTATGTGGTGTTGGTTGTTATTTCTCCTATCTTGTTTGTGATTTTATTTATTTGTGTCCTTTCTTTTTTCTTTTTGATGTGTTTGGCTAGGGGCTTATTAATTTTATTATTTTTTTCACAGAAACAGCTCCTGATTTATTGATCTGTTCTATTCTTTTTTCAGTTTCAATGTCATTTATTTCTGCTTTAACCTTTTTATTTTCCTTCTTTTTCTGGTTTTTTTTTATTTTTCAATATATGAAATTTATTGTCAAATTGGTTTCCATACAACAACCAGTGCTCATCTCAAAAGGTGCCCTCCTCAATACCCATCACTCACCCTCCCCTCCCTCCCACCTCCTATCAACCCTCAGTTTCTTCTTGGTTTTTAAGAGTCTCTTATGCTTTGGCTCTCTCCCACTCTAACCTCTTTTTTTTTTTCTTCCCCTCCCCCATGGGTTTCTGTTAAGTTTCTCAGGATCCACATAAGAGTGAAAACATATGGTATCTGTCTTTCTCTGTATGGCTTATTTCGCTTAGCATCACACTCTCCAGTTCCATCCACGTTGCTACAAAGGGCCATATTTCGTTCTTTCTCATTGCCCTGTAGTACTCCATTGTGTATATAAACCACAATTTCTTTATCCATTCATCAGTTGATGGACATTTAGGCTCTTTCTATAATTTGGCTATTGTTGAGAGTGCTGCTATAAACATTGGGGTACAAGTGCCCCTATGCATCAGCACTCCCGTATCCCTTGGGTAAATTCCTAGCAGTGCTATTGCTGGGTCATAGGGTAGGTCTATTTTTAATTTTCTGAGGAACCTCCACACTGTTTTCCAGAGTGGCTGCACCAATTTGCATTCCCACCAACAGTGCAAGAGGGTTCCTGTTTCTCCACATCCTTTCCAGCATCTATAGTCTCCTGATTTGTTCATTTTGACCACTCTGACTGGCGTGAGGTGATATCTGAGTGTGGTTTTGATTTGTATTTCCCTGATGAGGAGCGACGTTGAGCATCTTTTCATGTGCCTGTTGGCCATCCGGATGTCTTCTTTAGAGAAGTGTCTATTCATGTTTTCTGCCCATTTCTTCACTGGGTTATTTGTTTTTCGGGTGTGGAGTTTGGTGAGCTCTTTATAGATTTTGGATACTAGCCCTTTGTCCGATATGTCATTTGCAAATATCTTTTCCCATTCCGTTGGTTGCCTTTTAGTTTTGTTGGTTGTTTCCTTTGCTGTGCAGAAGCTTTTTATCTTCATAAGGTCCCAGTAATTCAGTTTTGCATTTAATTCCCTTGCCTTTGGGGATGTGTCAAGTAAGAGATTGCTACAGTTGAGGTCAGAGAGGTCTTTTCCTGCTTTCTCCTCTAAGGTTTTGATAGTTTCCTGTCTCACATTCAGGTCCTTTATCCATTTTGAGTTTATTTTTGTGAATGGTGTGAGAAAGTGGTCTAGTTTCAACCTTCTGCATGTTGCTGTCCAGTTCTCCCAGCACCATTTGTTAAAGAGACTGTCTTTTTTCCACTGGATGTTCTTTCCTGCTTTGTCAAAGATGAGTTGGCCATAAGTTTGTGGGTCTAGTTCTGGGGTTTCTATTCTGTTCCATTGGTCTATGTGTCTGTTTTTGTGCCAATACCATGCTGTCTTGATGATTACAGCTTTGTAGTAGAGGCTAAAGTCTGGGATTGGGATGCCTCCTGCTTTGGTCTTCTTCAAAATTACTTTGGCTATTCAGGGCCTTTTGTGATTCCATATGAATTTTAGGATTGCTTGTTCTAGTTTCAAGAAGAATGCTGGTGCAATTTTGATTGGGATTGCATTGAATGTGTAGATAGCTTTGGGTAGTATTGACATTTTGACAATATTTATTCTTCCAATCCATGAGCAGGGAATGTCTTTCCATTTCTTTATATCTTCTTCAATTTCCTTCATAAGCTTTCTATAGTTTTCAGCATACAGATCTTTTACATCTTTGGTTAGATTTATTCCTAGGTATGTTATGCTTCTTGGTGCAATTGTGAATGGGATCAGTTTCTTTATTTGTCTCTCTGTTGCTTCATTATTAGTGTATAAGAATGCAACTGATGTCTGTGCATTGATTTTGTATCCTGAAACTTTGCTGAATTCATGTATCAGTTCTAGCAGACTTTTGGTGGAGTCTATCGCATTTTCCATGTATAGTATCATGTCATCTGCAAAAAGTGAAAGCTTGACTTCATCTTTGCCAATTTTGTTGCCTTTGATTTCCTTTTGTTGTCTGATTGCTGATGCTAGAACTTCCAACACTATGTTAAACAACAGTGGTGAGAGTGGGCATCCCTGTCGTGTTCCTGATCTCAGGGAAAAAGCTCTCAGTTTTTCCCCATTGAGGCTGATGTTAGCTGTGGGCTTTTCATAAATGGCTTTTATGATGTTTAAGTATGTTCCTTCTATCCAGACTTTCTGAAGGGTTTTTATTAACAAAGGGTGCTGGATTTTGCCAAATGCCTTTTCTGCATCGATTGACAGGATCATATGGTTCTTGTATTTTCTTTTATTAATGTGATGTATCACATTGATTGATTTGCGAATGTTGAACCAGCCATGCATCCCAGGAATGAATCCCACTTGATCATGGTGAATAATTCTTTTTATATGCTGCTGAATTCAATTTGCTAATATCTTATTGAGAATTTTTGCATCCATATTCATTAGGGATATTGGCCTGTAGTTCTCTTTTTTTGCTGGGTCTCTGTCTGGTTTAGGAATCAAAGTAATACTGGCTTCATAGAATGAGTCTGGAAGTTTTCCTTCCCTTTCTATTTCTTGGAATAGCTTGAGAAGGATAGGTATTATCTCTGCTTTAAACGTCTGGTAGAACTCCCCTGGGAAGCCATCTAGTCCTGGACTCTTATTTGTTAGGAGATTTTTGATAACCTATTCAATTTCTTCGCTGGTTATGGATCTGTTCAAGCTTTCTCTTTCCTCCTGATTGAGTTTTGGAAGCGTGTGGGTGTTTAGGAATTTGTCCATTTGTTCCAGGTTGTCCAATTTGCTGGCATATAATTTTTCATAGTGTTCCCTGATAATTATTTGTATCTCTGAGGGATTGGTTGTAATAATTCCATTTTCATTCATGATTTTATCTATTTGGGTCATCTCCCTTTTCTTTTTGAGAAGCCTGGCTAGAGGTTTATCAATTTTGTTTATTTTTTCAAAACACCAACTCTTGGTTTCGTTGATCTGCTCTACAGTTTTTTTTAGATTCTATATTGTTTATTTCTGCTCTGATCTTTATTATTTCTCTTCTTCTGCTGGGTTTAGGCTGCCTTTGCTGTTCTGCTTCTAGTTCCTTTAGGTGTGCTGTTAGATTTTGTATTTGGGATTTTTCTTGTTTCTTGAGATAGGCCTGGATTGCAATGTATTTTCCTCTCAGGACTGCCTTCACTGCATCCCAAAGCATTTGGATTGTTGTATTTTCATTTTCGTTTGTTTCCATATATTTTTTAATTTCTTCTCTAATTGCCTGGTTGACCCACTCATTCTTTAGTAGGGTGTTCTTTAACCTCCATGCTTTTGGAGGTTTTCCAGACTTTTTCCTGTGGTTGATTTCAAGCTTCATAGCATTGTGGTCTGAAAGTATGCATGGTATAATTTCAATTCTGGTAAACTTATGAAGGGCTGTTTTGTGACCCAGTATATGATCTATCTTGGAGAATGTTCCATGTGCACTCGAGAAGAAAGTATATTCTGTTGCTTTGGGATGCAGAGTTCTAAATATATCTGTCAAGTCCATCTGATCCAATGTGTCATTCAGGGCCCTTGTTTCTTTATTGACCGTGTGTCTAGATGATCTATCCATTTCTGTAAGTGAAGTGTTAAAGTCCCTGCAATTACCACATTCTTATCAATAAGGTTCTTTTGTTTGTGAGTAATTGTTTTATATATTTGTGGGCTCCCGTATTCAGTACATAGACATTTATAATTGTTAGCTCTTCCTGATGGATAGACCCTGTAATTATTATATAATGTCCTTCTTCATCTCTTGTTACAGCCTTTAATTTAAAGTCTAGTTTGTCTGATATAAGTATGGCTACTCCAGCTTTCTTTTGACTTCAAGTAGCATGATAAATAGTTCTCCATCCCCTCACTCTCAATCTAAAGGTGTCCTCAGGTCTAAAATGAGTCTCTTTTAGATAGCAAATAGATGGGTCTTGGTTTTTTATCCATTCTGATACCCTATGTCTTTTGGTTGACACATTTAGTCCATTTACATTCATTGTTATTATAGAAAGATATGGGTTTAGAGTCATTGTGATGTCTGTATGTTTTATGCTTGTAGTGATGTCTCTGGTACTTTGTCTCACAGGATTCCCCTTAGGATCTCTTGTAGGGCTGTTTTAGTGGTGATTAATTCCTTCAGTTTTGTTTGGGAACACCTTTATCTCTCCTTCTTTCTATTCTAAATGACAGACTTGCTGGATAAAGGATTCTTGGCTGCATATTTTTTCTGTTCATCACATTGAAGATCTCTTGCCAATCCTTTCTGGCCTGCCAAGTTTCAGAAGAGCGATCAGTCACGAGTCTTATAGGTCTCCCTATATATGTTAGGGCACGTTTATCCCTCGCTGCTTTCAGAATTTTTTCTTTATCCTTGTATTTTGCCAGTTTCACTATGATATGTCGTGCAGAAGATCGATTCAAGTTACGTCTGAAGGGAGTTCTCTGTTCCTCTTGGATTTCAATGCCTTTTTGCTTCCCCAGTTCAGGGAAGTTCTCAGCTATTATTTCTTCAAGTACCCCTTTAGCACATTTCCCTCTCTCTTCCTCCTCTGGGATACCAATTATGCGTATATTATTTCTTTTTAGTGTATCACTTAGCTCTCTAATTTTCCCCTCATACTCCTTGATTTTTTTTATCTCTTTTTTTCTCAGCTTCCTCTTTTTCCATAATTTTGTCTTCTAGTTCACCTATTCTCTCCTCCACCTCTTCAATCCGAGCCGTGGTCGTTTACTTTTTATTTTGCATCTCGTTTATAGCGTTTTTCAGCTCCTCCTGACTATTCCTTAGTCCCTGGATCTCTGTAGCAATAGATTCTCTGCTGTCCTCTATACTGTTTTCAAGCCCAGCAATTAATTTTATGACTATTATTCTAAATTCACTTTCTGTTATATTATTTAAATCATTTTTGATCAGTTCGTTAGCTGTTGTTATTTCATGGAGATTCTTTTGTGGGGAATTCTTCCATTTGGTCATTTTGGATAATCCCTGGATTGGTGCGGACCTGCAGGCACTTCCCCTGTGCTGTGGTATATAACGAGTTGGTGGGCGGGGCCGCAGTCAGACCTGACTTTTGCCCTGTGCCCACCGCTGGGGCCATAGTCAGACTGGTGTGTGCCTTCTCTTCCCCTCTCTTAGGGGCAGGATTCATCATGGGGTGGCGTGGCCCATCTGGGCTACTTGCACACTGCTAGGCTTGTGGTGCTGGGGATCTGGGTAATAGCTGGGGTAGATAGGCAAGGTTCATGGTGGGCAGGAGGGGCAGGCTCAATTCACTTCTCCTTTGGCGATCCCCTTCAGGAGGGGTCCTGTGGCAACGGGAGGGAGTCAGACCCGCCGCTGGAGGTGTGGATCCCCAGAAGCACAGCATTGGGTGTTTGGGTGGTGCAAGCAAGTTCCCTGGCAGGAACTGGTTCCTTTGGGATTTTGGCTGGGGGATGGGCAAGGGAGATGGCGCTGGTGAGCACATTTGTCCCCCGCCAAACTGAGCTCTGTCGTCCTGGGGCTCAGCAACTCTCCTTCCTGTTGTTCTCCAGCCTTCCTGCTCTCCAAGCAGAGCTGTTAACTTATGACCTCCCAGATGCTAAGTCCTGCTTGCTGTCGGAACACATTCAGTCTGGCCCCTCTGCTTTTGCAAGCCAGACTCGGGGGCTCTGCTTGCCTGGCAGGCTGCCCCTCTGCCCCAGCTCCCTCCCACCAGTCCATGGAGCACGCACTGCCTTTCTGCCTTTCCTACCCTCTTCTGCGGGCCTCTCGTCTGCACTTGGCTTCCATTCTGCTAGTCTTCTGGTGTTTTTCTGGGTTATTTAGGCAGGTATAGATGGAATCTAAGTGATCAGCAGGACACGCGGTGAGCCCAGTATCCTCCTACACCGCCATCTTCCCTCTCTCTCTTCTTCTGGTTTTTGGCTTTATTTGTTGTTCATTTTCTAGCTCCTTCACATATAAGGTTAGTTTGTTTATTTGAGAATTTTCTTGCTTCATGAATTAGACCTATATTGCTATGTACTTCTCTCTTATGATCACTTTTGCTGCATCTCAAAGGTTTTGGACTGTTGTGTTTTCATTTTCATTTGTTTCCATGTATTTTTAAAATTTCTTCTTTGAATTCGTGGTTCATCCATTCATTCTTCAGTAGCATGTTGTTTAGCCCCCATGTACATATGGTCTTTCTGAATTGTTTCTTGTGATTGACTTCAAGTTTCATAGTGTTGTGGTCAGAAAATGTGCATGATTTGATGTGTATTTTTCAAAAAAATATTTTTATTTTTAAGTAATTTCTACATCCCACATGGGGCTGGAATCCACAACCCCCAAATCAAGAGTCACATGCTTCACTCGCTGAGCAGTCCAGGTGCCCCTGATCTCAATCTTTTTGTACTTGTTGAGGCCTGATTTGTGACCTAGTGTGTGATCTATTCTGAAGGATGTGCCATGTGCACTTGAAAAGAATGTGTATTTTGCTGTTTTAGGGTGAAATGTTCTGAATATATTTGTTAAGTCCATCTCGTCCAGTGTGTCATTCAAAGCCATTGTTTCCTTGTTTATTTTCTGCTTAGATGATCTGTCCATTACTATAAGTAGGGTGTTAAAATTCCCTATTACTATTGTATTATTATCGGTGAGTTCTTTGATGTTTATTATTAACTCTTTTTTAAATGTTTATTGATTTTTGAGAAAGAGTTTGAGCAGGGGAGGGACACAGAGAGAAGGAGACACAGAATCCAAAGCAGACTCTAGGCTGTGAGCTGTCAGCACAGAGCCCGAAGTGGTACTTGAACTCATGAACTGTGAGACCATGATCTGAGCCAAAGTTGGATGCTTAACCAACTGAGCTACCCAGTCACCCCTGTTATTAACTCTTTGACGTATTTGAGTGCCCCAATGTTGGGTGCATATGTATTTACAACGTTATATCTTCTTATTGGATTGTCCCCTTTATTATTATACAGTTCCTTCCTTTATCTCTTGTTATAGTATTTTGTTTAAAGTCTATTTTGTCTGATATAAATATTGCTACTCTATCTTTCTTTTGACATCCACTTATATGATAACTGTTTCTCCATCCCCTCACTTTCAATCTGCAGATGGCTTTAAGTCTAAAATGAGTCTCGTGGGCAGCATATTTATGAGTCTTATTTTGTTATCCATTCTGACACCCTATGTCTCTTGATTTAAGCGTTCAGTCTACTTATTTCAGAGTAATTATTGATAATGTATTCATTTCCATTTTATTACTTGGTTATTGTTTCTGGAGATTTTCTCTGTTCCTTTCTTGTCTATGTCACTTTTGTTTTCCCCTTTCTGCTGAAAGAGTCCCCTTTAATATTTCCTGCAAGACTGATTTAGTGGTCACAAACTTCTGTAGGTTTTGTTTGTCTGGGAAACTATTTATCTCTCCTTCTATTCTGAATGATAGCCTTGTTGGATAGAATATTTCTGGCTGCAGATTTTCCAATTCAGCACATTTAACATATCATGCCTCTCCCTCTGGCTTGCCAAGATTCTGTTGAGAGATCTGCGGCTAGTTTTATGGGTCTTCCCTTGTAAATTAGAGACTTCTTTTATCTTTTTGCTTTTAAGATTTTTTCTTTATCGCTATATTTTACCAGTTTAATTACAATATGTCTTGGTGTTGTCCTGCTTTTGCTGATTTTGGTGGGAATTCTCTGTGCCTACTGGATCTGATATGATTGTTTCTTTCTCCAGATTAGGCAAGTTTTCAGCTCTTATTCCCTCAAATAAATTGTCTGCCCCCTTTTTTCTCTCTTCTTCTTCTGGGACTCCTATACGATGAACATTATTTGTTTGACGGAGTCACTCTGTTCCTAAGTCTATTCTGATGTTCTGGAATTCCTCCTTCACTCTTGTTCAGCTTCATTATTTTCCATTATTTTTTCTTCTGTGTCACTTATTCATCCCTCTGTTTCTTCCATTCTTGTGTTCATTGCATACAGTCTGTTTTGAATCTCAGTTATAGTACATTTAATTTCTGGCTGATTGTTTTTTAACTCTTTTATTTCTGTGGTAAGGGCCTCTCTGAAGTCTTTCATTCTTTTATCAAGCCCAGTGAGTATCCTTAGAATTGTTTCTTTAAATTGTCCATCAGGCATATTATTTATATCTTTTTTTGCTTACATCTCTGGCCATGACCTTATTTTGTTCTTTCATGTAGGATGAATTCCTCCATCTTGGCATTTTGTCTAAGTCTCTGCCTTCTTGTCTGTTAAAAAGGCCTTTTATGTTTCCTGCTTCTGAGAGTAATGGCTTTATGAAGAAACAGTCACATAGTGCCCAGGGCCTGGTGCTTCAGAGAATGTCTCTGGTGTGTGCTGCATGTACTTTGCTGCTGTGTTTTGGCTATTTTATATTTCAGGCCAATTGCCTGCAGTTTCTTCTTGCATGCAGTGGGGAGTGTTTGGACCTTGGCCTGAATGTGGTGAATTTTAACCAGGTGTACTATGGTCTGTTAAATGAGACATGATCCTACTTCCACTAAAACTGAAGCCTTGAAGAACTCTCTTGTTGGGAGACATAATGTGGCAGTAGTTTCTGCTTGTCTTCTGGGGCTGGGGTCTCCTGAGCTGGGACTGAAGCACCCTTGACTGAGATGGGCAGTACTGGCAGAGTGCAGGGGTGTGGGACTTAGTGTAAGCAGGTCTGTGGTATGCTCTTTACTGAAGGTGGTTCTGTGTTTATGCTGAGGGTCAGGGGAGGGAAATGGTGCCTGCCAGTTCCTTTGTCCCTGGAGAGAGTTTTCTTTGCTTGCTGCTCTCAGGGACACACTCCCTAAAGAGCAAACCATCTCCCCCCTGTGCATCCCGGGTGTTTTCAGATTGCCATTTTCAGGCTGTTTCCCTCTGGGTTGTTTGCCTGTGTTCTCTCTAGGAGCAGTGCAGTGTCCCCTAGGCTCTATTTCAGCCAACCTGCTGACTTTTAAAACTCCATGCTTTACGAATGCTGTGTGGGTAGAGTCCTACTCTGGTCTTCTGGGGGAGGATCGTACTGTGCTGGGACTGATGCAAGTTTGACTAAGAAGGGCAGTTGTTCCAGAGAGCAGGGGTATGAGATTTAAGGCAAGCAGGTTAGGCAGCCAGTGGTGGGGCTTAGCTGCCCTTGGCAGGCAGCTCTGTGCCTATGCTCTAGATGAGAGGAAAAGGTGCTTGCATGATCTTTAGCGCCTGGATATACTAAAGATAGGCATCTCTGTGAATGCCACCTCTCACTGATATGCTCCATTGTTTGTCCCCAGGTTGTTTGCCTGCCTTCTCTGCAGGAGTAGGGCAGTCCCTTCAGAGCTCTATCCCAGACAAATACACCACTGACCAACATTTAAATCTCAAGTGTTCAAGCCCAGCTGGTTACAAAAACTTACAGAAATCTCATTATCCCAGCCGATGGCTTTGGGAAAGTGTTCTCTTTGTTCAATCTCCTGTATGTTCCTTTCTCTCTCTCTCTCACCTTTCTCTGCAACCAGGGCTCCCTCCCTTCCACAGCACTGGTGATCCATTTTTTCCCCCAAATCATGTCTCTGTATTTTCTACTTTCCTCAGTGTTGCCTTTTCTCTCCCTCTAGTTGTAGGGTTTGTTATGTCAGTCCTCAGGGTGATTTCTTGGGTATTCAGAATTATTTGATAGTTATCTAGCTGTGTTCAATGGATGAGGCAAACCTGCAGTCCTCCTACTATGCCAACATCTTAGCTCGATCCTCTGATTAGATATACATTTTGACTTGGATATAACTACTCTACCTAGTTGTTAATAATTAGCTTATTTAGGCATAGTAAGTAATAATTAGTGAGTAAACTTCCCATAAATTAATCTAGAACAAATTGGGATTTATAAAAAATAGTTGTCCTCTAGGGGAAAAGAAGGTTGGGGTCCAATATCTGACATTGCTTTTTATTTTTTAATGAAAGAATTTTCATCTTTTGGTGAGTTTTTATCTCATGCTTCTTAACATGTTAGCAAATGGAAGAGGAAGAATCTTAAGGCTGAGCTAAGTATTACATTTTAACAGTCAGCTTTATTATTCATATCCACCTTGGTTTATAAATGAAAATTACAAACATTTATTTTTCAGTTTTGTGGTTACCCAAATAAAGTGCCAGATGTGTGTGTCAGTCAGTCCTGTGAGATTAACCAAATGTACTTTAATTATAATGATTAAAAGTTAAATGGGGCTAGTAGGCATGATATTATGATATTTATCTATACACACAAACTTATTTCATGAAAAAGAAGACACAAAGATAAACAACAATAACACAAATCCTCAAGTTTATCAGTCATAAAATTCAAACAAATTATACATGGAAAATGCTTTTATTTTCCTGAACCTCAAAATTGTGGCTTGTCCTATTAAGAAAATTTAAATATTATTACCTGGACATGTCAGTTACTATGTCTTTTCTATTTAGTAAACTTCAAAAATATAAGTTCTTTTACATTTTTAATGGTTATTTATTTATTTTTGAGAGAGAGAGAGAGACCTAGAAAGAGCAAGCAGGGGAGGGACAGAGAGAGAGGGACAGAGGATCTAAAGCAGGCTCTGTGCTGAGAGCAGAGAACCTGATGTGGGGTTCGAACTCACTAACCAGGAGACAATGACCTCAGCCAAAGTTGGACACTTAACCGACTGAGCCACCTAGGCACCCATGTTTTGGTTGGATTAAATTATTTCCTATTTATTTTGTCACTACTCTTCATGTAGGAGCTAAAATTTGTAACTTTTACCATATTCTTGAGAGAGATAGTATTGATTTAAGGAGGAACAAGGCATGGTTATTAATTAAATCAGCATTGTCTTTCTTAAATGAGGTGAAAAATTTTTGAGCAACAATAAAGTTATTCAATTTACCTTAAAAAGTTGTTTATAATGCACATGGTTTCAGTTAGAGGTAATAAAATATACAGATTTCTTAAAATATGACAATGTAAGCATGTGAGATTGTATGTGTATTTGTGTGTGTAAACATAAATACAAGATACCTTTGGCACTATTACAAATGGAACAAGTGTTTCTCATAAGTAATTAATATTTCTTAAGTTATATTGTACTATAATGGTTCATAGATAAGTTTCAAGTTTGAAAACTAGCATGATGTTTTACTTTTTATGAAGCTGTTTTATCCTGGAATTTTGCTTTTATTTTAATGATGCATTCAAGCATTTCTTTAACACACATTTATTGAACAAACACTATGTTGATAGATACCATTTTATCACTAGGATATGATGTAACCTAAACAAGCAAGGATTCTGCCTTTACAAATTTTAAAATCTAGAAGGGATACATTGATACTAGATCATATAATTTTAGTATAACTACAATTACAAAATGATCAATTTTCTCAATCTTCCACCTACATTCAGTTATTGTATACATGGTTTGATTTTGATTTTGGTTGACTCAGAACAAAATTGTTTCTTTTATTGTTTTAAATATATCAACATTTTCTATTCTGGATAGATTAAATTCTTTTGAGTGTGGTATCCAGTCATTAAAAGATCCATTAACAACATATGTAGTAAAAAGACCAAAAAGACAACAAAATCTGACACCATTAAACTCATACTTTATGTGCAGATTTCCTGTGGTTACAGTTAAACCATTCTCAGAACAAAACCAAGCTAAACTAAAAAATAAATGTAGCTTTGTTTGAGGTTCTGTATAGTTCTTGAAAGTTCATTCTACATCTTTTCAAGAGTACATAATGTATTTACACATTTCAAATAGTATTTATGGATATCTACACGATTCTTTACAGACTAAAGATGTGTTATTTTCTCCTCAAATCTTTGCTTCAGATGTCTAAATAGCTATTGACATTTAAGTGAATGTTGTTTCCTAAGAGAAATTGTATAAATGCCAAGGTTTAACTTTACTTTCATCATGTTCCTTTCCCTGCTTACCTGTAAATCTGTGTCATACCTAGTAAGTCTGTGCTTTAATAATTTCATTCTTCAACATCATTTATTGGATGTACACTTTGCACAAAATTCCCTAATAAATGCTCTGAAAGAGTAAAAATAGACTTAAAATGCTGTTAGAGTACTGGTTTACTACTTCCAATTAAATTTCATGGTGGCATAATAACATAGATATGGCATCATAGTAATGTCTTCTTACTACATGGATTTTAATATACTGGATGACACATTAAACTCCTAAAACTGAAAATCCTGTTATTAAAATAGTTGGCCTGTACTTTAGAGGTTTTCCCCAAACATTTTATTTTCTTGTTTTGTAACTGGACATTGCCATAGAAGATATAGTCACTTTCCTGGAAGTTCTTGAAATCCACCTGTTAGATAGATACCTTATTTGTATAAGATGAACATGAATTTTGGAGATAATAGAGCATTTAGCCAATTAAAGTGTGTTTATAAAAAGTGACAAACTGAAAATATAGCACCTTTTTTTTCACTTCTAGGAGAATATGATAGGATGTAGAAGACAAGATTATGTCACAGTAACCCAAATAACCAGGTGATCTAAGAGAGAGTACAAGTCATTCTGAGTAGCAGATTCAATTGAACTAAAATTTCAGAACAAAGACAAGACCCAAATTGAAACTACCAGCAGTCTCTAGATAGCAGAGCATTGATCCACAGGGGGCCACATACATTCATTCAACAGAGAGGTAAGCATATGGGGGCAATATTTTGACTTGTTTTGCTTTGTTTTGTTTCATAAAGTTTGATAGATTGATCTAACTCTTATCGATGACCAAGGTGGTCAGCCTTTTGCACATAATACAATTCTTTTTGTGGATTTTTTTTCACCATAGATTTTTAGAGAGTTTTAATGCTAGTATTTCACCATGAATGCCCCATAATGATTCACTAATAGGAAATGGTCTCTAACACTTTATCACAAGTTATCCCAGGATACCTAGTTAGTCCTCAGGCAATGGATAGTTCATGTGGAGGAAATAGCATGCTGATTTGCAGTTATAATTGAAGAAAATTGCTTGAGAGGATTGACAGCACAGAAAATAGGCCAATTAGTTACCCAACTCTCATCCTCCTGTGATTCATGATTGTTTCCATTTAATTTTGCTGTCACTTATGAAGTAAGATTAAGAATAGATTAGCTTCTTTTAGCCACATCTTACAATTATCTTACTCCTTTGCTTTTTTTTTTTTTTTTTTTTTACAATATGACTGGGTTTAAAAACCAGTATTCTCAGAGCTGTATTCAATAGTTATTCATTTTAAAGCACATGATAATATTTAAGCCACCTCACTCGGCTCCATAACCTAACAGTCATATTCCAGATAGGTTTTTTCCCACCAAACGATCATCAAATAATACTTCACAATAATTAAAATCAAAGCTAAGATGATGTAATAATCTTGGTCAAGTAAATATATATTAATGTTTGAAAATCAATTTTATATTGAGGGGTTCATTACAGGACAAAAGAGCAAAATGAAAGTGTAATATAGAAAAAAAAACTCACAACTTCTTATAATATAAAATCTAGGGAATCAATATTTTCCTCCATGCTGCTGTTTTTTTATTTTTGTTTTTGGTTTTGTTTTAAGTAGGCTCCATGCCCAACATGGAGCTTGAACTCATGACCCCAGGATCAAGAGTCAGATGTTCTACCTACTGAGCCAGCCAGGCATCCCACCTGTTATTTTTGATTATGCAAAACACCACTTGTACTTGAGAAGAAAAAAATAAATATCATAAGAATATTTCAGTTTATGGGAACACTGGAAGGTCATCATATGTTCTCAAATTTGATATAAATTGGTTAATAAGCTTTGTCTAGCTGATATAAAGTGTGTGCCTGTGTGTATGGTGGTGTCTCTCCAAATAATAAAGATGCCTTAAAGAACAGAGTAAGGCTTTTGTTACTATTCTTTTCCAACCAAAGCACCTATTTTGTCTCTGAGCTCACAGCAAGAACTATGTATATACTGTGGGTGTAAGAAATCATCAAATGAAATTTATGTACCTTTACCAGGAAGTTTCTCTATTACATGCAGAAGCCACAATATTATTTTCCTTTTTTTTCAATTTGTAAGATTCATTTGCTGATTCAGTTTTTAAATGTGAATATACAGTACATTTTTAATATTAACTATAACAACTAACATTGAACACTACTTAGGTGTCAGACTCTGTAGTAGGCACTTTTTTGGGTATATCCTTCAATCCTAGTGGAATGTTAGCTCCTGAGGTACTATCTTATATTTATTTTTGAGTTTTTATTTTAATTCCAGTTAGTTAACATACAATGCAACATTACATTCAGAAGTAAAACTTAGTAATCATCACTTTCAAACAACACTCAGTACTCATCACAAGTGCCCTCCTTAATGCCCATCACTCAGCCCATCCCCCATATCCACCTCCCCTCCAGCAATCTTCAGTTTGTTTTCTGTATTTGAAGGTCTGTTTTCTGGTCTGCATTTTTTCTTTCCCCCTATGCTCACCTGTGTTGTTTCTTAAATTCCACATATGAGTGATATCATATGGTATTTGTCTTTCTCTGACTGACTTATTTCACTCAGCACAATACACTCTTACTTCATCCATATTGTTGCAAATGGCAAGCTTTCATTTTTTATGGCTGAATAATATTCTGGGGTGTGTGTGTGTGTGTGTGTGTGCACATTCCTCAATTGATGGGCACTTGGGCTGCTTCCATAGTTTACCTATTGTAAATAATGCTGCTATAAACATCGGGGTGCATTTATGCCATCAAATTAGTATTTTTGTATCCTTTGGGTAGACACCTAGTAGTACAATTAATGGATCATAGGGTAGTTATATTTTTAACTTTTTGAGGAACTCCCATACTGTTTTCCAGAGTGGATACACCAGTTTGCATTCCCACCAGCCATGCAAGAGGGTTCCCAATTCTCCACGTCCTTGCCAACACCTGTTGTTTCATGTGTTGTTGATTTTAGACATTCTGACAGGTATGAGGTTCTATCTCATTGTAGTTTTGATTTGTTTTTCCATGATAAGTGATGATGAGCATCTTTTCATTTGCGTGTTGGCCATCCATACAGCTTCTTTGGGAAAATATCTGTTCTTGTGTTCTGCCCATATTTAATTGGATTATTCTTTTTTAGGTGTTGAATTTTATAAATTCTTTATATATTTTGGAAAGTAACCCTTTATTGGATATATGATTTACAAGTATCTTCTCCCATTCTGTATGTTGCATTTTAGTTTTATTGATTGTTTCCTTCACCATGCAGCGACTTTTTATTTTTTTTTACTTTTTATTTGTTCAAAGATAAATTTATTTTATTTTATTTATTTATTTTTGCAATATAATTTATTGCCAAATTGGCTAACATACAGTGTATACAGTGTACTCTTGGTTTTGGGGATAGATTTCCATGATTCAATGATTACATACAACACCCAGTGCTCATCCCAACAAGTGCCCTCCCAATGCCCATCACCCATTTTCCCCTCTCTCTTGCCCCTCCATCAACCCTCAGTTTGTTCTCTGTATTTAAGAGTCTCTTATGGTGTGCCTCCCTCCCTCTCTGTAACTATTTTTCCCCCTCCGTTCCCCCATGGTCTTCTGTTAAGTTTCTCAAGTTCCACATATGATACATGATATCTGTCTTTATCTGTTTGACTTACTTCATTTAGCATAATATCCTCCAGTTCCATCCACGTTGTAACAAATGGCAGCGTTTCATTCCTTCTCATTGCCAAGTAGTATTCCATTGTATACATAAACCACATCTTCTTTATCCACTCCTCGGTTTATGGACATTTAGGCTCTTTCCATAATTTGGCTATTGTTGAAAGTGCTGCTATAAACATTGGGGTACATGTGCCCCTATGAATCAGCACTCCTGTATCCTTTGGATAAATTCCTAGTAGTGCTATTGCTGGGTAATAGGGTAGTTCTATTTTTTCTTAGCGTAGTCCTATTTTTAATTTTTTGAGGAACCTCCACATCTCCAGAGCAGCTGCACCAGTTTGCATTTCTACCAACGGTGCAAGAGGGTTCCCATTTCTCCACATCCTCACCATCATCTGCTGTTTCCTGAGTTGTTAATTTTAGCCGTCCTGACCAGTGTAATGTGGTATCTAAGTGTGGTTTTGATTTGTATTTCCCTGATGATGAGTAACATTGAGCATCTTTTCATGTGTCTGTTGGTCATCTGGATGTCTTATTCGGAAAAGTATCTATTCATGTCTTCTGCCCATTTCTTCACTGGATTATTTGTTGTTCAGGTGTTGAGTTTGGTAAGTTCTTTATAAATTTTGGATACTAACCCTTTATCTGATCTGTCATTTGCAAGTATCTTTTCCTATTCCATCAGCAGCCTTTTAGTTTGTTGATTTTTTTTTTTTTTTGCAGTGTAGAAGCTTTTTATCTTGATGGGGTCCCAATAGTTCATTTTTTCTTTTATTTCCCTTCCCTTTGGAGATGTGTCCAGAAGAAATTGTTGCGGCTGAGGTCAAAGAGGTTGTTGCCTGCTCTCTCCTCTAGGGATTTGGTGGTTTCCTGTCTAACATTTAGGTCTTTGATCCATTTTTCGTTTATTTTTGTGTATGGCATAAGAAAGTAGTCTAGTTTCATTCTTCTGCTTGTTGCTGTCCAGTTCTCCCACCACCATTTGCTAAAGTGTCTTTTTTCCATCGGATACTCTTGGCTGCTTTGTCAAAGATTAGTTGTTCATACATTTGTGGGTCCAATTTTGGGTTATTTATTCTATTGGTCTATGTGTCTGTTTTTGTGCCAATACCATACCGTCTTGATGATTATAGCATCACAATCCCAGACCTTAGCCTCTACTACAAAGCTGTAATCATCTAGAAGCTTTTTATTTTGATGCTGTCCAAATAGTTTACTTTTGCTTTTATTGTCCTTGCCTGAGGAGATGTGTCTAAAAAGATGTTGCTATAACCAATGCCAAAGAAGTTACTACCTTTTTTTTCCTAGGATTTGTATGGTTTCAATTCTCATATTTAGGTCTTTAATCCATTTTGAATATATTTTTCTTCATGGAATAAGAAAGTAGTACAGTTTCTTTCTTTTACATGTTGCTGTCCAGTTTTCCCAGCGCCATTTGTTGAAAAGTCTGTTTCCCATGCAATATTCGCTCCTGCTTCATCAAAGATTAATCGACCATATAGTGGGTTCATTTCTAAGAATTCTATTCTGATCCATTGATCTATGTGTCTGTTTTTGTGCCATACTGTCTTTCTCACCTCAGTTTTGTAATATATTTACAAGTTCTAGAAGTTTTTTAATGGTGTCTTTCAGGTTTTCTATATATAGTATCGTGTCATCTTCAAATAATAAAAGTTGGACTTCTTCCTTACTGATTTGGATGCTTTTTACTTATTTTTGTTGTCTGATTGCTGTGGCTAGGACTTCCCATACTATGTTGAATAAAAGTGGTGAGAGTGAATATCCTTGTCTTGTTCCTTACTGAGGGAAAGCTCTTAGTATTTCCCTATTGAGGGTATTAGCTGTGGCTTTTTTCATATATGGAATTTATCATGTTGGGGTATTTTCCCTCTATTCCTATTTTGTTGAGGGTTTTTATCATGAATGTATGTTGTACATTGTCAAATGCTTTTTCTGTATTTACTAAAATGATCATATGGTTCTTCTCCTGTCTCTTATTGATGTGATGTGTCATATTGATTGATTTCCGAATATTGAACCACACTTGCAACCCGGAAATAAATCCCTCTTAATCGTGGTGAATGATTTTTTTATAGTATTGTTGAATTCGGTTCCCTAGTATTTTATTGAGGACTTTTACATCTATGTTCATCAGATATATTCACCTATACTTATCTTTTCCAGTGGTGTCTTTATCTGGTTTTAGTACCAGGATAATGTTGGCCTAAGAGAATGAATTCAGAAGTTTTCCTTCCCCTTTTCTATTTTTGGAATAGTGTGAGAATAGGTATTAACTCATTAAAAAATTAATGTTTATTTATTTTTGAGAGAGAAAGGGAGACAGGGCACAAACAGGGAAGGGGCAGAGAGAGAGGGAGACACAGAATCTGAAGCAGGCTCCAGGCTATAAGCTGTCAGCACAGAGCCCAACACAGGGCTTGAGCCCACGAACCACATGATTATATCTGAGCCAAAGTCAGACACTCAACCCACTGAGCCACCCAGATACCCTGGTATTAACTAACTTTTAAATGTTTGGTAGAGTTAGCCTGTGAAGCCATCTTGACCTGCACTTTTGTTTGTTGGGAGTTTTTCATTACTGATTCAATTTATTTGCTAGTTACTGGTTTGTTTGTATTTTCTATTTCTTCCTGTTTCAATTTTAGTAGTTTATGTATTTCTAGGAATTTATCCATTTCTTCTTGGTTGTTAAATTTGTTCCTATATGTTTTTTCATACTATTTTCTTATAATGGTTTGTATTTCTGTGGTGTTGGTTGTTATTTCTCCTCTCTCATTTCTGATTTTATTTATTGGGTCTTTTTTTCTTTTTGATCTCTGGCTAGGGGTTTATAAATTTTATTAATTTTTTCAAAGAACCAGCTCCTGGTTTCATTTATTTATTCTATGGTTTATTTTATTTTGTTTAGTTTGTATATAATTTATGTCTGCTCTAATATTTAGTTTCCTTTCTTCTGCTAGTTTTAAGTTTTTCTGTTCTTTTCTTCTGACTCCTTTAGGTGTAAGGTTAGGTTGTTTATTTGAAATATTTCTTACTTCTTGAGCTAAGCCTGTATTGCTACATACTTCCCTTTTATGACCACTTTTTTTTTTTTGCATCCCAAAGGTTTTGGACTATTGTGTTTTCAGTTTCATTTGTTTCCATGTACTTTTTAATTTCTTCTTTGATTTCCTTGATGACCCATTCATTGTTAATAGCTTGTTATTTAACTTCCATGTATTTGTGGCCCTCCAGATTTTTTTCTTGTGGTGACTTTGTTTCATAGCATTGTGTTCAGAAAAGTGTATGATAGATCCTTTTAAAGTTTTTAAGCCTTATTCTGTAGCCTAATGTGTGATCTATCCTGGAAAATGTTCCATGTGCACTTGAAATGATTATTCTGCTGTTTTAGGATGAAATGTTCTGAATATGTCTCTTAAGTCCATCTGGTCCAGTATGTCATTCAAAGCCATTGTTTCCTTGTTGATTTTCTACTTAGATTATCTGTCCATTGATGTAAGTGGAGTTTTAATATACCCTATTATTATTGCATTATTATCAGTGGGTACCTTTATGTTTGTTATTAACTTTTTTATGTATTTTAGTACTCCAATGTTGAGTGCATAAATATTTACAATTGTTATATCTTCTTGTTGGATTGCCCCTTTATTATTATACAGTGCCCTTCCTCATCTCTTGTTAAAATCTTTGTTTTAAAGTCTACTTTGTCTGATATAAGTGTTGCTGCTCTGGCTTTCTTTTGACATCTATTTGTATAATAACTGTTTCTCCATCCCCTTACTTTCAATCTGCAGGTGACTTTAGTTCAAAAAATGGTGTCTTGTAGGCAGCATATTTATGAGTCTTATTTTGTTATCCATTCTGACAACCTTCGTCTTTTGACTGCAATGGTTAGTCCATTTCCATTCAAAGTAATTATTGATAGATATGTATTTATTGCTATTGTATTAGTTGTTTTCATAGTTTTTCATTTTATTACTTGTTATCCATTCTGACACCTTATGTCTTTTGATTGGAACATTTAGGTTATTTCCATTCAAAATAATTAATGATAGATATGTACTTATTGTCATTTTATTACTTGTTTTGTGGTTGTGAAGATTTTCTCTGATCCTTTCTTGTCTTAGTCTCTTTAATGTTTTGGAAACTTTCTTCAGTTATAAATTTGGATTATTTTCTCTTTGTTATTTGAATACTTATTGGTGGTTTTTGATATATGGTTACATTTAGGTTTGTATATAATGTCTCCTGTATGTGCCAGTATATATTAAATTGATGGTCGCTTAACTTTGAGCCCATTCTTTTCTGCTATCTTCTCCACATTTTACGTATATATTATTGTATTTTATGTCCTTATTTGTGAGTTCTTTGATAATTTGTTACAGAATTATTCATGTTTACTGCCTTTTTCTTTCCTACCTTTATACTGTTGCTTTTTGTCTCTCCTTTCCACCCAAGTTCCCCTTTTAATATTTCTTCCAGACATGGTGTAGTGGTTATGAACTCCTTTAGTTTCTGTTTTTCTGGGAAACTCTTTATCTCTCCTTTTATTCTGAATGATAGCTTTGCTAGAGTATTCTTAGCTGCAGAATTTTCCCATTCAGCACTTCGAATATATCTTTTCACTCCCTTCTGTCTTGCAACATTTCTGCTGAAAATCTCCTGCTAGCCTTATGGGTTTTCCCTTATAAGTTACTGTCTTTTGTCTTGCTACTTTAAAATGTTTTCTTTATCATTATATTTTGCCAGTTTAATTACAATATGTTTTGGTGTTGGCCTGCTTTTTTTGATTTTGATGGGAGTTCCCTGGACCTCCTGGATCTGGTTATCTATTTCCTTCCCCAGATTAGGAAAGTTTTCAGCTCTTCTTTCTTCAAATAATTTTTCTGCCACATTTTATCTCTCTTCTTCTCCTTGGACTCCTGAAATGTGAATGTTTTTACATTTGATGTAGTCACTGAGTTCCCTAAGTCTTTCTCATTTAGCATATATTTTTTTCTCTCTTTTGTTCGGCTTGCTTACTTTCCATTACTCATCTTCTAGGTCACTAATTCTTTCCT
Organism: Acinonyx jubatus; assembly: GCF_027475565.1. NCBI lineage: Eukaryota > Metazoa > Chordata > Mammalia > Carnivora > Felidae > Acinonyx > Acinonyx jubatus. The sequence continues at coordinate 102,726,497 of NC_069389.1, read as the reverse complement.
CTGCTTCTATCCTGCTGGTCATCCTAGCAGGAGTGATTGTCATTTAGTTTATTGAGCCCTTTATCTTTGCTATATTATTCCTTTTCTCTGCGTTAAGGATCTCTTATGTCTTCTTCTCTTTTCTCAAGTCCTATGAGTATCCTTATAATTATTGCTTTCAATTCTCTATCAGGAATGTTACTTCTATCTGTCTTGCTTAGATCTCTGGCCAGGGCCTTGTGCTATTCTTTTATTTGGAATAAATTTCCTTATATCCTCATTTTATCTACCTCTCTGTGTTTGTTTTTCTCTGTGAAGAAAGTGAGCTATGTCTTCTGCTCTTAAAAGAAGTGCCTTTTTGAGAGGCCCTGGAGTGCCCTGCAATGCCGTGTCTCCTGTTCACCAGAACCTGGCACTTTAGGAGAGTATCCTATGTTTGTTGTTTATGCCTTACTATTGTGTTCGAGTCACTTTTTCTTTCAGTGCAGTCTTCCACACTGACTCTACCTGTGGTGGGCTATGCTTGCCCTCTGTGCTGTTTATTGGGACACAGGAAGGTTAGTTCTGAGGGGTTATGCCCACTGGGGATCTTGAGAGTGGATGGCAGTATTAGCATAATTTTTAGGCCAACAGTTCTATGCCAGATTTCACAAAGCACTGTGGCACCTGGGAGGTGGGCATTGGGTAGGCTGGTGGCACAAGACTGGGCACAGCACATTATAGCAGTCCTGCACCCAGCAACTGGGCACAGTGTGCAGTTGTGGTGGGACCCTGTGCAATGGCTGGGCACTGGCCAGTGGCTGAAAATGACAAAAGTTGCAGCTGTGCACCTGGCAGTTGGGAGGGACATGTACATGGAAGCTACAATATTACTCTTGTCACTCTAATTGAATTGCATCTTGTCTGAAACAATTTAGTTTTAATTACATAGAGTCCTCAAAAGACTTCAATAGGGAGCTATGGTGATCTTATAAGTTTTAATTTTAATTTTCATGACAACATTTTCTCTTACTAGTTATCAATTTATTTCTATATCAATCTATCCATTCATCCACATCTATCCATCCAACCAATCTATCTCTCCTCTGTCTACAAATTCAAACTAATTTTTAAAAGTATGTTGTCATATTCCAGAAACAGGATCAATGGATTATAAGACCAGGTTAAGGCATCTCTAATTTACCCTTCACTTACCTGTTTAATTGGTTGGTTATTTGTTCAGTTTGTTCAGTTTTCTGGGCCAATAATTATAAAGTAGGAGGGAAGCTATTTAAATTATGCGGTATTGCTTTTTTATTTGTTTATTATAGCACAGGGATCTTTAAGCCAGGTGTGGAGTCATTTTGTGATATAACTAAAATGAATTATCATTTAATGCCTAAATATCTCTCTTGGAAATCTCTAAAAGTAAGCTGTTATTTGAGGAACAATTTTTTGTGGTTCAAAAATACTTCATCCACATTTTTGGGGATTGTATAAAGTATTCAATTATACCTGAAGACATGTAAATTATTCTAAAATGTCCATTTATATTCAATTTATTCAAGCTAGAAAAAAATAAACTATATCAGCATCATCTTGTTTTGCAAGATTCTAATTATTTCTTGTAGGACATAGAACATAATACTATGGACTGAAACAATTTAGAGAAAAAAATTTTAAATACCATCTGCAAAATCTTCTTTGAATTTTAACATTCTACAGGAAAATGGCCTAAAAATCTGAACAGAAGTACCCAATAGAAAAGAGAAACTCATTGTGAATCTTTTTTGATTTGAGTTTTAATCTCTCTCAATTATAAAAACACATTATGGAACAGATTACTCAACAAGTCAAGAAAACAAAATGGAAATGCAGTTAAATTGCAAACATTTTCAAAACATCTTCTTGTATCTTATGATAAACAATTTCAAAGAAAATTGTATAGCAATCTCACTTGTATATCTTTTCCATTTTATTTGTATTCTATTTCTTAATAATGATTTTGTTTAAGGAAGATACATTTTATAAAATGGACAGAAATATGCTTTGATTTATTTCCAAGATGTCTGTATACATATTTGTTTCCTTTTTGTCACAAATAAATATCCATTTGTGAAATGGTTTTTCTATAATTAATTAATTTATTAGAAAAGTATAGAGTTCTTTAAGTTCAATAAACAGAATTGCATGGAAAAATAAATTTTCTTAACCTCATAAGAAAATTATACTGTTGTTGAGGAGTCAATATTTCTAGATAAATCCAATCAGAAGAAAGCTTGTTAAATTGAAATTATATATGTTTTATGCAAAGAAGTGAAAAGAAAGTGAAGGATAGAAGAATAAATGTAGGCTGGATTTGTCAGGAAAATTGAGTAAGATTAAATCTGAAGGAAAGTTTTCAGTATCATGATCATCAATTATAATAATTTGAAATGGTTATGATATGTTTATGATTTTATGAACCAAATGTAGTTATTTCCTAACTAATAATAATTTTTAAAACTGAATAAGAAGCAATTTTATATGACACTTCTTGGTTCACAGATTATTTAAATATATATGATACAAAACTTGGAACGTGAAACATTTGATCATGTAAATTATTTTATAAGCTTTAAACCAAATGTAACTATTTAAATTTAATTTTATAAAAAATGAATTAATATAGTCAGATGGGTTTGTAGATTCATTTGGTGCTACATATAAGGAATAATCTATTAATGGACAATCTGCCTTTCTGTGAAAAGTAAAATAAAATGTGAAGATGAATAATAGAGAGACCTGTTAACAGGATGATCATAGCCACATACTATATAATTTAATTAGTGAGTGTTCCATTGTATGAAACTAGCATTAAATTAACTCTCCATTTTTTCTTAACTGAATAAGATGATGGCATAAGTAATTCCAAAGGTATGTTTGTTTCTTGAGCTAGATTTTAATATAACTTCTGGTTTTGATAACCTAATGCCTCTATTATAAGATTACCCATTAACCTTTCACTTAATGGTTAGAGCTAGCATGACCATATAATTTACCATAGAAACTAGGAAACTTTTGAGAATGAAAGAAGATACTAAAGTTAACTAACACTATGTACTTAAAAATATTTATTTATAACCATACTGGTTGGTTTTATTGATGGATCTATGTACAATTTTTCTATTGAAAATATTTTTTAATGAAAATATTTCTAGAAAACTAAACCAACATCTTTGTAAATTAAAGCAAATATTTTATTCATAACAATCTAAATATTAAAATTATCCTAAGTATAACAATTATTAGTACATAGTCATGTAATTTGGTTTATTAGCTCTATTTTTCTTTAATGCCATATCAGTGTGTTTTCCCAAATTATATATTTTTATATGGTCTTACTTTATTTTTAGTCATGAAATTTCATTTAATCTTCTTTAAAGTTGCATTTTAGGGGCACCTGAGTGGCTCAGTCGGTTAAGCATCTGACTCTTGGTTTGGCTCAGGTCATGATCTCACAGTTTGTGAGATCGATCCCTGCATTGGGCTCTGTGCTAAAAGTGTGGAGCCTGCTTGGAATTGTCTCTCTCCTCTCTCTCTCTCTCTCTCTCTCTCTCTCTCTCTGCCCCTCCCCTACTCTCTCTCTCTCTTAAAATAAATAAACTTTAAAAAAATAAAAAATAAAGCTGTATTTTATAATTCGTACATTTGAAATTGTTGGCACCACTAATTCACTTCTCTGTAGGCCAAAATATGTTTAATTAAGAGAATGCTTCAATAGCTACAAGGTACTTGATAATCTCTGCGCAAAAGTTTTTTTAACTGAAGGTTGTTTTCAATTTGACTTTTTCTTTTCAACTTCTTAATTTGAAATGTACAAAATTTGTGGCCCAAATATTTTCATAGGTACTCTCTCAAAAAACTTTTAGGCCTCTCAGTCTCATTGGATCTCACTCCATTAGACAGAAGCCAAACCTACAAATCTTTTCAAGAGTAGCCTTTCTCTACTTTGATACTCTACTCACTGAAGTTCAAAGGTTTTTATTCGTGCTGTATCAATTGAAAACTTTGATTTAATATTACTGAATGATTTTGACTTAAGTGCAGCTAATGGTTAGATAATTCATTTACAAATAATAATTCAACAGAATTATATTACACTTAAGGTGATTTAAAAGTATTCCTTTGAAGGCTCAAACTTCTATGAAAATTTATGGGCAACTCAAAATATTCATACTGACATGTGAAAGAATATTTTGTATTCAACATCAAATTTAGCATTAAAACCATATAGTTCCATTACTCTTTTTGGTACATATTAAAACATTGGTAAATTTTCATGATAACAAATTCTATTTCACTATTATGTTACAGCTAGCTTGAATGCATGAATGAAGTAACATTACATCAATACCAAATCTAAGTATTCTACTTTTTCATAAGTTTCTTAAAATAATAAAACATTTTGACCACATGGTGTACTCCAACAAAATTTGTATTATATTATATCTGCATGAAATGAATGTTTCCATAATTGTTGCATTTTTAAACTGATTTTAAAAATTGATATGCAAGTAAATTCGTTCACTACAGTTTTAGATTTTTTGAAATTTCTTTTTTTCTTTTTGATTTAAAATTTTTAATTATCGAAAATATTTAACTTGATCCATAAGGAAAACTGTAAGCCAAGAAACACTGAATGAGAGAGTAGGAAGATGGCAGAAGAGAAGGAGGACCCTAGGTTTATCTTGTCCCATGAACACAACTAGATAATTATCAAATCATACTAACTACCAAAAAAAAAAAAATGACATAAAGAATGACAGGACCAACTCCACAACTAAAGAGTAAGAATAGGCCACATCAAAAAGTTTTGATGTGGTTTAGGGGAGAAATAGATCACAGGTGCTCTGGAGGGTGGGGTACTGTGATCAAAGAGAAGGGCAAGTGAGAGAGGAGCACACAGGGGAACACACAAGAAAAACCTTTCTCCAAAGTCATATGAGAGAGCTGAATTTTATGAGTTCTTGCAACCAATGAGGCTTAAAGCCTCGAGTTTTAGAAATCATCTGGCTTGGTGGGAATAGAGCATGGAGGGCCCTGTGCTGTTCCTGTATAGAAGGTAAGCCAACAAACCAGGGACAGACAGCATCTGAAGCAATCTAAAGAAAGCATGGGGTGCACAGTGGGTAAGATTATTTGCTATTTTCAGAGCAAGTCATTGAGAGCATTCATGGAGATACTTCTGGAACAAGAAGATGGCCATCACCATTTCCCTCCCCTGCCCCTCAGCATAAACACAGAGTCACCTGGGGGAAGCAGTGCAGCTTGGGTATTGGCTGCCTAATGTGCTTATACCAAGCCCCACAGCCCTGTGCTTTGCCAGTACTGCCTTTCTCAGTCAAGCTTGCCTCAGTCCCAGCTCAGTGGACCCCTCCCTTGAATACCAGCAGAAACACCTGCCCACACCATGTTTCCCAACCAGAGAGTTCTGCATGGTCCCAGTCTGGTGGAGTTGTGTCAGGTCTCATTTCACAAGCAGGCCAGAGCACACCTAGTTAAAACTTACCACATTCAGGCAGGGACCAAAAACTGTCCACAGAAGGCAAGAAGAGCCTCTTCAGATGACTGGCCTGAAGGATAGAGCAGCCAGAATGTAAGAGTGCTTGCAACACACACACTAGAGTCACTCCCTAAAGCACCAGGCCCTGGGCACTACATAACCTCTTCTTCATAAGGCCATTACTTTCAGGGACAGGAGACATAAGTAGCTGTAGGAAAACACAAAAGAAGGTGGAGACTTAGATAAAACGTGAAGAAGGAGGAGTTTGTCACAAATGAAAGAATAAGATAAGGCCATGGCAACAGATCTATTCAAACAGGTTTAAGGTACATGCTTGAAGGCAAATTGAAAGCAACTATGGTAAGGATGCTAACTGCTTGAGAAAATAAGACATCAGTGAGACCCTTACCAGAGATAAAAGACAAAAAAAAAATAGAATCAGCGATGAAGAGTTCAATAAATAAGATTGGAAACAGGTTTGATGCAATGAATACCAGACTGGAAAAAGAAGAGGAATGAATTAATAACCTAGAGGACAAAATATTGGAAAATAATGAACTTGAGCAAAAGAGAGAAAGAAGAATTATGCAATATAAAAATAGACTGAGGTAACTCAATGACTCCATCAAATGTAATAACATTCATATTATAGGAGTCCCAGAAGAATAAGAAGAGAGAGAAAAGGGTACAGAAAATTTATTTGAAGAAATAATCACGGAAAACTTCCTTAATATAGGGATGGAAGCAGACATCCAGAACCAGGAGGCACAGAGAACTCCCATAAAAATCAACAAAAGTAGGCCAACACCAAGATATACTGTAATTAAATTTGCAAAATATAGTGATAAAGAAAAAAATCTTTAAAACAGCAAAAGAAATTAAGTCCTTAAGTTACAAGAGAAAACCCATAAGGCTAGCTGGAAATCTCTCAACAAAAACTTTGCAAGCCAAAAGGGAGTAGCATAATATATTCAATGTGTTGAATGGGAAAAAAACAAAACAAAACCCTGCAGTCAGGAATACTATATCCAGCAGGGCTATTATTCAAAATACAAGGAGAGATAAAGAGTTTCCCAAACAAAAACTGAAGGAGTTCATGACTACTAAACTAGCCCTCCAAGAAATATGAAAGGGGACTCTTTGAGGACTAAGGAGAGAATAAAAGTGACAAAGCGAAGAAAGAATCAGCAAGGGGCACCTGGGTAGCTCAGTTAGTTGAGTGACCAACTCTTGATTTCAGCTCAGGTCATGATTTCATGGTTTGTGGGATCAAGCCCTACATCGAGCTCCATGCTAAGCATGGAACATGCTTAGGATTCTCTCTCTCTCTCCTCTCTCTCTCTCTCTCTCTCTCCCCTTCCCCTCTCCTACTCTCTCTCTTTCTCTCTCCTTCTCAAAATAAATAAATAAATAACCATTTAAAAAACTTAAAAAAAGAATCAGAGAAAATACCCAGAAAAAATGACAAAACAAGTAATAAAATGCCAAAAATACTATCAATACTTGCTTTGAATGTAAATGGACTGAATGCTGCAATCAAAAGACATAGGGTGTCAGGATGGATTAAAAGACAAGACCCATCTATATGCTGCCAAGAAGACATTCATTTTAGATCTAAAGACATCTGCAGATTGAAACTGACAGAATGGAGAAACATCTATCATTCAAATGGAGGCAGAGAGGCTTTGGAAGATGGCAGTGTAGGAGGACGCTGGGCTCACCTCCTGCTGATCACTTAGATTCCACCCACACCTGCCTAAATAACCCAGAAAACCACCAGAAGACTAGCAGAACAGACTCTCTAGAGCCAAGCATAGACATGAGGCCCACAGAAGAAGATAAGAAGGGTGGAGAGGCAGTCTGTGCTACACGGACTGGCAGGAGGGAGCTGGGGCAGTGGAGGGGCAGTGGAGGGGAGGGGCCGCCCCCCCCCGGGCCCCCCCCTCCCCCCGGCAATCCCTGAGTCTGGCTTGCAAAAGCAGAGGGGCCTGACTGCATCAGTTCTGACAGCCAGCGGGATTTAACATCTGGAATGTTAAAGGTGAACAGCTCTGCTCTCTGAGAGCAGGGAGGGTGAGAGGACGCCGGGAGAGAAAGTTGTTGAGCCCCACAAGACAGAGCTCAGCTCCGCAGGGAACAAAGGCACTGGCCAGCACCGTCTCCCTCTCCCATCCCGAAACCAAAATCCCAAAGGGAAACAGTTCACCGAACTTGCTTGCACCACGCAAACACCCAACACTGTGCTTCTGTGGATTGATCCCTCTGATGGGTTGGCCTCCCTCCAGGTGCTGCAGGGCCCCTCCTGCAGGGGACCAATGATGGCAAAGCTAGCTAAGCTACCTGAGCCTGCCCCTCCCGCCCCTGTGCACTTTGCTGATCCACCCCGGCTAATACCCCAGATACCATTAAAGCAGCACCATAAGACTGACAGTGTGCAAGTAGCCTGGACAGAGGCCACACCACTCCACAGTGAGTCCTGCCCCTGAAGGAGGGCAAGATAAGGTACACACCAGTCTGACTGTAGCTCCAGTGGTGGGATGGGGACAGACATTAGGGCTGACTGCGGCCCCACTCACCAACACAAGTTACTCCAGGCAGCACAGGGGAAGTGCCCTGCAGTTCTGCACCACTCCAGGGTCTATCCAAAATGATGAAACGGAAGAATTCTCCTGAAAAGAAACTCTAGGATATAGCGACAGCTAATGAATTGATCAAAAACGATTTAAGCAATATAATGGACCATGAAATTAGAATAATAGTCATAAAATTAATCACTGGGCTTGAAAAAAGTATAGAGGACAGCAGAGAATCTATTGCTACAAAGATCAAGGGACTAAGAAATAGTCATGAGGAGCTAAAAAAAATGCCATAAATGAGGTGCAAAATAAAATGGAGGCGACCACAGCTCAGATTGCAGAGGCAGAGGAGAGAATAGGTGAATTAGAAGATAAACTTATGGAAAAAGAGGAAGATAAAATTATGGAAAAATTATGGAAAAAGAATAGGTGAATTAGAAGATAAAATTATGGAAAAAGAGGAAAAATCTAGGAGTATGAGGGGAGAATTAGAGAAATAAGTGATGCAATCAAACATAACAATATCCGTATCATAGGAATTCCAGAAGAGGAAGAGGGAGAGAAAGGGGCTGAAGGTATACTTGAACAAATCATAGCTGAGAACTTCCCTGATCTGGGGAAGGAAATAGGCATTGAAATCCAAGAGGCACAGAGAACTCCCTTCAGACGCAACTTGAATCAATCTTCTGCATGACATATCATAGTGGAACTGGCAAAATACAAGGATAAAGAGAAAATTCTGAAAGCATCTAGGGATAAACACTCCCTAACATATAAAGGGAGACCGATAAGACTAGTGACAGATCTATCTACTGAAACTTGGCAGGCCAGAAAAGAATGGCAGCAAATCTTCAGTGTGATGAACAGAAAAAATATGCAGCCAAGAATCCTTTATCCAGCAAGTCTGTCTTTCAGAATAGAAGGTGAGATAAAGATCTTCCCAAACAAAAACTGAAGGAATTCATCACCACTAAACCAGCCCTACAAGAGATCCTAAGGGGGATTCTGTGAGTGAAATGTTGCAAGGACCACAAAGTACCAGAGACATCACTACACGCATGAAACCTACAGACATCATAATGACTCTAAACTCTTAGTAACACTAAATGTAAATGGACTAAATGCTCCAACCAAAAGACATAGGGTATCAGAATGGATAAGAAAACAAGACCCATCTATTTGTTGTCACAAGAGACTCATTGTACACCTGAGGACACCTTCAGATTGAAAGTGAGGGGATGGAGAACTATCTATAATGCTACTGGAACTCAAAAGAAAGCTGGAGTAGCCATACTTATATCAGAAAAACTAGACTTTAAATTAAAGGCTGTAACAAGAGATGAAGAAGGGCATTGTATAAAAATTACAGGGTTTATCCATCAGGAAGAGCTAACAATTATAAATGTCTATGCACTGAATACGGGAGCCCCCAAATATATAAAACAATCACAAACATAAGCATCCTTATTGATAAGAATGTGGTAATTGCAGGGGACTTTAATATCATGCAAATGGATGTTAAAAGAAAGCCAGAATGACAATACTTATATTAGATAAAGTGCACTTTAAAACAAAGACTGTAACAAGAGACAAAGAAAAACAGCAAAGATTGGGGATAATCCAACAATGGGATCTAACACTTTTAAATATTTGTGTACTCAACATGAGAGTACTCAAATACATAAAAGTGTTAATATCAAAGATGAAGGAGGTAATTGATAATAATACAATAGTCATGGACTTTAACATCCCACTTACATCAATGGACAGATTATCTAAACAGAAAATAAATAAGAAACAAAGGCTTTCAATGACGCACTGGACCACATAGACTTAGATATATTCAGAATATTCCATCCTAAAATAGCAGAATACACATTCTTTTCAAATGCACATGGAATATTTTGAAGAATAGATAACATATTAGTTCACAAAATAGACCTTCACCATTACAAAAGTTTGAAATTATACCATGCATCTTTTCTGACTACAACACTATGAAATTAGAAGTCGCTATAAGAAAAAATCTGGGAAGACCACAAATACATGCAAGTTAAGTAACATGCTACAAAACAATTAATGGGTCAACCAGGAATCAAAGAAGTAATATAAAAATACACAGAAACAAATTAATATGATGACACTACAGTCCAAAACTTTTGGGATGCAGCAGAAGTGGTCATAAAAGGGAAGTACATAGCAATACAGGCCTACCTCAAGAAGCAAGTGAAATCTCAAAGAAACAGCCTAACCATACACTAAAGGAGCTAGTCAATGGACAACAAATGAAACCTAAAGACAGCAGAAAGGGAGACATAATGAAGATTAGAGCAGAAATAAATGATATAGAAACTAAAAAAATAATAGAACAGATCAAGGAAACCAGGAGCTGGTTCTTTGAAAAAAATCAATAAAATTGATACAACTCTAACCAGACTTATCAAAAACAAAAGAGAAAGGACCCAAATAAATAAAATCAGAAATGAGAGAGGAAAAATAACAACCAACACCACACAAATACAATTGTAAGAGAATATTATGAAAAAAATATATGCCAATAAATTGGACACTCTAGAAAAAAATGGATAAATTCTTAAAAACATATAACCTACTAAAACTGAAACAGGAAGAACTGGAACATTTGAGTAGACTGATTATTAGTAATGGGATTGAATTAGTAATAAAAAAATTCCCAATAAACAAAAGTCCAGGACCAGGTGGCTTCACAGATGAATTCCAAGAACATTTAAAGAAGAGTTAATAACTATTCATCTCAAACTACTCCAAATATTTAAAAGGAATGAAAACTTCTAAATTTATTCTATGTTTCCAGCATTACTGTGACTCCAAAAATCAGATAAAGGCACCACTAACAAAGAGAACTACACCAATATTGCAAGAGGGTTTCCCTTTCTCCACATCCTCAACAAACACCTGTTGTTTCTTGTGTTATTGTTTTCAACCATTATAACATGGGTGAGGTGATATCCCATTGTAGTTTTGATTTGTATTTCCCTGATGATCAGTGATATTGTGCATATTTTCATGTGTCTGTTGGCCATCTATATATCTTCTTTGGAAAAGAGTCTATTCATATCATCTGCCCATTTTTTAATTTGAGTATTTATTTTTCAGTGTTGGGTATTATAAGTTCTTTATATACTTTGAATGCTATTCCTTTATCAGATATTTCATTTACAAATATCTTCTCCCATTCCACAGATTGTCTTTTATTTTTGTTGATTGTTTCCTTCATTGCAGAGAGGATATTTATTTTGATGAAATCCCAGTAGTTATTTTGCTTTTGTTTCCCTTGGCTCAGAAGACATCTAGAAAGAATCACTGCAGCAGATGTAAACAAGGTTACTGCCTTTGTTGTAGTCATGGTTTTTTATGGTTAAAGAAGTTGTTGTGTCTATATACATACATTTAATGTGTGTGTGTGCATGTGTGTGTATGATGTATATACATGGATATATACATATATATGATGGAATATTAATCATATAAGAGAATGAAATCTTTCCATTTGAAATAACATGAATGTAGCTAGATAGTATTGTGCTAAGCAAAATATGTCAGTCAGAAAGAGAGGTTACCGCATTATTTCACTCATATGTGGAATTTAAGAAACAAAACAAACAATCGAAGAGAATAAAAGGAGAGGGGGTGTGGCAAACCAAGATATAAACTTAGCTATAGAGAAGAAACTGATGGTTACAGGAGGGAGGTGTATGGGGGTTGGGTTAAATAGGTGATGGAAATTAAGTGTGCACTTTGTTGTAATGAGCATGGGGTGTTGTATGGAAAAATCACTATTTTGTACACATGAAACTATTATTACAATGTATGTTAAATAACTGGAATTTAATAAAACTTTAAAAAAAATAAGGAAAACTTCATGCCAATATCCCTGTTGAAGATGGATAAAAATTTCTCAATAAAATTCTTGCAAAGTGCATCTAACCATACATTAAAATAATCATTCACCACATTCAAGTGAGACTTATTCCTAGGTTGAAAAGGTGGTTTAATATTACAAATCAATTAACATGATACACAACATTAATAAAAGAAAGGATAAGAACCATATGATTATTTCAGTAGATGTAGAAAAAACATTTGACAACATACAACATCCATTCATGATAAAAACCTTCAACAAAGTAGGCTTAGAGGGAACATACCTCAACATAATAAAACCCATATTCAAAAAATCCACAGCTAATATCATCCTCAATGGGGAAAAACTGAAAGCTTTTCCTCTATGGTCAGGAACAAGACAGGGATGGCCACTTTTGCCACTGGTGCTTAACATATTACTAGAAGTCCTAGCCACAGCAATCAACACCAAGAAATAAAATGCATCCATACTGGCAAGGACGAAGTCAAATATTCATTATTTACAGATGACATGATACTGTATATAGAAAATCCTACACACACACACACACACACACACACAAACTTGACAAAAGACTCCACAAAAATCTGCTTGAAGTGATAAACAAATTCAGTACCTTTGGAGGTTACAGAATCAACATACAGAAATCCGTTGTATTTCTGTATACCAATAATGAAGCAGTAGAAATAGAAATTAATGAATCATTCCCATTTATAGCTGCACAGAAAGATACCTAGAAATAAACCTAATAGTTGAAAGATCTGCAGTATAAAAACTATAAAACACTGATGAAAGAAATTAAAGATGATACAAATGAAAAGACATTCCATGCTCATGCACTGGAAGAACAAATAATGTTAAAATGTCTATACCCAGAGTAATCTACACATTTAATGCAATCCCTATCAAATTACCAACAGCATTACTCACAGTGATGGAAGAAACAATCCTAAAATTTGTATGGAACCACAAAAGACCTGAATATTCAAAGCATCTTTGTAAGAGAAAAGCAAATGTGGAGGTATCACAATTTGTGACTTCAAATTATATTACAAAGCTGTAGTGATCAAGACAGTATGGTACTGGCACAAAAATAGACACCACAGATCAATAGAACAGAATAGAAAACACAGAAATGAACCCTCAACTATATGGTCAACTAATCTTCACGAAATGTGGAAAGAATACCCAATGGGAAAAAGATGGTCTCTTCAACAAATGGTGTTGGAAAAACTGTCCAGCAACATGAAAAAGAAACTGGACAACTTTCTTAGACCACACACACACACACACGCACATTCAAAATTGATTAAAGACCTAAATGTAAGACCTGAAACCATAAAAATTCTAGAGGAGAACAGAGGCAGTAACCTCTTTGATGCTGGCTGTAGTGACGTATTTCTAGATATGTCTTCTGAGGCAAGAAAAATAAAAATAATAAACTATTTGGATGTCACCAAAAAAAAAAAAAAACTGCACAGCAAAGAAAGTAATCAGCAAAACTAAAAGGCAACCTATGGAATGGGAGAATATATTTGCAAATGACAAATCTGATAAAGGGTTAGTATCTAAAATATGTCAAGAGCATATAAAACTCAACATCCAAAAAATGAATAATCAAATTTAAAAATGGGCAGAAGACATGAATAAACATTTTTCCAAAGAATACATACAGATGGCCAACAGACACATGAAAAGATGATAAACATCACTAATCATCAGGGAAATACAAATCAAACTACAATGAGTTATTTCACACCTGTCACAATGGCTAAAATCAACAACACAAGAAACAATAGGTTTTTGTGAGGATGTGGAGAAAGGGAAACTCTTTTGCGCTGATGGTGGGAATGCAAACTGGTACAGTCATTCTGGAGAACAGTATGGAGGTTACTAAAAATGTTAAATATAGAACTACCCTATGATCCAGGAATTGCGCTAGTAGGTATTTACCCCAAGAATACACAAATACATATTTAATGTGATACATGCACCCTGATGTTTATAGTTGCATTATTTATAATTGCCAAATTACTGAAACAACCCAAGTGAGCACTGAGTGATAACGAGGAGGTGATGTATATATACAATGGAATATTACTCAGCCATGTAAAAGCATAAAATCTTGTCATTTTCAAGGACATGGGTAGAGCAAGACAGTTGTATGCTAAGTGAAATAAGTCACTCAGAGAAACACACATACCATATGGGTTCACTCATACATGCAATTTAAGAAACAAAAGGAGCAAATAGAAAAAAAGAGAAACCAAGAAACTGACTCTTACCTATAGAGAACATACTGATGATTACCAGAGGGGAAATGGGTGGGCAGATGAGTGAAGTAGGTAATGGGGATTAAGGAGTGCACTACTTATGATGAGCACCAAGTGTTGTATGGAAATGTTGAGTCACTATATTTTATAGCTGAAACTAATTTTACACTATATGTTAACGAAATGGAATTTAAATAAAACAAAAAAATGATTTATATTTTTCTTTTTTTAAAAAAAATGTTTATTTTGAGAAAGAGATAGTGTGTGAAAGTAGAGAGTCAGAGAGAGGGAGAGAGAGAGAATCTCAAGCAGGTTCCACACAGTGCAGAGCCTTACGCAGGGCTTGATCTCAGAAACTGTGAGACCATGACCTGAGCCTAAACCAAGAGTCAGATGCTTAAATGACGGAGCCACCCAGGCACCATTGATTTACATTTTTCATATCTACCCCCCTCATCATCCCTTATTCCCTCATAGTTAATGTTTTTTACTCATTTTAAACTTATCCTTCTATTATTTTATTTTGAAAAACTTGTGTACACATATTTCACCTCTTTCTTTAGAAAATGTTAAATAATTTAAATATCTTTGTGAACCAAGCATTTTCTGTCCCAGGACAATAGACAAGTTCTTTAACTTTTTGTTTGGAAATGATTTCAAATTTAAAGAAATAAAATGTTACATAAATAGTTTAAAATACAAACAGAAGTCCATTATCCAGACTCACCTCTTGTCAACATTTTGTCCTGTATGAAGTATTGGTTGAGGTCTCCTTCTCTATTTCCACACATGCATATGAATAGGTATTCACATATACATATGCATGTACTTGTTCATGTGTGTATTTGTATGTATACTTAAAATATTTCAGTTATTGTTATTTTTCAGATAATATATCTTCATGGTGGTAACTTTTGTTAAGCTTTTTAAAGGTAATTGTATAGTCACATGCAATTATAGAAATAATAAGGAGGGATTCCATTTATCACTTACCTAGCTATATAGTGGTAACATCTTATAAAACTGTAGTATGCTATCATAACCAGAATATTGACATTGATACAATCCACTGATCTCACTCATATTTCTCCAGTTATACTTGAACTCATGTGTGTGTGTGTGTGTGTGTGTGTGTGTGTAGTTGTATGCCATTTTATCACATGTTTATGTTCTTATATCCAATATCACAATCAAAATACCAAGCAGTTTCATCACAAGGATCACTTTTGTTGCTCTTTTATAACATCACTCACTTCCTTCCAGCCACCTTCTATTCCTAAGCCCTGATAACTACTAATCTGTTCTCCATTTCTAAATGGTTATCTTTCAATACTGTTATATATATGGAATCGTGGAGTATGTAATCTTTGGGGATTTAATGTTTTTTTTTTCTCAGCATAACTCCCAGGAGTTGCAGTTCAATTGCATATATTAGTTTGTTAATTAATTCATTCCTTTTTATTGATGAGTACTATTTTATGAAATGGACATACCATGATAGTTTGTTTAAGCATTGACCTATTGAAGGAGATCTGAGTTGATTCCAGTTTGGGGCTATTATGAATAAAACTGTTATGAACATCCATGTATAGATCCTTTTGTAAATATCTTTTCATTTCTCTGAGATAAATGCCCAGATGTAGAATTGCTGAGTTTTGTGATAGTTTTATGTTTGGTTTTTTAAGATATTACCAAATTGATGTGTAAAAAGTCTCTATAATTTTACATCACAATCAGTAATACATAAGTAACCAATTCCTCTTCATACTTAGCAATATTTATTGCTGTTACTGTATTTTTTTAGCTATTATAGGTGTGTATCAATATCTTTTTGTGGTTTTGCTTTGCATTTTTCTAACAGCTAGTGATGTTGAATATCTTTTCATGTGCTAATTTGTTCTCCTGTGAAATATCCTGTGTGTATTCTGTGTACATCCTCTTCCGTGAAAGGTCTAGTCATTTCTATTCCTCATTTTCTAAATGGTTCATTTCTACTTTTACTACTGAGTTTAGAGAGTTCTTTATATATTGTGAATAGTAGTTCTTTGTTGTATATGTGGTTTGCAAATATTTTCTCCCAGTCTGTAGCTGGACTAGTCACCCTCTAAATAGGATCTTTGCAGGGCAAAAGTTTTTAATTTTGATGGAAGTTAATTTATCAGTTTTGCTAGTAATACATTTTGCTGTTGGTGTCAAGTGAAATAACTCTGCATCATCATATATCTCAAAGATTTTCTCCTATGCTTCCCCCCCCCCAAAATTTATAGTTTTGCATTTCTTATTTAAGTCTGCAACCCATTTTGAGTTAATTTTTGTACAAAGTGTGTGGTTTAGGTTTAGATTCATTTTCAGCACCATTAGTTGAACAGGTTATCCTTCCTCAATTTTATTGGTTTTGCACCTTTGTCAAAAATCATTTAAGTATATTTGTATGGGTCTATTTCTGGACTTTACATTCTGTTCCATTGATCTATATATCTGTCTCTTTGCCAATACCGTACTGTCTTCATTATAGCCATAGGGAAGGAGCGTGCTTTCCAGGCAAGTTTACTTGTTATGACAATATTTCTCCATTGCCAATGCTACCCTCTCTTTCTACCTCATATGTATCAGTGGAGAAGGAGAGCACATTCTTTGATCCTGTATTATTAGCAGGGATCCTGATGGTTACCCCTTACAGGTGTTACTGGACCTTTTGGTGTTGCGACTCCTGTTTTATATAGGGGAGGAATAAGCCACCTTCTGATGCTGGGTTGGGTGTCATGAAATGGTTGGCCTTGTCAGGTGTGGGAATCATAAAACTTTTTCCACTATGTTGTTCTTCCAGTCCTAGGTCCCTAGCAAGTTTGTCTTCCGCTTTCCACCAGTATTCTGTTTTTGTTGCCTCTTGCATTAGTTCCAGAATTAATAATTGTACTCAGTGGGGAATACCAATGAGAAAAGACTGTATATCCCTTGTTCATACTGAAAGTCACCTATGCTTATTTTGTACATTTGTTTATACCAGTAACCAAATACAATGCATCTCCTTCCCTTCCCTATTCAATATTTGTATTTCTTTTTTTTTCCACAGTGAGAACCATGGTTACAGCTATATGAATGAATTAATTTGCCTGTTGTTTGATCATATAGTCTCAAGTGTTTTCAGAATTACCATACCCCAATTACTGACATACCCTGTTATTAAAAAGTGTTCCAGTTCCATTTGCAGTCCTCCTCCCCTACCAATTTAGAGTATATAGTTAAATATTGTGTTCTTAAATTACTTGGATTAGTAATTATGTTACTTGTTTGAAATATATTTGCCATTCAGTGGTTTAAGTTTGCTTGAGATTTGGGTCTTCATACTTTCAATTTTATTGGTGTTTTAAAGTATACTCAGAGAAGAGTTACTCCTTTCTGTATCACTTCTACTCTGTCACTCCTCCCTTACTCTTCTTACAACAGTGTAGGTAACCAAATTCATTGTTTTGTAATTTATAATTCCTATTTCTTTTTTAAGTTAAGCAGATATATGTATTTCTTATTTGTCCTCCTTGTAATACAAAAGATAGCATATTATAAATGCACATATACATTTTTAATTAACAATTGCCCTAGGAAATCACATATTTCAGTTAATTGAGATTCATTGTGTGTTTTTATCATACACACATTAAATTTCAAGTTTGTACATCTTGGTAGTATCCAATATTTTTCAATTGTAAATAATTCTGTAGTGAATAATATTATACATATGTATTTTCATATTTTGTGGATTGTATCTTTAGAGTCAATCCCTAGAAATGGGTTGTTGGATTGAAAGACAAATACAAATACATTTTTGTTTGATATTACAGAAATCTCCTCCATACAGATCGCATAGTTTTTTTTTTAATTTTTACTAGCAGTGTATGAATACTTATTTTATTTCCCTCAAGTATTTTCAAAGAGAATATTTTTAAATATTTTTTTTGCCAATATGATGGTTAGAAATGGTATCCTTATTCAATTGTGACTTTAATTTCTCTTATTATAAATAAGATTTACTTTTGTATTTGTTGAAAGAACATTTTTATTTTTTTCTGTGAGGTTTTTTATGTCTTGTTTTCTCTATAGATTTTTTTGTTTTCCTACTAAATGTTCAGAAGTTTTATATATTTCAAAAGTTAGTGATTATCCATGATATATATTTTCTCCAGTATATAATTTATTTTTTAATTTATCTATGGTGAATTTGTTTTATTTTGATGGGGTAAAATTTCACTTTTTTTCTTTTATTACATCTTGCATTAGTTTCCTATTTCTACCATAATAAATTTAGCAACATGAAACAAAACCCATTTCTTATATTATAGTACTATAGGTGAGAAATCCATAATAGACTCAGATCATTCTTTTATTTGGAGTCTTTCAAGAATAAAATCAAGATCTTTGCTAGGTGGGTTCTTATCTGGAGCATCTGGGGAAAATTCTACTTGAAAATTCTACTTGAAGCTGCAGGCATAATTCAATATGTTGAAAATGTAGGACTGAAGTCCCTGCTTTCTTGTAGGACTTAAGTCCCTGTTTTCTTGCTGGATGCCAGCTGGAATCATTCTAAGAATCTAGAGGGTATATTAACTGGTGTTCCACTCCATTTTGAAAATTAGCTCACACTTTGAATTTCTTTGACATCTCTTTTTACAACATTTTTCTGAGTTCCTCTTCTGCATTTAAAGGCTCATTTGATTATTTAGGCCTCACTGAAATAATACAAATTAATCTCCCAATTTTATAACTGCAGAGTACTCTTTGCCATGTATCCTAACATAATTCAGGCATGACATAAGGGAACAAAGGCCATAGGGCCTGAAATTCTTCCAACCACACATCTACATTGTGAGTTTCAATAAGAAAGACTTTTCCTACACCTGTGATAAAGAGGAAAATATACATTTTTTTCCTAAAAATTTTATTGTTGTGTTTCCTACATTTAAGTTCCCAGCCCATTTGGAGTTTATTCTTGTGCATGTCTTAAAAAATGAATCTAATTTTATTCTTTTTTCCCACTTTGATTCACATTTGTCCCAACAGCATTTACTAAAACGTCCATATTTATTGTTTACTATATTTCTTCATCACTGAATATGTTTCTAGACTCCATTCTATTCCATTTATCTAGACAGATATGTCTGTTGATCAGTCTACTCATGTGCCAGTACCATACATTTTAATTATAGAGGCATCAGAGTATATGTTAAGATCTGGTAAGTCTAGTTTGTCTCCCATCAGATCACTGCTTTTTCACTCTGTTCCTTATTCATCTAGCATTTTTATTTTTACAGATAAAATTTAGAATCAACTCATTTATGTCTTGATATTTTTACTAGGATTACATTAAATTCACAAATTAAGAAGAACTGGACTGAGGCATATTAGTTTTGTGATGGTAGAGGGAGAACAGCAACCACAAAACCTGGGGAGGAAATACCTTAGATCCAGAGTTTACAGAGAGGAGGGCACATTAAAGACCTTTTTTTTTTCCTGCATCATCCTGGAGCCTTCTTTATTAAGTAAAATGACCTGGAATGGTTCTCTCAAACCGTTTTAGGCATTTTATTTTTAAATGACTGTAAAGTCAGTTATTATGCACTACTCTGAAAATCATTTTTTCTCTCTCTCTCTCATTAATGGTGACCACCCTTCCTTTTAAGCTGAGAAGTCCATCAGAAACAGCAAGGATAGCCTACCTTCTGAACCTCCCAAAATACACTTTTCAGCACCTTCAGATGTCTCTCATCACCGCTACCGTAGCCATCTTCTATCATTCATAAATGCAGATAAATGCCATATGGCTGCTATTGACATGGACATATAGGACAGTTTGGACTGACTGCTCTTCGGCTGTCCCTCTAAATGAAAAGACTAGACTCAATTATTCAAATTGAACTAGGAACCCTAAGCCTTAACAGCTTTCTGCGCCACTGTCAATTTGTGCTTCCTCCTCCAAACAATGCAGGTTTGGCTTGTAGACCCCCAACAATTGTAATCAATGTATTTTTTCAGAGACACCATGAAAACTTCCTGGATTTTATTTCTTATAAGAGAGCAAAATATTAACTTGTCTTTCTCCTGTAAACACAATGGCTTGCCCCTCAGGAGTGACAATAAGGGACATTCCAGTGTTTAAAGAAATGTCACAGTAGACTGTATAGCCCTCAATGACTGAAAAGATGTCTCCACACTGAAGTTACACTTAAGGGATCTTACTGGAAGGATAAATGGCCCTTAAATACACATCCTGCAAGCCATTATATCTAATACAGGAATTACTTTCAGAAAAGATGGTATAGAGTGTTGGCGTGATGTGTCAGTCAGGATTCAACCAGAGAACCAGATACACACACACACACACACCTCCAGCATCTGACATGGAGACGTGTGTGTGTGTGTGTGTGTATACACTTGTTACAGGGAGTAGAAACACATTGTTGTCAGGGATATATTTTTAAGGCTGTGTCTCCATGTCAGATGCTGGAGATTTGTTACAGAATTTGATAAATGGAATTGGATTTTTTATAGGGAATTAGCATACATCATTGTTAGCACCATCTCTTTAAGGCTGTGTCTGCATGTCAGGTGCTAGATCTTGAAGTCTAGAATTCAGAGAGGTAAAATCATAAGCAGACTGGATCCTCACAACATGAGCATGAAACCCCTCAAGGATAAATAACAACACATGCCCATTATTTTTTATTAATAAAGTTCTATTTATTTACTTTGAGAGAGACAGAGATGGTGTGAGTGGGGGAAGGACAGAGAGAGAGGGAGAGAAAGAGAACCCCAAGCAGGCTCCATGCTGCCAGCACAGAGCCTGATGCAGGGCTTGAACTCACAAACCATGAGATCATGACCCGAGCCAAAACGAAGAGTCAGACATTCAACCAAAGAGACACCCAAGTGTCCCAACACATATCCATTCTGGTTGCCATTGACCTAGGTACAAGCTGAAGCTGAGGCCCCTTATCATGGAAATAAATATATAAATAAATATAAAAATAAATATAAATTCATAAAAACTGAAGGAGAATCCAGGAAAACTAGAGAAACCATAGGCTTACATGTTGCTTCATGCCAAAAGAGTCAGCAAATCAGGAATAATAATGAAAGTTATGAAATGACTAGCGCCTCCCTCCTGCTCTTCCAAATCTTCTGAATTCCTCTATGTGAACTGTCCTACAAAGAAACATACACTAAAGGGAATCCTTAGAAATTTAGTTTAGCCTAGCCAAGTTGACACATTACAAAGCCATCTGGCATGATTTAAGCTAAAATGATTGACAACATTGCCCTAGGCTTGCATGATATCCAGGTCAGTCTCAACTTGCTGGCCAGGTTTATTATGGGTAATAGAATTGCCCTAGATTTCCACTTTGTGGGATGAGGCAGAGGCTGTGAAATTAAATAATACATTCTTTGTGCCTGGATTAATGCCTCAGACAGAGTAGAAAAGTCAATAAATAAACTTAAGGAGATGGAAAAAAGAAAAATTATCTCAATTTTCAGATGCCATGATCTTGTGTAGAGGAAACCTTAAGGAATACAATTTTTAAAAGTAGAATGAATAATCAAGTTCTGCAAGATTACAAATTACATCAATGTAAAGAAAAAGACTTGTAGTTTTAAATATTTGAAATTCACAGTCCAAAAATGAAATTAAGAAAGCTATTCCATTTACAATACCATCAGAAATTAAAGTATTTAGGATTAAGTTTAACAAAAAAAGTATAAAACTTGCATTCCAAAAACTGTAAAACATTACTGGAAGAAATTAAAAATCTTAATAATTGAAAAAACATGTTCATGGATGAGAAGATAATATTGTTAAAATGACAATGCTCTCCAAATTAATCTAAAGATTCAGTGAATTTCCTATAAAGATCCAAGCCTGATTATTTGCAGAAAATGACTGATTGTGAAATTCATATACAATTGCAAAGGACCTAAAATAACAAAAGGCTCTAGAAAATAAACAAAAAAAATTAGAATGATTCACACTTCCTGACTTCAAAACTTACTACAAAAAAACAGTAGTCAATATATCATGGTACTTCCTTAAAAGATATGTATATATCAGTGGAATACAATTGAGCATCCAGAAATAAACTCATTCATATGTGTTCGGTTGATTTTCAACATTGGTGTCACGATAATTCAAAGGGGGAAATAATGATTTCCAGCAATGATGCTGGAAAAAATGGATCCCTATATCAAAAGAATGAAGTTGAGCACCTACTTCAAATCATATACAAAACAACTGAAACTTGAGACCCAAATGTAAGAACTAAAACTATAAAATTCTTAGAAAAAAAAAAACATAGGAGTAACCCTTTGTGACCTCAGTTCAGGCAATTATTTTTTATATATGGCACCAGAAGCACAATCACTAAAAGACAAAATAGGTAAACTACCTCAAAATTTTAAACTTGTCTTCTGCAAATGACTCTCAAAAAGGGGAAAACAGTATAGATCATATGATAGACTACAAAACAAGTCTCAATACATTTATTTAAGAAGATTGAAATCATATCAAGCATCTTTTCTGATTACAATGTCATGACACTGGAAATTAATTTTTTTTCACTATATGAAATTTATTGTCAAATTGGTTTCCATACAACACCCAGTGCTCATCCCAAAAGGTGCCCTCCTCAATACCCATCACCCACGCTCTCCTCCCTCCCACCCCCCATCAACCCTCAGTTTGTTCTCAGTGTTTAAGAGTCTCTTATGCTTTGGCTCTCTCCCAATCTAACCTCTTTTTTTTTTTCCTTCCCCTCCTCCATGGGATTCTGTTAAGTTTCTCAGGATCCACATAAGAGTGAAAACATATGGTATCTGTCTTTCTCTGTATGGCTTTTTTCACTTAGCATCACACTCTCCAGTTCCATCCACGTTGCTACAAAGGGCCATATTTCATTCCTTCTCATTGCCATGTGGTACTCCATTGTGTATATAAACCACAATTTCTTTATCCATTCATCAGTTGATGGACATTTAGGATCTTTCCATAATTTGGTTACTGTTGAGAGTGCTGCTATAAACATTGGGGTACAAGTGCCCCTATGCATCGGTACTCCTGTATCCCTTGGGTAAATTCCTAGCAGTGCTATTGCTGGGTCATAGGGTAGGTCTATTTTTAATTTTCTAAGGAACCTCCACACTGCTTTCCAGAGTGGCTGCACCAATTTGCATTCCCACCAACAGTGCAAGAGGGTTCCCGTTTCTCCACATCCTCTCCAGCATCTATAGTCTCCTGATTTGTTCATTTTGGCCACTCTGACTGGCGTGAGGTGATATCTGAGTGTGGTTTTGATTTGTATTTCCCTGATAAGGAGGGATGTTGAGCATCTTTTCATGTGCCTGTTGGCCATCCAGATGTCTTCTTTAGAGAAGTGTCTGTTCATGTTTTCTGCCCATTTCTTCACTGGGTTAGTTGTTTCTCGGGTGTGGAGTTTGGTGAGCTCTTTATAGATTTTGGATACTAGCCCTTTGTCCGATATGTCATTTGCAAATATCTTTTCCCATTCCGTTGGTTGCCTTTTAGTTTTGTTGGTTGTTTCCTTTGCTTTGCAGAAGCTTTTTATCTTCATAAGGTCCCAGTAATTCAGTTTTGCTTTTAATTCCCTTGCCTTTGGGGATGTGTCGAGTAAGAGATTGCTACGGTTGAGGTCAGAGAGGTCTTTTCCTGCTTTCTCCTCTAAGGTGTTGATGGTTTCCTGTCTCACATTCAGGTACTTTATCCATTTTGAGTTCATTTTTGTGAATGGTGTGAGAAAGTGGTCTAGTTTCAACCTTCTGCATGTTGCTGTCCAGTTCTCCCAGCACCATTTGTTAAAGAGACTCTCTTTTTTCCATTGGATGTTCTTTCCTGCTTTGTCAAAGATGAGTTGGCCATACGTTTGTGGGTCTAGTTCTGGGGTTTCTATTCTAGTCCATTGGTCTATGTGTCTGTTTTTGTGCCAATACCATGCTGTCTTGATGATTACAGCTTTGTAGTAGAGGCTAAAGTCTGGGATTGGGATGCCTCCTGCTTTGGTCTTCTTCTTCAAAATTACTTGGGCTATTTGGGGCCTTTTGTGGTTACATATGAATTTTAGAATTGCTTGTTATAGTTTCGAGAAGAATGCTGGTGCAATTTTGATTGGGATTGCATTGAATGTGTAGATAGCTTTGGGTAGTATTGACATTTTGACAATATTTATTCTTCCAATCCATGAGCAGGGAATGTCTTTCCATTTCTTTCTATCTTCTTCAATTTCCTTCATAAGCTTTCTATAGTTTTCAGCATACAGATCTTTTACATCTTTGGTTAGATTTATTCCTAGGTATGTTATGCTTCTTGGTGCAATTGTGAATGGGATCCGTTTCTCTATTTGTCTTTCTGTTGCTCATTGTTAGTGTATAAGAATGCAACTGATTTCTGTACATTGATTTTGTATCCTGCAACTTTGCTGAATTCATGTATCAGTTCTAGGAGACTTTTGGTGGAGTCTATTGGATTTCCCATGTATAATGTCATGTCATCTGCAAAAAGCGAAAGCTTGACTTCATCTTTGCCAATTTTGAGGCCTCTGATTTCCTTTTGTTGTCTGATTGCTGATGCTAGAACTTCCAACACTATGTTAAACAACAGCGGTGAGAGTGGACATCCCTGTCGTGTTCCTGATCTCAGGGAAAAAGCTCTCAGTTTTTCCCCATTGAGGATGATGTTAGCTGTGGGCTTTTCATAAATGGCTTTTATGATCTTTACGTATGTTCCTTCTATCCCGACTTTCTCAAGGTTTTTATTAAGAAAGGGTGCTGGATTTTGTCAAAGGTCTTTTCTGCATCCATTGACAGGATCATATGGTTCTTCTCTTTTCTTTTATTAATGTGATGTATCACATTGATTGATTTGCGAATGTTGAACCAGCCATGCATCCCAGGAATGAATCCCACTTGGTCATGGTGAATAATTCTTTTTATATGCTGTTGAATTCGATTTGCTAGTATCTTATTGAGAATTTTTGCATCCATATTCATCAGGGATACTGGCCTGTAGTTCTCTTTTTTTACTGGGTCTCCGGCTGGTTTGGGAATCAATGTAATACTGGCTTCATAGAAGGAGTCTGGATGTTTTCCTTCCCTTTCTATTTCTTGGAATAGCTTGATAAGGATAGGTATTATTTCTGCTTTAAACGTCTGGTAGAACTCCCCTGGGAAGCCATCTGGTCCTGGACTCTTATTTGTTGGGAGATTTTTGATAACCAATTCAATTTCTTCGCTGGTTATGGGTCTGTTCCAGCTTTCTCTCTCCTCCTGATTGAGTTTTGGAAGAGTGTGGGTATTTAGGAATTTGTCCATTTATCCAGGTTGTCCAATTTGTTTGCATATAATTTTTCATAGTGTTCCCTAATTGTTTGTATCTCTGAGGGATTGGTTGTAATAATTCCATTTTCATTCATGATTTTATCCATTTGGGTCATCTCCCTTTTCTTTTTGAGAAGCCTGGCTAGAGGTTTGTCAATTTTGTTTATTTTTTCAAAAAACCAACTCTTGGTTTCGTTGATCTGCTCTACAGTTTTTTTAGATTCTATATTGTTTATTTCTGCTCTGATCTTTATTATTTCTCTTCTTCTGCTGGGTTTGGGCTGCCCTTGCTGTTCTGCTTCTACTTCCTTTAGGTGTGCTGTTAGATTTTGTATTTGGGATTTTTCTTGTTTCTTGAGATAGGCCTGGATTGCGATATATTTTCCTCTCAGGACTGCCTTTGCTGCATCCCAAAGCGTCTGGATTGTTGTATTTTCATTTTCATTTGTTTCCATATATTTTTTAATTTCTTCTCTAATTGCCTGGTTGACCCACTCATTCTTTAGTAGGGTGTTCTTTAACCTCCATGCTTTTGGAGGTTTTCCAGACTTTTTCCTGTGGTTGATTTCAAGCTTCATAGCATTGTGGTCTGAAAGTATGCATGGTATATTTTCAATTCTTGTAAACTTATGAAGGGCTGTTTTGTGACCCAGTAGATGATCTATCTTGGAGAATGTTCCATGTGCACTCGAGAAGAAAGTATATTCTGTTGCTTTGGGATGCAGAGTTCTAAATATATCTGTCAAGTCCATCTGATCCAATGTCTCATTCAGGGCATTTGTTTCTTTATTGACCGTGTGTCTAGATGATCTATCCATTTCTGTAAGTGGAGTGTTAAAGTCCCCTGCAATTACCGCATTCTTATCAATGAGGTTGCTTATGTTTATGAGTAATTCTTTTATATATTTGGGGGCTCCCGTATTCGGCGCATAGACATTTATAATTGTTAGCTCTTCCTGGTGGATAGACCCTGTAATTATTATATAATGCCCTTCTTCATCTCTTGTTACAGCCTTTAATTTAAAGTCTAGTTTGTCTGATATAAGAATGGCTACTCCAGCTTTCTTTTGGCTTCCAGTAGCATGATAAATAGTTCTCCATCCCCTCACTCTCAATCTGAAGGTGTCCTCAGGTCTAAAATGAGTCTCTTGTAGACAGCAAATACATGGGTCTTGTTTTTTTATCCATTCTGATACCCTATGTCGTTTGGTTGGCTCATTTAATCCATTTACATTCAGTGTTATTATAGAAAGATACGGGTTTAGAGTCATTGTGATGTCTGTATGATTTATGCTTGTAGCGATGTCTCTGGTACTTTGTCTCACAGGATCCCCCTTAGGATCTCTTGTAGGGCTGGTTTAGTGGTGACAAATTCCTTCAGTTTTTGTTTGTTTGGGAAGACCTTTATCTCTCCTTCTATTCTAAATGACAGACTTGCTGTATAGAGGATTCTCGGCTGCATATTTTTTCTGTTCAGCACATTGTAGATCTCGTGCCAATCCTTTCTGGCCTGCCAAGTTTCAAAAGAGAGATCAGTCAAGAGTCTTATAGGTCTCCCTTTATATGTTAGGGCACGTTTACCCCTTGCTGCTTTCAGAATTTTCTCTTTATCCTTGTATTTTGCCAGTTTCACTATGATATGTCGTGCAGAAGATTGATTCTAGTTACGTCTGAAGGGAGTTCTCTGTGCCTCCTGGATTTCAATGCCTTTTTCCTTCCCCAGTTCAGGGATGTTCTCAGCTATTATTTCTTCAATTACTCCTTCAGCACCTTTCCCTCTCTCTTCCTCCTCTGGGATACCAATTATGCATATATTATTTCTTTTTAGTATATCACTTAGTTCTCTAATTTTCCCCTCATACTCCTGGATTTTTGTATCTCTCTTTTTCTCA
Source organism: Acinonyx jubatus (assembly GCF_027475565.1). Taxonomy (NCBI): domain Eukaryota; kingdom Metazoa; phylum Chordata; class Mammalia; order Carnivora; family Felidae; genus Acinonyx; species Acinonyx jubatus. Next base: position 102,698,976 of record NC_069389.1, on the reverse strand, counting down.
GCTTCCTCTTTTTCCATAACTTTATCTTCTAGTTCACCTCTTCTCTCCTCTGCCTCTTCAATCCGAGTTGTCGTCATTTCCATTTTGTTTTGCATTTCGTTTTAAGCGTTTTTCAGCTCCTCCTGACTGTTCCTTAATCCCTTGATCTCTGTAGCAAGAGATTCTCTGCTGTCCTCTATACTGTTTTCCAGCCCAGTAATTAATTTTATGACTATTATTCTAAATTCACTTTCTGTTATATTAAGTCCTTTTTGATCAGTTCATTAGCTGTTGTTATTTCCTGGAGATTCTTCTGAGAGGAATTCTTCCATTTGGTCATTTTGGATAGTCCCTGGATTGGTGCGGACCTGCAGGCACTTCCCCTGTGCTGTGGTGTATAACTGGAGTTGGTGGGCGGAGCCGCAGTCAGACCTGATGTCTGCCCCCAGCCCACCGCTGGGGCCACAGTCCGACTGGTGTGTGCTGTCTTTTCCCCTCTCCTAGGGGCGGGATTCACTTTGGGGTGGCATGGCCCGTCTGGGCTACTTGCACACTGCCAGGCTTGTGGTGCTGGGGATCTGACGTATTAGCTGGGGTGGGTAGGCAAGCTGCATGGGGGCAGGAGGGGCAGGCTTGGCTTGCTTCTCCTTAGGTGATCCACTTCAGGAGGGGCCCTGGGCTCCAGGAGGGAGTCAGACCCGCCGGAGGGATGGATCTGCAGAAGCACAGAGTTGGGTATTTGCGGGGAGCAAGCAAGCTCCCTAGCAGGGACTGGTTCCCTTTGGGATTTTGGCTGGGGGATGGGTGAGGGAGATGGCGCTGGCGAGCGCCTTTGTTCCCCAACAAACTGAGCTCTGTGGTCTGGGGGCTCAGCAACTCTCCCTCCCTTTGTCCTCCACCCTTCCAGCTTTCTGAGCAGAGCTATTAACTTATGACCTCCCAGATGCTAAGTCCTGCTTGCTGTCAGAACACACTCGGTCAGGCCCCTCCTTTTTTGCAAGCCAGAATTGGGGGCTCTGCTTAGCCAGCAGGCTGCCCCTCCACCCCGGCTCCCTCCCACCAGTCTGTGGAGCAAGCACTGCCTCTCTGCCCTTCCTACCCTCTTCTGTGGGTCTCTTGTCTGCGCTTGGCTCTGGAGACTCAGTTCTGCTAGTCTTCTGGTGGTTTTCTGGGTTATTTAGGCAGGTGTAGGTAGAATCTAAGTGATCAGCTGGATGTGCAGGGAGCCCAGCATCCTCCTACGCTGCCATCTTCCTGTCAATCCTATAAATTAATTTAAAAAAACTGAAAAATTCACATATATTTGGAGGTTAAACATTCTACTTAAAAACCAATGACTCAAGAAAGAAATCAAAAGAAAAATTTAAATATATATTGTGATAAATTAAAATGGAATTATACCAAAATTTGTGAGATACACAGTTCCAAGAAAGAAATATTTAGAGATAAATGCCTACCTCAAGAAACAAGATAAATCTCAAATACAAAACCCAAGTTTACACGTCAAGGAACTAGAAAATGAAGAAAAACTACTGCACAAATTTAGTAGACTAAATGAAATAGAAACACCAGAGTAGAAATAAATAGAAATAGAGAATAAAAAGATAGTACAAAATATCAATGAAACTAAGGGCTAGTTCTTTGAAAAGATAAACAAAAGTTATGAATCTTTAGACTCACCAGAAAATAAAGGAGAGAAAACTCAAAATCCGAAATGAAAGAGAAGATATTACAACTGATATCACAGAAATACAAAGGATCATAAAAGAGTATGAAAAATTGTATACCAAGAAATTGGGCAACCTGAAAGAAAAGGAAAATTCCTAGAAATATACAACTTCCTAAAACTAAATCATTAAGAGATAGAAAATCTTAATAGACCAATTGTTAGTAATAAGATTCAATCCGTTCCATGGCTTCACTGGTGATTTCTACCAAATATTCAAAAAAGAATTAATGCCAGTCCTCTTCAAACTTTTCCAAAAAAATGAAGAGACAATTCTGCCAAACTTATTTTATAAGACCGCCATTACCCTAATACAAAAACCAGACAAGGACATCACAAGAGAAAAAAATTACAGGCCAATCTCTCATGAATGCAGATGTAAATATCCTAAACAAAATATTACCAAGCTGAATTCAATAATACATTAAATGGATCATACACAATGGTAAAGGAGCCTTTACTTCAGGGATGCAAGAATGGTTCAACATTGACAAATCAATCAACATGATAATCCACATTAACAAAATGAAGGATAAAAGCCATATGATTTCTCAATAGATCCAGAAAATGTATATGACAAAATTCAACATCAATTTATGATAAAAAATCTCAACAAACTGGGTGTTGATAGAACATAACCTCAATGTAATAAAGGACATATATATATGATAAGCCCTTGGCTAACATCATATTCAATTGTGAAATGATTAAGATTTTCCTGTAAGATCAGGAACAAGATGAGGATGTCCATCCACTCTCACCACTTTTTTTCTTTTTTTAAGTTTTTATTTAAAGTCTAGTTAGCATACAGTGTAATATTAGTTTCAGGTGTACAATTTAGTGATTCATACTACATCAGTGGTACTTACAACATCCAGTGCTCATCTCAACAAATCCCCTCCTTAAAACCCATCACCCATTTAACCCATCCCCCTACCCACCTCCCCTCTGGTAACCATCAATCTGTTCTCTATAGTTAAGAGTCTGTTTTCTGGTTTGCCTCTCTTCCTCACCCCCATGCTTATGTGTTTTGTCTTAAATTCCACATATTAGTGAAATCATATTGTATTTGTCTTTCTCTGATTTATTTTGCTTAGTGTAATACTCTCTAGTTCCAACCACTTCATGGCAAATGGCAAGATTTCATTCTTTCATGGCTGAGTAATATTTCCTTGTGTATAAATACCACATCTGCTTTATCCATTCATCAGTCCATGGACCCTTGGTTTGTTTCCATAGTTTGGTTATTATAGATAATGCTGCTATAAACATTGGGTTTCATGTATCCCTTTCAATTGGTATTTTTGTATTCTTTGGGTTAATACCTAGTAGTACAATTGCTGTATCATAGGGTAGTTCTATTTTTAATTTTTTGAGGAACCTCCTTACTGAAATCCAGAGGGGCTGCACCAGTTTGCATTCCCACCAAAAGTGTAGGAGAGTTTCCCTTTCCCCACATTCTCACCAACACCTGTAATTTCTTATGTTGTTGACTTTAGCCATTCTGACACATACCTTTTGCCCATTTTTTAATTGATTATTCATTTTTTGGCTGTCAAGTTTTATAAATTCTTTATATATTATGGATACTAACCCTTTATTAGATGTGTCATTTGCAAATATATTTTCCCATTCCATAGGTTGCCTTTTAGTTTTGTTGATTGTTTCCTTTGCTGTGTTGAAGCTTTTTATTTTGATAATGTCTTAGGGTCCTCTTTTAAACTAATGTGGTCCTTGACTAAATTCATTTACTTGCAACTGTAAAACTCAGAGTAACTTTGTTCTTCAAAGACAACAATGAAGTCTCTCTTCTAGAAGGGCCCAGTCCCTATTTTAAGAGCTTTTACTTAATTAAGTCAGGCATATTCAAGATAATATCCATTTCAAATAAGTCCATTTCAACTATTTTGGACTTAAATTACATCTGCAAAATCCCTCCTTGCTATATAATGTAACATAATCACAGTAGTGACATTCCATAATATACTCACTAGTTCCACCTACACTCAAGGTACAGGTTTATACAAGGGTTTGGCTCACTGGAGGTGATGTTAGAATTCTACTCACAATAGTCCATCCTGTGTCCATTAATGACTCTTGACTCAACCACATGCAAATTAGATTCACTCCATTATAAGGCTCCCAAATATCATTCCAATATCAACTCAAAATTCAAAAGCATGTCATCTAAGTAATAAGTGTAAATGAGACTTCCTAATGTAATGTAATCAAATTTCTGAGGTCCAATTCCTTTTTCTCATGGACATGTGAAAATAAAGAGACAAGTTATTTACCCCCAACATAGCATACATAAAATGGTGAGGAAGGCATAATTAGGAAGGGATAGGATAATGGCTGGTGGCATTGAAGTTCAAAAAGGGGAAAATGGAATGTGCAAAGGCATGGCAATTATGAAATATGACTGGACAAATATTGGGGTTTTAGTGTTGAGATGTCAAGCCCTAGGAATAATTGTGCATGGATTTCAACTTTATCAACTGAGTCATCTTATATTTTTCATGAAAGGTAACATGTGTTTGCAGCTGACTAGTTTTATTAGTGTGCTTTTTGTTAGTATAACATTGGAGGTATGGTGGCTTACTTTCATTTTATACTTAGTCTTTTTCTTTCCAAGTTGGCAGTGTTTAAGGCTCAAATAAAATCTCAAAAACTTTTGGATCTTGTAGGAATTTCACTTTGTTGACAAAAGCCACACCCACAAACTTATTGGAGATAATCCCTTCTTTAACTTCGATTCCTGCTGAGATGACCAAGTGACAAATCCCTTAACCTTCTAGAAGATCTCTGGTCTGCTTAATGAGGACCTGTGACACACCCCAAATCACCTGAAAGGGTTCTTTTAATGTTTGAATATTCTGATCTTTCTGAATTGTTGGCAAAAGCCTGCATAATCACTGACTTGACTTTGTCCTCATGCCATACGTTAGGCAGCTATTTCTGACATCTTCATCATCTGGAATCTGGAGAGACCTTAAAATTGTCAAAATCATCCAGTAGTTTTTTGTTTTTTGTTTTGTTTTGTTTTGTTTTGTTTTGTTTTGTTTGCTTCTTTAGTAGCTCTTTCCTCAATTTATCTCTCCTCTAACATTTTACTATATTCAATGTTAAGGAACAAAAATTCAACTGAGTATATTTGGAGATTTAATTGGCTTTATTAAGCAATTCATGAATCAGGCAGTGTCCCATGTAGCAGGTACAGGGGGAGCTATAAGGAGTTTTACAAAATGTACAAAATGTACAAAACTTTTTTATAGGAAGGAGGGTGGGGCCAGAAATTTATTAGCAAAAGAAAAGAAAGGGTTGTTCCAGGTAAGGTTACCTTTCCTTAGGTCTAAGAGCAGGGGTTCTTATTAGGTGGATTACCTTATCTTCCTTTGGAAGATAGAGAGGGCCCATGTGACAGATTACCTCATTTGTGCTTATCAGAAAATTCCTGATTGACAGGTTAAGACAACATTTCTGGAGGAGGTTGAAAGCCCCAGTTTGGTGAGTTGGCCTGGACCAAGTGATGTCATTTAGGGTCTGTGGTTTTCTTCTAACAGCATCTAGTATAAACCTGGCAGCGCCTTCAGAAGTTGGATGAGAAATCTCCTTTAGGTATATACCCAATTTCAAAAACTTACAAGAAATGCTTTCATGTAACTGCAGGATGCAACTTCCCTTGCTTTTTGATAATACATGAGAAAGATAATTCTTCCTCCAATTTTCAATTACACATTGTTTTTTTTTTCCTTTTTAAATTTTTATTTAAATTCTATTTAGTTAACACATAGTACAATATTGTTTTCAGGAGTAAAATTCAGTGATTCATCACTTACATACCACACCCAGTGCTTCTCATAACAAGTGCCCTCCTTAATACCCATCACCCATCTAACCCATCTCCCTACCCAACTCCCTCCATCAACCCACAATTTCTTCTCTATCTTTGAGAGTATCTTATGGGGGGCACCTGGGTAGCTCAGTTGGTTAAGTGTTCAAATTTGGCTCACGTTATGATTGCACCATTCATGAGTTCGAGCCCCACGTTGGGCTCTTTGCTGACAGCTCAGAGCCTGGAGCCTGCTTCGGATTCTGTCTCCCTCTCTTTCTGCCCCTCCTCTGCTCTCTCTCTCTCTCTCTCTCTCTCTCTCAAAAATAAATAACCATTAAAAAATTAAAACAAAAATTCCCTTATGGTTTGTTTCCTTCTGTCTCTTTTTCCTCACTCCATATGGCTCATCTATTTTGTTTCTTCAATTCCACCTCTGAGTTAAATCATGGTATTTGGCTTTCTCTGACTGACTTCATTTGCTTTGCATAATACACATAAACTCCATCCATGTTGTTTCAAATGGTAAGAATTTATGTTTCTTGATGGCTGAGTAATATTCCATTACACATATTATACATACCACCTCATCTATCCATTCATCAGTCGATGGACATTTGGGGTCTCTCCATAGTTTGGCTATTGTTGAAAGCACTGCTGCAAACATTGGGGGTACATGTGCCCCTATGCATCAGCACTCCTGTATCCCTTGGGTAAATTCCTATCAGTGCTATTGCTGGGTCATAGGATAGATGTATGTTTAATTTTTTGAGGAACCTCCACACTGTTTTCCAAAGCGGCTGCACCAGTTTGCATTCCCACCAACAGTGCAAGAAGGTTCCCGTTTCTCCACATCTTCACCAGCATCTGCAGTTTCCTGAGCTGTTCATTTTAGCCACTCTGAGCAGTGTGAGGTGGCATCTCAGTGTGGTTTTGATTTGTATTTCCCTGATGATGAGTGACGTTGAGTATTGTTTCATGTGTCTGTTGGACATCTGGATGTCTTCTTTGGAAAAGAGTCTATTCATGTACTCTGCCCATTTCTGTTGTTTACTTTTTAAAGCTTTATTTGGAACTTTCTTCCTGAGTTAGTTTTGTTAAATGTATTTCTAAATATTTTATTCTTTTTGATGCTACTTTGATAGACTTTTACAATTAATTCTAGCATATAAAATGCAATTGAATTTTGCATATTTATCTTTATATCCTCTGACCTTGCTGGATTCTTATTATTTCTGCTTTTGTTTGTTTGTTTTCTTTTTTTTTAATCACTCAAAATTCCTTCATTCAGGATCATGTTTTCTGCAAATGAAGACAGTTCTACTTCTTTTTTAAAAAAGTTTGAATACATTTTATTTCATATTATTGCTTGATTGTGCACCCTAGAAAATTCAGGAACATGTTGAATAGAAGTAAATAGAGCAGATATTCCTGTATTTTTCCCTATTTTCAGGGGAATGAGTTCAGACTCACTTTTTACTGGCTTTATGGAGGTATAATTTCATAATACATATAAAGATATTAATTATGTCTGTAATTATTAAAATAATTATAATAAAGTATAACTGACAAAATTTGTACATCTTATTTGTGCAAATAAAAATTGTACAACAAATAAAAAAGTATACAATGTGGTGATTTGATATCTGTCTACATTATGATATGATTACCCAAATCAAGTAACTAACATTCATTGTCTCACAGAGTAACCATTTGTGTGTGCATGTGTGTGTGTGTGTGTGTGGTGAGAATACTTAAAATGTACTATGTGCTGAACTCATATACGATAGATTGTGAAATGATTACCATAAGCAAGTAATTATCACATCCATCACCTCACATCACCTTTTTTGTATAAATGTAGTGATGACAATTAAGGTCTATTCTGTCACAAATTTCAAGTATGTAATAATACAGTATTATTAAATATAATCACCATGCTTTATGTTAGATCTACAAAACTTATAACTGACACTATGTGCTCTTTAACTAATATCCTCCATTTCTATCACCACCCAGCCCCTAAAAAACATCTTATATTCTCTGCTTTTGAGTTTGACTTTTCAGATTTCATATGCAAGGTAGATCATACAATACTTGTCTGTTGGTGTCTGGCTTATTTCACTTAGCATAATAGCTTCCAGGTTATCCATGTTGTTGCAAATGGCAGGATTTCCTTCTTTTATATGGCTGAATAATATTCCTGTGTGTGTGTGTGTGTGTGATATTTTCTTTATGCATTCCTCTGTTGACAGACACAGGTTGTGTTCTTAACTTGGCAATTGTGAATAATGCTGCAATGAACATAGGAATGCAGATATCTGTTTAATATCCTGCTTTCATTTCCTTCTGATGTATACCAAGAAATGGAATTTCTGGATCATACGGTAGTTATGTTTTTAATTTTTGAGGAACCTTGATACTATTTGCCATAATGGCTGTACCAATCTCCATTCCCACTAATAGCACAAGACTTTCTTTTTGCAACATCCTTGCTAACACGTGTTATCACTTATCTTTTTAATAATAGCCATCTTAACAGGTGTGAGGTGATATCTCACTGTCGTTCTGATTTCTACTTCCCTGATGATTCATGATACTGAGCACCTTTTCATATACCTAGTATCCATTTGTATGTGAGCACCTTTTCATATACCTATTGTCCATTTGTATATTCTCTTTGCAAAAATGTCTATTCAGGTCCTTTGCCAATTTTTAATCAAGCTATTTGAATCTTTTTGCTACTGAGTTATATGAGATCTTTATGCATTTTGGCTATTAACCTCTTAACAAATATATGGTTTATAAATATTTTCTCCCATTCCATAGTATAGGCTGCTTTTAGTTTTCCTGGTTGTTTCTTTTGCTTTGTATGATATTTTAAGTTTGATGTTTTCCAACTTGTTTTTTGCTGTTCTTGCCTGTGCTTTTGAGGTCATATCCAAAAAAACCAAACAAGACAACAAAAGACATTGCCAAGACTAATGTCAAGGAGATTTTTTCCTATGTTTCTTTCTAGAAATTTATAATTTTAAGTCACACATTTGATTCTTTAATGTACTTCATGGTATTTTTGTGTGTGTGGATGTCATGTAAGATAAGGGTCCAATTTCAGTGTTTTGCATGTGGATATCCAATTTTGCCTACATAATTTATTGAAAAGACTGACTATTCTCCATTGTCTATTATTAGCATACCTATGAAAAATTAGTTTGCCATATATGCATGGGTTTATTTCTGGATTTTCTATTCTTTTCCATTGGTCTATGTGTCTGATTTTATGCTGGCACCATACTATTTTGATTACTATAGCTTTGTAGTATATTTGGAAGTCAGAAAGTATGATGCTGCTAACTTTGTTCTTTTTCCTTAAGGCTGATTTACTATCCAGGGTCATTTGTGTTGACATATGAGTTTTAGGGTTGTGTTTTCTATTTCTTAGAGAAATGACATTAGAATTTTGATAGGGATTGCATTGAATCTACAGATTGCTTTGTGTAGTAAGAGCATTTTAACAATGTTAATTCTTCCAATACAGAGCACAGAATACCTTTTAATTTATCTCTGTGTTCTTAAATTTCTTTAATCAAAGTCTTAACAATTATGAGGTATAGGTCTTTTACCTCCTTGTGTAGGTCATTCCTAAATATTTTATTCTTTTTTATCCAACTGTAAATGGGATCATTGTCTTAATTTTTTATTGGGTAATTTATTGTTATTGTATAAAAACACCATTGATAATTTGTATATTGATTCTGTATACTGAAAGGTTACTGAATTTATTCTACAATTTTAAATGGAGTTTAGTTTTTTCTATATAGTAGATCATGTAATCTGCAGAGACATTTTTACTTCTTCCTTTCTGATTTGAATGTCTTTCATTTCTCTTTCTTGACTCTAGCTAGGACTTCTACTACTATGTTGAGTGTAAGTAGTGAGTGTGGGCACCCTTCTTTTGCTCCTGTTCTGGGATAAAATACACTTTTTACTATTGGATATGATGTTAGTTGTGGGTTTATCATATATCATTATTATTATGTTGATGTACATTCCTTCCATACCTATTTTTTAGAGTTTTTATAATAAAAAATTCTGAAATTTGTGAAATGCTTTTTCTTCATCTATTCAGATGATCAATGGTTTTTCTTTTTTATTCTTTTATTCTAGCATATCACTTTTATTGATTTGCATATGATGAACCATCTTTGCATTCAAGGGATAAATTCCACTTATGGTATATTATACTTTTAATGTATGTTGAATTTGATTCACTGGTATTTCATTGAGTATTTTTACATCTCTTTTTTTTATGGGATATTGTCCTGTAATTTTCTTTTGTAGTGTACCATTCTGGATTTGGTATGAGAATAATTCTGGCCACATAAAATAAGCTTGCAAGTATTCCCTTCTCTTCAATTATTTGGAAGAGAATGAGAAATATGGTCCTTAATTTGTCTTTACATCTTTGGTGAAATTCACCTGTGAAGCCATCTGGTTTTGGCCTTTTCTCTGTTTTCAGCACTTTGACTATCATTTCATTCCCTCTTGATGTGGAATGTTTTTGTTGAGAAATCTGCTGATAACGTCATTAGGATTCTTTTGCATGTAATGAGTCTCTTTTTCCTGCTGCTTTCAAAATTTTATTTTTAACTTTGGATAGTTTCATAATTTTGTATTTCAGGGTGGTTTTCTTTTGTTTGATCTTGCTTGGCATCTTTTAAGCTTCATGAATCTATCCAGATTCATATCTCTCCAAGAGTTTCGGACTTTTATACCCATTATCATTTAAAATAAGCTTTCTTCCTCTTTCTCTACTCATGGTATATTTGTTTATTTAATAGTCTTGTATAGGTCCTATATGCTTTCTCTACTCTTTTTTTCTTTTTTTTATTTCTATTTTTTTCTCCTCTCATTGATTAATTTCAAAGGACTTCTTTGGAATTCACTAATTCTTTCTTCTGTGTGATCAAGTCTGCTGTTGAAATATGCTCTTGAATTTTTAATTTCTGTCATTGTATTTTTTCAGCTCTAGAATTTCTTTTGGGTTTTTATGGTTTCTATTTCTTTGTTAAACTTCTCATTTTATTCTACATTTTTACTGATTTTATTTAGTTTATTTTTTTATTTTTGTTCTTTTGCATCTCTTTGAGCTTCATTAAGATGATTACTTGGAATTCTTTGTCAGACAATTCATAGATCTCCATTTTCAGAAGGTCAGTTATGGGAGCTTTATTAGTTCCCTTTAGTGGTGTCTTCTTTGCCTGATATTTCATTATCCATGTAGCCCCATACTGATGTCTGTACACTGGAAGGAACAAACCTTCCTTCAGTCATTATAGACTGGTTTGGCAAGTAAAGACCTTCTCCTGTCAGGTGCTTAGTATGATGGGATTTACTTCAGAATTGTGGTTATGTGCAGTTGGAGCCAGGTCACATTGTCCAACTGGGTCCACTTTGGGGTCTATCGTAAGCCTATTACCAGGGTCCAGGACTTAAAGATTCTGTCTGGTCTCTGGGAATATGGAACTGCCTCTGTGATATTAGACAGTAGGACTGGCTCTGGGAAGAAGGTCCACATCAGGGCCCATATTTGGGTCTCAGATGGTTGGCCTGTTAACAGGTGCATAGAAGGGTGGGGCTCTGGACAAGTCCTGGATTGACTTTTGGTGCTTCACTGGGTAAGTACCTAGGTAGGCAGGATAGACCCCAAGCCATGTCTGAGAGATGTTCAAGCCATGCCACAAGATCACTTCAGTTTCCACAATCAGACCGACTTAATTGGGCCTGCCTCTAGGGACATGGATAGGTGTGTACTTCTCCCTAGCTGGGCAGGACTACTGTATCATAGGTTAAATGGACTGGAGGTGACTTATGAGGCCACCTTAAGAATTCTGTCATACGAAGGTTATTGAGCTTGCATCTGAGTGCACAAAAATGCATCTCCCAGTAGGTCCCTAGGACCCAGAACTTTTCCCTGACCGTGGCTAAAAGGGGCTAGAGCTGAGTTGCATGGCTGTTTCTGCATCCCTACTTGGACCAAGATCAGTGGAACTTACTTCTACTGCACAGAGTGGGGTGTGTCTCCCATTATGACACTGAAGAGGGAGGACTATTCCCAGACCTCAGCTGAGAGGAGCTGGATCCAGGTCATTGGCCACTTTAGGATCCACAGCCAGGATCACAGTCAGTGGGCCTGTTGCCCAAGAAATGGGTGGGCATGACAATTTCCAGGTCCTTTGGTCGATAGTGAGGGTGACAGGACAAAGGCCATACAGAGCTACAGCCATGTACACAAAGAGATGGGACTGTGTCTGGATCTGTAGCCAGGACCGTAATCATCAATCTGCCTTATGAGCACATCTATGTCTTCTCAAAATGACCATTTTGTGTCTTGGGCTCTACTAGTGTTTGACAACCTCCTACCTAGATCCCAAAGTTTCCACGATGGCACTTTTATCTATGAATGACTACCAAATTATTGTTAATGTGGAAGTATACAAGTGGAGGATTTCTCATTCCACAATTTTGCTGATGTCATTTCTGAATGATCTTTTTCACTATTAAATATGATGATACTGTAGGTTGTTTTGTATATGCCCTTTATCAATTTTGTTGAGAGTTTTCATCAGGACTAGGCATTGGGTTTTGTCAAATGCTTTTTTTTTTCTGTGTATATTGAGATTATGTACTTTTTTTGTGGTTTCTTCTATTATATGGTGTGTTTTGGTGATTAATTTTTGGATGATAAACCAACTTTACATTCTTTGGACAAATTCTGCTTTGTAATATTTTTCCAAAAACTTGTGAGTCTATATTAGTCAAGAATATTGGTCTTTAACATTCTTTTCTTATGTAATATTTGCCTGGATTTGGTATCACAGTGATAAGTTGAGAAAAATTTTCCTCCTCCTACCTTGACGTTATGGAAGGTTTTCATTTAATGTTTGATAGAATCCAACAGTGAAGCCATCTTGGCCTGGGGAAGAACATTTTTAATTACCAGTGGTATTCATTTAATTTTTATAGGTAAATTCAAATATTCTTTCTTCTTGAGTAAATTTTGATAATTTTTATCTTTCTAAGAATGTGTCCCTTTTATTTAAATTTTCTAGTGAGTTGCCATAAAGTAGTTTATAGTATTTCCTCATAATCTTTTTAAATTTCTTTGTATTGATAGTGATATTCTCTCTTTCATTCTTGATTTTGGTAGTTTGTGTATTTTTTTTATATTTACTCAGACTTTTTTATACTTTGTCAAATATTTTTTTGTAACAACTGAATGATCATAATTATTATTTTTTTGTTAACCTGTGGATATAATGGATTACATTGATTGATTTTTTTTAAGTTTTTATTATTTAAACTACAGTTACCATACAGCATAATATTAGTTTCAGGTGTAAAATGTACTGATTCAACACTTCCATACATCACTCATTGCTCATCACAAGTGCATTCCTTAATTTCCATTACATATTTAACCCATCCCCAAACCAGTCTCCCCTCTGATAACCATCACTTTGTGCTCTGTAGTTAAAAATTGGTTTCTTCGTTTGCCTCTGTCTCTCTCTTTTTCCCCTTTGCTCATATGTTTTGTTTCTTAAATTCCACATATGAGTGAACTCACATGGTATTTGTTTTTCTCTCACTGTTCTTATTTTACTTAGCATAATCCTCTCTAGCTCCATCCACATCTTTGCATATGTCAAGACTTCATTCTCATTTATGGCTAATATATCATTTATATATTAGTCATATATATATATAAATTTTGTGAATATATATCTGTACATATGTATACATATATATGGGTAAATCATGGGAAAAATATATATGGCTAATTTGTGGAAACATATCATTGATTATATATAGCACCTATTCTATTTTGCTGAAATTTGAATTCTTTAATTTTGATCTTATCTTAAAATGTAAATCCAAGTTTGTTAACATATAGTATAATAATGATTTCAGGAATAGCGTTTAGTGATTCATCACTTACATATAACACCCAGTGCTCATCCAAACAAGTGTCCTCCTTAATGCCCATCATCCATTTAACACATCCTCCCACCCAACACCCCACCAGCAACCCTCAGTTTGTTCTCTGTATTTAAGAGTCTCTTATGGTTTGTCTCTCTCTCTCTATGTTTTTATATTATTTTTGCCTCTATTCCCTTATGTCCATCTATTTTAGATCTTAAATTACACATTTGAGTGAAATCATATGATATTTGTCTTTCTCTGACTGACTTATTTCACTTAGCATAATAAACTCTGGTTCCATCCACATTGTTGGAAGTGGCAAGATTTTATTCTTTTTGATTGCTGAGTAATATTCCATTGTATGTATATATATATATATATATATATATATATATATGCCACATGTTCTTTTCCCATTCATCAGTTGATGGACATTTATGCTACCTATTATTTATCCATTCATACATCAATGGAAACTTGAGCTGTTTCCATAATTTTCCTATGGTAGATAATGCTGCTATAAATATTGGGGTGCTTGTATTCCTTTGAATCAGTATTTTTGTATCCTTTGGGTAAATACTTAGTAGTGCAATTGCTGGATCCTAGGGTAGTTCTATTTTAAGTTTTTGAGGAAACTCCTTACTATTTTCCAGAGTGACTGCACCAGTTTGTATTCCCACCAAAAGCATAGGAGGGTTTCCCTATTCCACACCCTCATGAACACCTGTTGTTTCTTGTGTTGTTGATTTTAGTCATTCTGACGTGTGTGAAATGATAACTCATCGTAGTTTTGGTTTGTAGTTCCTTGATGATAAGTGATCTAGAGCATCTTTTCGTGTGTCTATTGACCAACTGTATATCTTCTTTGAAAATATGTCTATTAATATATTCTGTTCATTTTTAATTTGATTACTTTGGCAGTATTGAGTTTTATAAGTTCTTTATAGATTTTGGATACTAACCATTGATTAGATTTTTCATTTAGAAATATCTTCTTTCATTTCATAGGTTGCCTTTTAGTTTTCTTGATTGTTTCCTTTGCTATGTAGAAGCTTTTTATTTTGTTGTAGTCCACAGAGTTTATTTTTGCTTTTGTTTTTGTTGCCTCAGGAGAGATATCTAGAAAGAAGTTTCTATGTCTGATATCAAAGAGGTTATTGCCTGTGTTCTCCTCTAGGATTTTTATGGTTTCATGTCTCACATTTAGGTCTTTAATAAATTTGAATTTATTTTTTTGTGTGGTGTAAGTAAGTTATCCAATTTTATTTTTTTGCATGTTTCTGTCCAGTTTTCCCAATACCATTTGTGGAAGAGACTGTTTTTTTCCCCATTGGATATAATTTCCTGCTTTGTTGAAGATTAATTGACCACATAATTGTGGATTCACTTATAGGTTTTCTATTCTATTCCATTGATATTTGTTTATTTTTGTGCATGTACCATACTGTTTCAATCACCACAGATTTGTAATATAACGTAAAGTCTAGAATTATGATTCCTCCACCATTTCTTTTGTTTTTCAAGTTTGCTTTGGCTATTCAAGGTCTTTTGTGGTTTGATACAAAGTTTAGGATTATTTCTTCTAGCACTGTGAAAAATGCTATTGGCATTTCATGGCAATTGCATTAAATGTGTAGCTTGATTTGGATATTACAGACATTTTAACAATATTTGTTCTTCCAATCCATGAGCATGGAACGTCTTTCCATTTCTTTGTGTTGTCTTCAATTCCTTTTATCACTGCCTTAATGTTTTCTGAGTACAGGTCTTTCACCTCTTTGGTTAGATTTATTCCTGGGTATCTTATTGTTTATGGTGCAATTGTAAGTGGGATTGATTCCTTAAGTTCTCTTTCTGCTGCTTCATTATTGGTGTATAGAATTGAAATAGATTTCTGTATATTTCTTTGGTATTCTACAACTTTTCTGAATTTGTCAGTTATGGAAGTTTTTTGGCGGAGTCTTTTGGGTTTTCTATATATCGTATCATGTCATCTGCAAATAGTGAAAGTTTGACTTCCTTATTGCAAATTTAGATGCCTGTTGTTGTTGTTGTTTGATTGCTGTGGCTAGGATTTCCAGTACTCTGTTGAATAAAAAGCAGTGAGTGTGGACGTTCCTGTCTTGTTTCTGACCATAGAGGAAAATATCTCAGTTTTCCACCATTGAGCATGACATTATCTGGGGTTTTTCATATATGGCCTTTGTTATGTTGAGGTGTTTCCTTTGTTAAGGGTTTTTTTTTTTCATGAATGGATGTTGTACTTTGTCAAATGCCTTTTATGCATCTACTGAGATGAGCATGTAGTTCTTATCCTTTCTTTTACTGAGTGATGTATTATGTTGATCAATTTGCAAATATAGGTCCATACTTGCAACAAAGGAATAAGTACCAATTCATTGTGGTGAATGATTTTTTATTATATTGTTAGATTTGGTTTGCTGGTATTTTGTTGAGGAATTTTGCAACTATGTTCATCAGAGATACTGGCCTATAGTCCTCTATCTTTGTGGTATCTTTATCCGGTTTTAGTATCAGGGTAATGGTGGCCTCATAGAATTAATTTGGAAATATTTCTCCATTTCTATTTTATGGAATAGTTTGAGAATAATAGGTATTAACTCTTCTTTAAATGTTTAGTATAAATCACCTATAATGCCATCTGGAAGTTTTTGATTACTGATTCAATTTCTTTGCTTCTTATCAGTGTGTTCAATTTTTCCTTTTCTTCCTTTTTCATTTTTGTTAATTTATGTTTCTAGACATATATCCATTTCTTCTAGGTTGTCTAATTTCCTGACATAGTTTTCCATATTATTCTCTTATAATTGCTTGTATTTCTGTGGTGTTGTTTGTTTGTTTCTTCTTTCTTTCTTTCTTTCTTTCTTTCTTTCTTTGTTATTTCTCCTCTCTCATTTCTGATTTAATTTATTTGGTTCTTTCTCTTTCCTTTTTGATAAGTCTGGCTAGAGATTTATTAATTTTATATTTTTTTTAAAGAACCAGCTCCTGTTTTCATTGATATGTTCTATTGTTTTTTTGTTGTTTCCATATTATTTATTTTTGCTCTAATCGTTATTATTTTCTCCCTTATTCTAGCTTTAGGCTTCATTTCTTGTTCTTTTTCTTTCTAGCTTCTTTAAGTGTAAGGTTAGGTGGTTTATTTGATATTTTTCTTGCTTCCTGGGGTAAACCTGTATTGCTATTTCATTCCCTCTTATGATTGCTTTTGCTGTATCACAAAGGTTTGGGATTGTTGTGTTTTCATTTTTATTTGTTTCCATGTACTTTTTAACTTCTTTGATTTCCTCATTGACCCATTCATTGTTTAATAGCATGTTGTTTAACATCCATGTATATTTGTCATCGTTCCTGTTTTTGTTTTTCTTGTCATTGACTTCTAGTTTCATAGCATTGTGGTCAGAAAACATGTATAATATAACTTCAATATTCTTGTATGTGTTAATGCCTATTTTGTGGCCTAATATGTGATCTATTCTGCATAATGTTCCATGTGTACTTGAAAATGATGTGTATTCTGATGTTTTAGGATGGAATGTTCTGATTATATCTGTTAAATCCATCTGGTCTAGTGTGTCATTCAAAGCCATTGATTCTTTGCTGATTCTATTTAAGTGATGTGTTCATTGATGTAAGTGAGGTGTTAATGTCTGTTCTTATTATATTATTATCAATTAGTTTATATTTGTTATTGTGGGTGCTCCCTCAATGAGTGCATAGTTACAATGTTTATATCCTCTTGGTGGATTGTCCCCTTTGTTATTATATAGTGTCCTTGCATCTTTTTACAGACTTTGTGTTGAAGTCTAGTTTGTGTGAGGTCACCTGAGTGGCTCAGTCAATTAAGTGATCAACTCTTGGTTTAGACTCAAGCCATGATCTCATGGTTCATGTGTTCAAGCCCTACGTCAGGCTCCACAGCTGATGGCGTGGAGCCTGCTTGGGATTCTCTCTTTCTCCCTCTCTCTCTCTGTCTCTCTCTGCCCATCCCCCACTTGCATTGTCTCTGTCTCTCTCACAATAAATAAATAAACTTTTAAATATAAAAGAAAAATAAACTCTAGTCTGTGTGATATGAATATTGCTCCTATGTCTTTCTTTTGACATCCATTTGCATGACAAATGTTTCTCCCTCCCCTACTTTTAATCTTCAGGTGTCTTTAAGTCTGAAATATTTCTCTCATAGGCGGCATGTAGATGGGTCTTGCTTTTTATCCATTCTGACACCCTATGTCTTTTGATTGGAGCATTTAGTCCATTTACATTCACAATATTTATTGAGAGATAAGTTTTTATTGTCATTTTATTACTTGTTTTGTGGTTGTTTCTGGAGATTTTCCCTGATCCTTTCTTGTCTTTATCTTTCTTATGTTGCTTGTTTTCTAGAGTGATATATTTGGATTTCTTTCTTTTTATTCTTTGCATGTTCATTAGTGACTTCTGATGTATTCTTACCATTAGGTTTGTATATAACCTGACATGCAATTAGCAGCCTAAATTAATTTGAGGTCTTTGCTAAATCCAAAATCTTTGCCCCAAAGAAAAATTCCATCACTTGTTTTTCTTTTCCTGTGTATGGGCCACATTTTCCTGTTTTCTTGCATATCTCATAACGTATTTTTAAGAACTTAAAATTTCAGATAATATATTGTAACAACTCTGGATTCTCATACCTTCCTGGTGCTTTTGTTATTATTTTGTTTGTTTAATAGCTCCCCTTGACTAATTCTGTGTGGAGTCTTTTCTCCACAGTATGTGGCCTCTGATGCCTCTACATTAATTATTGTTTTTATTTTAAACCTTGCTTCAGATGAAAAACACCTGGGTCATCATAGCTTCTGTGTGAACAGAGTTTGGGCCCAATTAATTTGAGCTACTGAGACTTCCACCGTTTGCCAATGATCTAATTGTAGCTGGAAAATATTTTCAAATTTCAGGCAATTTAAAAGTTTACAAGTCTGCTTGCAGTTTAACTTTCAGCATTTATAAGGCTTCGTTGTCAGCCAGGCTGATTAAGTTAGTAGGATCCTCTCTAGCTTCTCCTATAAACAATGTGCAACCTTATGTATTTTCAGAACATTCCAGAAAACTGTAGATATGTGGAAACTTAATAAGAACTTAACTAGATCTTAACTATAGCTGTCTTATTTTTTAGATATCTCTTTCATTTATTTTTGGCTAATCTTCTCTTATATTGCTTATTGAAACCAGCACTAAAATCCTGGGCAGACTATGATATTGGCCTTCTCCAGTTGCATGCCAACACGCAACAAGTGTTTCCTACTATGCACTTGCACATAGACATAGACCCAAATCAAGTCACTGTCCTCTGGTGGAGAAGTTGCTCATTTGCATAGATTTTCCAGTCTCATTGAATTACTCTATCTGTATAGTTTGGTATGGAGTGGAGTGGTCAGAGTAGCCCCAGGATAAAAATTCCTATAAGATTAGACTACAGTAACCTCATGTTCAATACTTTTTTCTTGAATAAATGGCTTCTAATTTGTTGTATGCCTTGGAAGGATTTCCAGGGTCCTGGAAAAACTACCATTTCAGGTAATTTTTGACAATTTTGTCCATTTTTGTCATTTGAGGGGCGATGATTGCTGAGGCATTCATTCTGCCATTCCAGAAACCCTTCCTCTGTGAGTCTCTGATTTTGTATTTTGTTTGTATTTTGTATTTTGTTGGATCTTGATCTTGGTATTTTGTCATGTCATTAAGTTGGTGTCTTTTTATTATAAGGTAATAATTATTGTAAATTTGTTGGACATCTTTAAAGCCCGGATTTAATTGATTTCTTCTAGAAAATATTTGAATTTTCTTCAACCAGTGCTTGGAAATATCGTGAACTCAGAAATACATTAAGCTAAACTTTCTGCCTTTAATTTCTTGTGGCCATAGTATTATTCTGTTGTTAAGAACTTGCAAAGAAAAATATTTTTCTCTTCTACTCAGGGACATATTTGAATCACTTTTGATTCTTATATGGCACGTTTTCCTCTTGTTCTCTGTTTCAATTAGCCTTTAAGAGCTCCGACTTTATGCAAGAGCCTCTTTTTAGCTTTCTACTTTGCAGGATATTGGGCCCTTATCTGCTTTTACTAGTATACCAGGATAATAAATTTGAAATCACCAGCATACCACAGATCTGAAAATACTATCAGGGAAGCAGTATGCTATAGATCTGGGTTGTCCTTCTGTATTTATGCTTTCTCAGTGTTTTGGCCTTTCTCAGTGATAGACAGGATAATAGCTCCCCCAAAATATCCATATCCCAATTCATTGTATCTGTTAATATGTTATGTAATATGGCAAGGACAAATTAAAAAGTTGCAGGTAAGAATTAAGGGTGGTAATCAGTTGATTTTGAGATGGGCAGATTATCCTGGATTACCCATGTGGGTTCAGTGTCATTAGAAAAGTCCTTATAAGGGGAAGGATAAGGCAGAATACAAAGATCCAGAGAGATGACAGCATGAGAAAGACTCAGCCCAATGATGCTGGTTTTGAAGATGGGGCCAAGAACCAAGGAATGAAGTCAGCCACTAGAAGCTAGGAAAGTAAAAGAAATATATTATTTAGAGTCTCCAGAAAGAGATGCAATACCTTTGAAACCTTGATTTTAGCCCAGTAGGACACATTTCAGACTTCTGACATTTATAAATGTAAAATGATATATTTTTGTTATATAAAGACAACAATTTTGTGGTGAGTTGTTATAGAAACTATGTGAAACTGATATAAGCTTAAGAAGACATGACTTTCTTCATGGCTCAGTTATGAATTTTTATATATTTTAGACAATTTATTCAGTGTTTTAAATTGTTATTTTTCGTGAGGTTTACTCATTATATATTAGTCCTCTATATTGTTAGAAATATTAATCCAGAAAATTTCTTCAGTAAAATGAAAATTGTTCACCTGTTGATGAATGTGGTGTCAGAATACTAAGGCCCATCTCTAGTGATTATGAAAAAAGAACAAGTTGTTTGTCTTAGATAGGGCATGAAGTAGTGTATCTTTTATATATAACATCTCATGTCCCTATTGTCTTCAACAAATTACTCTCCACACTGACATTATTATCTGGTCTCCATATTCACTTTCAGACTCTCTCTTACTTTTAGTTAGCTAAACAATTCCAGAGTTATCTGCTTGGTTTCTGTATTTTTCTTGGTTTTGTTTTATTTCTGTTGTTCCCAAGAAGATTCAGAATTATCACAAATAATGCTTATCTCCCCTTCCTCACACAGTACCCTTACTAAAAATATACATCAGGGTCATCTTTCATTTTATTTATCAAATATATGAGGGTTTTAATCAGTGGGAAATCCTCTACACTTCTTAGTATAATTTAGAAAAATAGACTTTACTGATCCAGACTATCTGAATGCAGTCCCTTTAATGAACTATGGATATGAGTACAAAAATAATCTATCCTGTTCTATTTATTTGTTGGGTCTAAGTTTTGTAGTCCTCAAATAGTTTCATAAGAAAGAACTCTTTTTATCTTTAGACATTTTCCTTTATGGTTTCATAAGGCCATGGTGTTTCAGTTGGAACACATTTGCTTTTAAGTTTTTATTTAAATTCCAGTTACTTACACGTACAGGTGTACAATACAGTGATTAAACACTTGCCTACAACACCTGGTGCTCATCACAAGTGCAATCCTTAATCTGTATCACCTGTATAACCCATCCCACCACCCACTTCCATTATGGTAACCATTAGTTTGTTACCTATATAGTTAAGAGTTTGTTTCTTGGTTTGTCTCTCTCTCTCATTTTTGCTCTATGTTCACTTGTTTCTTAAATTCCACATATGAATGAAATCATATGGTATTTGTATTTCTCTGACTGACATTTCATTTAGCATAATAATCTCTAGCTCCTTCTATATTGTAAATGACACAATTTCATTGTTTTTTTTTATGGCTGAATAATATTCAAGTGTGTGTGTGTGTTTGTGTGTGTTTGTGTGTATGAGTAATATTCCATTGTATATATGTATGTGTATACATCCATCATCAGTTGATGGAAACTTGGGCTGTTTACATAATTTGGCTATTGTAGATAATACTATAAACATTGGGGTGCATGTATCCCTTTGAATTAATATTGTTGTACTCTGTGTAAATACCTGGTAGTGCAATTGCTGGATCAAAAACTTTATGGTACTGGAACAAAAATAGAGACATCAATCAATGGAACAGAATAGAAAACCAGAAATAAACCCATAATTATATGGTCAATTAATCTTTGACAAAGCAGTAAAATATATCCAGTGGGGAAAAAAAAAGTCTCTTCAACAAATGGTATTGGGAAAACTGGACAGCAACATGCAAGAGAATGAAACTGGACCACTTTCTTACACCATACACAAAAATAAATTCACAATGGATTAAAGACCTAGATGTGAGACCTGAAATGATAGAAATCCTAGAGGACAACACAGGAAGTAATCTCTTTGACATCAGTTGAAACAACTTCTTTCTAGATATGTATCCTGAGGCAAAGGAAACAAAAGCACAAATAAATTATTGGGACATCATCAGGAAAAAAAGGCTTCTGTGCAGTGAAAGAAACTATCAGGAAAAGTAAAAGGCAACCTATGGAACGGGAAAAGATATTTGCAAATGATGTATCTGATAAGGGGGTCGTATCCAAAATACATAAAGAACTTATAAAACTAGGGGCACCTGGGTGGCTCTGTGAGTTGAGCATCTGACTCTTCATTACAGCTCAGGTCATAATCCCAAGGTAATGGGATCAAGCCCTGCTTTAGGCTCTGTACTGGACTTGGAGCCTGCTTAAGATTCTCTCACTCTCCCTTTGCCTGTCCTTTCTCTCTCTCTCTCTCTCTCTCTCATAAAAATTTAAAAGCAAAGAACTTATAGATCTCAACACACAGAAATGAATAATCAAATTTAAAAAAATAGGCAAAAGACATGAAGAGACATTTTTCCAAAGAAGACAGATGCTCAACAGACACATAAAAAGATGCTCAATATTACTGATCATAAGGGAAATACAAATCAAAACTACAATGAGATATCATCTCACACCTGTCAGAATGACTAAAATCAACAACACGAGAAATAACAGGTGTTTGGAAAGATGTGGCAAAAGGGGAACCCTCTTGCACTGTTGGTGTGAATACAAACAGGTGCAGCCACTCTGGGAAACAGTATGGAGGTCTTCCATTTGCTTTTTATTTTCCATAAATTTTTGAAAATATCTTCCCTGCTTCTAGTATCATTTCTTTATGTTTTGAAAATTTATGAAAATGTTTTTAAATGCATGTGTTTTTAATAATTTCACTTGCATTTTGAGTTAGAAAGTTATGCGTGAATGACAACATATTAAAATTTCAACTTCATTTGTATAGTATGTTTAAATTGGGAGCTCCCATATTCCTTTTTTTGAGTCACATTAACTGAATTATTCTACATATATACAATGGAATACTTTACAGCCATAAATATGTTATTTCACTATACAAGGAAACAGATGTTCATCAGCTACTGTTGAAAGACTTGAAGCAAAGCACTGGGCATTCTATTTGGAATAATTTCACTTAGGTAAAATTAAACATACAAACACATCAAAGATGAGTTTAACTCAGATAAAAATATTAGTGATCATTACTATTATGGATATTGTTAATATCATGCGACTATCCCTTACACTGAAAATGTGAGAAAACTCAAAGTTGAATTATTATAAAGGCTGTGCAATGGAATCTATTGGAATGCTGGCAATAAGAGAAAAGCATAAAACATATTATAGACAAATTTTTAATTTAAATCATTAAATATAAACTATGATTATATCAAAATACTTAATTTGCTATTTTCAGTTTATCTGTAATCTTAAAGACAATCCAGTGAATATTTTAATTAGGATTCCAATTAGGGAAGAATTAATTTTGCAAGTATATTTCTATGTATGTATCATGTATCAGTTTTCCTATGTGTAAAATGGTGATAATAATAGTACCTACGTAACAGGATTCTTGTGAGGAATAAATTAATTAATACAAATTACATACCGAAGGGGCACCTGGGTGGCTCAGTCCATTAAGTGTCTGACTTCAACTCAGGTCATGGTCTCACAGTTCATGGATTCGAGCCCTGTGTTAGGCTCTGTGCTGACAGCTCAGAGCCTAGAGCCTGCTTCAGATTCTGTGTCTCCCTCACTCTCCGGCCCTTCCCAATACATCCCTTGTCTCTTTCTCTCTCAAAAATGAATAAATGTAAAAAAAAATAAAAAACAAATTACATACTTAAAATATCACTCAGCTAATATGTTCTGTGAAAGTGCTAGGTATGATATAGATAATAGTAATTATTATTGTCATTCAAAAATATTACATATCTAATGCATATATAATAAAGAAAAATATATAATAAGGAAAAAAGAGGAATGCAGGAAAATGTAAAGCAAAAAGCTAAATGCTGAACATAGTGGAGTGGTAAGTAAAATTATTTGGTCCCATCCTTGAAAAGGCCTGCCTTTCAAGGTAAAGGATATTTCGGGGAGGGGGGGTGGAAACTAATCCAAATAATGAAATAAACAAAAACCACAAGATGAAAGAGGTTCTGGTGGTGGTGTTTCATGAAAGTGGAGTTTGGTGCAATTTTGCTGAGTACTATATTCAAATATTGGTATTATACTGTGCTGTTTTTAGTCATTTCTCAGTAGTATGTTTGGTATTAGTTTTAACTATGTGTGCAGGCAAGAGAATGAATCAGTTGGAAGAGTTTCTCATATACTATAGAAGGATATTGATCAATTTTAGTGGTCCTAGGCAACTGCTGTGTAGTAGGCCAAATAAATTGGAACCATCTCAAAGTATGATTTAATACATTAAGGTGATTAGAAAACAACCTCCTAGTTCTTAGAATGGAAGAAGAGGGGATGGAGCTAGATACTTGGATTTATAGTATGGATGGATTTGTTACAGTTATTTTACAACAAGACTTATGGCATTATGTCTACATCATAGAATGATACAAGACTACCAGACTTTCTAAGGCACTTTGAAGATTTCTGAATGAAATTTCTGAAGTATATAACAGGAAACAAAAACCATGAGGATTTCACGTTGTGACATACATATACTTTAAAAAGTATTTTTTAACTTCTAGGATTCTTGTTGTTAAAGTGAGAAATGGGATTTCCTATTCTCAAATATAAAGATAAAAGAGGAGGAAGTTTTATTTCAGCTTTTTAATAGCAAAAAATAAAGTAACCCACACGATTTTTTTCTTGACTTAACGTTTACCTCTTTCATTTTAGACTAACAAGAAACTGTAAATGATTACCTCAGTAGTATTTATTATATAAATTGATAATATGGAAAATGAATATTTTTTTCATTACTGACTTGCATTTAAAACAACAAGAAAGAAGCACCCACTGCTCCTATGATTTATGTCAGATGCCTAGAGGAAGTTTTTCCTTAAGACCAACATAAGTGAAGGACAGCTTTCTTACTGGCAAAGTTGTGTTGAAAAAGAAAGTAAATACATGTTTTTTTTCTTTTTCACATCTGAGTGTCTTTGCTTCATTTTGACTACCTAATGACTGCACATGAAAGACAAAGACACTTTACAAATACCTAGACAAGTAGTTGATATTCCTAGGATAAATCATTCATTTTCTGTTATCAATACAAGTCATTTATTCTCGGTATCAATCAATGTTTGCAGCTACTATAATTCTTTCCAAATGCCACATGTGAAAGTTGGACTAAAATATTTCTGTTAAATTAATTATCCTTTATAAATTCATAATGTAAACACAAGTAAAGCTAGCTTTCCAAATATATGTCTGTATACACAAAAGTATTGAATTAACTGGATTATAGAATACAGAATTTGGTTTTCATGGGTGCTTTAACATTCTCTTTGAGCATTGAGACAGCACATTAGGGACTGTCCTTTCCTTTCATCTGTAGTTTATGTTATAGGTGACTTTCTTTAAAGGTCAGAACAACCCCAAATACTGCTCACTATTGAGTGACTGAGAATACAGCTAATCTCAGAGAATGAGTTAATTAGCCATTTTGGCAATTAGCCTTCTTTCCTCATTTTGAGTATATTTAGTGATCATTTGAGGATTTACATTTTTGAATCAAGAGACAGAAAGATCAAAATGAGTCAAGTAATCAAAATGAGAAAAAAAAATTGGAAAGTTAGGAAAAATGTTTATCTTCTATACCATATTTTATTTTTTTTAAATCTCCATTACATGAGCTTGTTAATAAACTAAGTATGCTTCCTCCAGACCTTACTATGAAAGTTTAAGTGGGCATGTTCACACACTCAGATTTAGTATTCAAAGATTCAGGACGCTGTTCATGTGTCTCAAATTCCCCCACCCTGGGACCATTTCTTTTTTCCTCCTGGAGAAACTCAACCTGAATAAAGTTAATCAGACTTCAAAATTTGTCAGAAAGGTTAAATGAACAATTCAGTTTAATAGGACTCAAATCACATAAAAGTGAAAAATCTTTGGCTTTATTATTAATGCTGAAACCCAGAGGTACCCAGGTGAGATTAGAGTGCAGACAGAAGAGAGTGTGACATGAAGAAAGGGAGTTAGAACTATGCCTGGTCTTGAGCTTTTTCATGAATCCTGAAATGTGTTGTATTTACCAAAGTATCATTGTATTTATAGAAAAACCACTAGTAAAAGCATAGTTGGTCTAAATTTTAGTAAGTTATTCTTTGTGCCATATAATAAAAGTTAAAGAGGAGAACAAAAACAACTTTTTATTTGAAGGAAGTTAATGACATTTCATTAACAAACTGTAAATAGTAACAGCATAAGCTGGATGGGAAGCTGCTTTCACAGGCCATAAATGCTTAATGTTTATTACCAATAAAAGTGAAAGAAGCATTTAGTAAAGCAGTTTACCAAACAAACATTAAATACTTAATGTATTAGCTTCAGTGGACAGAATCAGTCTATTTAATTAGCAATGAGTAATCTGTTAAGCTTTGATTCACCACAAATGATCTGCAGCTTAATACAGGATGATAGCCTTTAAAAGGAAGTGATAAGGGTAAACATCAGTTGGGGGATAAGAAGTTGACATTCTTGAAAGCAATAGAGGATAAAGACCAGTTTGGGTGTAGTTTAACCTCATACAAAACTAAAAATATAAGAATACTTACTTGTTTTATGCTGAATGATGTGATAGAAATAAAATAACTCTCCACTTCTAACCTGTATAATTTTAAGACAATTTACTACCTAAGTTACAATTTCTTCATCTACAAAATGAATCATGTATCACTGGATGGCTTTGAAGATTAATAATAGCATATGCATTGGTTTGGGACATAATGAGGACTCATGTAATTTTACATTATTTTGATTCTTCTGTCTCCATTGCTTCTGCTATATACTTAGTACTACTACTGCTACTATATTTGTGTCACTTAATGAGACCACATGAGTCAAACTATAAAATTCTTTGTGTTTCAAGGACAATAAAATCATAGATTACCTTTAGTGATAGACATTTATTGCAAGGACTTGGAAAAAATAATCTCATTTGCCACATTGTCAACATAGATCTCAAAATTTTTTAACATTTCGGTATGTACTAGTCTTCAAAGAAAAAAGGAAACACTATTCATTACCACTTGGAACAGCTACCTAAGCTGAGTAATAAACCTTCTTTTTATTCATCTAATATTTGTGCTTCCCCAAAGATATTTTTGTTGGATTTGTTTGTTACCACTCATTGTGGGAGAGTTAATGACAAACCACCTTGGAAACGATTAGCTATCTTCGTGTCAATCCAGGTTTACAAACTTAGTTTTTCTTATACTGTTTGTTATGTAAATCAGAACAGCTTATGCAGGAAAGATACTGCTGGAGCTACTTTTCTTAAAATAGAGAAGTGTATTTAATGGGAAGTTGGGAAGTTTTATGGAGATGTACTCACATGTATTATGAAGATGTAATATATTCTAGATAGAACACTAAGGAATTTATATACATTAACTCTGTTTAAGTGATTAAAAACTCCCTCCTACCAGTGCTTTAGCTGTATCCACACATTTTAATATGTTATATTTTCATGTACATTTAGTTATGTATATATATATATTATTTCCTTTGATACCTTCTCTTTGTCCCATAGATTATTTAGAAACATGTTTATTTCCAAGTGTTTAATAATTTTCAAATGTCTTTCTGCTATTGACTTCCTATTGTATTTCATTATGCCAGAGAATAAATTTTGTATGATTTTAATTCCTGTATATATGTTGTGGTTTTTTTATGGATAGTCAACCTTTGTGAGTGTTTCATGAACACTTGAAAAAATTAGTATACTGTTTTTGTTGGGTAGAGCATTCTATATATGTCAATTGCATCTTGTTGGTAGATCGCATCATTCGTATCTTCTATATCCTTATGTTGTAAGTCAGAGGATTTCAGGGTAGATCAAGAAGGAGACAAAACCACAAGCATAAGTAACACATAACAAGACTTATTGGGCAGTACTTGTACAAGGTTGAGTAAGAGACCCTCCAGAGACAGTGGTGTAAGGGCACCAAACACAAGGGGGATAGAACAAGGGACTTCCCAGGAGAGAGATTTGAGAGGGGGCTTATTTTAGGGATGTCACTCAGTAGCAAGATGAAGAGTTTCTGAGCCAGAGAGCTTCAAAGGGCAGCAATAATTTGGGTTCTTATACCTACAGTGTTTGTCTTATCTATGGTAAGCTTATGTGGGGCATAATTCTCAGGGTATAAGAAGTAGATATGCTCTAAATGGCTAAATGTTTATTGGCTATGTTTATTTGCAATTTCCATATTGTTTATAGTTTATTAAACATATATGTTTATTTATTTATATTGAGAGAGAGAGAGAGTGAGGGAGGGGCAGAGAGAGAAGGAGAGAGAGAATCCCAAACAGGCTCTGTACCATCAGTGCAGAGCTCAATGTGGGACTCAAACTCATGAACTATGAGACAAAACAAGAGTCAGACACCTAACCGACTGAACCACACAGGCACCCCTATTAAATATTTTTAAAGCAATTTGATGTGTACAAATCTGAGTTTGATTTGCAGACTTTGGGTAACTATTCTAGTCTGATGTGAAGGAGTAAGCAGCATGGTGGCCATTTTAAGCCTATGCACGGAAGATATCTCTGGCCCATTTATTAATATTTTGCTGATTTCCTATCACTTCTTCCATTTTCTTTGAGAGGATTTTGAAGTTCCCATCTACAATTATGGATATACCTATTTTTCTTTGAGCTCTTTTGGCTTTTGTTTCATATAATTTGGTATTTTATTGTCTGGTGCATATGCATCATGATAACTGTAGATTTTTGGTGAATCAAAAATTTTATCATTATATAATATTTCCCTTTATCTCTAATAATTTTCTTTGCTATGAAATCTATTTACCAGATACTAGTAAAGCCACTACCACCCATTAAAAATTAAACTATGTATGGTGTATCAATTTCCATCCTTTTGTTTTCAGCCTTATAGGTCATTGAATTTTAGTTCAACTTCTTACAAGCAGAATATAGTTAGGTAGTGTTCTTTTTATTTACTTTGCTAATGTCTTACTTTTAATTGTTATATTTAGACTCTACATTTAAGATAATTATTGACATACTAGTATTTAAATCTGTCATTTTTTAATTTGTTTTCTGTTTGTCTCCAATTTTCTCACCCTTCTATTTTTCTAGTCTTGTACATTATTCAGCTACTTTTTGGATTCCATCTATTATATTTATAATTGTTGGTTATAGGTTTTGTAGAATTTTCTCAGCGATTACCCTATTATGATAATATTTATATTATAAAATTATATAATATAATATATAATATATTATATAATAATATATGATAATATTATTATAGTCTACTGGTGTACAGATTTTACTACTTCAAGTGGAGTACAGAAGCTTTATTTCTATTTATTTAAAAAAATTTTTTTAGTGTTTATTTATTTTTGACAGAGAGAGACAGAGCATGAGTGGGGGAGGGTCAGAGAGAGAGGGAGACACAGAATCTGAAGCAGGCTCCAGGCTCTGAGCTGTCAGCACAGAGCCTTATGTTGGGTTCGAACTCACAAATCGCAAGATCATCACCTGAACCGAAGTCAGACACTCAACCAACTGAGCCACCCAGGCTCCCCGCTTTATTCCTATTTAGTTAACTATAGCTTTCTTTTAAATATTATTGTTTTGAGTTTCAGATTGTTATATTTTGTTTCAATCATCAAATATGAGTGACTCACGAAGTCAAATGAACCTACTCACTTTTCTTTCTGTTGTTTCTTCCTTATTGCTCAAATATTCTTTCTTTTATTATTTACTTTCATTTTCATGAAATTAGTATTCTTTAATAGTTGTTTAGTATTCTAAAATAGTTTGTTGGTGACAAAGTATTTTAGTTTTCTTTCATCTGCATATGTCTTTATTTCCTCTTTTTTTCCAGAAGTATATTGTTTCTCAATTGATAGTTCTTTACTTTCAGTACTTGAAAACTATTGTACCATTTCCCTCTTGTCCTGAGGGTTTCAGATGACAAATATTTTGTCATTGGAAATGGTGTTACCCTATATATAATATGCAAGTACTCTTTGGCTGCTTTCAAGATTCTCTTTTTTTAAATTTATTTATTGTTTAATTTACGTCTAAGTTAGTTAGCATATGGTGCAACAGTGATTTCAGGAGTAGATTCCTTAATGCCCTTACCCTTTTAGACCATCCCCCCTCCCACAACACCTCAAGCAACCCTCTGTTTGTTCTCTATATTTAAGAATCTTTAATGTTTTGTCCTCCTCACTGTTTTTACATTATTTTTGCTTTCCTTCACTTATGTTCATCTGTTTTATATCTTAAATTCCTCATATGAGTGAAGTCATATGATATTTGTATTTCTCTGACTAATTTCACTTAACATAATACCCTCCAGTTCCACTCATGTTATTGCAAGTGGCAAAATTTTATTCTTTTTGATTGACGAGTTATACTCCATTGTATACATATACCACATCTTCTTTATCCATTGATTCATCCATCGATGGACATTTGGGCTCTTTCCATGCTTTGGCTATTGTCAATAGCGCTGCTTTAACATTGGGGTGCATGTGCCCCTTCGAAACATCACACCTGTATCCCTTGGATAAATACCTAGTAGGGAAAATGCTGGGTCATAGGGAATTTCTATTTTTAACTTTTTGAGGGACCTCCATAATGTTTTCCAGAGGGGCTGGACCAGTTTGCATTCCTGCCAGCAGTGCAAAAGAGGTCTTTCTCAGCATCCTCACCAACATATGTTGTTGCCTGAGTTGTTAATTTTAGACATTCTGACAGCTGTGAGGTGGTATCTCATTGTGGTTTTGATTTATATTTCCCTGATGATGAGTCACGTTGAGCAATTTTCATGTGTCTGTTAACCACCTGGATGTCTTCTTTGGAGAAGTGTCTATTTATGTCTTTTGCCCATTCCTTCACTGGATTGTTTTCTTTGGATGTTGAGTTTGATAAGTTCTTTATCTAGTATCTTTCATACTAACCCTTTATCTGATATGTCATTTACAAATATCTTCTCCCATTTTGTCAGTTGCCTTTTAGTTTTGCTGATTGTTTCCTTTGCTGTGCAGAAGCTTTTTATTTTGATGAGGTCCTAATGGTTCATTTTTGCTTTTGTTTCCCTTGGCTCTGGAGACATTTTGAGTAAGAAGTTGCTGCGGCCAAGGTTAGATGTTTTCGCCTGCTTACTCCTCTAGGATTTTGATGGCTTCCTGTATTAAATTAAGGTCTTTCATCCATTTTGAGTTTATTTTTGTGTATGGTGTAAGAAGTGGTCCAGTGTTTTTTTCCTGCATGTCGCTGTCCAATTTTCCCAGCACCATTTGCTTACGAGACTGTCTTTATTCCATTGGATATTCTTTCCTACTTTGTCAAAGATTAGTTGATCATACATTTATAAGTCCATTTTGGGGTTCTCTATCCTGTTCCATTGATCTGAGTGTCTGTTCTTGTGCCAGTACCATACTGTCTTGATGATTACAACTTTGTAATACATGTTGGAGTTGGGGAGTGTGAGGCCTCCAGCTTTGGTTTACTTTTTCAAGATTGATTTTGATATTCAGGGTCATTTCTGGTTCCATACAAATTTTAGGATTGGTTTTTCTAGCTCTGTGAAGAATGCTGGTATTATTTTGATAGGGATTGCATTGAATATGTAGATTGTTTTGGGTATTACTGACATTTTCACAATGTTTGTTCTTCCAATTCAGGAACATGGAATATTTTTCCATTTTTTTATGTCTTCTTCAATTTCTTTAATAAGCTTCCTATAGTTTTCAGTGTATAGATTTTTCACCTCCTTGGTTATGTTTATTCCTAGGTATTTTATGGTTTTTGGTTCAATCGTAAATGGGATCAACTTTTTGATTTCTTTTTCTATTGCTTCATTATTGGTGTATAGGAATGCAACCGATTTCTGTACATTGATTTTATATCCTGCAACTCTCATGAATTCATGGATCAGTTCTAGCAGTTTTTGGTGGAATCTTTTGGGGTTTCCTGCAGAGTATCATGCCATCTGTGAAGAGTGAAAGTTTGACTTCCTCCTGGCCGATTTGGATGACTTTTTTTCCTTTGTGTTGTCTGATTACTGAGGCTAAGACTTCCAAACCTATGTTGAATAACAGCGGCCAGAGTGGACATCCCTGTTGTGTTCCTGACCTTAGGGGGAAAGCTCTCAGTTTTTCCCCATTAAGCATTTTCCCATTAATCCCATTACGGATTAATGATATTAACATTGGGTCTTTCATATATGGATTTTATGATCTTGAGGTGTGATCCTTCCTTCAATCCTTACTTTCTTGAGGGTTTTTATTAAGAAAGGATGCTGTATTTAGGGGTGCCTGTGTGGCTCCATCAGTTAAGTGTCCAACTTCGGCTCAGGTCATGATCTCGTGTTTCATGAGTTTGAGCCCTGCAATGGGCTCTGTGCTGATAGCTCAGAGCCTGGAGCCTGCTTCAGATTCTATGTCTCCCTCTCTCTCTGCCCCTCTCCTACTCACACTCTGTCTCTGTCTCTCAAAAATAAATAAAACATTAACGAAAGAATGGTGTATTTTGTCAAGTGCTTTCTTTGTACCTGTTGAGAGGATCATGTGGTTTCTGTCCTTTCTTTTATTGATGTGATGAATCACATTGATTGTTTTGTGGATATTGAACCAGCCCTGCATCCCAGGTATAAATCCACTTGGTCATAGTGAATAATTCTTTTAATGTATTGTTGGATCCAGTTGTCTGGTATCTTGTTGAGGATCTTTGCATCTATGTTCATTTGGGAAATTGGTCTATAGTTCTCCTTTTTAGTGGGGTCTTTGGTTTTGGAATCAACATAAAGCTGGCTTCATAGAAAGAGTCTGGAACTTTTCCTTCCATTTCTATTTTTTGGAACATCTTCAAGACAGTAGGTGTTAATTCTTTAAATTTTTTGTAGAATTCCCATATAAAGCTATCCATCTTGGACTCTTGTTTTTTTGGGAGATTTTCAATTACTAATTCTTTTTCTTTAATTTTTCACGTTTATTTATTATTGAGAGACAGAGAGAGACACAGCATGAATATGGGAGGGGCAGGGAGATGGGGAGACACAGAATCTGAATTAGGCTCCAGGCTCTGAGTTTTTATTTTATTTATTTATTTTTTGGTTTTTTTTGGTTTTTTTTTTTGTTTTTTTGTTTTTTTTCAATATATGAAGTTTATTGTCAGATTGGTTTCCATACAACACCCAGTGCTCATCCCAAAATGTGCCCTCCTCAATACCCATCACCCACACTCCCCTCCCTCCCACCCCCCATCAACCCTCAGTTTGTTCAGGCTCTGAGTTTTTAGCATAGAGTATGATGCAGTGTTCAAACTCAGAAAGTGCAAGATCATGACCTGAGCCTAAGTCATATGCCTAACCGACTGAGCCACCCAGGTGCCCCTTTGGTTACTAATTCTATTTCTTTACTGCTTATGGCACTGATCAAACTTTCTATTTCTTTCTGTTTCAAATTTGATAGTTTATATGTTTCTAGGAATTTGTCCATTTCTTCCAGATTGCCCATTTTATTGGTGTATAATTGTTCATAATATTCTCTTATTATTGTTTGTATTGCTGCAGTACTGGTTGTGATCTCTCCTCTTTCATTCTTGATTTTATTTATTTGGGTCCTTTCCTTTTTCTATTTGATCAAAATGGATAGGGATTTATCAATTTTGTCAATTCTTTCAAGGAACCAGCTCTTGGTCTGTTCTACTGATTTTTTTTGGTTTTGATAACATTGATTTCTGCTTTAATCTTTCTTATTTCCCAACTTCTGCTGGTTTGGGGTCTTATCTGCTGTTCTTTTTCCATGTCTTTGAGGTTTAAGGTGAGTTTGTATGTCTGAGACCATTCTTCCTTCTTTAGGAAGGCTTGGATTACTATATACTTCCCTCTTGTGACAACCTTTGCTGCATCCCAGGCATTTGGGCTGTGGTGTTATCATTTTAATTGGCTTCTATGTACTTTTTTTTAAAAATGTTTTTATTTATTTTTGAAGGAGAGATAGAGACAGAGCCTGAGCGGGGGAGGAGCAGAGAGAGGGGGGGAAACAGAATCCAAAGCAGGCTCCAGGCTCCGAGCTGTCAGCACAGAGCCTGATTCAGGCCTTGAACTCACAAACTGTGAGATTATGACCTGAGCCGAAGTTTGATGCTTAACCGACTGAGCTACCCAGACGCCCCGGCTTCTATGTATTTTGAATTTCCTCTTTACTTTCTTGATTAGCCCATTCATTATTTAGTAGGATGTTCTTTAATCTCCATGTATTTTTTATCTTTCCAAATTTTTTCTGTGGTTGATTTTGAGTTTCATAGCATTGTGTTCTGAAAATATATACAGTGTGATCTCGATCTTCTTGTACTTGTTGAGTGCTGATTTGTGTCCTAGTATGTGATCTATTATGGAGAATGTTCCTTGTGTACTCGAGAATAATGTGTATTCTGCTGTTTTGTAGACTCTGCGTCTAAAGTTCTTTCTTGTTTAGCAAAAGAGTGGGATGCACGATTGAAAGCAAGAGATGGCTAATGTCTGGGAAAACATAAGAGACCCAAATAAGGGTCCTTGCCCCGTATTTATTCAGATCAGAAGGTTTACAAACATTATGGGTGTGCATAAAGAGACAAAGAAACTGAGAACATTAACTTGGGTACGTGAGGGAAAAGGTGGGTTTTTTTTAATTTTTTTTTCAACGTTTATTTATTTTTGGGACAGAGAGAGACAGAGCATGAATGGGGGAGGGGCAGAGAGAGAGGGAGACACAGAATCGGAAACAGGCTCCAGGCTCTGAGCCATCAGCCCAGAGCCCGACGCGGGACTCGAACTCACGGACCACGAGATCGTGACCTGGCTGAAGTCGGACGCTTAACCGACTGCGCCACCCAGGCGCCCCGGTGGGTCTTGAATATATACAGTGTTTAGGGTTAGGTCAATATAAAACAAAATCCTGGTGCCAGGCAGAGAGGCAGATGGTTGTTAACAGCAGACAGGAGGTGCCATGTCTGTTTAAATTAGTTAGCCTAGGGGATGAGACAGATAGGGGGAATAACCTCAGGGTTAATAAGGCACATTCTTTTGTTAACCATCTCCACACTGGGCTCTTTGCCTGCAGCGCAGTGGTCCATAGTCCAATTCACCAGTTTACCTAACTTTGCCCTTTCCTCCTATGAAAGCAACTTTTCTTCTATAGTACTAAATTTTTACCCTGCATGCCTAATCTTGCTTTCCTCATATACCTATGTGTTGGGAGACTTTGTGCCCATTCCTATTTTGGGCCTTTGCCCCTCCCTTTCTACTCTGGGGGCTCTGCACCCCCTTTCTATTTTGGGTTGCCTTTGCACCTCCTTATTCTTGAGGTATCAATCTGATTTATCCAAATTCAGGTGTGAGCATTTTATGGCTTTGTATTTCTTTATTCCTTGTTAACCCATTGGTGTAAGCCCAGGTGATTCCTAAGCTTATCTCCCACACTGCTGCTTTAGGATGAAATGTTCTGAATATATCTCTGAAGTCCATCTGGTCCAGTGTGTCTTTCAAAGCCATTGTTTCCTTGTTGATTTTCTGTTAAATGATCTGTCCATTGCTGTAAGTGGGGTGTTGAAGTCCCCTACTATTATGGTATTACTATCAATGAGTTTCTTTATGTTTGTGATTAATTGCTTTATATATTTGGGTGCTTCACATTTGGAGCACAAATGTCTACAATTGTTAGGTCTTGGTGGATAGACCCCTTATGATATAATGCCCTTCTTCATCTCTTGTTACAGTCTTTATTTAAAAATCTAGATTGTCTGATGTAACTATGGCTACTCTGGCTTTCTGTTGTTGACCATTAGCATGATAGGTGGTTTACCATCCCCTTATTTTCAATCTGAAGGTGCCTTTAGGTATAAAATGGGTCTCTTGTAAGCATCATATAGATGGATCTTGTTTCCTTATCCACTCTTACCCTATGTCTTTTGGTTGGAATATTTAGACAATTGACATTTGGAGTGAGTACTGAAAGATATGAATTTATTGCCATTATGTTGCCTGTAGAGTTGGAGCTTCCAGTGGTGTTCTCTGGTCCTTTCTAGTCTTTGTTGCTTTTGGTGTTTTTTTTTTTTATTATTTTCCATCTTTTCTTCCCTCAGAGAGTCTGCCTTAAAATTTCTTGCAGGGCTGGTTTAATGGACATTAACTCCTATAATTTTTGTCTGGAAAAATTTTTATCTCTCCTATTTGGAACCCAGCCTTGATGGATAAAACATTTTTTTACTACATATTTTTATGGTATACCACATAAATATATCCTGCCACTCCTTTCTGCCCTTCCAAGTTTCTGTGGATAGGTCTGCTGCAAACCTGATCTGTCTTCCCTTGTAGTTAAGGGCTCTTTTTCCCTTGCTGATTTCATGATTCTTTCCTTGCCAGAGTATTTTGTGAATTTGACTATGATATGTCTTGTTGATGGTCCATTTTTTTGAATCTAATGGGAGTCTTCTGTGTGTCCTAGATTTTGATGTCTATGTCTTTTCCCAGGTTAGGAAAGTTTCCTGCTATGATTTGCTCACATAATACCTGTACCCCTTTTTGTCTCTCTTCATCTTCTGGGAACCCTATGATTCTGATTTTATTCCTTTTTCATGGTCACCAAGTTCTCTAATTTTTATTTCATGCTCTTTTGCCTTAATCTCCCTCTTAATTAATTTTTTAATGTTTTTATTTATTTTTGAGAGAGAGAGAGAGAACAAGCAGGGGAAGGGCAGAGAGAGAGAGGGAGACACAGAAACCAAAGCAGGCTCCAAGCTCCAAGCTGTCAGAACAGAGCCTTATGTGGGGCTTAAACCCATGAACCGTGAGATCATGACTTGAGCTGAAGTCGAACACTTAACCAACTGAGCCACCCAGGCACCCCTGCCATAATCTCCCTCTTTTTTTCTGCATTATTCTCCATAAATTTGTCCTGTATATCGCTAAGTTTGTTGCTTTGCCTCATCCATCCTTGCCGCATGGCATCCGTTTGAGATTGCAGCTCAGTTATAGCATTTTTTATTTCATCCTGACCAGATTTACTTCTTTTATCTCCTCAGAAAAGGATTCTAATCTATTTTCAATCCCAGTTAGTATTCTTATTATCATGATTCTAAATTCTGGTTCAGACATCTTGCTTGTATCTGTGTTGATTCAGTCCCTGGCTGTCATTTCTTTCTGTTCTTTGTTTTAGGGTGAATTCCTTCATTTTGTCATTTTGGAGAAGAAAATGAATTAATAAAGTAAAAATAAATTAAAATTAAAAAAAATAATAACAACACAAGGAAATCAAGTAAAGGATGCTAGATGCTAGGTGTGTTTTGGTCTGATTGTTGAAAGAAACTTGCTAGATTAGAGAAAAAAGGGAAAGATATGAAAAAAAGGAAAAAAAAGGAAAACATTTGAAAATTTGAAAAAATGAATACAATAAAATAGAATAAAATGGAATGGTGAAAGTAAAATAGAATTTTAAAAATTTACAAAAAAATACAGTCAAAAAATTAAAGAAAAACATTTTTAATAAAAATGGAAAATAAAATAGTTTTTTTCTTTCTGTATTCAAGAATAAAAAAAGAAAAAAAAGAATAAAGGAGTAGTGAACAGAATGAAGTATGATTGAAATTACATCTGGTGTCCCATAGTAGAAGTCAAGTTATGAAGGACTTCATAGTCCGTAAACATAGCAGGTGGATATACTTGTGTTTGTTGAGAGAACTGTTGGCCCAGTTGGGTGAGGTTTAGTGCAGTGGCTCTGTTCTCCAGTAGATGGCACTGCTCAGCTTACTGGGGGGATTGCTGTGGCATGTGTAGGCTCATCTACGCATGTACTGGAAGGGTGAAAATGGCATCACCCAGCTACCCAGTCTCTAGTATCGGAACTCTATGCTTTCCACAACTGGCAATGAAGCACCATTCCTTTGTCTCTGCCTTCTGCCTGCTCTCCAGTTCTACCCTGTCTGCGACCAAGTTGTCAGGCTTCCACAAGACACCTCCCTCCTGAGTTTGATCTCAAATGTGGCCGTGTTTCCCAATCCTCACTTCTGAAGGACTGTGGCTCTGACCAGCTCAGATCTTCTGGGGGATGGTCTCATTGAGCAATGGCCGCATGTCGGCCCACCCCCAGGAATATTTGTGAGACCATGCTGCTGTCGATGTCCAGTAACTGTGGCTGGGTGCCAGCCCACCCCAGAAAAAGTTTGCACGATCTTGTAGCAGCAGCGTTTCAGGGTTTATGGAAAATTGTAACACACATCTGGCGCCAGGCTTCACCCTTAATGTCCTGTTCCAACACCAGCTAATGTGTTTGTTCTCCAGGGTCCTCTGGGACCTTTGCCTGTGAGGTGGCTGCACAGCCATCTACCAAATGTCTTCCCAGCAGGGTAACTGCGTTTTCCTATGTAGCCCGAGGACCCCTCAGGCCTCACTCTCTGCTCCTGGGGATTTTCCCTTCCCACCAGAGCACTGCCAGGTATCAAGCTGCAGAGTTTCAGACTATGCACTCTCCTGTTTATAGAGTTTTAATGGAATTTAAACCCTCTCTTTTCTCCTTCCTCCCTTTTATGTTCAGTCCCTGAGGCTGTTTCCACTTTTCCACTTTCTCTCCAGCTGCTTTTTGGGGGGGGGTGCTTTTCCCATATTCCCCCCATCTCCATCCTCTCTCCACAAGCAAAATAGCTCCCTGCCCTCTGTGGCTTCTTTCTCCTACAATTCAGCTCTCTGTTCTTCATACCTGCTGGGTTCTGTGGTTCAGGTTGTAAACATTGTGTTAATCCTCAAATCAGTTTTGTAGGTGTGCAGGATGGTTTAGTGTTGATCTGGCTGCATTTCAGGGACAAGAGATGGAAAAAAAAACTTTCCACACTGTTCTGCCATCTTGGTCCCTCCTCTTTTTGTTTTTATTAGAATTTTAATTACAATGTGTCTTGACATAAAGTTATTTGGGTTTACTTATGTGGGCTTCATTCAGCTTCTTGAATCTGTGGGTTTATGTAATTCACATATTTTGGAAAGTTTTCTTTCACTATTTCTTCAAATATTCTTTAAACTTATTTTTATCTTTCTCATATCTGTCTGAGACTCTGATGATATGCATATTGGATCTTTTGTTATTGTCCCTGAAGTCCCTAATGCTCTGTTCATTTATTTTTTTTCTATATTGTTTCTCTCTCTTGTTCAAATTGAATAGGTGAAATCTACTGTTCTGTTCTTAAGTTCACCAATTCTATAATCTGTTATTTCTGTTCTATTATTGAGTACAACCATTGTGTTGTCAGTATTGAATTTTTCAGTTCTAACATTTGCATTAGGTTCTTTTTTGGTAATTCTTTCATGCGATTTCTGACTTTTTCATTTGCTTTAAGAGAAATTATAATTGCTTTATAAAGGTTTTAATGATGATTGCTTTAAAATACTTGTCAGGTGATTCCAACTTCCATATCTTCTTGTTGGTGTCTGCTGTCTTTTCTCATGGATGTTGTGATTTTTCTGGGTCTTGAGATGACTGATGATTTTAATAATTGTATTCCTGACCTTTCAGTAGGAGACTCTGGGTCTTATTAAATATTTTATCAGGCAGTTTGAGTTTAGCACATAGATTATGGCTTATTTTTGTGGGCTATGGTTCCAATGACAATTTACTTTCAAAGTCCTTTTGGTTCTGTTTTGTTCTGATTTGTTTATCTGGTTCATCAGAGTCTCCAACTGGTTCTTGCTGGTAAAACTTGAGAGTTCAGAAAGAATTTCTCTGGGTCTTGCCACCTTGTGACTCTGGATGAAGTAATGGAGTCTCCAGCCCAGGGATAAAGCATATTTCCAAGACCAGATGTTCTTGTGGCAAATTCCCTCTTTTAGTGCTGTTTTGCTGCTAAGTGTCTCTAGGTGGGAAAAGGGATTTTCTGTCCCTTGGATATAAATAATGCTTCCTGGGCCAGGGATTTGTTTGGGCTGGATCTTTTTTTTTCCAGTAGCACCAAACCACCTGTCCACGTGATGTTTCTAGGTTGAATAAAGGATTCTCCAGCTTGCAGAAATGAGGGGTAATTTTGGGCCCAGGCTGTTGTTTTGTTCAGGAAACCCTAGCTGTGTGTCTACTTGTGGAAAGGGCTTCTCTGACTCATGAAGATTATAAGTGTGTATAGTTCTGGAGACTGTAATGATTGGATCTCCCTTTCCTGAACCACCTGGCCTCCTGGTATACCTAGATAGGGAAATCAAGTGTCAGGACTGGTGGAGACGATGAAGCTTCCAGAGTGGGGTACTTGTTGTGGCAGGACCCCCTTGACAGTGCTGCTACTGCTACCTGCCTGACCAATGTGTTTAGATATGGGAAGTGAGATCTCCTGTCTTCCAGGGAAGGACAGTGGTTATCCTAGAAACTTAATTTCAGTTGACTAGTGATTGGTCTTTTTTGCCAGTGTTCCTGAGTTTTCCTGTTTTTTTTTTGGTAAAACTCCATTACCTTCTGGATAAGAATGATCATACCTGAGCTCATTGCTAGGTTTTGTTGCTATATTGACTATCAGGACTCTCTGGACCTAAACTACTTGTGCTTTTAGGTCAGGCATCCTAAGACACATTGCTACTATGTTCTTTCTCTAGACCTTGGGTCTTCAGGCATTCTATCTTCCCCTTATTACTTTCCCAGGTCATCCTTTGGTTGATTCTCATGATTTTTACAAGGTTTATAGTTGTACTTAGTGGAAATAGCAGGGATAAATGAATCTATTCCATGTAGTGAGACCAGAATTCTTTCCTGTATTCTTTTTACAGGCCCTATCTTTTTTAAAGGATTTTATTACTTTCTGTGAAGCACAAATTACTTCAATCTGCTCTTGCATTTTCCCTGTCCTAGACCTGGATCCATCACCACTTTTCTTGAGGCCTCTCATAACTTTTATTGAAGAATGGTATTTAGAGGCCAAGATCTGGATGCTAGGTATACTCATTGTACTGGGTTCCATTATCTACAGTATTTGCAGATTTTATTAACATGATTTATTTTCCCAGTTCCTTTAGTGAAGTTGTGTCATTTATTTATAAATTGGATCCATTCATTACTGTTTGAATTTCATTTGAGCCCCTTCCCCTTAATTCTGGTTGGTTTTAATTATTTGTTTATGTTTAGCATATGAAGTTTATATGAGACATTAATAGAGTTCTAAGATTCAGACTTTCTGAAAAGTATCATTCTTCCTAATCTCTGCTACACAATTCCAATTCCTCCATTATTGCCACTTCCTTTCCACCTGCCACGTATAGATAACCAATCTATTCAGTTTTCAGTATATTTTATATTTTGCACAAATGAGCAGATAAATGTTTATTTTTATTTTTTTAAGTTTATTTATTTTGAGTGACAGACCACATGAGTAAGTGAGTAAGGGGCATAGAGAGAAAGAGAGAGAATCCTGAGCAGGCTCTGTGCTGTCAACATGACGCCTAATCCGGGACTCCATCTCATAAATTGTGAGATCATGACCTGAGCTCAAATCAAGAGTTGGGCACTTAACCAACT
Organism: Acinonyx jubatus; assembly: GCF_027475565.1. NCBI lineage: Eukaryota > Metazoa > Chordata > Mammalia > Carnivora > Felidae > Acinonyx > Acinonyx jubatus. Next base: position 102,657,303 of record NC_069389.1, on the reverse strand, counting down.
GAGTCACCCAGGCGACCCCATGTTTATTTTTTATATCCCCATTTCTTAAACAAAGAGTAATATAGTCTTGTTTTTGTTTGTTTGTTTGTTTATTTCACTTAATACTATGTCCTGGAAATCATTCCATATATGTTCATAAATTTTTAGTTACAATTAGGAAGATTTTCCCTATATAAAATTTAAAGGATATCTCACTCATATTCTCTTCTAGTATTTACTTGGCTTTAATGTTTTCTTTTACATCTAAATCTCTACTACATTTGCAATTTATTCTTGTGTTATAGTAAGATACAGGCACTCTTGTCTCTGCACTATTTATTTAAAAGTCTATCTTTACTCTAGTAATTTGAGATGTGGTGATAGCTTGTGAATTGAGAATAAATGAACCGTATCAAAGGAAAATAGTGCAGAGCACACACAGAGTAAACTAACCCACCACAGGAGGGATTAGGGAGCTAGAGATAACTCAGGAATTATGGTGTAATTAAGTCTAAAAGTTGGGGTCTAAGAAATGAATATGAGAGGATTTGGTTTGAGAGGTCACATCGACAAGAGTAAGGGGGAAATGGGTCAATCACTGATGTTATTTATAGGAATATTTGAAAGCCTCCATGAAATAAAAGTAGTTTCACTGAGCATATTATTCATGAAATGTGGACATCGTTGTTGTAAACTTTTTAAGGTAGAGGGCATAGAGAAAAGAGCAAATGTTATGTTAGGATTTTACTTTACAAACTGAATTTGGGATTTTATTTCATGGACTTTCATTCTATGGCAGTTTATGATTATAATAATCATGTAGCTAATGTTCTGTAATTCAATTACTGAACTGTTGTGAACATTAACAATCATGTAGCAGATCTGAAGAGCAATGGGACAAATGGGTAATATTCATATTTCAGTTAGTTACAGCCTATTGCATAATTACTTAAGTTGCCATTTGTACAAAAAGTGATGTTGGCATTGAATTGCAGGAATTAATTTTGTGACTAATGCATCCTCTTGAAGTTGGTAGTAGGCACTAAAGGGAATTTATGGAACAAATGAAGATACATATCTTGTTATAAATCATCATGATACAAAAAATATTGGTGTTTGAAAATTTTTACAGTAAAATTATATCTCTTGCCTATAGTTACAATTATGTTGCAATATGTATATTAACTATATTTCATGGATGTTTTGTTGTAACCTGAAATAAAATATCCTCCATTTTGACATGTGGTTATCATGATAGACTTGGGAGATACTCTTCTTTTTTTAATTTTAACTGGAGAAAGCTATACTCATTTTAAATGAGTTTGTGAAATATACCTTATATATTTCAGGTATCTATGTTTCCCACTAAGCTTAAAAATAATTAAAATATTTGAAAATATTGTAGAAATCATTATATTTTAATGACACTGTTTTAAAAGAGTATATAGAGTAAATTTCTAAAATATATGAAAATGGGTGATGGGCACTGAGGAGGGCACTTGTTGGAATGAGCACTTGGGTGTTATATGTAAGCAAAGAATCATGGGAATCTATGACCAAAACCAAGAGCACACTGCATACACTGTGTGTTAACCAACTTGACAATAAATTATATTAGAAATAAACAAATAAAATACTGAAACATGAATATATTAATTACAGAATCTATAACATTTGTATTTTAATTATGTGCCTTTTCTATACTTTTAGGTAAGTATGTTTAGTTCCAGGAAGAAAAAGATTTTTTTCTTTTTGCTAGATAATTTTTAGGAAAATATTATAAGTTCTTTTTGAACCATCATCATCTCTTATTTTTTGTATGTTATTTTTTCCTCTTGTGTATGTGTGTGTTTGTAGAAATGTGTTGAATTACTCTAAATGTTTAATTATAAATTTATCCTGAAAAGTGCACAGATAATAAACTTTCATGAAAAATGGTTTGCTCTTGTTAGTCTAGAAGCCAAAGTGGTCCCAACTGAGTCATAGTTAAACCAAGGTGTAAAGAAAATGGGCTACTCATTACAAAACATCACTTAAATAACCATTTCCTATTATTATACATTTTAGTATTATATTTATACTTCTTTATAGTACCCAGAGCACCTAGCACAATGCTGGGTACACAGCATATACCAATTAAGTTTTTATTCATTGATTACAGGATAAATCTGCATTAGACTGCTTAAGAAGTTGTTGTAAGGAAGCTGGGAATAGATAAAAGCAGTTTGTAAAAGATATAAGTACAACTCAATAAAAAATATCATTATAGAAATGATAGTCCTGGTAGAATGTTACAGAAAATAAAAAAGTCATTCTTTATCTTTCCTCTTTATGTAATGTGATGCCTTATTTTTTTTAAATATTAGGCCACTGATAATTGAAAAAGTCCAGTATCTCACAAGACAGAATTTTGAGCCACCATCATAATGGCTACATTAATGATCTTATCTATCTTTTTTGTTAGTTTGAATTAACCATAAATAATTTTTAACAGTGCCTACATTGTGTTTGGAAGGGTAATATATAATGCTTCAGTGATGTTTTAATGGGATCTTATGACACCACTTCAGGGAAATGCTTAACTTCATATGTAACCATGGTTTATTACTCATTGAGATATGAAACTTCTCAGCCATTCTGGAATCCATAGTCCTCTAAAAATCAGGGTAATTGAAAGATTGATGTACCAAACTATTTATAAATATATGTGTATGCTGAAAATTTTTAAATCAATATTCAGATTTATAAATAGACCAGGTAAATGTGTCCCCACACGTTAGGGCTTAGGAATAAACTACTGAGGTAATAAAATTAAAGTTAGGCTTATTAGGCTAAAATAAAAATTGCTGCTGCATTGGAGTGCCTGGGTGGCTCAGTCGGTTCAGCATATGACTTCAGCTCAGGTCATGGTCATGCAGTTCATGAGTTCGATCCCCGTGTCAGGCTCTGTGCTAACAAACAGTTCAGAACCTGGAGCCTGCTTCAGATTCTGTCTCTCTCTCTCCTCCCTTCCCCTGCTCATGCTCTGCCTCTCTCTCTCAATAAATAAATAAATAAATGTTAAAAAAATTTAAAAATCAATAAATTGATGCTGCATTATGTGAAAATCTTAACTGAACTATATAAAAAATTAAAATTTGTCTAAGTACTTGCACTGTGCTGCTTATCTTTGTAGGATGAAACACATTTAAAAAATATGTTACTTTTGCAACTAAAGTGACTGATTGTAATTCTAATCTGAGAGTCCTGGAAACTCTGCTTAACATTTCTCACTACTTAATAACTATTTATAAATGTTAAGTATATCATTAAATTATTCTTTCCTTTTTATATGTAGAAAGATTTTTTTTTACTTTAAATATCTAAAATATGGTGTAAGAGTCAGCCACTGTGTGCATGAAACATCATGAATAAAGAAAAGAAAGATAATGACATAAAGCTAACTCCTATTATTGAGGCTTTAGTATGGGATCTAAAAATGTTTATTCAGTAAATGTTTAAGAACCATATATGTTTTGATTCTGAGCTTGCACCTGAATTTACAGATATAGACGTCCCATTGTTTTCATTTAAATAGTTCACAGTTTGCCACAGGAGAGAGACAGTTAAACAGTAAGTCAGGTATGTAACGGAGTGAGAGAAGTCTCAGAACATATGGGAAACTTTATTGTTTTACATTGGTAAAAAAATAGGTAAAATTTCATTTTAGAGGATCTTTAAAACATCTTGAACACTAAAATATTTTTTAAAAAATACACACCTTTCCAAGAAAGGATTGTTATGCTCTGTCAAATTTAGTAACACCTTTCTAAACATTTAAGGGTGTCTTCTTACTTATGTTCCTGCCTTCTCGCTAGACGATATTTAACTGTTGGATTTGCTGAACTAAATTTTAAATTTATAGACAAGTGTTTTTTTGGGGGGGCTCTGTTAAACACCTATTTTCCCCACCATGAGAATCCATAAAATAGAACTTGTTGAGGCAAAAGAATGCATAGTAGCCAATAGAGGAATAGCTTTTATATGTTTTTTTTCCTCCCAGACACCAAGGGGGGAGAATACCATCTATGAAATACACATACTTATAGGATGTGAACAGCAGCATTCAAATCCCTAGTTGAATGTGTACAATTTTTTAGTTTTGATTAATGATACTGTATTATCAGAAGTAGAAACAGCATTAGAAATATGGCATGAAGAAGCAGTCATGTAGAAAGTTGGCAAGGGACACCACCCTGAAATTCCTCATTCCTGAAAAGTATGGAGGAAGAAATTTAAACTTGTTACTGTCCTTGTATTAACGGTCACACAGGATGAGAGGAGTTTGGAGAATGTAGGCTTAGAGCGACTATTGCAGTATGGAGCAAAAGTACGTACATCAGAGAAACAGCACACTGCTGTGAGAAGTAGCTAAATCTCAAGATTAGAAAGAACGTTTTTCAGTGTCAGTTGCCAATACCCGTCCACGTGAAACTTCAAAGTCTAGACAAGAAGCTAGAGTAGCATTTTGATTAAGTAAGGCTATGACTGAAACCATGTCAGAGTAGGCACTTCAGGGGACTATATTTTTTAATCCTTTTTGTATTATTTTTCCCAATAGCAGAATTGCATTCTCAGGGAAAGGACGAGGATTTGGAAGAGGTAAAACTTCCCCATCCCTTCTGGCATTATCAATTATCTTGGAGAGAGAAGTGGGTGGCAGTGGGCATTAAAGGAGAACTTGGAAATGAATAAGGGATTAAATTTTAATATGACTAGGATAAGACAATTGAAATGAGACAACTTTCATATCTAAAAATTATTGAAATTGTGGAATTTAACTGAGATGATTTTAAAAAATTTTTTCATTCATTATTTTTGAGAGAGAGGGAGAGAGACTGAGAGCAAGCAGGGAAGGGACAGAGAGAGAGGGAGACACAGAATCGGAAGCAGGCTCCAGGCTCTGAGCACTCAGGACGGAGCCTGACATGGGGCTCAAACTCACAGACCACGAGATCATGACCTGAGCTGTAGTCGGCCATCCAACCAACTGAGCCACCCAGGCGCCCCTAACTGAGATGTTAAGGGACACCTATCCCTAGGAAGAAATCAAGAATTGAACTGAAAACAGTTAATAGCACTTCTTGGAAAAAATCAAATTATCTCATGTTTATAACCCAAGACTTGAGATCTTTCACTAATCTGAGTTATAGATATTAACAAGACACCTTATTGTTTAATGAAATATATTGAAATTTTAGGTTAAAACCCTAACAACATATTTCAAATACACCATTTTACAACCAGTATGATTTAAATATTTCTAACGTCAAAATCATTCCTGTGAGCAAATACTTGGGATAAAATTTCAACAAAGGCAGTTGTAATTATCCAAAGACAAAGCATTTACTTATAATCAAATCAAATTATAATCAAATGTGTTATTCATATATTAATTTAACAACTGAACATGTATAACTTTTAGTAACTTTCTAGATACTAGGAATATCACAGTAAAAAAAAACCAACGCTTTTCTTGTGGAGTTTATATCTGAATGGTGTGGAGAGAAAGAAAAACAAAATAAAGAAGTAAATATATATAATGTCAGATGGTGATAAGTGCTGGGCAGAAAAATTAAGGAAGGAAAATAGAATATGACATTTCAGGTCTGATTTTTGAGGATACATTGGTCAGGAAATATTTCACTAATATGACATTTCTGCAGAGACCTGAAGAAAGTGATACATTTCAAGATTTTAGGTTTTTCTCTTTTCCAAAAGCACAACTCAAACCATCACTTCAAAACATTTCTTAAAAATTTCAAGCTTAAGCTTGGTCTCCAAAAAACATGTGCCCATAAAAGAATATCATAGTTTCTTTCACAATTATGGTTATCCTCAAGGGGAATTTTTCAATGTTGCCTACAACTATCTTTCCTATATAAAGATACCATAACACTGTAGTAAGATTTTTCCACAATGGTGGTTGTTTTATAATTTTGCAAATTCAAAAAACATAGTATAAATGGACTCATGCAATGTATAACATTTTGAGATTGACTTCTTCACTCAGCATAATTTCCTGGAGATTCATTCAAGTTGTATGTCTATTTTTTTTCATTACTGAGTAGTATTCCATGGTATGGATATACCACAGCTTGTTTAACCATTCACTTGTTTAGGGATTTTGGACTAATTTCTATTTTTGGATATTAGGGATATAACTTTTATGAAGATTTGTGTAGAGATATTTTTTGTAAAAATAAGTTTTCATTCTTCTGGGATAAGTTCCAAGAGTTCAACTGCTGGGTTGTATGGCAATTACATGTTTTATTTCATAAGTAACTGCAAAATTATTCTCCAGAAAATGCTATACCATATTACATTCCCACCAACAATGTATGAGCAATCCACTTTCTCTGAATTCTCATCAGCATTTAGAATTTACATTGTCATTATCTCTCTGTATCTATCTATCTATCTATCATCTATCATCTATCTCTATATCTACCTATGTATGTATTAATATCTCATTGTGGTTTTATTTTTAATTCTCATGATGGTTAATGAAGTTGAACATATTTTTATGTGTTTATTTGCCATCTATTTATCCTGTTCAGTAAATGTCTGTCCATGTCTTTTGCCTGTTTTCCAATTGGATTGTTAATATTTGTAACTATTTTATTGGTAAAATTTATTGAGATCAAATTCAGTTAACATAAAATTAACCATTTTGAAGTGTACAATATAATACATTTACAATGTTGTACAATCACTCCCTTTATCTACTTTCGACCATTTTCATGTCCCAAAAAGAAAACCCCATGCTCATTAAGCAGTCACTCCCAATTTCCCTCTCCCACCATCCCCTAGCAACTACTAACCAACTTTCTGTCTCTATATATTTGAATATCCTGAAAACTTTATACCAGTGGAATAATGCAATAGCTGGTCTTTTGAGTTTGGCATCTTTTACTTGTCATAATATTTTTGAGGTCCATCCATGTTATAACATACTTTATCTTTAGGGGTAGAATTGTTGAATGATATATTTTGTTTGCATTTTTGAGGAACTAAAAAACTGTTTTCTATAGCAGCTCAACCATGTACATTCTCAGCAACAATGAAGGGTTCTAATTCTTCTGCATGCTTACCAACGATTGATGTACTTTCTTTTTTAATTATAAGCAACCTAGAGTTTGAAGTGATATCTTTTTGTGGTTTTGATTTGCATTTCTATCATGACTAATGTCGAGCATCTTTTCACATGTTCACCATTCATATATTTTCTTTGAAAAAATGTCTGTTCAAGATCTTTGCCCATTTTACTTGGGTTGCTTGCCTTTTTAGTGTTGAATTTTAAGGGTTTTTATATATTATAAATTTTAGAAACTAGACCTTTATCAGATATATAATTTACAAGTATTTTCTCCCATTCTATAGGATATCTTCATTTCATGATTTCCTTGATGCATAGAATTCTTTAGTAATGATAGATCTAATTTGTCCATATTTTTCCCCTTTGTTCCTTTTGCTTTTGGTGTCTTATCTAGAATCCATTGCAAATCTGTGGTCATACAAATTTGCCCCTATGGGTCTTTAAGAGTTTTATAGTTTTAGCTATTACATTTAGGTCTTTGTTCCATATTGATTTAATTTTTAAATATGGTTTGAGAAGTGCTTGGGTGATTCAGTTGGTTAAGCATCCAACTTTGGTTGGGGTCATGATCTCACAGTTAATGACTTCAAGCCCCTCATAGTGTGGAGCATGCTTGATATTCTCTCTTTCTCCCTCTCTCTCTGTGCCCCTCCTTCACTTGCTATTTCCTTTCTCTCTCTCTCAAAATAAATAAATAAATAAATGAATAAATAAATAAATAAATAAATAAAGTGTGAGATAGCAGTCCAACTTCGTTACTTAGTATGTGAATATCCAGTTATACCAAGAGAATATTCTATCTAAAATCATTTGATAAAGGAAGTATTAGCTTATTTCTGTACTCTCAATTATATTCCATTGAGTTATATATCCATTTTTTGCCAGTTCCATACTATTTTGATTCCCATAGCTTTGTACAATATTTTAAAATCAGAAAGTATGAATCCTACAAGTTTGTTTTTCTTATGCAAGATTGTTTTTGCTATTCTTTATGAAATTTAGGATCAACTTTTGTATTTTTGCAAAACAGATCATTGTCATTTTGATAGGTATTGCATTGAGTCTGCAGATTGTTTTCTACAACAGTATTAGTCTTCTAGTTAAGAACATGGGGTGACTTTTCATTTGTATAGATATTTAATTTCTTTTAGCAATTTTTTAAATAATTTTCAATGTGCATACCTTGTATTTCTATAGTTAAATGTGTTGCTAAGTATTATTTTGATGCTATTGTGCATGAATTTTCTCTTAATTTTATTTTCAGATTCTTTTTTGTAATGTATAGAAATATAACTTATTTTTTTGCAATGATATTGTTTCATCCAGAATTTCTGAATTATTTTTATTGACTATATTAGTATTTTCATGGATTCTTTAGGATTTTCTATCTTTAAAATTATGCTATATGAAAAAATAGATTCTTTCTACTCATCCTTTCCAATTTTATTTTATTTCTTTTATTTCTTTTTCTTGACTAATTTCTCTGGCTAGAACTCCCAGCACAATAGTTAAATAGAAATACTTAAAGTGAGCATACCTGTTTTGTATTCTTTCTTATCTTAACAGCTAAGCTATCAATTTTCATTGTGGATGTTAATGTTAGCTGCATATTTTTCATTAATTTTCTACATCAAGTTGAGAAAGTTCCTTTTTATTCCTTTTTTTTGTTAAGTAATTTTATCATGAAAATGTGCAGGATTTTCTCAAGTGTTTTTTCTGCATGAACTGAGATGAAAATATGTATTTTTCCTTCCTTTTATTGATGTGGTTTATTACATTGATTGATACTTCTATGTTGACATTGACTGATACTTCTATGTTGGAATTTCCATTGATTCCTGAGATAAATTCTACTTGATCTTTGCAGATAATCCTCTTCATATGATGCTGGTTTCACTTTGCTAGTTTTTTTGTGGAGAATTTTTTCATCTATAGTCATAAGGTATATTTATCTATTACTTTTTCTTGTGATATTTATATCTGGATTTGGTATCAGGGTAATTCTTGCCTCATAAAAGCAGTTAGGAAGTGTCCCCTCTTGTCTTGTTCAACTTGGGCTGCCATAATAAAATACCATAGACTGGGTAGCTTAAAAAAACAAATTTATTTCTCACAGTTCTCATGGCTGGAAGTCCAAGATCAGGGTAGCAGCATGATCTGGTTCTGGTGAAAGTTCTTTTCTTGGCTTTCAGATGGTTACCTTCTCTGTGTGTGTTCACATGATCTCTATTTTGTTCATACATGGTGGGAGACAGCAAGCAATTTGGTATCTCTTATTATAAGAGATACTAATACCATCATGCGTGTTCTATACTTATGACCTCATGTAATCTTAATTACCTCCCAAAAGTCCCATTTCCCAATACCTCACATTGGGGTTTAGGACTTTAACATAAATTTGGGGAAGACAAACATTCAGCCCATAACCCTACTTTTTATATTTTTTGGAAGAGTTTGAAAATTATTGGTGTTAATTCTTTAAATATTTGATAGAATTCAGTGTAGTGACCTGACTCTGGATTTTTCTTTATTGGGAAGAATTTTATTACTGATTCAATGTATTTGTAATAGGCCTGGTAATATTTTCTATTTCTTCTTGTATCTCTTTTTGTAGTTTGTGTGTTTCTAGTGAATTGTCTATTTCAAAAATGATATCTAATTTTTGGCTTAGAATTATTAATAGTATCCTTTCATAAACATTTTTGTTTCTGTAAGTTCTATAATAATATCCCCATTTTAACTTCTGGTTTTAGTAATTTGTATCTTCTCTATTTTTTAAAGTACTCTAACTAAAGTTTTATCAATTTTGTTTCTCATTTAACATAATTAACGTTTGTTTTTGTTGATTTTCTCTATTGTTTTTCTCTTCTCTATTTATTTAATCTACCCTATAACTTTTATTGTGTTCTTGTTTCTGTTAGTTTTACATTTAATTTGCTCTTATTTTTTAAGTTCCTTGTGGTATAAAGTTATATTATTGATTTGGGATCTTTTTCTATTTTAGTGTAGGTATTTAGTACTATAAATTTCCCTCTGAATACTGCCTTTGTGGCAACCCATAAGATATATTACGTTCTATTTTCATTTCCATTTATCTTAAGGTGTTTTTTTAATTTTGCACGCAGTTTATTCCTTGACCCACTGGTTATCTAAGTGTTTTTTTTTTTCATTTGCACATATTTGTGATTTATCCAGTTTTATTCTGTTGTTAATTTCTGGTTTCATTTTATCATGGTGAAAGAAGACACTCTGTATGGTTTCATTCTTTTTTAAAGTTATTGAAACTTGTTGTATAACGTAGAATGTGGTCTATCCTTGAGAATTTCATGTTAATTGACAAGAAATATTTATTATCTTGGATGAGGTGACTTGTTTTGTATAAGCCTGTAGGTCTAGTTAGTTTATAGTATTATTTACATCCTCTATTTACTTAGTGATCTTCTGTTTAGTTGTTGAATGGAGTATTGAAAGCAGGGCACTGAATTCTCCAGTTTTATTGTAGACCTATATCTCCCTTTAATTCTATCAATTTCTGTTTTATGTATTTTGGGGCTCTGTTGTTTTATGTGTTTATAATTGCTACGTCTTCCGGATTGATCCTTTTATTAATAATATCAATACTTTCTTTGTCTTCTGTAATATTTTTGTCATAAAATCTATTTTATATGATATTAGTATAGCTATTCTAGAAATCTTTTACTAACTACATGGAATATTTTTTCCTCATTCTTTGTCTTTGGATGTAAAATAAGTCTGTTGTAGAAAACATGTAGTTGGCTCATGTATGTTTTAATCCACTCTGCATGTCTCAGCCTTTTAATCGGATACTTTAATCCATTTATATTTTAGATAACTGTTTATAAAGAAGAATGTAATTCTGCCATTTTCCTATTTGTTTTCCTTTTCCAAAGTTTTTATTTAAATTCCAGTTAGTTAAGATACAATGCAACATTAGTTACAGGTATACAGTCTAGTGATTCATTGCTTACATATAATACCCAGTGCTCATCACAAGTGCCCTCCTTAATACCCATCTCCTCACCCACCTCCCCTCCAGTAACCCTCAGTGTTTTCTTTATAGTTAAGAGTCTATTTTCTGGTTTGTATCTCTTTTTTTCCTCTATGTTCATCTGTTTTGTTTCTTAAATTCCACATGTGAGTGAAATCATATGGTATTTGTCTTTCTCTGACTTATTTTGATTAACATAATACTCTCCAGCTCCATCCATGTAATTGTAAACAGCAAGATTTCATTCTTTTTTGTGGCTGAGTAATGTTATATTGTATATATATAGCACATCTAGTTGTTTTCTATATGTCATATCTTTTATGCTTTTCAATTTATCCATTAATGCTTTGCTTTGTGATTATTATTATTCTATAATGGATTCACTTTCTTTTTCTGTATATTTGCTTAGGGATTACCTTGAGAATGAAATACCATCTGAACTTTACAATATCCCAGTTTTACTCAATAGCAACTTTCTTCCAGTACTGTATAAAATAGCTCTTTTACAGCTCTATCCCTCCTCATGTTATAACAATTTACATTTTCACACAGTATGTGCCTATTAATGCACATTCATACTTGTTTTATGAATTTGTCATTTAAAAAGAGGATGCATACCAAAAATATAATAATATCATCTTTTATATTTAGCTATGTGACTATTTTTTTTACCATTGTTCTTTATTTCCTTTATGGCTTAAGGATGCTGTCTAGAGTCCTTCCATTTCAACCTGAAAAATACCTTTTAGCATTTCCTTTATGTGGCTCTACTAGTGATTTGTTTATCTGTGAATGTGCTAATTCCTCCTCTGGGTTTAAAGGGTAGGTTTGAAACACATAGAACTCTTTGTTGACATTTTTATTGCATTTTAAATAAATATTTCATCCCACTGCCTTAGGGCTTCCATGGATTGTTAAAAGAAACTTACTGTTAATCTTATTGAGGGGCCCATGTATATAACAAGTAGCTTCTGTCTACTGGTTTCAAGATTCATTGTCTTTTAGACTCCACATGTTTGTATTTTTTTTCCAGTTTTTTTCTTGTGATTTATTTCTAGTTTCCTACCACTGTGGTCAGAAAAGGTGCATGATATGATTTCAAGCTTCTTAAATTTATTAAGGCTTGTTTTATGGCCTAATATGTGATCTATTCTGGACAAAGTTGCATGTGCACTTGAAAAGAATGTGTATTCTATTGTCTTTAGATGGAGTGTTCTGTATATATCTTTTATGTCCATCTGGTCCAAAGTATCATACAAAGATGTTGTTTCCTTACTGATTTCCCATCTAGATAATCTATCCATTCATGTAAGTGGAATGTTTATGTCTTCTACTATTAATGTATTACCATTGATTATCTCTCGTTATGTCAGTTAAAAACCAATGGGTCAATGAAGCAATCAAAGAAGAAATAAAAAGTATATGGAGACAGATGAAAATGAAAACATAATGATCTGCTGTGTCTCTGGGATACACTGAAAGCAGTTTTAAGAGGGAAGTATACAGCAATACAGGCTTACATCAAGAAACAAGAAAAAACAATCTGACCTTATACCTAAAGGATTAGAAAAAGAAAAAGCAAAGCTGAAGGTGAGTAGAAAAAAGGAAATAATAAAGATCAGAAGAGAAGTAAAGGACATAAACACTAAAAAACAATAGAAAAAATTAATGAAACCAAGAACTGGTTCTTTGAAGAGATGAATAAGTTTGTCAAATCTTTAACCAGACTGATTAAGAAAAAAGGAGAAAGGGCCCAAATAAATAAAATCAGAAATGAGAGAGAAGTAACAACTGAAACCACAGAAATAGAAAGGATTATAAGAGAATACTGTGAAAAATTATATGCCAACAAACGGAACAAATTAGAAGAAATGGATAAATTCCTAGAAACACACAATCTTCCAAAACTGAACCAAGAAGAAATAGGAAATCTGAATATACCAATTACAAGTGATCACATTCAATGAGTAATAAAAAAAACTACCAAAAATTAAAAATACACAATGAGATTGATTCACAAGTGAATTCTACCAGACACTTAAAGAAGAGTTAACACTTATTCTCCTCAAACTATTCCAAAAAATATAAGAAGGAAAGCTTCAAAATACATCTTTTGAGGTCAGAATTACCCTAATAACAAAACCAAAGACACTACAAAAATTTAAAACTACAGGCCAATATCCCTGATGAAAATATATGCCAAAATGCACAACAAAATATTAGCAAACAGCATACAACAATACATTAAAAATATCATTCACCACAGTCAGGTTGGATTTATTCCTAGGATGCAAGGATGGTTCAATATTTACAAATCAATCAATGTCATATACCACATAAACAAAACAAAGAATAAAAATCATATGATCATCTCAATAGATACAGAAAAAAAACATTTGACAAGATTCAACACCCATTCATGATTAAAACTCTCAGCAAAATGGGTTCACAGGAAGCATATCTTTTTTTTTTGAGAGAGAGAGAGGGCACAAGTGAGCAACGGGCAGAGTGAGAGAGAGAGAGGGAATAGAGAAGTGGGGCTCACCCAAACTGGGGCTTGAGATCACCTGAAGCAGGGCTTGAGCTCACCCAAAGTGGGGCTCATGCTCACCCAATGTGGGGCTTGTGTTAACCTGAAATGGGGTTTAGCTCACCTGATGTGGGACTCAAACTCACAAACTGTGAAATCTTGACCCAAGCCAAAGTCAGATACTTACCGACTGAGCTACCCAGGTGCCCCTAGAGGGAACATATCTTAAAGACACACAACTATCATCATCCTCAATGAGGAAAAACTGAGCTATCCTGTAATTCCATAAATAAGACAAAGATGTCCACTCTCACCACTTTTATTCAACATAATGTTAGAAAAACTAGCCACAGCAATCAGACAAGAAAAAAAAAGAGGCATCCATATTGGTAAAGAATGGCTTATACTGTCACTATTAACAGATGACCTGATACTATATATAGAAATTCCTAAAGATTCCATTGAAAAAACTACTAGAAGTAGTAAACAAATTCAGTAAAGTGCCAGGATACAAAACTGCCAGAAATTGGCAGCATTTCTATACACTAAACAATGAAGTAACAGAGAAATTAAAAAAAAAAACAAAACAACACTTACAATTGTACCAAAAAACCAACTAGGAATAGAGGTGAAAGACCTATACTCTGAAAACTATAAAACACTGATGAAAGAAATTGAAGATGACACAAATAGAAAGATGTTCCATGATCATGGATTAAAAGAATTAATATTGTTGAAATCTCTGTATTACACAATCTACACATTTAATACAATTCCTATAAAAATGCCAACATTTTTTTCACAGAAATAGAATAATACTAAAATTTTTATGAAACCACAGAAGACCCTGAATAGCCATAGCAATACTGATAAGGAAGAACAAATCTGGAAGTATCACAATTCCAGATTTTAATAAATACTACAAAGCTGTAGTAATCAAAACAGTATGGTTACTGGCTTGAGGTCAGAATTACTGATCTATGGTTCCATAGATCAATGGAATAGGGTAGAGACCCCATAAATAACACAACATTTATATGTTTGATTAATCTATGATGAGAGGCAATAATATACAATGGAGAAAAGACAGTCTCTTCAATAAATGGTGCTGGGAAAACTGGACTACATGTAAAAAAATGAAACTGGACTACTTTCTAACATCACACACAAAAATAAACTCAAAGTGTGTTAAATACCTAGACATCAGGCTTGAAACCATAAAAATCCTAGAAGAGAACACAGGCAATAATTTTTCTGACACCTACCATAGCAACATTTTTATAGATATATCTCCTAAGACAAGGGAAACAAAAGCAAGAATAAACTATCAGGACTATATCCAAATAAAAAGCTTATGCAAAACAAAGTAAACTACCAGCAAAGCAAAAAGACAACCTACTGATTGGGAGAACATATTTGCAAATGATATATCTGATAAGGGGTTAATATCCAAATTATATAAAGATCTCATATAACTCAACACCAAAACAATAAAAAATCCAGTGAAAAAATGGGCAGAGGACTTGAATAGACATTTTTCTAAAGAAGACATAGATATTGCCAATAGACATATGAAAAGATGTTTAATATCACTAGTCATCAGGGAAATGCAAATTAAAACCACAATGAGATATCACTTCACACCTGTTAGAATGACTAAAATCAAGAAGGCAAGAAACAATTAGTGTTTGCTAGTACGTGAAGGAAAAGAAACCCTTGTGCACTGTTGGTGGTAATGTACATTAGTACAACACTGTAGAAAAAAATATGGATGTTCCTCAAAAATTAGAAATACCATGTGGCCCAGTAATCCCACTATTGGTATTTACCCAGGGAAAAAGCAAAACACAAGTGGAAAAGATGTATGCATCCCTATCTTTATTGCAGCATTATTTACAATAAATAAGACATGGAAGCCATCTAATAGACAAATGGATAAGAATATATATACACAAAAGAATATTACATGGCCATAAAACAAAACATGATATCATGCCATTTGAGACAAGATGGACAGACTAAGTATTATGCTAAGTGAAATAAGTCAGACTGAGAAAGACAAATACTATTTGATTTTACTCATGAATGGAATTTAAAAAATGAGTAACAAGAAGCAGAATCAGAACTATACATACAGAGAACAAACTGATAACAGGGAAAGAAGGTGGGGGATTGGGCAAAATGGGTGAAGGAGAGAGGGAGATACAGGCCTCCAGTCACAGAATAAGTTACAGGATAAAAAGAGAGCATAGTGAATACAGTTAATGATATTGTAATAGCAATTAGTGGGACAGATGGTAGCTATACTACTGGGGAACATAACATAATGTGTAAACTTATCAAATCACTAAGCAGTATACCTGACACTAATGTAACATTTTGTGTCAACCATGCTCCTCCCCCACCAAAATAATTCTTTGTCTTTACCTTTCAACAATTTGACTATAATGTATATTAGTATGGATCTCTTTGAATTTTTCTTTCTGTACAGTTTGTTGACCTTCTTGGCTATGTATATATTCATATTTTTCACTAAATTTGGGAGGTTCTTCACCATTATTTCTTGAAGTACATCATTTTCTCTCCTGTCTCTTTTAGTGACATATTTTGTTCCCTTGATCTCTTATGGTTTATTTACTTTTCTTTATTCTTTTTTCTTTCCTCTCCTCATTTTGGTTTTTTTTTTTGCTTTTATTTTTTTATTTTTTATTTTTTTCAATATATGAAGTTTATTATCAAATTGGTTTCCATACAACACCCAGTGCGCATCCCAAAAGATGCCCTCTTCAATACCCATCACCTACCCTCCCCTCCCTCCCACCCCCCAGCAACCCTCAGTTTGTTCTCAGTTTTTAAGAGTCTCTTATGCTTTGGCTCTCTCCCACTCTAACCTCTTTTTTTTTCCTTCCCCTCCCCCATGGGTTTCTGTCAAGTTTCTCAGGATCCACCTAAGAGTGAAAACATATGGTATCTGTCTTTCTCTGGATGGCTTATTTCACTTAGCATCACACTCTCCAGTTCCATCCACGTTGTTACAAAGGGCCATATTTCATTCTTTCTCATTGCCACGTAGTACTCCATTGTGTATATAAACCACAATTTCTTTATCCATTCATCAGTTGGTGGACATTTAGGCTCTTTCCATAATTTGGCTATTGTTGAAAGTGCTGCTATAAACATTGGGGTACAAGTGTCTCTATGCATCAGTACTCCTGTATCCCTTGGGTAAATTCTTAGCAGTGTTACTGCTGGGTCATAGGGTAGGTCTATTTTTAATTTTTTGAGGAATCTCCACACTGTTTTCCAGAGTGGCTACACCAGTTTGCATTCCCACGAACAGTGCAAGAGGGTTCCCGTTTCTCCACATCCTCTCCAGCATCTATAGTCTCCTGATTTGTTGGTTTTGGCCACTCTGGCGTGATCCTCTCCTCATTTTGGATAATCTCAATTGACCTATCTTAAAGTTCACTAATTCTTTCTTCTATGTGCTTCAATTACCTGTTGAACTTTTTGAGTGAATATTTATTTCATTGCAGTTATGGCACTTTTCAGCTCCAAAATTTCTATTTGGTTTCTTTTTATTATTTTATCTCTTTTTGATATTCTGAATTTTGGCAAGACATTATTCTTCTGGTTACCTTTATTTCCTTGTCAAAGTTTTCCTTATCTATAAGACCATATTCAAGACAGTTTCAACACAAATTCTATTAATACTCTAATTTTGTATTGTTCATCCATACTTTTTACTTCTTCACATGCCTTGTAATTTATGTTGAAACATGGGCATTTTGAATATTATAATGTGGAAACCAGAAATCAGATTCTCTCCCTTACTCAGGGTTGGTTGTTTCTCCTTACAGACTGTTGTTTATTTTGTTGTTGCTTATTTACTGTCTTTCTACTTTTGTAAACTCTGTATTATTTGCTGTGAATTGCCACTGGAGTCTTTTTCATTCCGCATTTGGTCAAGTAGTGTTTTAGCACAATTTCGTTAAAACCTAGAGCAAAACAAACAAAAGAAAAAGAAAGTAATCCCCTCCTAATGTTTACAGATTGGTTCTGTGTTAGCAGCTTCTTCAATGCTTAGCCAGTCTATTTACAATTCTGCTTTGCCCTTCACTTCTTGCTTTCACAAAGCCTGAAGTCTACCCAGAAGTTAAAGGGTAGGGTCTTCTCTATTTGTTCAGTATTTGTCCAGCCTTGAACATGTACATTGTCCAGCCTTAGGCATGAGAATTTACTCTAAATTCTGTACATGCTGATATATTTTTTTTAATTTTTATTTATTTTGAGAGAAAGAGGTGGGGGTGGAGGGAAAGAGAGAGAGTCACAATCAGGCTCTGCACTATCACTGATAGTGATAGGGCTCAATATCATGAACTGTGAGATCATGACCTGAGCAGAAATCAAGAGTCAGACACTCAAACAACTGAGCCATTCAGGCAAACCATGTACATGGAGAGTTTAAAAGTCCATTCACCACAATGAAGTACCAGCTTACAACCTCTAGGTTGACTGTAATATAAAAAGATGGAAAAATAACAAATTTTAGTGAGGATATGGAGATACTGGGCTCATCATTCATTATCGATGAGAATGTAAAATGGTGCATCACTGTGGAAAAGTTTGGCAGGAACCAATAGTTCCACTCCTAGATATATGCTTAAAAGGACAGAAAACATGTATTCTAATAAATACATGTACACACATTGTTCATAGCAGCATTATTCACAATTACAAAAGTTGGAAACAGTGTCAAATGCCCATCAACAGAAGAATGGATAAACAAATTATTGTATACATATACAATGGAATGTTTTCCAGCCATAAAATGGAAGAAGTACTAATAAATGCTACTACTTGGATAAACCTTGATTTTTTGTTAGAGTTTAGATAGTGGAGTAGTAGTGGGACCCTATGCTTGCCTCCTCCCTTGAACACAGCTAGGTAGATATCAAATCATTCTGAACACCCAAGAAATCTATCTGAGGACTGAGAGAACAAACTACACAATTAGAGGAAGAAAAGAGGCCACATCATGGAAGGTAGGAGGTGTGGAGATGTGATTTGGGGGAGAAAAGAATCTTGAATTCTGAGGAGGGGAAGGAGCCCTGGATAAACCTTGAACACATTAAGCTAAGTGAAAGAAGCCAGACACAAAAACATCACATTGTTTGATTCCACTCATAGTTAATACTCAGAATAGGTAAGTCCATAGAAACAAAACATGGGATTGGTAATATTGTTTTGGAACTAGATGAAGGTGCTCGCTCATGAAAATGTGTTTTTATTAAGTACCACTTAGTTTTTTACTTTGAAATGTTAATTTTATATTATGTGTATTTCACCCCCATTAAAAATATCCTTTATTCTTCCATGTATCTTCCTTTCCAACCACGTACTTCTTAGGTTTTACATTTTATATATGGCTAAACCTTAATGTTGTCCTATGGCCTAAGATTGTAGCAGCCAACAACTGTCACTTTAAATGTTTTCAGCAAATGCTTCCCAGGAGGCTATTCAAGCCTGAGGAAAGCTCTGCATCAGGTTAAATAAAGGGAAGCCATTGCACTAGTTTTATAGGGAGCCACCATATGGGTTAAAATACAGAACCACAATTATTTGAAAATAATGGTTGTATTTCTCTTTCTGGTACCACCAATCAGATCAGGGGTACAGAGTGAGGTCTTCCTGGCCACCACCAATCTTGGAAATGGAAAATTGTAGGTAGGAAATTTAAAATGCCATAGCTCTTTCTTACCACAAGGCAACAGCTTCTTCATTAAGCCTTTCTCTAGTTATATATTTTAGCTAGATTCCAGAGTACCAAAAATGTTCATTTTTCAGTGTTTACTAGCTTATTAATTGTTTCTATGGAAGGACAGAACGCTGGAATTCCCCACTTCACCACTTTTTGTATGAAATAATCATTGATAGTTCTTTATACATGTTATTTACTAGTCTATTTTCTGATATACTGTTTACAAATATTTTCCCTCAGTTTGTAGTGTGTCTTTATCTCCTTTTCATATGGCTTTTCAGAGAGCAAAAGTTATTACTATTAACGAGGTCCAATTTATCAGATTTTCTTTTTAGAGATTATGGTTTTGATGAAGCCTTGAACTTTTTGACTAACCCTAGGTTCCCCAAATTTTGTTTTTGTTCTAAAATTTTATAACGTCGCATTTTATATTTAAGTCAGTGATACAATTTGAGTACAAATTTAAGTCGATGATACCATATGAATACAAATTTTTGGTTCATACTCAAAAAATCAGCATTCTATTTCTGGGTCCTCCATTTTGTTCCATTTATCTATCGATATCTTCCTTTGCTAACATGCTATCTTGATTACTATAGCTGTATATGAAGCTTTAATATCAGGTAAAGTAATTTTCCCATGTTATTCTTTTAAATATGTTTTATCTATTCTAGGGCTTGTGCTTTTTCATATATTTTTTAAAAGCTTGTTTACATCTACAAAACACCATTCTGAATCATTTTTATATGAAATACATTAAACCTATAGGGCAATTTGGGGTAAATTGTCATCTTAACTATGTTGTCTCTTATAATCCATGAACACAGTGTGTCTATTTATTTAAAGTCTATTTAACCATTTTCAGGATAAAGCTATAGTACATGATTTAACTGTATACCTAAGTATCTCATTTTCTTTGGACTGGTTGCAAATTATATTGATTTAACTTTGGACTCTTTACATTCATTTTTATTATATATAAATGTGATGGATTTTGTGTGTTATATCCTGGGACACTGTTGAATTCACTTACTAATTTTAGTATTTTGCAGATTATTTGTTATTTTTTATGTTGACAATCATGTCATCTGCAAACAGAGATAGTCTTATTTTATCATTTTAAATTTGTATCCCTTTTATTTATTTGTTGTTGCATTATTGAAGTGGCTAGAATTTCCAATATTTTGTTGACTGAAAGTGGTGAAAGCACCCATCTTTGCCTCATTCATGAGGGAAAACATGTCAGTCTTTCACATTTATATATGTTGTTAGCTGTAAGTTATGTAGATGCTCTATCACACTGAAGTAATTTCCTCTCATTCTAACTTGGTGAGAGTTTTTATTATGAATGGGTGTTGGACTTTGTCAAATGTTCAGCTATACCTATTGAAATAGTCATATAATTTACTTCTCTATAATGTTGATATGGTATACTACAATGTTTTTGAATTTTGAAGTAGATTTGCATACAGTAAATCTCTGTGGACACAGTATATAATATAAAAAAATAAAATGTTGACTACAGTGATTTAATATTTTGTGGAGGATTTTTGCATATAAGTACATGAGAGATAATGGTATTTAGTTTTCTTTCTTTTTTTTTGTATTCTTTGTCTATAATATTGACTTCATAAAATCAATTTGAAAGTGTTTACTCTCGTATTTACTGGAAAAGGTATGTAAATTTGTTGTTAATGTTTGAAATTCTGCAGTCAAACCTTCTTGCTCTTGGGGTTTCTTGTCCAAGAGGTTCTAAATTAAGAAATTAGTTTATTTATTAGTTATAGTGCTATTAAAATTACCTATTGTATCTTGGTTGAGTTTTGGTATTGTGTGGTTCTTAAGAAATTGGTCTGTCTCTTGTAAGTTGTATAAAATATGAACTTAAATTTAAAATAGCCCCCTTATTATTTTTTTAATGGCTGCAGGCTTTGTATTCATATTCTCTTTTTCAGTCTTTATATTAGTCCTTCTTGTCTTTTTTATTTCTTATTTTGCCATGTACATTTATTTACCTTAATTTCTCACTCAACACTACTTTATCTGTCCTCCATGTATTTAGATATTAAAATGCTTTTCCTTTACATTCAGTTGTATGTACTTAAAATAATTTTTTGTGATTTCGTCTTAGACTCATAGAGTATTTAGAAGTGAGTTGTTTCATTTCCAAGTGCTTTGATATTTCCTTGGTGTTTTTCTGTTACTGATTTCTAGTTTAATTATATTATGATAAGTTAACACACTGTTTGGTTTCAGTAGTTTTAAATTTGTTGAGACTGGTTTCATTGACCAGAATATGGTCTGTCTTTGTGAATGTCCCTCAGGTGCTTAGAAAAAATATGCCTTCTATTGATACTGTTTGGTGTGCTGTAGATAACATCAATTAGATCCTGTTGGTTGATGATTTAGTTCAGATTTTCTGTAATATTGCCAGTTTTCTAATAGTTCTATCGGTTGTCTAGAGGGGTTTTTTTTAGTCCTCAACTATAAACTTGGATTTCTCTATTTTTTCTTTCAGCTCCATCTGTGTCTGTTTCATATATTTTAAGTCTTTGTTGTTTGGTATGCTCACATTTAAGATTATTATATTTTCCTGGTGCATTGATTTTTTTTATCATTATGTAATGTCCCTTTTTGTCTCCACTAATATTCTCTATTCTGATGTTTATCTAGTATTAATATGGTGCTTATTTGATTAATTTTTGCATGATATATCTTTTTCCAACCTTTTACTTTTAACCTACCTATGGTTTTTATTTTGAAGTCATTTTCTTATTTTCTTTGTTCTTTGTTTCCTTAGATTACCTCTTCTTTATTCTTACCTTTCAAGGATTATTTTAATATATAATTTTAAGAATACTATCTGGATTTATTTTTGGAGATAACTGTGTAGTTTTCTTAGTAGTTGGTATAGATAATACAATATGATCTATCAAAGTCTATTCATAATAATATTATACCACTTAGGGTCAAATATGAAAACCTTACGTCCATTTAGGTCTTTTTATCTTCCTTGATTTTAAATATCATTTCCATGAGAATTAGTATGTAATTTGTATTTCAATCATCAAATATTATTTATATAATTTAGGAGGAAATTGAAAGTCTGTGTTATATAGACATATTTTAGCTTCTTTCATTGTTTCTTCCTTTCTGATGATCCAAGATTTTTTTTTTACCATTTTCTTTAGTTTTGAAGAACTTTCTTAAGCCAATATTTTAGGGTAGGGCTACTAGACACATTTTTTTTTTTTTTAGTTTGAGAATGCTTTTATTTTATCCCATTCCTAAAAGAGTTTGCCAGATGTCAAACTTCTAGTTGACAATTCTTTCCTTTCACTTCCTCTGGCCTGCATGGTTACAAAGGAGAAATGTTCTGTCATTGAAATTGATGTCCCCACATTGGTAATGCCTCATTTATCTCTGGCTGCTTTCAAGAATTTTTCTTTGTCTTTACTTTTAAAGATTTTAATTATGATTTTTTTTTTTTGGCGTGGATTTGTTTGGGCTTATCCTATGTGGGATTTGCTATTCTTTTGGATTAACAGGTCACTATGATTTTTAATATTTGGAAAGTTTTCATTATTTCCTCAAGTAGTATTTAAGCTTCATTCTCTTTCCTTTTCATCTGGGACTCTGATGGTATGAATATTTAGTCTATTGTTATTGTCCCACAAGTCTAAGGCTTTGTTTATTTTTTTCCAGTCTGGATTCTGTTTTTCAGAAAGGGTTAATTTTATTTTTCTGTCTTCAACTTCAATGATCCTATCTTATTTCATCTCTGCTCTACTATTAACCCCATCAAGCACATATTTTAAATTTCTGTTATTGCATTTCTCAGTTCTATAATTTTCTTTTACATCTTGTTATAACTTCTGTTTGCTTAGATTTTATACTTTTTCATTTGTTGCAAGAGAATTTATAATTGTTGAAGAATTTTATGGTGGCCTTTGAAACTCCTTTCAGAAAATTGTAACATCTGTTTCCTCTCGGTATGAGTATCAGTTGATTGTTCTTTCTCATCAAAGTTGTGATTTTCTTGGTTCTTAGTATGCTGAATGATTTTCAGTTATATCATAGATCTATGCCTATCATATTTGGAGACTCTAGGACCTACTTATATCTTATTTTAGCAGCTAGTCACCCTGTTTGGGTGCAGCATGTAGGTTTTATTCCACTTTTATGGGCTCCTCCAATAGAGTTCAATTTTTAGAGCGTTTGTGGTGTTATTTTGGCCTACTTAGTTTATCTGGTTCTTCTAGGCCTCCAACCGGTCCCTGCTGGTGTACCTAAGTGGGATGAAGGGGATTCCCTTAGTCATGTTGTTTGGTGTCTCTAATTGGGGATGGGATGTGGTGAGATACCCCTACCAATTCCCTCCTGTTGCCCTAGTCCTCTGGGCAGGAGAAGAGAGTCTTGGGCAGCTAAAGAAGAGATAAAAGAAGAGATAAAAGAAGTCAAATATAGTCAGGATGAAATTAAAAGTGTGATAACCGAGATGCAATCTCAAATGGGTGCCATGACGGCAAGGAGAGACAAAGCAGATTAGCACATTAACAATATAGAAGACAAAATTGTGGAGAATAATGAAGCAGAAAAAAAGTGGGAAAACAAAAGCAAAAGAGCACAATACAAGACTTAGAGAACTCAGTAACTTATTAAAATGGAGCAACATCCAAATCTTAGGAATCCCAGAAGATGAAGAGAGAAGAAAAGGGGCAGAAGTTTTATGTGAGCAAGTTACAGTGGAAAAGTCCTAATCTGGGGAAGGACACAGATATCAAAATCCAGGAAGCACAGAGAACTCTCATTAGATTCCACAAAACCTGACTATCACCAAGGCATATAATAGTAAGAGTCACAAAACACACAGACAAGGAAACAATTATGAAAGCAGCAAGGGGAAAAAAGTCCTTAACATATAAAGGAAGAGAGATCAGGTTCACAGCAGACCCATCCACAGAAACTTGGCAGGCCAGAAAGGAGTTGCAGGTTATATTCAAGGTGCTGAATCAAAAAAATATGCAGAGAAGAATTCTTTATCCAGCAAGGCTGTCATTCAAAATAGAAGGAGGGGAGCATCTGGGTGCCTCACTTGGTTGAGTGTCTTGCTTCGGCTCAGGTCATGATCTCACAGCAGGCTCTTTGCTGACAGCTCAGAGCCTGAAGCCTGCTTTGGATCCTGTGTCTCCATCTCACTCCACCCCTCCCCTGCTCATGCTCTGTCTCTTTCTGTCTCTCAAAAATAAATAAACATTAAAAACAATTTAATAGAAAGAGAGAGAAAGGGTTTCCCAGACAAACAGAAACTAAAGGAATTCGTGACCACTAAACCAGCCCTAGAAGAAATTTTAAGGGGGACACTTTGAGTGGAGAAAAGATGAAGCAAAACAAAAAAGATCAAATGCAACAAAGACTAGAAAGGACCAGAGAACAATACCAACTCTTCAGTGCAACACAATAGCACTGAATTCGTGTCTTTCAGTACTCACTCAAAATGTCAATGGACTGAATGTTCCAATCAAAAGACATAGAGTATCAGAATGGATAAGAAAAAAACCCATCTATATGCTTCTAACAAGAGACCCATTTTAGATCTAAAAACACCTGTAGATTGAAAGTATATGGATGGAGAGCCATCTATCATGCTAATGGTTGCCAAAAGAAAGCTGGAGTAGCCATACATATTTCAGAAAATCTAGATTTTAAAATAAAGACTGTAACAAGAGATGAAGAAGGGCATTATATTATAATTAAAGGGTCTATCCACCAAGAAGATTTAAAAATTGTAAATATTTATGCCCCCAACGTGAAACACCCAAATTTATAAATCAATTAATCACAAGCATGAAGAGATTTGTTGACAATAATACCATAATAGTAGGGGAATTTCAACACCCAACTTACAGCAATGAACAGATCATCTAAACAGAAAGCCAACAAGGAAACAATGGCTTTGAATGACACACTAGACCGAATGCACTTAATAGATATATTCAAAACATTTCATTCTAAAGCAGCATAATATACATTTTTCTTGAGTGTACATTGAACATTCTCCATAATAAATCACATACTGGGACACAAATCAGCCCTCAACAAGTACAAAAAGATCGAGATCATACCTTGGATATTTTCAGAACACAATGCTATGAAACTTGAAATCAACCACAAGAAAAAATTTGGAAAGATTATGAACACTATGAGATTAAAGAACATCTTACTAAAGAATGAAAGGGTTAACCAAGAAATTAAAGAGGAAATTAAAAAGTACATGAAAATGAAAACATGACAGCCCAAAACCTCTGGGATGCAGCAAAGGTGGTCATAAGAGGGAAGTATGTAGAAATCTAGGCATTCCCAAAGAAGAAAGAAAGGTCTCAAATATACAACTCAACACGTTTCTGGAAGCAAGGGAACCAAAAGCAAAAATGAATTACTGGGGCCTCATCAAGATAAAAAGCTTCTACACAGTGAAGTAAACAATCAGCAAAACTAAAAGGCAACCAACGGAATAGGAGAAGATATTTGCAAATGGCATATCAGATAAAGGGTTAATATCCAAATCTATAAAGAATTTATCAAACTCAACACCCCCAAAAACAAATAATCCAGTGAAAAAAATGGGCAAAAGACATGAATAGACACTTTTTCAAAGAAGTCATCCAGATGGCTAATGGGCATGTGAAAAAATGCTCAACATTGCTCATCATCAGAGAAATGAAAATCAAAACCACAATGAGATACCACCTCACACCTGTCAGAATGGCTAACATTAACAACTCAGGCCACAACAGATGTTGGCAAGGTGCAGAGAAAGAGGAACATTTTTGCATTGTTGGTGGTAACGCAATATGGTGCATCCACTCTGGAAAACAGTATGGAGGTTTCTCAGAGAAAGACAAATATATGATTTCACTTATATGTGGAATTTAAGATACAAAACAGATGAACATAAGGGAGGGAAAGCAAAAATAATATAAATACAGAGATGGAGGCTAACCATAAGAGACTCTTAAATACTGAGAAGCAATTGTGGGTTGCTAGAGAGGTTGAGTGGGGACATGGGCTAAATGGGTTATGGGCATTAAGGAAGACACTTGGAATGAGCACTGGGTGTTATAAGTGATGAATCACTAAATTATATTCCTGAAATCATTATTTTACCATATGTTAACTAACTTGGGTTTAAATTTTAAAAAGTGCATCCTCTTAACTTTGATCTGAAATGTAACATTTACCATTTATCCAATGTGTGTACAGGTCAGGAGAGGATTTCCAATTCTGATGTTTTTGGTTATATTGGTTGCTTCTACTGTATTACCTCATTTTGCTAATGATTATCATTTTAAAACTGGTATTGATATGTTATGATGATATTAAAATTGTATTATTGGAGATTTTTAACTGATTATTGATATGTTAATATGAATTTTCTTTTTATATTGATTTTATTGCCAGCAAATTTTCACAGTGTTCACGTTATTTCTAATAATATTATATGCATCATTTTGGATTGTCCTGTAAACATTTATTTACTTTTAAGTATAGACTTCATTCTTTTCTTCTAATATTTATGTTTTCTTCTTCCTTTGCCTTAATACCCTGTCATTGTTGAGGACCTCATGCATAATGTCATATACAATTGGTCATATCAGACATCCTTAACTCATTCCCAACTCTAAGGAAAGATTTTCAATAACAAATATTTAAGTATGGTGTTTGTTGTACATTTAACATACCTGTCCTTTACCTGCCTGGCTCAGTCAGTACAGCATGCAGCTTGATCTCAGGATCGTGGGTTCCAGCCCCACATTGACTATAGACATTAGTTGAAAAAAAGTTATTTCTGGTAGCATACCTATCCTTAATCAAGTAAACTGTTTACTTCTCTCCCTAATTTATCAAATGCATTTCTCAAATTACTAAAAAGTATCATATATTCTTATACTTTAATGTAATATTATATATTTATTTATTTTCCAATATTAAACCAAAATTGCATTTATTATGGAAACCCAACTTTGGTTTCTTGTGTGTATTGCTAAACTTATTTTATTTATGTTTTGGCTTAGGATAGTTTATCTACTAATATGTCATGATGTGAGATTGGCCTGAAATTTTTCCCATCTTAAATGTCTTTGATGAGTTTTGGTATTAATGTTATACTAGCTTATAAATAAGTTAGCAATTAGTCCCTATATCTCTAGTCTCTAGGAAACTTTAAGACTGTGATTATGGTTGAGCCACCTGCGTGATTCAGTCAATTAAGCAGCCGTCTTCAGTTCAGGTCATAATCTCAGAGTTTGTGGGTTTGAGCCCTGCATTGGGCTCTGTGATGACAGCTCAGAGCCTGGAGCCTGCTTCAGGTTCTGTGTCTCCTCCTCTCTCTGCCCCTCTCCCACTTGTGCTCTGTCTCCCTCTGTCTCTCAAAAATGAATAAACGTTAAAAAAAAAGTCTGTAATTATGTGTTTCCTAAATATTTGGTAGAACTAACTGGTGATGACAATTCAGTCTGAAATTTTGACTACTGCTCTATTCTTCAGTGATTATGGGATTATTCAGATTTCATATTTCTTCATGGGTCTGTTTTGATTATTTTCTAGATACTACTCTTTCCATAAAAATTTCAAATATATTATAATGAAGTTGTTTATAATGCCCACATATTATGTTTTCCAAAAAAAATAATTATAAAGCATTTCAAACCTTTACAAATATGTAGAACAGCATGATGAACTCCATACTGCCACTACCCACAGTCTAAGATTATCAAGATTTTGCCA
The DNA here is from genome assembly GCF_027475565.1 of Acinonyx jubatus. Lineage (NCBI taxonomy): Eukaryota > Metazoa > Chordata > Mammalia > Carnivora > Felidae > Acinonyx > Acinonyx jubatus. Next base: position 102,629,099 of record NC_069389.1, on the reverse strand, counting down.
ACTCATTGACCTTATTTTTATTTTATTTTCTTGCTTTTCTTCTGTCTTCTTTTTCTTGAAGAATTTCATGAAAGATTTCTGATATCATTTCATTCCTATATATTTTGTTAAGCATGTCTAAAAGTGTAAAATTGTATTTGTATAGCCTTTGTTTCCATAACACCTAACAATTTAACCATTATTTTTTGGTTGTATATAATACCCAGGTCATAATCTAATTTACACAATTTTCTCAAAATAGTATTTTTAATTTGAATTGTTTGAACTAAGATTCAAATTAGCTTTATAAAATGTAGTCAGTTGTGTCTTTTGTGTCTTATTTACTCTAAAGCAACCTTTACTTAATATCATTGGTTATTTTAAGAAAGAGCAGTTTGTTCTGTAGAATGAATCAACATTCTGGATAAATTTGGTTACTTCTTTATCATGTTGTTTAACTTGTGTCTCTATCCCTTCTATTTTAGATAAATTGCATGTAATTGATAAGGCTTGATTAGATTCAAATAGTGTTTGCTATCATCCTATTTTTTATGAGAACTTCCAGGCTTACATTGAATATTAATTGCTTTAAAACTGGAATATTTTTTTTTCTGAGTCCTTGGTCCTTGCTTCTTTTAGTGGGAAATTGTATTTAAAGATAATTATTTGTGATCCAGGATGCTTACTGTGAGTGTGTGTATAATATGAATATTATATGCACACTGTGACTATTATATGTATACATATAGTGTTATGGTAATAAAGTAATAGCTATAAAGTTATAATTATAGAGCTATAGTTATAGTGTTATGTTTATAGTTATATAGTTATAGAGTTACATTGTTACAAATATAGTTGGAATTATAGTTACATTTAGAGTACTATAGTAATACTGCTATAGTTACAGTGTTCACTAATAGTTACACTTATGTAGTTTTGTGTTATATTTTAGTTACCATGTTGCAATTTAGTTGTAATGTTATAGTTAGTAGAGTTACCATTATTAATTTGTAATGAAAGCCTTTTAATTATATTGATAACCATAATTTTAGTTTTATAAAGTTATAGCATTATTATAGCACTATGATTACAGTATGGAGTTATGATTATACTTACAGTGATAAACTATGGACACAGTATTACTTTTATAGTTACAAGTGATAGTGTTATAGATACAGAGTTATAGTATGTTGGCCATGATATACATACAGTGTTAGCACTGTAGTTATAGTGTTAGTATTATAATTATTATGGGCCTATTATATTGATGGTATTACAGTTATAATTGTAGTGTTATAATGCTATAGTTACAATATTATGGTCAGAATTAAATTGTTACAGTTTTATAGTTATAACTACTGCGATATAGTTGTAGAAGTTGGTTACAACTATATAGTAAAAGTTATAGAATCATAGTTACTGTTAAAAGTTTAGAGTTTTAGGGACACTTTGGTGCTCAGTGGGTTAAGCATCAGACTTGGGCTCAGGTCATGATCTTGTGGTCCGTGAGTTTGAGCCCTGCATCAGGCTTTGTGTTGACAGCTCAGAGCCTGGAGCTTGTTTCAGATGCTGTGTCTCCCTCTCTTTCTGCCCCTGCCCCACTCACACTCTCTCTCTTTCTCAAAAATCAGTAAACATTAAAAAAAATTAGACTTAAATTTCATAATCATAGTTATTAATAATTTAAGATTTGTTGTTACAGTTACAGTGTTAGAATGTTATGGTAGGGAGTTGTTTATATTCATAATTATCATCCTATAGTTGTAAGTGTAGTGCTAGTGTTACAGATATTATGCTATAGTTATAGTGTTAGTCTTATAGTGATACTGCTATAGTTGTGACTATAATGCTATAGTTGTACTGCTATAGTTATAATTATAGTTTTATGGTTTTGGTGATAGCCTGGTGGTTTTAATGATGGTGATTTCATCATAGTTACAATGTTATGGTTATGGTTATATTGTTTCAACCATTGTTAGTGTTATATAATTTAGTATTATAGTTATCAGGCTATGGTTATAGTGTAATAATTATAAAGTTTAATTATCAATTTATGTTTTTATTTATAATTTTTACTTCTAATGATGCATCATTATAATTATAATTATATAGTTATACTGTTATCATTATATATGTACTGTTATAATTTTATAGTTATACTGTTAAGGTTTCAGTCTTAATATTGTAGTGATTATGGTTTTGTTATAGTTACAATGTTATGGTTGTAGTTATATTGTTAAAGTTATACTGTTGCTGTTATGTTTTAGTATTATAGCACAATAGTAAGATTGCTATAAAATTGTAGTTACAATTATAAAATTATTGTGTTGTAGTATTGTAAAGTTACTGTTATAGGACTATAATTATATTCAGGTACTAAATAAGAGCTATAGTGCTGTCATATATTTACCATGCTATAGTTTTATATATAGTACTGTTGTACTTATAATGCTCCAATTTGATAATGCTATAACTATTATTAGAGTGATATTATAATTACAGAACTATAATTATTTTTACAGTGTTGGACGTATAATTGTTAGTGTTATAGTCACAGGGCTAATGTACTAGGTATAGAGATATTGTTATAATTATCATGCTGTGGTTATAGTGGCGGTATTATAGTTATAATGTTAAGTTTAAGTATAGCACTATTATATAACTTTAGTATTATAAGTATAGAAGTATAAATATTACTCTATAACACGAAAACTATGTTCTAATGTGAAAATTACAGATTATTATTGAAAAAATGGTAGTGTCATATTGACAATTATAATTGTCAGAGTTATGATTATATTCATAGAATTATAATTACAGGTCAGAGTTATAATTATATTCATAGAATTATAATTACAGGTATATTTTATAGCAGTAGTGATCATTCTATAATAATAAAGTGTAAAGGTAATATTCATGCTGGTATAATTATGGATATGATGCTATTGATATATCATGTTAATGTAATAAAGGTTAGTGTTATAGCTAAATTATGACATTATACTAATGGTCATATATATTGTATTATAGTTATAGTGTTATGGGAGGCATAATAGCTACAGTATGTTAGTTTTGGTGTTAAAAATGTTGCAAGAGTGATAGTAATATCTTAGTGATAGTGTTATGCAATAGAGATAGTGATAAGGGTATAACTTTAGTCTTTTGATCATAGCAATAGATTATGACTTTAGTTATAGAGTAATAGTTATGGAACCAAAGTTATAGTGTCATGGTTTCAGCTATAAGTCATAGTTCTAGTTATAGTGCTATAGTTATTTATATAGAATTATATTTACTCTTATCAAGTTATAGAGCTATAGTTATTTTATTCTTATATCACTGTAGCTATAGTGTAGCACTATAGTTGTAATGAAATAGATGTATTTACAGTACTTTAGTTATATTTATAGTGATACAGTAATAATTGTAGTTGTAGTTATCACAATCAATATAATGTTAATATTATAATGTTTTTATTATACCTGTGGTTATAGTGTTATAGTTAGAAAGTGTTATTTTTTATATTTCAGTTATAGAATAATATTTATATACTTTTATACTTACATGCTTAAAATACAGTGTTGTAAAGTTTTAGTTATTCAATTCTGGTTAAAGTGTTAAGAATCGAGTTATAATTATATGGCATTCATCATAATTATAGTAATAGCACTATATTAATAGTGATGGATTTATAGTGTTATAGTGTTATAGTTGCTAGCATAGTGTTAGCTATAGTGCTCTAGTGCTATAGTTGTAGAGTGTTAGTATTACAGTGTTGATGATATAGTTATAGTGTTAGTGTTACAGTTTAGTATTATATTGCAATAATAGATATAAGTATAGTGATATAGTATCATTGATATAATTCCAATGATATATTATAATGATAGCATAATATAGTTCAATAATTATAGTGCTATAGTGATTATTTTATAATTACAAATGTAGTGTTATAGATATAAGGTTGTTAGTTTAAATTATGTTTATTGTTATAGAATCACAGGTCTAGTTATGATATACTTGTTCTAGGTATTTAGTGTCCATTCTAGTTATGGAAACATAGGTATAGTTATAGTTTTATGGTTAATATCATTGTTATAGTCATTTTGTAGTGTGATAATATTATACTTTAGTAATAGAGATATAGTTATATTATAGTTATTGTTATTGATCTATAGTAATAGCGTTAGATTTATAGTTATATTTATGGTATTTGTGATATGGTGTTTCTTATAGTTTTATGGTTATAGTGAGAGTGCTTTGATTTTTTAATATAATGCTAGTGTTATAGTATTGTATTTAGAATTATAAAGTCAAAGTTTTACATTCACAGTTATAGTTATACATTCATATTATAATTATAAAGTTGTTATAATTATAACATTTATTTCCTGTTAGTGTTATATTTATAGAGTTATTGTTTTTTAGTCATAGCATGGTTACCATTATGGCGTTATAATTATTGTCACTGTTATAGTCATACAGTTGTTTTATAGTTTTATCATTTCTTCATGATTTCACACACACACGCATATACACACACATACTACCACTTGAAAATTGCAAGACTCAGAATAAGAATCTATTCTCCTTTTTTTTTACATGTGACTTGTATTGCAATATATTTCCCTCCCCTCTCTCCCATACTGTGGATCATCAAATATGTTATGTCATGTTATGGACTCGGGATTATCAAAAGAGTATACTCCATAATTATTCATATTTGTTCAACATTATATACACTATATACACAGCAGTCTTAGAAAAGTTTATGCTACTATCAATACAATTATGAATAGTTTAACATTTTTTTAACTTTTTATTTAAAATCCAGTTAGTTAATACACAGTGTAATATTAGTTACAGGTGTGCAATTTAGTGACTCAATACTAACATACAACACTCAATTCTTATAACAAGCGCCCTTCTTAATCCCCATCACCTATTTACCCCATCCCCCCACCCACCTCTTCACTGGTAGCTATCAGTTTGTTCTCTATAGTTAAGAGTGAGTTTCTTGGTATGTCTCTTTTTTCTCCCTATGATCATTTGTTTTGTTTCTTAAATTCTCTCTAGTTCCATCAAAATTATTAAAAATGGCAAAACTTCATTGATTTTTCTGGCTGTTAACATTCTATTATATATAATAGAATATATGTGTGTTATATATATATCATATTAACTAATCAGGAAATGGGCATTTGGGCAGTTTCCTTAATTTGGTTATTGTAGATAATGTTGCTATAAATATTGGTGTGAATGTACAGCTTTCAATTAGTATTTTTGTATCCTTGGGTAAGTACCTAGTAGTGCAATTGCTGGATCATAGAGTAGTTAGATTTTTAACATTTTGAGGAACCTCCATACTATTTTCCAGACTGGCTGCACCAGTTTTATTCCCACCAACAATGCAAGAGGGTTCCCCTTCTTCCACATCCTTTCCAACACCTGTTGTTTCTTGTGTTGTTGATTTTAGCCATTTTGACAGTTGTGAGGTGATATGTCATTATAGTTTTGATTTGTATTTACCTGAAGTTGAGTGATATTGAACATCTTTTCATGTGAATGTGGGCCATCTGGATGTCTTCTTTATAAAAATATCTATCCATGCCCTATGCCCATTGTTTAATTGGATTATTCATTTTTGAGGTGTTGAGTTTTACAAATTCTTTATATCTTTTGGATATTATCCCTTTATTACATATGTCGTTTGCAAATATTTTCTCCATTTCCATAGGTTGCCTTTTAGGTTTTTTAAAGTTTATTTATTTATTTAATGAGAGAGAGAGAGAGAGAGAGAGAGAGAGAGAGAGAGAGAGAATGCCAAGCAGGTGCATAGCCTGATGAGTGATTTGAACTCATAAACTGTGAGATCATAACCTGAGCCCAAACCAAGAGTCAGATGTTTAATCAGCTGAATCACCCAGGTGCCCTGCCTTTTAGTTTTGTTGATTGTTTCCTTTGCTGTGCAGAAGCTTTTTATTTTGATGAAGTCCAAAGTTTATTTTTGCTTTTGTTTCCCTTGCCTCAAGAGATGTATCTAGTAAGGAAGTTGGTATGGCCAATGTCAAAGAGGTTACAGCCTGTGTTCTCATCTAGGATTTTAATGGTTTCCTGTCTCACATTTAGGTCTTTGATCCACTTTGAATTTTTTGAGTGTGTATGGTGTAAGAGTGTTGTCCGATTTCATTCTTTTGCATGCTGCTCTCTAGTTTTCCCAACACCATTTGTTGAAGAGACTTTTTCCTTTGGATATTCTTTCCTGCTTTGTCAAAGATTAGTTGGCCATATAATTGTTGGTTTACTTCTGAGTCTTCTATTCTGTTCCATTGATCTGTGTGTCTAATTTTGTGCCAGCACCATACTGATTTGCTTATTACAGCTTTGTAATGTAACTTGAAGTCCAGAATTGTGATACCTCCAGCTTTGCTTTTCTTTTACAATGATGCTTTGGCTCTCCAGGTTCTTTTGTGGTTCCATACAAATTTTAGGATTTTTTGTTTTAGCTCTGTATAAAATGCTATTGGTATTTTGATAGGGATTGCATTAAATGTGAGGATTGCTGGGGTGCCTGGGTGGCTCAGTTGTTTAAGCACCTGACTCTTGATTTTGGCCAAGGTCATGATCTCACAGTCATGAGATCAAGCCCCACGTCAGGCTCAGCACTGGGCATGGAGTTTATTTAAGATCCTCTCCCTTTACCTCTTCTCTTCTCCCACTCACACACACTCACACACACACACACACACACACACACACTCTTTTTTTCTCTCTCTCTCTCTCTCTCTCTCAAAAAGTGTGTAGACTGTTTTTGGCTAACAGACATTTTAACAATATTTGTTCTTCCAATCGATAAGCATGAATATTTTTCCATTTCTTTTTATCATCTTCAATTTCTTTCATCAACATTTTATATTTTTCAGAGTACAGGTCTTTTACCTCTTTAGTTAGGTTTATTCATAGGTATCGTATGGTTTTTGTCACAATTGTAAATGGAATTGATTCCTTGATTTTTCTCTTTGCTGTTTCATTACTGGTGTATAGATATGCAACAGATTTATGTAAGTTGATTTTGTGTTCTACAACTTTACTGAATTTGTGTATCAGTTCTAGCAATTTTTTAGTGGAGTCTTCCAGGTTTTCTATATAGAGTATGATGTCATCTGCAAATAATGAATGTTTTACTTCTTTCTTGGTGATTTTGATGCCTTTTATTTCTTTTTGTTGTCTGATTACTGTGACTAGGACTTCCAGTTGTATGTTAAATAACAGTGGTGAGAATGGAAATCTCTGTCTTGTTTCTGACCATAGAGGAAAAGCTGTTTTTCTCCATTGAGGATGCTATTAGCTGTGGGTTTTTCATATATGGTTTTTGTCATGTTGAGTTATGTTCCCTTTAATTCTACTTTGTTGAGGGTTTTTTCATGAATGCATGTTGTACTAGGTCAAATGCTTTCTCTGCATCTATTGAGAGGATTATATGGCTATTATATCTGTTATTAATGTTGTGTGTCATGTTGATTGATTTGCAAATATTGAATCACCTTTGCATCCCAGGAATATATGCCACTTGATCGTGGTGAATGATTCTTTTAATGTACTGTTGGATTTGTTTTGCTTTTAATATTTTTTTGTATATACACTTCCCACCCACCACATTTTTTGTCGTGATATCTACACTATTTTTTTTCTGTATGTTATTTAATTTTTTACCTAGGAACCCATTTTCACCCTTTTTTTAGACCCTAGTAATTGCAAAAGAATATATCATATTGTTGGTCATTATGGATTTGAATTTTCTCAAGTGGGTGTTTTCACAGATGTTCTTTTTTAATATGCAAATACAAATCATATTTTGTTTAAATTAGAGTTTTATAATTTCTTCTGCCTTCTACTTTTGATTTCTTCTTCAGGGAATCTTATTATACAAGTTGATTATTCTGTACAAATGTTCATTATTTTTCACTTTTCCTTGAATCATTTTTGTCTCTTGCCATTTCTTTTTTTTATATTGTAAATATTACTTTTTTAAACACTCTTTTCCCTTAAATCATTTTAAATATTTATTCATGCTTGTGATCCTTTTTATACAGATTTTATTTATTAAATTGATTTTTTTCATATTTTATAACTTGTGTTTTGAATTTTATCACCTCATAACTCAGGTTAATTTTAAGTTATATTTTCCTCTCACATCTTGTATCATTGTCTTAATGATTTTTAGGTAAACTTCAAATTGATGGTTACAGTGATTATTTTGTGGGTATTCCTTTTTGATATGATTTTATTGCTTATAAGGATTGTATTCTGCACCCTGTTCTCTTTTTCCAATAGCAAACTATTTCTGGGAGATTTGATTTTGATAATTTTAATAGCTCAGTTATTATGAAATTTAGTTTCTTAAACTTTTAGTAGGAAACATAGATCGAGTTAGTTTTGATTTTTACATTAACAAATTTTCCTCCAGTTTTTGTAGTGCTAAAATATTTTGAGATTTATTGATTTCATTCCAATCCCCACACTACCCCCACCTTTATTTGGACTCTCTCTTTCATTTTTCTTTGTTATCTCTAATGAGCTAAATCCTGGCTTCACTCCAAGTGATTTTACTCAATGTATGGTCCTATCTATGAAGGGAAATCTGGTGGTTTAATTTCAAGAGCTCATAGAGACTAAACTGCTCCATCTGTCCAGGACCTTACTGGCAGCCCTTAGTGCATACCACCTATCATATTGGAAAAACACTTTCAGTATTGTTCTATTTGAACCCCAGAGTTTTCATAGCATACCTGTTGGACCCTTTGATATTCTTCTAAACCCAGATTCATTAGTTGCCAACTTCTTTCCTCTGCTTTATACCACACGTTCGCTGAATCCATACCATTGTTGTGGCTGATGTTGGCTTATTCTTACCAACTTGTATGTTAGGATTTGTGGAGATACACTGTGACCTAATTTGTTTTAAATACTGTTCATGGGATTTTGATTTTGTATAGTTGTTCTGACACTTTTTTTTTGCTTTTGAGTTTTACCCATGTAGAAATATGGATATACTTTCACTCATAACAGTGAAAAAGTATTTTTTACTATAACTATAGTATTATACATTTTACTATAACTATAGTATTAACTACAAAGACAGTGTTTTTTAAAATATAATGTATTGTCAAGTTAGCTACCATACAGTGTATACTCTTGTTAGCTAACATACACTATGCTCTTGGCTTCAGGAGTAGATCCCATGATTCATCACTTACATATAATATCCAATGCCCATCCCAATATGTGCCTTCCTCAATGCCCACACCAATTTTCCTCTTCCCCCACCCCCCATCAACACTCAGTTTATTCTCTGTATTTAAGGTTTTCTTATGGTTTGCCTCCCTCTCTGTAACTATTTTTTCCCTTCCCTTCCCCCATGGTCTTCTGTTAAGTTTCTCACAGTCCACATATGAGTGAAAACATATGATATCTGTGTTTCTCTGACTGACTTATTTCAGTTAGCATAATACCCTCCAGTTTCATCCACATTGCTGCAAATGGCAAGATTTCATTCTTTTTCATTGCTGAGTTGTATTCCATTGTGTGTGTGTGTGTGTGTATGATCTATCTATCTATATATATATGATCTATATATATGATGTGATATATATATATATATATATATATATATATATATATATATCACATCTTCTTTATTCAATCATTGCTTAATGGATATTTGGAATTGGAATTGCTAAAGTAATGCTGAAAAAGAAAATCAAAGCTGGAGGCATCATTATTCCGGACTTTAGCCTGTAGTATGAAGCTGTAATTATCCAGACAGTATGACATTGGCACAAAAACAGACACATGAACCAATAGAATAGAATAGGTAATCCAGAATTGGACCCACAAATGTATGGCCAACTAATCTTTGATAAAGCAGGAAAGAGTACCCAATGGAAAAAAGATGGTCACTTTCGCAAATGGTGTTGGGAGAACTGGACTGAAACATGAAGAAGAATGAAACTGGACCATTTTCTTATACCATACACTAAAATAAACTCAAAATGGATGAAAGACCTAAATGGAAGATAGGAAACCATCAAAATCCTACAGGAGAAAACAGGCAACAACCTCTTTGACCTCAGCCACAGCAACTTCTTATGTGACATGTCTCCGAAGGCAAGAGAAATAAAAGCAAAAACGAACTATTGGGACCTCATCAAGATAAAATGCTGCTGCACTGCAAAGGAAACAATCAACAAAACTAAAAGGCAACTAACAGAATTGGAGAATACATTTGCAAATGACATATTGGATAAAGGGTTAGTATCCAAAATCTATAAGGAACTTACCAAACTCAACACCCAAAAAACAAATAATCTAGTGAAGAAATGGGTAGAAGACATGAATAGATACTTTTCCAAAGAAGACATCCAGATGGCTAACAGACACATGAAAAGATGCTCAACATTGCTCATCATCAGGGAAATGCAAATCAAAACCACAATGAGATACTATCTCACCAGTCAGAGTGGCTAAAATGAGCAACTTGGGAAACAACAGATGTTGGTAAGAATGTGGAGAAAGGGGAACTCTTTTGCACTGTTAGTGGGAATGCAAACTGGTGCAGCCACTCTAGAAAACAGTGTGGAGATTGCTTAAAAAATTTAGAATAGAATTACCCTATGACCTAGAAATAACACTACTAGGAATTTATCCAAAGGATACAGGAGTGCTGATTCATAGGGGCACATGTACTCCAATGTTTATAGTAGTGCTATCAACAATAGCCAAATTATGTTCTGACACTTTCTGCATGATTTTTCAGAAAGATTGAATGCTTATGCTGTCACTGCTTTCATCTCTACTGTATATGTGTATAACTATATCTATATCATCTATCTATATTGATCTATATCTCTCTATACCTTTATCTCTACCTATATATATCATCTATTTATCTATCATTTATGTATCTATCTCTGTATCTACGTATATATCTATCTATCATCTGTCTATCATCTACCTATCATCTCTATCATCTATAGCTATTGCCTAGAGGTAAAAACACTGCTTGTTAGGTAACATGCAGAATGTTTGGCCAAGAAAGGTAAAAGGGGAGAATTTTGTTCTTCCAGGACTTGTTAATTATAAACAATATTTCATTAAACTATTTCTGAAAAAATGTATTTATACTCACCAAAACCTCTTAAAGTCATAAAACAATTTAAGTTACCTCTAATTTGATGATTTTGATTTTAATGGATTTAGTTATTTCTGTGAGTTCCAGAAATTGCTCTATGGGAGTTCAGAGAGATTAAAAAATTATATCATTTCCCACAAATTCTGAGTATACTTCTTACTGTACTTTTAATTTGCTTTTATCTTATTATTAATAGGTAGATTTTTTTTTTACATTTTTAAGGAACTTTTTAATGTCTTCATTTGAAATCTACTTGTTCATATATATTTTTTTCTCTTTCTTTTCTTTTAATTCCCTTATAGTTAGTATACACTGTTATCTTAGTTTCAGGTATACAATAAACTGATTTAACAATTCCATACATCTCCCAGTGCTCATCAAGAGAAGTGGACTCCTTAATTACCATTACCTATTATACATTTCTTCCCACCCTCCTTCCCCCTGGTTACCATCAGTTTGTTCTCTATAGCTAAGAGTCTGTTCTTTGGTATCTCTCTCTCTCTCTCTCTCTCTTTCCTTTCCTCATTTGTTTTGTTTAAATTCCATATATGAGTAAAATAATTTGGTATTTGTCTTTCTCTGAATGACTTATTTCCCTTAGCATTATACTCTAGCTCCATCCATGTTGTTGCAACTGGCAAGATTCCATTCTTTTTTACAGCTGAATAATGTCCTATTGTGTGTGTGCATATATATGAATGGAGTGTTCTCTATAAGTTAGATCCAAGTTCTCTATAGTGTTGTTTAATCCTTCTACTTTGTTGTTTTACTTTCTGTTTGTTCTATCAACTACTGAAATAAGTATTGAAGTCCCCTACTAGTATTTTTGGAGCTATTTCTCCCTTCAGTTCTTCCAATGTTTTCTTTAATTTGCAGGAACATGCTGTAACTAAAAATATTATATATGTCATTTGGTACACATTTCCTCCCAATTTTGTTTGATACATATCTGGAAATAAATTTGCTAGATCATATTCAACTTTTGTAGATAAATTCTTGTGCAAGGGATTGCAACACTTTACACATTCATCAACAAAGGATGATAGTTCTAGTTGCTTCACATTCTTTCTAATAAGTATGGTATCTTCACCCTTATTTTTATTATTTCTCATATAATTGGGTGTCATTAATTTTTTTTATTTTCATGATTATTGAAGATTGACACATTTTCATGTATATTGGTTCTCTGTATATTCTCTTTTTTGCAATGCCTATTTAAATCTCTTCCCCATTTTTGTATTTGGTTGTCAGCTTTATTAATATTAATTATATAGTTTGATATATATTTTATATATGAGACCATTGTAGAGTATATATATGGCAAATATATTTGCCCATTCAAGATATATTGTTTTCATTCTTTTTGGTGTTTTTTTTTTTTGTGAACAGAATCTCTGAGTTTTAATATAGTTAGACTATGAAATTTTTTCTCTATTGAAAAGTCTGTGTCCCTTGGAGGAAATATATTCCTATCCCAAGTTTATTATGCCAATATTTTATATCACAAAACTTTAGGATAAAAGTTTAAATTTTGGGGTGCTGGGTGGCTCAGTTGGTTAAGTGTCCACCTCTTTATTTTGGCTCAGATCATGATTCTCCTGATTTCATGAGTTTGAGCGCTGCACCGGGCTCCATACTGACAGTGCAGAGCTTGCTTGGGATTATTTCTTTTTCCCTCTTTCTCTTACCCTCCCCAACTCCCTCCGCCCCTCAAAATAAATAAATAAACTTAAAAAAAACTTTAAATTTTATATAATATTTTTACAGTTATATCTATAACAACAATGGATTGAATTTTCATTCACCTTTATTTTTATATGTGCCTTCTGATTGAATTTAAGTTTTGTTACGGTTGTATAATGTCATTGCTTTTCAGACTTTCTTCTGTCCTAATATACATATTATTTTATTTTGAGGTTTGTAATATTTTATTTATTATTTTCTAAGTTTTTATTTAAATCCCAGTTAGTTAACCTACATCGTAGTATTAGTTTTGGGTGAAGGATTTAGGGATTCATCACTTACATATAAAACCCAGTGATCATCAAAAGTGCCCTCTTTAATACTCATCACCCATTTAACCCATCACGCTATGCAACTCCCCTCCAGCAAACATCAGTTTGTTCTCAAGAGTTAAAGTCTGTTTTGCAGTTTGCCTCTCTCTTTTTTTAAGTTTATTTTTTCTATTTTGAGAGAGAGAGAGCACAAATCGGGGGGGGGGGGCAGAGAGAGAGGGAGAAAAAGAATCCTACATATGCTCCATGCTCAACACAGAGCCCGATGCAGTGCTTGATCTCATGACTATGAGATCATAACTTGAACCAAAACCAAGAGTCAGATGCTTAACAACTGAGCTACACAGGAGCCCTTGCCTCTCTCTCTCTTTTTATTTTACCTTATGTTCATCTGTTTTTTTTTTCTTAAATTCCACTTATGAGTGAAATCACATGGTATTTGTTTTTCTCTGACGACTTATTTTGTTAACTATAATACTCTCCAGCTCCATCCACATCATTGCAAATGGCAAGATTTAATTGTTTTTTATGGCTGAGTAATAGTCCATTGTGTGTGTTGCTAGAAAAATAGATAGATAGATAGATAGATAGATAGATGTACATTCAATGGAATATTATTCAGCCTTAAAAAAGAATGAAATCTTACCATTTGCAATGATGGATCATAAGGTAGCTCTATTTTTAACTTTTTGAGAAACCTCCATACTGTTTTCCAGAGGGTCTGAACCAGTTTGTATTCCCATCCCCCCCCAAAAAAAAAAAACAGTATAATAAGGTTCCCCGTTCTCTGTATCCTTATCAACATCTGTTTCCTGTGTTGTTAATTTTAGCCATTCTGACTGGTGTGAAATGATATCTCATTATAGTTTTGATTTGTATTTTCCTGATGGTGAGTGATGTTGAGCATCTTTTCATGTGTATATTGACCATCTGGTTATCTTCTTTGAAAAAAAATTATTCATGTATTCTTCCCTTTGTTTAATTGGGTTATTTGGTTTTTGGATGTTGAGTTTTATAAACTTTTTATAGATTTTCAATAATAACCCTTTATAAAATATGTCATTTGCAAATATTTTCTTCCATTCCATAGGTTGCCCTTAGTTTTCTTGATTGTTTCCTTTGACATGTAGATCTTTTTATGAAGTCTCAATAGCTCATTTTTGCTTTTGTTTCCTTTGTCTCAGAAGAAATATCTAATAAGAAGGTGCTATGGCTGATGTCAAAGAGGTTGCTGCCTGTGTTCTTCTCTAGGATTTTGATGGTTTCCTGTTTCACATTTAGGTTTTTTATCCATTTTGAATTTATTAGTGTCTATGGTGGTGAGAAAGTGGTCCAGTTTTATTCTTTTGCATGCTGCTGTCCAATCTTCCCAACACCATTTGTTGAAGAGACTGTCATTTTCCTTTAGATTTTCTTTCATGCTTTGTTGATGATTAGCTGACCATATAGTTTGTGGGTCCATTTCTGGGATCTCTGGGTCTTCAGCCTGTGGAAATGTTGTATTGCCTCTACTAAAGGCACTCCCAGCAGAGGAACTTCTTCTCCACATGTGACCCAGGGGATCCTCAGACCACACTGCCTGCTCCAGAGGGTCCACCCTACTTCCTCAAGGGAACACTATCAGACATTGAGCTCCAAAACTTCAGAGTCTGCACTCCACTGTTAATATATATATATATATATATATATATATATATATATATATATATATAACTTGTGGTATTGAAACCTTCTCCTTTTTCCCCATCAATGGTTTTGGGGAGCAGGTTTCTTGTGCATTCCCCTGTATTTTCACTCCTTATTTCTAGAAACTTATAGGGAGGTTGTTTTTCTTGTAGGAACCTGAAGCACTGGTCAATATCCCCATCTCTTTCTCCTGTCTGTGAAAATGACTCCTTCCCATCATGGGTGCTCTCTCCACAGTTTGCCTCTCCACACCTGTCATGTTCTCTCCCTAAAATTATCAGATTGCTATAATAATCCTCAGGTCGATTTCCTAGGTGTTCAAAAATGGTTTGATGTTGATCTAGATGTGTTCCAGGTATAAGATAAGCCCAAGGTCCCCTTAATACTTTGCCATATTAGCTCCTCCCCCAATAGCTATTCTTCTGAAACTATTCCAAAAATTAAAAGAAGTAAAGCTTCCAAATCCATTCTACAAGGCAAGGGTTTCCCTTATACCATAACTACATAAGGGCATTACATAAAAGAAAAGTACAAGCCAGTATCTCTGATGAACATAGATTAAAAAATACTCAAGAAAATACTAGAAAATTGAATCTAACAATACATTTAAAAAGCTCATTCACCACAATCAAGTGGATTTATCTAGAGATGCAGTTGTGAGTCAATATTTGCAAATAAATCAGTGTGATAGATTCACATTAACAAGAGAAAAGATTAAAAACATATGATCATCTCAATAGATGCAAGAAAAGGATATGACAAAGTACAACATATATTCCTGATAAAAACTTTAAACAAAGTAGATTTACAGGGAGCATACCTCAACATAATACAGACTGTATATGAAAGACCTACAGCTAATATACTCTGTGGGAAAAAACTGAGAGCTTTTTCTTTATGATCAGGAACAAGACAAAGATTTCCACTCTTACCAATTTTATGCAGCATAGTACTGGAAGTTGTCACCACATCAATCAGACTAGAGAAAAATAAAAGACATCTAAATCAGTAAGGAAGAAAAAATTTACTATTTGCAGATGACATGATTTCATTTATAGAAAATCCTAAAGATTTTACCAAGCTACTACTGGAAGTGATAAATGAATTCAATAAAGTTACAGAATACAAAATAAGTGTACAAAAATCCATTGCATTTCTATAATGAAATAGAAAAATGAAAAATTAAGAAGACTATCTCATTTAAATTGCACCAAAAATAATAAAATACCTAGAAATAAATTTAACCAATCAAATGAAAGACCCGTACTCTAAAAAGTATAAAACATTGATTAAATATATTAATGATGACACAAATAAATGGAAAAATATTCCATGCTCACAGTTTGGAAGACCCAATATTCTTAAAATGTACATACCACCCAAAAATAATCAATAGATTTAATGCAATCCGTATCAAAATGCCAACATTGTTTTACAAAACTAGATGAAATAATCCTAAAATTTTATGGAATCACAAAAGACCCTGAATAGCCAAAGAAATCTTGAAAATCAAAAATACTGGGGATATCACAATACCATTTTTAAGATATGCTAAAAAGCTGTAGTAATCAAAACAGTATGGTACTGGCACAATAATAGACACCTAAATCAATGGAACAGAATTTACAGTCTCCAAATAAACCCATGCTCCTATGGTCAATTAATGTATAACAAAGGAAGCCATAATATACATTGGGGAAAGACAGTCTCTTCAATAAATAGTGCTGTGGAAACTGGACAGCTACAAGGAAAAGAATGAATCTGGACCGATTTCTTACACCACACACACATACCTAAAAATACATTAAAGGCCTAAATGTGAGAACTAAAATCATAAAATTCCTTGAGGAAAACATAGGCAGTAATCTCTTACTCAGCCTTAGAAACATTTATCTAGATAGGTCTCCTTGGCAAGGAAACAAAAGCAAAATTAAACTATTGAGACTACACCAAAATAGAAAATATTTTGCATAGCTAAGGAAACCATCAACAAAATAAAAAGGCAACCTACTGAATGGGAGAAGATATTTCCAAATGATATATTTGATAATGGGTTAATATACAAAATACATAAATAACTATACAACTCAACATCAACAAAAAAAATAATCAAGTTAAAAAATGGGCAGAGAACACGAAGAGACATTTTTCTAAAGGAGTTATACTGATGGCCAGTAGACACATGAAGAACTGCTTAACTTAACATCACTAATTATTAGGTAAATGCTAATTGAAACCACTATGAGTAATCACTTTAGGCCTGTCAGAATGGCTACAATCAAAAGGATAAGAAATAACAAGTGTTGGGGAGCTTGAGTGGCTCAGTCATTTAAACATCTGACTCTTGATTGTGGCTCAGGTCATGATCTCACGGTTTGTGGAATTGAGTTCCACATTGGGCTCTGTGCTGACAGTGTGGAGCTTACTTGGGATCCTCTTATCCTTCTCTCTCTATCCCTCTCCTTCATGTGCTTTCTCTCCCTATCCAAAAATAAATAAACATCAGAAAAAAGGAAATAACAAGTGTTGAAAAAGTTGTGGAGATAAAGGATCCCTTATGCACTGTCGTTAGAGATGTAAATTGGTGCAGCCACTGTGGAAAACAGTATGGGGTTTCCTCAGAAAAATAAAAATAGAATTACCATGTAATCTAGTAATTCCACTACTGGGTATTTACCCAAATAAAATGAAAACACTAATTTGAAAAGATATATGCAACCCTATATATTGCAACACTATTTACAATAGCCAATATGTGGAAGGAACTTGTTTTTATCAATATATAAATGGATTAAAAATTGGTATACATATACTATAGAATATTACACATAAAAAAATGAGATCTTGTCATTTGTAACAATATGGATGGATCTAGAGGGTATAATCCTAAATGAAATAAGTAGGTCAGAGGAAGATAACTAGTATATAATTTCACTCATATGTGGTATTTAAGAAACAAAGCAAATGAACAAAGACAAATGAAACAAACAAGAGACTCTTAAATACAGAGAACAAAAATGGCGGTTGCTAGAGGAGAGGAAGGTGGGGAAGCATGAAATAGATAAGAGGGATTAAGAGTACACTTATCATGATGAGCACTGAGTATTGTGTAGAATTAATGAATCATATAGTACACCTGAAACTAATATAATGCTGTGGGTACACTGGCGTATGTGGTTATCTTTCATTTTCTCCAGGGCAGGGGTCAGTTTAGAGTAGTGCAGGTCCCTTACAGGATTACCTGCAGAGTGAGTCAGGGCAGGCACTCACTGCTTTGGAACTGCCTACCAATCTGGGTGATTTTGATTGGGTGGATCTACATGAGAATGCAGTGGTGAGGCAAGTGATGCTAATAAGATAGGGAGAAGTGTAATGTTGTTTCTCACAAATGTCTGGCTATCTATGCGGTGGCGGGTGAGAGGAGACAGAAATGGTGCCCACCAACACTTTTTTTTTCCATGGAAAAGTCTCCTAAAGATCCCTGCACCTCCAGTGGATATTCTGGGATTAGTAAATAGAACACCTTAAGTATACCTCAGGTAGTTTTCAAACTTCTATGCTATATCTCAGTTTATTTTTATGATTGTTTTTTAAGGGTGGGGACTCATTATCTTATCACTCTCATCTTTGCTCTTCTGGAGCTAAGATTGCTGATTTTTATTTTTATTTTTTCTAATTTTTTTTTAAATGTTCGAACTTTTTTTTTCTTTTTTCTTTTTCTTTTTCTTTTTCTTTTTCTTTTTTTTTCAATATATGAAATTTATTGTCAAATTGGTTTCCATACAACACCCAGTGCTCATCCCAAAAGGTGCCCTCCTCAATACCCATCACCCACCCTCCCCACCATCCCACCCCCCATCAACCCTCAGTTTGTTCTCAGTTTTTAAGAGTCTCTTATGCTTTGGCTCTCTCCCACTCTAACCTCTTTTTTTTTTTCCTTCCCCTCCCCCATGGGTTTCTGTTAAGTTTCTCAGGATCCACATAAGAGTGAAACCATATGGTATCTGTCTTTCTCTGTATGGCTTATTTCACTTAGCATAACACTCTCCATTTCCATCCAGTTGCTACAAAGGGCCATATTTCCTTCTTTCTCATTGCCATGGAGTACTCCATTGTGTATATAAACCACAATTTCTTTATCCATTCATCAGTTGATGGACATTTAGGCTCTTTCCATAATTTGGCTATTGTTGAGAGTGCTGCTATAAACATTGGGGAACAAGTGCCCCTATGCATCAGTACTCCTGTATCCCTTGGGTAAATTCCTAGCAGTGCTATTGCTGGGTCATAGGGTAAGTCTATTTTTAATTTTCTGAGGAACCTCCACACTGTTTTCCAGAGTGGCTGCACCAGTTTGCATTTCCACCAACAGTGCAAGACAGTTCCTGTTTCTCTACATCCTCTCCAGCATCTATAGTCTCCTGATTTGTTCATTTTGGCCACTCTGACTGGCGTGACGTGATATCTCAGTGTGGTTTTGATTTGTATTTCCCTGATAAGGAGCGACATTGAGCATCTTTTCATGTGCCTGTTGGCTATCCGGATGTCTTCTTTACAGAAGTGTCTATTCATGTCTTCTGCCCATTTCTTCACTGGGTTATTTGTTTTTCAGGTGTGGAGTTTGGTGAGCTCTTTATAGATTTTGGATACTAGCCCTTTGTCCAATATGTCCTTTGCAAATATCTTTTCCCATTCCGTTGGTTGCCTTTTCGTTTTGTTGGTTGTTTCCTTTGCTGTGCAGAAGCTTTTTATCTTCATAAGGTCCCAGTAGTTCATTTTTGCTTTTAATTCCCTTACCTTTGGGGATGTGTCGAGTAAGAGATTGCTATGGCTGAGGTCAGAGAGATCTTTTCCTGCTTTCTCCTCTAGGGTTTGGATGGTTTCCTGTCTCACATTCAGGTCCTTTATCCATTTTGAGTTTATTATTGTGAATGGTGTGAGAAAGTGGTCTAGTTTCAACCTTCTGCATGTTGCTGTCCAGTTCTCCCAGCACCATTTGTTAAAGAGACTGTCTTTTTTCCATTGGATGTTCTTTCCTGCTTTGTCAAAGATTAGTTGGTCATATTTTTGTGGGTCTAGTTCTGGGGTTTCTATTCTATTCCATTGGTCTATGTGTCTGTTTTTGTGCCAATACCATGCTGTCTTGATTATTACAGCTTTGCAGTAGAGGCTAAAGTCTAGGATTGTGATGCCTCCTGCTTTGGTCTTCTTCTTCAAAATTACTTTGGCTCTTCGGGGCCTTTTGTGGTTCCATATGAATTTTAGGATTGCTTGTTCTAGTTTCGAGAAGAATGCTGGTGCAATTATGATTGGGATTGCATTGAATGTGCAGACAGCTTTGGGTAGTATTGACATTTTGACAATATTTATTCTTCCAATCCATGAGCAGGGAATGTCTTTCAATTTCTTTATATCTTCTTCAATTACCTTCATAAACTTTCTATAGTTTTCAGCATACAGACCTTTTACATCTTTGATTAGATTTATTCCTAGGTATTTTATGCTTCTTGGTGAATTGTGAATGGGATCCGTTTCTTTATTTATCTTTCTGTTGCTTCATTGTTAGTGTATAAGAATGCAACTGATTTCTGTACATTGATTTTGTATCCTGCAACTTTGCTGAATTCATGTATCAGTTCTAGCAGACTTTTGGTGGAGTCTATCGGATTTTCTATATATAATATCATGTCATCTGCAAAAAGCGAAAGCTTGACTTCATCTTTGCCAATTTTGAGGCCTCTGATTTCCTTTTGTTGTCTGATTGCTGATGCTAGAACTTCCAACACTATGTTAAACAACAGCAGTGAGAATGGGCATCCCTGTCGTGTTCCTGATCTCAGGGAAAAAGCTCTCAGTTTTTCCCCATTGAGGATGATGTTAGCTGTGGGCTTTTCATAAATGGCTTTTATGATGTGTAAGTATATTCCTTCTATCGCAACTTTCTCAAGGGTTTTTATTAAGAAAGGGTGCTGGATTTTGCCAAAGGCCTTTTCTGCATCCATTGACAGGATCATATGGTTCTTCTCTTTTCTTTTATTAATGTGATGTATCACGTTGATTGATTTGTGAATGTTGAACGAGCCCTGCATCCCAGGAATGAATCCCACTTGATCATGGTGAATAATTCTTTTTATATGCTGTTGAATTCGATTTGCTAGTATCCTATTGATAATTTTTACATCCATATTCATCAGGGATATTGGCCTGTAGTTCTCTTTTTTTACTGGGTCTCTGGCTGGCTTAGGGATCAAAGTAATACTGGCTTCATAGAATGAGTCTGGAAGTTTTCCTTCCCTTTCTATTTCTTGGAATAGCTTGAGAAGGATAGGTATTATCTCTGCTTTAAACGTCTGGTAGAACTCCCCTGGGAAGCCATCTGGTCCTGGACTCTTATTTGTTGGGAGATATTTTTTATAACTGATTCAATTTCTTCGCTGGTTATGGGTCTGTTCAAGCTTTCTCTTTCCTCCTGATTGAGTTTTGGAAGAGTGTGGGTGTTTAGGAATTTGTCCATTTCTTCCAGGTTGTCCAATTTTTTGGCATATAATTTTTCATAGTATTCCCTGATAATTGTTTGTATCTCTGAGGGATTGGTTGTAATAATTCCATTTTCATTCATTATTTTATCTATTTGGGTCATCTCCCTTTTCTTTTTGAGAAGCCTGGCTAGAGGTTTGTCAATTTTGTTTATTTTTTCAAAAAACCAACTCTTGGTTTCGTTGATCTGCTCTACAGTTTTTTTTACATTCTATATTGTTTATTTCTGCTCTGATCTTTATTATTTCTCTTCTTCTGCTGGGTTTAGGCTGTCTTTGCTCTTCTGCTTCTACTCCCTTTAGGTGTGCTGTTAGATTTTGTATTTGGGGTTTTTCTTGT
Source organism: Acinonyx jubatus (assembly GCF_027475565.1). Lineage (NCBI taxonomy): Eukaryota > Metazoa > Chordata > Mammalia > Carnivora > Felidae > Acinonyx > Acinonyx jubatus. The sequence goes on along the minus strand of NC_069389.1, from coordinate 102,607,352 downwards.
TTCTTGAGATAGGCCAGGATTGCGATGTATTTTCCTCTCAGGACTGCCTTTGCTGCATCCCAAAGCGTCTGGATTGTTGTATTTTCATTTTCATTTGTTTCCATATATTTTTTAATTTCTTCTCTAATTGCCTGGTTGACCCACTCATTCTTTAGTAGGGTGTTCTTTAACCTCCATGCTTTTGGAGGTTTTCCAGACTTTTTCCTGTGGTTGATTTCAAGCTTCATAGCATTGTGGTCTGAAAGTATGCATGGTATATTTTCAATTCTTGTAAACTTATGAAGGGCTGTTTTGTGACCCAGTAGATGATCTATCTTGGAGAATGTTCCATGTGCACTCGAGAAGAAAGTATATTCTGTTGCTTTGGGATGCAGAGTTCTAAATATATCTGTCAAGTCCATCTGATCCAATGTCTCATTCAGGGCATTTGTTTCTTTATTGACCGTGTGTCTAGATGATCTATCCATTTCTGTAAGTGGAGTGTTAAAGTCCCCTGCAATTACCGCATTCTTATCAATGAGGTTGCTTATGTTTATGAGTAATTCTTTTATATATTTGGGGGCTCCGGTATTCGGCGCATAGACATTTATAATTGTTAGCTCTTCCTGGTGGATAGACCCTGTAATTATTGTATAATGCCCTGCTTCATCTCTTGTTACAGCTTGTAATTTAAAGTCTAGTTTGTCTGATATAAGTATGGCTACTCCAGCTTTCTTTTGGCTTCGAGTAGCATGATAAATAGTTCTCCATCCCCTCACTCTCAATCTAAAGGTGTCCTCAGATCTAAAATGAGTCTCTTGTAGACAGCAAATAGATGGGTCTTGGTTTTTTTTATCCATTCTGATACCCTATGTCGTTTGGTTGGCGCATTTAATCCATTTACATTCAGTGTTATTATAGAAAGATACGGGTTTAGAGTCATTGTGATGTCTTTATGATTTATGCTTGTAGTGATTTCTCTGGTACTTTGTCTCACAGGATCCCCCTTAGGATCTCTTGTAGGGCTGGTTTAGTGGTGGCAAATTCCTTCAGGTTTTGTTTGTTTGGGAACACCTTTTTCTCTCCTTCTATTCTAAATGACAGACTTGCTGGATAAAGGATTCTCGGCTGCATATTTTTTCTGTTCAGCACATTGTAGATCTCGTGCCAATCCTTTCTGGCCTGCCAAGTTTCAAAAGAGAGATCAGTCAAGAGTCTTATAGGTCTCTGTTTATAAGTTAGGGCACGTTTATCCCTTGCTGCTTTCAGAATTTTCTCTTTATCCTTGTATTTTGCCAGTTTCACTATGATATGTCGTGCAGAAGATCGATTCAAGTTACGTCTGAAGGGAGTTCTCTGTGCCTCTTGGATTTCAATGTCTTTTTCCTTCCCCAGTTCAGGGAAGTTCTCAGCTATTATTTCTTCAAGTACCCCTTCAGCACCTTTCCCTCTCTCTTCCTCCTCTGGGATACCAATTATGTGTATATCATTTCTTTTTAGTGTATCACTTAGTTCTCTAATTTTCCCCTCAACTCCTGGATTTTTGTATCTCTCTTTTTCTCAGCTTCCTCTTTTTCCATAACTTTATCTTCTAGTTCACCTATTCTCTCCTCTGCCTCTTCAATCCGAGCCATCGTCGTTTCCATTTTATTTTGCGTTTCATTTAAAGCGTTTTTCAGCTCCTCCTGGCTGTTGCTGAGTCCTTTGATCTCTGTAGCAATAGATTCTCTGCTGTCCTCTATACTGTTTTCAAGCCCAGCAATGAATTTTATGACTATCATTCTAAATTCACTTTCTGTTATATTATTTAAATCCTTTTTGATCAGTTCATTGGCTGTTGTTATTTCCTGGAGATTCTTTTGAAGGGAATTCTTCCGTTTGGTCATTTTGGATAGTCCCTGGAGTGGTGAGGACCTGCAGGGCACTTCCCCTGTGCTGTGGTGTATAACTGGAGTTGGTGGGTGGGGCCCCAGTCAGACTGGTGTGTGCCTTCTCTTCCCCTCTCCTAGGGGCGGGATTCACTGTGGGGTGGCGTGTCCCATCTGGGCTACTTGCACACTGCCAGGCTTGTGGTGCTGGGGATCTGGCGTATTAGCTGGGATGGGTAGGCAAGGTGCACGGGGGCAGGAGGGGCAGGCTTGGCTCACTTCTCCTTAGGTGATCCACTTCAGGAGGGGCCCTGTGGCAGCGGGAGGGAGTCAGACCCGCTGCCGGAGGGTTGGCTCCACAGAAGCACAGCGTTGGGTGTTTGCGCTGAGTGAGCAAGTTCCCTGGCAGGAACTGGTTCCCTTTGGGATTTTGGCTGGGGGATGGGCGAGGGAGATGGCGCTGGTGAGCACCTTTGTTCCCCAACAAACTGAGCTCTGTTGTCAGGGGGCTCAGCAACTCTCCCTCCCTTTGTCCTCCAGCCTTCCCACTTTCGGAGCAGAGCTGTTAACTTATGACCTCCCAGATGCTAAGTCGCACTTGCTGTGGGAACACACTCCGTCTGGGCCCTCTGCTTTTGCAAGCCAGACTTGGGGCTCTGCTTGGCCGGTGGGCCGCCCCTCCGCCCCGGCTCCCTCCCGCCAGTCCATGGAGCACGCACCGCCTCGCCGCCCTTCCTACCCTCTTCCGTGGGCCTCTCCTCTGCGCTTGGCTCCAGCGACTCTGTTCTGCTAATCCTCTGGTGGTTTTCTGGGTTAGTTAGGCAGGTGTAGGTGGAATCTAAGTGATCAGCAAGACGAGCGGTGAGCCCAGCATCCTCCTACGCTGCCATCTTCCCTTGGTCCAGATTGCTGATTTTTAAAGTACCCAGAGTTAAGCCCTGCTGATTGCAAAATATTTCAAAATTAAGCCTCACTGGTTTTCAAAGCCAAGTGTTTTTGAGGACTCATTTTCGCAGTCCAGTTTCCCCTTGCCTATAGTACCTGGTGAGAGGTCTTTCTGATCCTCTTGCTCTCTGTGCTTATGGTGTCCATCCCACTTTTGGTTAGTCTCATAGCGGGGGTTGGTTCCCAACCACATTTCCACCATTCCTATACTTGTTTGATGTGGCCTCCTCCATACTGTTTACTGTGAAAAGTCTGTTTTGATAGTCTTCAGGTTGGTTTCAGAGTTAGTTTTAAGATGTAAGTGTTATCTCATTTTGTCTGTGAGATGTGGTGAGCTCAGGTTCCTCCTACTCCACCATCTACCTAGAAGTGCCTTTATTTGTTTTTGTTTTTGTTTTTTTCGACTTTCAAGTGTACAGTTCTGTAACAGTACTTTCACATTGTTGTGTAACAATCACAACCAACCTTCTCCAGAACTATCTAATTTTTCCTAACTGAAACTCTGTAAAGATTATATACTACTTCCTCATTCCCCTTTACCCAAGCCTCTGGCAACTACTATTCTACTTTCTGTCTTTAAGAATTTGACTCTTTTAGGTTATTCATACAAGCAAAGTCATTCAACATTGCCTTTCTGTTACTAGTTTATTTCAGTTAATGTCTTTAAATGTATCCGGAGGGGCGCCTGGGTGGCTCAGTCGGTTGAGCGTCGACTTCGGCTCAGGTCATGATCTCACACTCCGTGAGTTCGAGCCCCGCATCAGGCTCTGTGCTGACAGCTCAGAGCTTGGAGCCTGCTTCGGATTCTGTGTCTCCCTCTCTCTCTGACCCTCCCCCATTCATGCTCTGTCTCTCTCTGTCTCAAAAATAAATAAACATTTAAAAAATAAAATAAAATGAAATAAAATGTATTCAGGTAGTAACACGTGTCAGAATATCCCTTCTTTTTCAAGCTCAATAATCCATTGTATGTATATACTATATTTTGGTTATCCATTCATCTGTCAAAGAACACATGGGTTTCTGGCTTGCTTCCACCTTTTTGTTATTGTGAATCATGCTGCTATGAATATGTGCATACAAATGTCTGTTTGAGTCTCTGATTTTACTTTTTATGGATATATATGTATGTTATGTTCTAACAAGAACTGGTTAATCATTCCAATTTCTAAATAACTTCATCAATACTTTTTATTTTCTATTTTCTTCTTTTTAATAATAACAATCTTAATAGGTGTAAAGTAATATGTCATTGCAGTTTTATTAGCGTTTTCCTAATGACCAGTGAAGTTGAACATTTTTTAATGTGCTTATTTGGTCATGGTATATCTCCTTTGGACAAATATCTAGTCAAGTTTTTTATTTTTTTTTATTTATTTTTACATTTTTAATGTTTATTTATTTTTAAATATTTATTATTTTTGAGAGAGAGAGAGACAGAGCATGAGTGGTGTAGGGGTTATAGGAGTGAGTTCCCTTTTTCTTTTTCTTTTTAATGTATATTTATATTTGACAGAGGGAGAGAGAAAGAAAGAGAGAGAGAGAGCAGGGGAGGGGCAGAGAGAGAGCGAGACACAGAATCCAAAGCAGGCTCCAAGCTGTGAGCTGTCAGCACAGAGCCTAATGTGGGGCTCGAGCCCACAAACTGTGAGATCATGACCTGACCCAAAGTTGGACACTTAACTGACTGAGCCACCCAGGCACCCCATTTACTTTTTTAAAAAGGGTTGTTTGCTGGTGTTGGCTAGCAGTTCTTTATATATTCTCTATATTAACCCCTTTTCAGATATTTGATTTGCAATTTTTTTCTCATTCCATTGGTTGTCTCTTTGCTTTCTTAATCATATGCACAAACCTTTTTAATTTTAATTAAGTCTAATTCATCTATTTTTGTTGTTGTTTGTGCTTTTATTGTCACATGCAAGGAATTATTACCAAGTCCAAAGTCATAATTTCCTTTCATTGTTTTTTTCTAAAAGTTTATAGGCTTTGTACTTAAGTTTATGCTTTGATCCACTTGAGTTAATTTTTTATGTGTTCTAAGCTAAGGGTCCAACTTCATTCTTTTGCATGTGGATATCTATTTTTCTTAACACCATTTGTTGAAGACTGTAATTTCCGCACTGACTGATCTTGGTACCTTGTTAGAAATTGTGTGACTATTTATTTCTTGACTTTTTAATATAGTCCATTGTTGTGTATGTCTGTTCTCAGGAAAGCACCATGCTTTTTTAATTATTATAGCTTTGTAGTAAGTGTCAAAATAAGAAAGTGAGTTCTTTAACGTTTTTCTTCTTTTCTAATATTGTTTTGGCTACTCTGGACTTCTTGCAATTTCACATATATTTGAGGATCTGATTTTCCATTTTGTGGAAAAGGCTATTGCAATTTTGATAGGGATTTTGTTTAATTAGTCTGGGGTCTACTATTGACATCTTAAAAATGTTAACTCTTACAATCCTTGAACATGGGATAGGTTTTCATTCATTTAGATCTCATCTTATCATTTTATTTCAACATTTTATAGGTTTTTTTAAATTTTATTTTAGAGAGAGAGAGTGCGTGTGAGCAGGGCAGAGGGATAGAGGCAGGGAGGGAGGGAGAGGCTTGATCCCACAACCCTGGGATCACTACCTGAGCTGAAACTAAAAGTCCAGTGCTCAACCAATTGAGCCACCCAGGTGCACCTACATTTTATAGCTTTAACTTAAAAGTCTTTCACCTTTTTATTGTTTATTTCTACATATTTTATTCTTTTGATTGTAAATAAAATTGTTTTGTCTATCTTTTCACGTTGTTCATTGTTAGCATAAAGAAACAAAGCTGATTTGTGTGTGTTGGTTTTGTATTATGCAACTTTGCTGAAAATTTTTATTAGTTCAGGTAGCCTTATTATATCAAGAGACATAACAGACAAGTTGGTTGACAAGAGAAGCTAGAAAGGAAACAAAGAATAAACATTAAAATCCTATAATGCCACTGTGAACTTAGAGACATATATGGGCTCCAAATGAGGAGGATATCTTAAATTAGATGAAAGACAAATCAAATTATTTATGTTTTTTAGAGGACAACCAAAATTTGAACAATTTTTTGGTGTTATTGTTTCATGATTATTTAGTATAAATTTTGTTTTGCAAACTTTTATTTTGTTTTAACTACTATTTCTACCAAATTTCTTTTATTGTGAAGCTTACCTCCTTGAGAAATGTGTTCTATTTTTGAATTTTGATGGTCACATGTAGATTACTATTTTATGAATATATCAGGACTTGTGTATACAGTTTGGAATACACAAGCATTAGCTTGCTTTAGGTAAATGAATGAATAACAGCTTGGTTATTTTTGATACCACGGGTTTGAAATGATCACATCACTCTAGGTGCATGTCCTGTCTTCTTTTACCTTCTCCATCTTTCCTTTTACTTTTTGAATATCCTTTTTCCCAAGGCTTAGGGAGTGAGAATTTGGACATAATATTGAAGGAAAATACCACCCCTGTACTTCTAACACTATTATTTTAGTCTCATATTTACATTAGCTTTTTTCTCCTTTTGTTAAAGAGATACATTCTTGAGAGCAGGCATGGTATCTAAAACTTCTATGATAGCTCTTATATTACCAAATATAAGGTATTGAACTCAAACCTGATATTTATGAAATAACCATTGAATGAACAAATTAATGAACAATTATTCAGTCATTAACACCAGATAGATAATATGCCATGTAGACACAATGCTAATGCTTATTAAGGTATGTGGGAAAAAAATATTCCTTTCTCCATGTATTTTATTGAAATATTATTTCAAAGCTAATGTTGGTTACTTAATATAGATGTAACACATTTTTATGTTTCTTACCAACTGTTTCATTACAAGCTTCATATAAACAGAGCTTATTATAGAGAATAAAAAAAATTATATAATTCACATTGTCAAGGAGAAATAACAAATTTAAAAAGACATACTTTAATCTATTACTTAGATGGCTCGAACATCAGGTTATTAACCAAAGTAGTCTCAAAAAATGAAGGAGAAAGTGAATTTTACAAAATAAGTTATTATAATGCTGATTTAAGATAAATAATGTGTTATGGCCTAATTTGTATCCCCTTAAAATATATATGTTGCAGTCTTAGCCCCAGTACCTCCAGAATGTGACTGTAGTTGGAGACAGTACCTTTAAAGTCATAATAAAATAAAATGATATCATATGAGTGAGACCTAATCCAATATGACTTGTATTCTTTTTTTAAAAAATCTTTATTTTTGAGAGAGAGGGACAGAGTGGGAGCTGGGTAGGAACAGAGAGATTGGGAGATACAGAATCTGAAGTGGGCTCCAGGCTCCAAGCTGTCAGCACAGCCTGCCGCAGGGCTGGAACTCACAAACTGCAAGTTCATGACCTGAGCCAAAGTTGGACGCTTAACTGACTGAACCATCCAGGCACCCCAATATGACTTGTACTCTTATAAGAAGAAAATAAGACATAGATACACATAGAGAGGGAAGAGAACGTGAATACATAGAGAGAAAATGGCTATCTGTAAGTAAAGGAAAGATGTCTTAAAAGAAACCAACCTATGTACACATAGATTTTGGATTTCTAGCCTCCAAAATTTATGAAAAATTATGTTTCTGTTGTTTAAGTAATCCAGTCTATGAGTTTTTTATTGGCACTCTTAGAAAACAATACACTGTTTATTTGCTTTCTCACAGTGTCAATATATACAGAGATACATATATTCCTAATGAGAGAGTTAGAACAATATATTGGGCAACACCAGGGACCTTGAGAAGCAATCTGGTTCTCTATTATTACATGTGTTGCTGTGTGCATTTAATGCTTCTCATTACTGGCTAAAAATTAGAGCTACCCAGGGTAAATTAAATGAATAAACAAAAAGTATCCTGGCAGAACAGAGGAAATATTAAATTAGAATCTCTAAATATAATAATAAGATATTTTTCAGAGTTCTCCAGGTGATACTATGCATTTTGGTGAAAGACTAATTCTTCTTTCCCTCAGTTTCCTTCTCAATATAATGGTGTTAAAATCCTTATCTGATTTTTTTTTACAGAGGTTTTATAATATATAGCATGAAAAAAATGAGAAACTTGAAGATATTAGAGAAATATTTACTGGTCTCTCTCATATATATATATATATATATATATATTCAAAATATTCTATATTTGAATCTTAAATCTATTCAACAATATATTTTGAATTTAAAATATAAAGGTTTAAGTACTTTATATAAAACATACTTTGGAAATACAATTTTAGTTGAAATGTAGTTAATAAAGGATCCACTATTTTAACAAATTTGAATACTGCATGTTCCATATTTTTTATTTTCATTCTTGCCATGGCTATATAGAGTTTTAAGACTACATCTTTTACATACAGAGAGAATACACAGAGCTTAGAACAAGATCTGATGCACGAAGAGCATACATAAATAAGTTTGAACATTCTCTACCAATTTCAGTATTTCCTAATCATTACATGTAAAAACATGATTCACCCCAAATTTAATGTTTTAAATTAAGAATTAGTCAAGTAACTCTATTGTGAAAGGATTGGTTTCAGGAAATTTTTAAACTCTGCTCCTAATATATGCTAAAATCCAAAATATCAAGATCACGCGACAGAATCCTTTGTTTTAACCAAAGCATTGTTTGCAAAATATAAAAACAAAACTGTAGTGTATTAAATTTTTCTCTAATTTTCAATTAAATACTAAATCATAGGATGTTCTACTTTTAGACAAATTGTATAACTATGGACGATATTAAAAATATATGAATAAAATGAGAAATTTAACAGAAATAGAAATTATAAAAATAAAACAGATATTCTTGAGCTGAATAATTCAATGAATGAAAATTAAAAACACAAGGAAGAGCATTAACAACAGCATACAACAAACAGATGATATAATCAGTGAATTAGAGAATAGGAATTTTGAAATAACCTAGTCAGAGAAGAACAAAGAAAAAGAATGAAAAAGAATGAAGAAACAGTACAGAATCCATGGGATACCATCAAAAAAAAAAAAGAATATCAGAATCACTGGAGTTCCAGGAGAAGAGGGGGAGAAGAGCGGGTTATTTAAACATATAACAGATGAGAGCTTCCAAAATCTGGGGAGAGACTTGGAGGTCCAAGTTCATGTTACTAATTTATTACCTCATTATCTCAACTAAAAAGTACTGTTTTTAAGATACATTATAATGAAAATATCAAATATCAAAGACAAAGAGAAAATCCTAAGAACAACAAACGAGAAGTAATATTGTAAATTGCAAGAAGCCTTTATTAACCTCAGTGGATTTCTCAGCAGAAACCTTACAAGGAAAGGAGAGATTGTAATGGTGTCAAAGTGTTAAAAAAAAGTTTTCCAAGTAAGAATACTCTGTCCATCAACATTATTTTATAGAAATTAAGGAATGATGAGAACTTTCTCAGACAAACAAAAATTGGTTAAGTTAATCGTCATTAGACCTGCTTTACAAGAAATGCAGTAGTGGGTGTTTCAAGCTGAAATGCAAAGACACTAATTAGTAACATGAAAACACACTGAAATATACAATACATTGGTAAAAGTAGATATAAAGTCAGTTTTAGAACATTCTCATTCTGTAAGATGTGTTAACCATTTAGCTATAGTAATGAGGTCAAAGGAAAAAGTATTAAAATAACTATTATAATTTGTTAACAAATACACAATATAGAAGGGATAAATTGTGGGTCGCGTTGGTGGCTCAGTTGGTTAAGCATCTGACTTCAGCTTCAGATCATGATCTCACAGCTTGTGAGTTCAAGAGCCCTGCATCAGGCTCTGTGCTGACAGCTTGGAGCCTGCAGCCTGCTTCTGATTCTGTCTCCCTATCTCTCTGCTCCTCCCCTGTTCTCTCTCTCTCTCTCTCTCTCTCTCAAAAATAAATAAACATTAAAAAAATTAAAAAAGAAGAGATAAACTGTGACATGAAAAACATAAAAGTGAGAAAGGGTAGAGTATTTTATGCAAACTGAAGTTGATATCAGCTTAAAAGGGGCTGTTGTATTTTCTTGTACAAGATTCTGGTTTTTTTTCCCCAAGTTTTTATTTACATTCTAGTTAGTTAACATATATGGTAAAATTTGTTTCAGGTGTAGAAGTTAGTGATTTGTCACTTACATATGGCACCCAGTGCTTAACACAACAAGTGCCCTCCTTAATACCCATCATCCATTTAGCCCATCCCCCACCCACTTCCCTCCATCAACCCTTAGTTTGTTATCTATCATTAAGATTATCTTATGGTTTGCTTTCCTCTCTTTTGTTTTTCCCTTCCCATATGTCCATCTATTTTGTTTCTTAAATTCCACATATGGGTGCAATCATATGGTATTTGCCTTTCTATGACTGACTTATTTCACTCAGCCTAATACTCTCTAACCCCATCCACGTCATTACAAATGGCAAGATTTCATTCTTTTTAATGGATGAATTATACACACACACATAACACACACACACACACACACACACACACACACACACAATTGCTGGGTCATAGGGCAGTTCTATTTTTAATTTTTGAGGAAACTTCATATTGTTTTCCAGAGTGGCTTTACCAGATGGCATTCCCACCAACAGTGCAAAACTGTTCCCCTTTCTCCACATCTTTGCCAAAATCTGTTCTTTCCTGTGTTGTTAATTTTAGCCGTTCTGACAAGTGTGAGGTGATATCTCATTGAAGTTTTCAACTGTGTTTCCCTGATGATGATTGATGTTGAGTGTCTTTTCATGTATCAGTTGGCCATCTAGATGTATGTCTTCTTTGGAGAAATGTCTGTTCAGGTCTTTGCCCCATTTTTAAGTGGATTTTTGTTGGTATTAAGTTGTATATGTTTTTATGTATTTTGGATACTAATCCTTTTTCAGCTATGCCATTTGCAAATATCTTCCTCTATTCAGATTACCTTTTAGTTTTGATTGTTTTCTTTGATGTGGTGAGGCTGTCTTACTTGATGTAGTCCCAATAGTTTATTTTTGCTTTTATCTCCATTGCCTCAGGAGACATATCTAGAAAAATGTTGCTAGGTCTGATGTCAGATTACTGTCTGTGCTGTCTTGTAGAATTTTTGTGGTTTCAGGTTTCACATTTAGGTCTTTAATCCATTTTGAGTTTATTTTTGTGTATGGTGTAAGAAAGTGGTCCCATTTCATTTTTTTTTTTTTTTTGCTTGTACTTCTATAGCTTTTTTCAACACTTTTCCAACACTGTTCTGTTTCCCATTGCATATTCTTTTCTGGTTTGTTGAACATTAATTAACCATATAATTGTACATTTATTTCTGGGATTTCTGTTCTGTTCCATTGATCTATGTGTCTATTTTTTGCCCGTGCCATCCTGTTTTGATTACTACAACTTTGTAATATAACTTGAAGTTTGAAATTGGGAATACCCCCAAGTTCTCTTTTTCTTTTTCAAGATTGTGTTGGCAATTTGAAGTCTTCTGTGGTTCCATACAAATATTAGGATTGTTTGTTCTACTTCTGTGAATAATACTGATGGTATTTTGAGAGGGATTGCATTAAAACTATAGATTGCTTTGGATAGTACAGACATCTTACCAATACTTGTTTGTCCAACCCATAAGCACAGAATGTTTCCATTTCTTTGTGTTATTTTTAATTTGTTTAATCAATGTTTTATAGTTTTCAGAGTATGGGACTTTTAGCTCTTTGGTTAAGCTTGTTCCTTGATTTTATTATTATTGGTGGTATTATAAATGGGAATATTTACTTAATTTCCCTTCCCACTACTTCATTATTAGTGTATAGAAAGGCAACAGACTTCTAAACATTGATTTTGTATCCTGCAATGTTACTGAATTCTCTTATCAATTCCAGTAGTCTTTGGTGGAGTCTCACAGTCAGCATATAGATAAGTCTTATTATTTTTTACTATTATTTTTCACTCTGTTACCTATGCCTTTTGATTGTAGCATTTAGTCCATTTATGTTCAAAGTAATTATTTATAGATATGTATTTTTTTGTCATTTGTTACTTGTTTTTGTAGTTTTTCTCTCATCTTTTTTTTTTCTTTCTCTCTATTATGGTTTACTGGTAGTCTTTAATTAAGTCCTTACTCTACTGTTTGCATATTTATTGCTGTTTATTTGTGGTTATAATTTGGTTTATATATCTTTTGCATATAATGGCTTATATTAAGCTGATGGTCGCTTAGTTTTGAACTCATTCTTTGCTCCTCTACTCTCCACATTTCAGATATTTGGTATTATATTTTAAATAATTTTATTTTGTGCTTTTCTTGACTGATTTTTATAGGTATACTTATTTTTTTTGCTTTTGTGCTTCCTAGTTTTCTTAGTCTTACTTATTATTTTTGTTTTCCACTCACAGACCCCCCCTTAAAATTTCTTGTAAAGCTGGTTTTGTCATCATTAATACTTGTAACTTTTTTTTCCCTCCATAACTATTTATCTTTCCTTCTTATTCTGAATGATAATGTTACTGGAATAAGTGTTCTTGGATGAAGATACTTTTCCTTTCAGTACTTTGAATGTATCATGCCCGTCCCTGTGGCCTGCAAAAATTCTGTTCAAAAATCATCTGATAGGGGGGTTCCTTTTTATGTAACATTCTTCTTTTCTCTTACAACCTTTAAGATTATTCCTCCATTACTATTTCTTGTCATTTTAATTATTATGTGTCTTTGTGTAGATGTCCTGGGGTGAATTTGTTTGGGGATCTCTGTGCCTCCTGGGTCTGGATCTATGTTTCCCTCCCTGGATTTGGGAAATTTTCAGCTATTATTTTTCTAAATGCATTTTCTGACCCCCCTTTGTTGTCTTCTTCTGGGAAACCTATAATACAAATGTGGTTATTCTTGTTGGAGTCACTGAGTTCTCTAAGTCTATTCTCATTAGGCAGTATTTGTCTCACCTGTTTAGCTTGATTGCTTACTATTACTGTATCCTCCAGGTCACTGATATGTTCCTCTGCTTCCTGTAACCTACTATTTATTCCATCTGTTGTATTTTTAATTTCATTTATTGAATTCTTCATCTCTGATACATTATTTTTTATCTCTTTTTCAATGGTCTCACTGATATTCTCTCCCCTTTTCTGAAGTCCAGTAAATATCTTTACAATCATTATTTTAAATTCTCTATCAGACCTATTACTTATTTCTGTTTCACTTAGATTTCCTGCTGTGATTTTGTCATGTTCTTTCATTTAGGATATATTCCTGTGTCTCCTCATTTTGCCTACCTGTCTGTGTCTGTTTGTGTAGACCAGAACCTGCCACTTCAGAGGAGTCTCCTATGAGTGTGGCTTGCATACTGCTATTGTGTCAGTTATGCCGTCAGCACTGACTCTCTGCCTGTTATAGGCTGTGTTTATTTTCTGTGGTGTCATTTGCTCTGAGAGGACATGGGCACAGGAGGGTTTGGGAGGATGTTTTGGTGTTAGCAAAATTTTCTCTGAACTTCTAGTCCTACACCAGATCCTGGAAGTACACAATAGTGGCAGCAGCTGTGTTATGAGGCATGGAAGTAGTGGCAGAGGCCAGGGGCACCTGGTGTCTATGTGTGTGGTGGTTCAGCATAGCCTGAGCATAGATTTAGCAAAAGTTGTGCTCAGTTGCTATCTTAGGCCTGTTCCTCCACACATGGTGGCCACCAAAGGCACAGCACAGTGATATCCAGGGGCATGGTATGCATTAATGGCAGTGACAGCCATGGGTGCAGCACATGGAGTTGGTGGTGGTCTGGGGCATGCGGCAGCTATGTGACAAGTATAATGTCTGTCTGCAGGCAGCAGTGGCAGCCTGGGATGCAGGGTGTATGTGTGTTGGACAGTTAGGCAGGGTGTCCACAAAGTTAGTGAAATTTGCACTGAGCTGCTAGTCCTAGGCTGAATCTCCTGAAGAATCCTGAAGATTCACCATTCTATTTTCTTTTCTTTTCTTTTCTTTTCTTTTCTTTTAATTTTTTAATGTTTATTTATTGTTGACAGAGAGAGAGAGAGAGAGAGAGAGAGAGCATGAGCGGGTGAGGGGCAGAGAGGGAGACACAGGATGTGGGGATCGAACTCACAAGCCATGAGATCATGACATGAGCCAAAGTCGGACATTAACTGACTGAGCCAACTAAGCAACCCTCAACATTCCATTTTAAATTCTGCTTCCTCAAATTACTTCAGAGACCAACCCTTTTATGTTATGGTTTTTGGGACACAGACATTAATGCTAAAATTTGCATTCAGAAAGTATATTGGTGAGTGTTATTTTGGAGCAATATGTAGAAGGAAGTGAGGGAAGCAAAATTGAGCAGCCTTAAGTTGAACTGTGGTTTATTTGCATAACAAACTTCAGCTACTCCCATGGGGAGCAATTAACCTGGGATGGGACTTCACAGTTCATGCAAACTGAATCAAGGGGGTAGGACAGTATCTCCCTCATTTACCAGTAATTGTGTTGCAGGATTTTTTTTTTTTTTACCTCAATACCCAGGGTTCTTTGTGTCATTGCTTCAAAGAATAAAGTGGTGGCCACAGAATAAAATTAGCAACAGGCAAAAGTTTATTAGAGTATAAGATCAGAAGGGAAGAATAGTATGAAATCTCTCTTTATAGAGAAGGGGCATTTGAAAGTGAATGCCTGTGACTATAGGCAAGGGACTTTGTTTGATAGGGTTTTGGTTGGTCCCTTTCCTTCCCCCTTGTTTCTTCTCAGGTTCTACCCTTATTGGCTAGGTAACTCTAAATGCCTAGTCATTCCTTTTTGATTGGCTGGTTTCCATTGTATGAGGAGTGATCTATGACTGGCCATATGGTTTTTTGTGGGCCACACATTTTATGTGCTACTTGTTTTTAGTCAGGTCTTTTGTTTGTCAAATACCTGAGGGAAACCTGAGGGGGATTAGGTGGTGTCTGTTACATTTTTAAGAGGAACTTTTTGCCTGTGGAGTTTGCTCAAAGTCAGAGGTTCCCAGAAGAAATGTTTTAAAATATGTGTTTTTCCCCACCCAGGGACTTTTAAGCCTTAGCCTCTCCTTTTTTACCTACTGAATCCTATCTTTCCTTATCATAATTGGATGCAGGTTGCCCTGGGGAGGCAGCCCAATCTTAGTCAATTAAGCTCCCATTAACTGAGAAGACTATCTGGGGAGATCCTTTGCTGTAAATCATCAGCAGGCAATACTCTTGGCAGCTGGGGGATAAATACATTGGTTCTTAAGGATGGGAACTGGAAAGTACAACATAGCATTTACTACTATATTACAAATAGTCACAACACCTATCTGGCATGGTGTCTCTGTTTATACTCTTTCCCCGTTGAAATCCTTCTATTTATGCTTGCAAATGCATTTTCAGACTATTAATTGGCATTGTATAAAATAAAAATTATTATATTAATTTTTTAAATTTATATATTCATTATATTGATTTTCTAAAATTCCACAACCTTGCTGATATTTTTTTTTGTTGTTTATAGATACCTTAGGATTTTCTATATGTAGGACAATGTTGTCTGTAAATGCATATAATTTTACATCTTCTTTTTCAATGTGAATGCCTTTTAGTTTATTTTCTTCACTAATAGCCCTAGCAAGATTGTCCAGTATAATATTGAATAAGAATTGTGAGAATAGACATATCATTTTGTTCCTGATATAGGGAGAAAGCATTCAGTCTATCACTATTAAGTATAATGCTAGTTATAGATATTTTCATTGATGTCCTTTATGAATTGAGGAAGTTAAATGTTATTACTTGTTTTGAGTAATTCTATTATGAAGGACATTGGATTTTGGCAAATGCTTTTTCTCTATTTGGAATACTATGTAGTTTTTTTCTTTTATTAATATGATATATTGATTTCATAATTTGAACCAATCATGCCTTGCTGGAATAAATTGCACTTGTTCACGGCATATAATTTATTTATACATTACTGTATTCAGGATAGCCACGTGTAAAAGAATGAAGTTGCACCTTTACCTCACACCATCTACAAAATTAAATAATTATGGATTAAAACCTAAATGTATGATTTAAAACTGTAAAGATTATAAAAGAAAACAGGGGTAAATCTTCATGAACTCAGATTTGGCAATAGATTCTTAGATATGACACAAATAGCCTTAGCAACAATAAATAAAATAAATTGTAGTTCATCAAAATGCAAATGCTTGTGATTCAAAAGACACAATTTTTGTTAAGTTTATTTATTTATTTTGAGAGAGAGATGGTGTGAGCAGGGGAGGGCCGGAGAGAGGAGAGAAAGAGAATCCCATGAGGGCTCCATGCTGTCAGCACAGAGCCAGATGCGGGGCTCAAATTCATGAAATCATGAGATCGACACCTGAGCTGAAACCAAGAGTCGGATGCTTAACCTACTGAGCCACCCAGGTGACCCTCAAAAGACACTACTAAGAAAGTGAAAAGACAACCTACAGAATGGTCGAAATGTTATGATTCAGTAATAAAAAGACAACCTTATTTTAAAATGGACTAAGCAACTGGATAGATATTTCTCCAAAACAATATATTAATGAGCAATAAGCATATAAAAAGATGCTTGACATCACTAGCTAACAAGGAAATAGAAATCAAAACCACCATGAAATGTCATATCATGCTTAACATAATGCCTAGAATAAAAAAGTCAGATACTAACTAGTGTTGGTGAACATTTGTAAAAGTAGAAACTCTCCTACAATGCTGGTTTGAATGAAAAATACCTTAGACACTTTGGAAAACAGAGTGAAATTTTCTGAAATGATTAAACATAATATTAGTATATTTCTCGGCTTTTCCATTTGTAGATATATAACCAAGGGAAATGAAAACATGTCTTTCCAAAAACATATTCAAGATTGTTTCCGGCAGCATATTTCTTAATAGTCAAATTTTGGAAAAACCCAAATGTCTGTCAACTGATGAATGGATAACAAAATGTGCTATCTCCAAGCAATGTATGAACCTTGAAAAATATATATAAAGAAAATGAAATCAGTCACAAAAGTTCACATATTTTATCCTTCCATTGATAGGAAATATGCAAAGGTGGTAAATCCATACAGACAAAAAATATATTAGTGGTTGCTTAAGCCTTGGGGTGAATGGTCTGAAAGATGTGGTGGCTAAAGGGTATGGGATTCTGTTTGAACTGATGAAAATATACTAAATTGATATCTATGATGTTTGTACATATCAGTGAATATACAAAAAGCATTGTATTACATACTTTAAATGGATAAATTGTACAGTACATGAAATTTGTCTCAATAAAGTTGTTTAAAAATAATTGTAAGAATGGAGAAAAGACAAATATTCTGAATGCTGCTGGAACTGAGTTGGAGGCATCCCCACTCAGACCCAGACCAGTGTCTGGTACTTAGTTTCTCCCCTTACAAAGGGAAGGGTATTTAAGTAATCCCTTAAACATCAGCTGAATAGAGCAGAAGAAACCAGAAGGAATCAGTTCTCTGGGACAAGGACATAGCTTGGTAATTTCACTTGGTATTAAAGCTTGATCTCTGCTTCAAATTCACAGGTTTATCAAAGCTGTTTGTAGGTATGGCTTGCCTTCCACTGCTTTATGGCTCACCAAGCAGGAAGTGCATATGGCTCAGAAACCACTCTTTAAAGTCTCTCTGATGATCTCTGAATGTATTAGATATTCCAGCTATAATTTTTGACAATAGACCAAAAGTCTGCAAAGAAGGCCTGTCTGGAGAGACTGGATCCCATCATGTCATCAGTTTTGTCATGGGGCATCCTAAATTCAATATGCTTTTGCAGGAGCCAATTAGAAAAAGTATTTTGTAAGGAAGAAGTCCAATAAAGTATGAAGGCTTGCATTTGCACTACCCCCATGAATATGGACTGGTAACAGGATATGATGACATGGAGAAACTCTGGAAGTATCTTTTTGAGTGGAAGCTGGAAGTAAAGCCCTGTCAATGGCCTATGCCCATGACTGAGCCATTCTTGAATCCAAGAGAAATTTGAGAGAAGATGGCAGAAGTGATATTTGAGAACTTCAATGTGCCTGCCTTCTACCTGTCCAATTATATGGTGGTAGAACTCTATACAGCTCTAACTCTGTCATGGGACTAGTGGTAGTGGGGATGAGGTTACTTGCACTGTCCGTACCTTTGAAGGTTACTACTCCCTGCCTAATGTTCTTACCAAGCTCTAAATGGCAAGGAAAGACAACACAGAACATACTACCTGGATCCTACTCACTGGTGTGAGCACTTTCCCTTCCATATTTGACAAGGCTGTACTGGGTGACATCAAAGAGAAGCTGTGTTATGTGGCCTTGGAGCCAGAGAAAGAACTATGTAAAAGGCCAGATGAGATTGTGAGAGAATACAAACAGCTAATTGAGAATGCCAACTGAGAGAATACAAACAGTCAGTTGAGAATGCCATCTACCTGGGGCTCCTGGGTGGCTCAGTCGGTTAAGCGTCCGACTTCAGCTCAGGTCACGATCTCGCGGTCCGTGAGTCTGAGCCCCGCGTCGGGCTCTGGGCTGATGGCCTGGAGCCTGCTTCCAATTCTGTGTCTCCCTCTCTCTCTGCCCCTCCCCCGTTCATGCTCTGTCTCTGTCTGAAAAATAAATAAAAAACGTTAAAAAAATTTTAAAAAGAGAATGCCATCTACATTGACGACCAGCTGTACCAGGTGCTTGAGATTCTTTGTGCACCTGACCAGCTGGGCATCAACAACCTGGGAATCTCAAAAATAATCTCTGCCAGCATTATGAAGTGTGGCACTAAAATTCAGAAGAACCTTTTTGTGGAAATTGTGCTGCTAGGGGCATTCCTTGCTTCTCTGGTCTTGAGGAAAGTCTTATGAAATAACTGGAACAGCCAGCTTCCAAAGGGACTCCCATCAATGTCACTGCTTCTTCTAATAGGTGTTTATCGGTGTGGATTGGTGCATCCACTGTGACTTCTCTGAACAATTTTAAACAGATGGGGAGTATCCCTACAAGTCTCAAGGAGTTTGGGAGATTTATTATTTAGAAAAGATGATCTTTAAAAACCTCAAATGTTTGGGACAACTCCAAATGTCAGAACATAGAATACCTATGGAAGGTGATATTGTGCTTCAAGCAAGATGTTCAGTAAAATTATTTTGCCTTTTTGGGCTTCAGTTCATTCTTGTTGCACATTGCTGTAACCATTGGTGTACAAATATTTGTATCTTCACGTTCAACTCTTTTGGGTATATATTTTAAGAGTGGGATTTCTGGGTCATATGTTAATTTCATGTTTATATTTTTGAGTAACTATCAAAATGTTTTGTGAGCAGCTGTACTGTTCCTTTTACATTCCCAAACACAAAGGATGAGGGTTCCTTATCTTCACATACTTGCCAACACTTATTTCCTGTTTTTAAATAATAGCCATTCTAAAGTATATGAACAGTATCTCATATTTTGATTTGCACTTCCCTAATGATTAGTGATATTCAGCATCTTTTTATATGTTTATTTTCCATTTGAATATTGTCTTTGGAAAAATATCTATTCAAGTCCTTGGCCCATTTTTTTTAATGTTTATTTTTGAGAGAGAGAGAGAAAGAGAGAGAGAATGGGGGAGGGGCATAAAGAGAGGGAGACACAGATTTGAAGCAGTCTCTGGGCTCTGAGCTGTCAGCACAGATCCTTGGCCCATTTTTTGATTAGGTTGTTTATATTTTTGCTGTTGAGTTGTCAGTGTTGTTTATATACTCTGGCTATTAAAACATTATCATATGTGTGATTTTTCTTTTCTCATTTTTTTAGGGAGTTTTCACTCTCTGAATAATGGCCTTTGGTGAACAAGAAATTTTAATATTAACAAAGTACAATTTATTAATGTTTCCTTTTGCTGCATAAACATTTGGTGTCATATTTTAGGAAACCATTGCCAAATTGAAGATCATGAATGTTTGCCCTATGTTTTCTTCTAAGAGGTTTATAATTTCAGTTTTTAAGTTTGTTTTTAATCCATTTTGAGTTAATTTTTATATATGTTATGAGTGATCTAACTTCATTATTTTGCATGGGGATATCTAGGTTTCCCAAGACCATTTACTAAGGAGACTCTTCCTTTCCAATTGTATACTTTTGGCACCCTAGTAGAAAATTAATTGAATGTATATGTATGGACTTATTTCTGGAACCTATATTTTTTATTACATGTATCTATAAGCCTATCCTTATGCCACTACCACAGTGTTTTGATTGCTATAACTTGGTAGTAAATTTTGAAATCAGAGAATGTAAGTCTTCCAACTTTGTTCTACTTTTTCAATATTGTCTTGGTTATTTGAGGTCTCTTTAAATTCCTTAGGAATTTTATAATGGGTTTTTCAATTTCTGTAAAAACATCATTAAGATTTTAATAGGCGTTTTGTTGAATTTGTATATAACTTTCAGTAATACTGTTGTCTAAATAATATCAAGTTCTCCAATTCATTCAGACAGGATATATTTTCATGTTTAAAGTATTCTTTGTTTTGTTCTGTTTTACAGCAATGTTTTGCAGTTTTCTGTGTACTAGTCTTGTGATGCCTTAATCAAATTTATTCCTAAGTATTCTTTTCTTTTTGATGCAACTGTATAATGACTTGTTTTCTTAATTTCTTGTTTAGGCTCTGGGCTAATTTTAACATGTTTTAACTCTATGTTTTATCTATTGACTATTACTAGAGATGAGGAAATTAGTACAGTAACACTTCTTTCATTGTCTTCTTTCTCCTATCATGAGAGAGTTGTGATTCTAGGACTCTAGGACAATCCTTAGCTTAAATTTGTGTTTATTGACCTATTTACCAAATTTATGTCATCTCCCTTGGGGAAAATTCTCTCATCAAAATTTGACCTTCAGAAATTATGTGAGAATTCATGTTAAAACCTGTTAAGTCAGTATTTTTCTATATTGTGACTTGCAGAATGCTAATTATCCTCTTTTCTTCAAATGGCCTTTGCTCTTTGTCAGCTTGGAAACTAACACACACACACACACACACACAGTTCTATTGGTATGACTTCACTCTACATCCTTTGCTTTTCTTCCATAAAGATCTGATCTACAGAAACAGTCCCCGTTCTTTTTTGGTATTGCCTATGTCCATAAGTTTATTTATTTATTCACATTATCTTTGCATATGTCTACCATAAAACTGAATTTTACTTTTGGAGAAAGCTGTATCATACTATAAATGTGAAATTATATTGGGATGTAACTATTATCTCTCATTTTGCTCCTTATTGCACAGATGTTT
The DNA here is from genome assembly GCF_027475565.1 of Acinonyx jubatus. Classification (NCBI taxonomy): domain Eukaryota; kingdom Metazoa; phylum Chordata; class Mammalia; order Carnivora; family Felidae; genus Acinonyx; species Acinonyx jubatus. The sequence continues at coordinate 102,586,243 of NC_069389.1, read as the reverse complement.
TTAAGTATATTCTGTCAGTTTGTGCCACTGTTTTAAATTGAATAGAGTGTTATCTATTACTATGTTGGGGGTGCCTTTCAAAAGAGGAAAGTGGAGTTAAAAATAGCTAAATTTCTAACATTTCTAACATTATTTCTACCTTGAAGTTGGAAGCACAGCTGCTTTTAATTTATATATTTATAGTATATCATGACATATATTACAAACCTGGTTCAGTTTTCTCTTCACAATCATCACCATTCCTACCATTTTCTATTTTTTATATGAAATGTGAATCACTGAGTCATTTTCCACAAAAAGTACTATAGACTTCATTAAGATTATATTTAATTCATACATTTATTTGTAGAGTTTTTAGCTTTATCATATTAAATCTTCCAGTGCGGGAATATTGCATGACTTTCTATTTACTTAGGAAATCTTCATGGATTGTTTTTCATTTGGGTCGTTCAAATTTAACCTTAGATTTAGTCTCACATTTTTTATGGTTTTGTATTCTTATGAGAAGGATACGTGTCTATAATATTTTCGAACTGACATTTGCTAGTAGATAGGTAATCTATATACTTTTTATGGTAATCTCATATATCACACTTTTCTGTACTATTTTATCAATTCTAAAATATTTTGTATTCATTCTATTAGATTTAAGTAGATGATCACAATTGCAAAAAGTCATAGTTTTGGCTGTCTTTCAAGTATATACCATTTATTTATTTTCCATTACTTAGTAAAATAGTAAATAGTATTGGAATATGAATGTGACATGTGGTGCTCATATACTTCCTTTTGCTTTATTAAGAAAAATTTAAAAAATTCTCATGTATAATATTTACAGGTAATTTATGAAAGTTGCTATCATAAAATTTGAGAAATTTAGAAATATTTTTTCTGTTTAAATAATTAGGAAATAGTGAAATTTACAAAATACAATTCTAGCATCTACTAAGGCAATCATATTTTTTCCTTTACTCAATTAATGTGGACAAATATTACTAAATGGTGGCTATATTTGGTGATCTAATATTTTACTTAGGAACATTAAATCTGATCCAAGTGAGTTAGTATCAAAATTATTTCTTTTTAGTCTACTGAAGTTTTATAACTGAGGATGTGATGGCTTCAGAGAATGAATTTGGAATCTAATCTGCATATTTCTAGGGACAGTAGCATCCATGCTTTTGTCTTTTCAGAATTCTTTCCATTCATCTTCTTAAATAAATCTTATATTTCTAAAAATGTTAAAGTTGTCTTCTTCAAATTTGATTCATTAAGCTATTTGAAAATTTATATACATTATTTAAGAGAGGAGTCCAATTTAAATATTTTTTATTTCTGCTTTAATGAAGTATAACTGACATATCAAAATTAACTATATTTAAGTTGTACAGTGTACCTTTTTAAGGTAAACAAAGTCATGGTTTAATATACATACACACTGTAAGATGATTACCACCATTAAGTTAATTAATCCATTCATCATCTCACATAGTTACCTTTTGTGTGTGTATGATAAAAACACTTCATATCTTCTCTCTCATCAAATTTCAAGTATGTGATACAATATTATTAACTATAAGCAGCATGATGTATATTATATTCTTAGAACTTATTCAGCTTATAAATGAAATTTTGTGTCATTTGACTAACATCTCTCCATTTCCCCTCCATTTCTCCATTTCCCAACCACCATTTGACTCTCTGGTTCTAGGTGTTTGATTTCACTGATTCCACATATTAGTATTCCACAATACAGTATTGTCTTTCTGTGTTTGGTTTATTTCACTTAGCATAGTGTTCTCCAGGTTCATCCATGTTGTCACAAATGACAGGATTTTCTCCTTTTATGACTAAATAATATTCAATATATTATATATTAAATATGGAATGTATAATTATATATAATTATTTATATAAATATAATTGTATATGTGTATATATTGTATACACATATAATTGTATATGTGTATATACACATATATATGTGTATATATTGTATAGTGTATATGTGTGTGTATATATATATATATATAATTTATCCATTTATGTGTCAACAACAGACATTTCAGTTGTTTCTATGTCTTGGCTATCATTATTTATAAAGCATTATTATTAACATTATTCATGTTGTAGTGAACATGGGAATGCACATATCTCTTTGAGATCCTGATTTAATTTTCTATGGATATATACCCAGAAGTGGTTTGCTTAGATCATATAGTATTTCTGTTTTTAACTTTTTGAGGAACATCCATACTGCTTCCCATAATGGCTGTACTAATGTACATCCCCACAAACTGTACAAGTGTTCCATTTTCTCTGTACATTTGCCAAAACTTATCTTTCGTGTTTTTGATAATTGACATTCTAAAAAATGTAAGGTAGTATTTCATTGTGTGTTTTTTAATTTTTTTAAATGTTTATTTATTTTTGAGAAAGGGAGAGACAAAGTGCAAGTGAGGGAGGGGCAGAGAGAGGGAAACACAGAATCTGAAGCAGGATTCAGGCTCTGAACTGTCAGCACAGACCCCGAGGTGGGGATTGAACTCACAAACCATGAGATAATGACCTGAACCAATGTCAGAAGCTTAACTGACTGAGCCACCCATGTGCTCCTCATTGTGGTTTTGATTCCCTGATGGTTACTGATGTTGAACACATTTTCATATACATGGTGGCCATTTGTAGGTTTTCTTTGTAGAAATGTCTATTCAAACACTTTGCCCATATTTAAATTGTGGTATTTGTTATCTTGCTATTGAGTTGTAGGTGTTCCTAATATATTTTGGATATTATCCTCTTATCAGATATACATTTTGCAAATATTTTCTCTCATTCAAAAGATGGCCTTTTCATTTATTTGTTTCCTTTACTGTAGAGAAGCCTTTTAGTTTTATGTAGTTACATGGTTGATTTTTCTCTTTTGTTGCTTGTGCTTTTGGTGTCATACCCAAAAATTCATTGTCAAGACCTATGTCAGTTAGCTTTTTTTCTATGTCTCCTCTATGATTATTACATTTACGTCTTCAATCCATTTTGAGTTAATTTTTGTAAGGATTCAGTTTCATTATTTTGCATGTGGATATCTTTTTGCCAAAAATATTAAAGAGACTATCCTTTCAGTATTGTGTATTTTGGCAACCTTGATGAAAATTGTTTGCATATGTATGGAATTGTTCCTCAGCTCTCAGTTCTGTTCCATTGGTTTATATGTCTGTTTTTTTATGTCAATAACATACTGTTTTGATTATAATAGCTTTGTAATATAGTTTGGAATGAGGAAGTTTGATGTCTCCAGCTTTGTTCTTTCTCAAGATTGCTTCAGTTATTCAGGGTCTTTTGTGGTAGTATATGAATTTTAGGATTGCTTTTTCTTGCTACTGTGAAAAACGCCATAAGAATTATATTGAATTTGTAGATTATGTTGAATAGCATAGAGAATTTAACAATATTAATACTCCCAATCCACAAACATGGAAACAAATATTTCAATTTATTTGTTTCTTTTTTCATTTCTTACAGTTTTAGTATACAGATTATTAACCTTTATGGTTAAATTTATCCCTAAGTATCTTATTATTTTTAATGCTATTATACATAGAATTGTTTTCTTAATTTTATTTTTGGATAGTTCATTGCTAGCATATAGAAATGAAGCTGATTTTTTCTATATTGAGTTTGTGTCCTGAAGCTTTACTAAGTTTATTTATTAGTTCTAACATTTCTTTTTAATTTTTAAGGATTTTGTATATTAAAGATCATGTAAACCAAAGAAACAATTTAATTCTTTTCTCATTTGAACCCTTTTATTATTTTTTCCTAATTTTTTGTTTAAGACATCCAGTACTATGTTTGAATGGAAGTGGTGAGAGTGGGCACCATTATCTTGTTCCTGATCTTTGGGGTAATAATTTAGATTCTTACTAATAAGTATGTTGTTAGCTGTGGGCTTGTCCAAAAGGCCTTTATTATATTAATGTATATTACTTCTTTTACTATTTCATTAGAATTTTTATCATGAAAGGATGTTCGCTTTTTTAAAATTCTTTTTCTACATCTATTGGGATGATCATGTTTTTTATTCTTCATTCTGTTAATGTGGTATATCACATGTATTGACTTACATGCGTTGAACCTTTCTTTCTTCCCAGAGATAAATTCCACTTGATCATGGTGTATGATCCATTTAATGTGCTCTTGAATTTGTTTGTAGTATTTTGTTGAAAATTTTTGCCTCACTATTCATCAGGGATATTGGCACACAGTTTTCTTTCTTATAGTGAGTGCCCTTATCTGGTTTTAGTATCAAGGTAATGCTGGCCTTGCAAAATGAATTTTGGAGTTTTCTCTCCTCTTCAAATTTTTAGAATATTTTCAGAAGAATTAACATGAATTCTTCTTTAAGAGTTTGGTAGAATTCACCTGTGAAGTCTTGGGCTTTTCTTTGTTGGGAGGATTTTGATTACTGAATCAATCTCCTTACTCATTATTAGTCTGTTCAGAATTTCTATTTCTTCATGTTTTAGTCCTGGTAGGTTGTATGTTTCTAGGAATTTATGTTGTCTAATTTGTTGGCATATAATTTTTCATAGCAGGATCTCATGATATTCTGTATTTCTGTTGTATCAGTTGTAACATGCCCTCTTTCACTTATATTTTATTATTTGAGTTCTCTTTTTTTTCTTGGTAAGTGTATCTAGATGTTGGTGAATTTTGTCTATTTTTTTAATAAACCAACTCAGTGTCTTTGATATTTTCTACTGTTTTAATATTCTCTATTTCATTTATTTCTGCTTTATACTTTATTTTCTTTCTTGTGCTAACTTTGGGTTATTTTGTTCTTCTAGTTTCTGGAGGTATAAAGTTAGGTTGTTTATTGGAGATATTTATTTTTTCTTAACATATGCATTTATCACTATGAACTTCACTCTTAGAACTATTTATGGTGTATCCCATAAGTTTTGAAATGTTTCCATTTTTGTTTATTTCAAACTTTGTTTTAAGTTTCCCTTTGGTTACTTCTTTGAACCATTGGTTGTTCATAAATGTGTTCTCTAATTTCCATGTATTTGTTTATTTTCAAGTTCTATTTCTGTTATTAATTGTTAATTTCATATCATTGTGGATAGAAAAGACAGTTGGCATGATTTAAATCTTTTGCTAAGACTTGTTTTGTGACCCAGCATATGATCTGTGCTAGAGAATGTTCCATGAATGCTTAACAAGTATGTGTATTCTACTGCTATTGGAAGGAATGATATGTTCGTTAGGTTTTACATGGTCTAAAGTATGGTTGAAGTCCAAAGTTTCCTTATTGGTTTTATGTGGATGATGTATACATTGTTGAAATTGGTATATTGATGCCTCCTACAATTATTATATTTTTCTATTTCTCCCTTCAGTTCTGTTGGTATTTGTTTAGTATATTTATAAGCTCTGATATTGAGTGCATATATATTTATAATTATCTTATCCTCTTGATGTATTTATTCCTTTGTCATAGTATAATGACCTTTTTCTGTTGTTACAGTTTTTGACTTGAGATATATCTTGTCTAATATAAGTATAGCTACCTTTGTTGTCTTTTAGTTTACTTTTCATCTACGTGGGTTATCTTTTTCTATCCCTTTACTTTGAGACTATGTATGTCCTTAAAGCTCAAATGAATCTCTTATAGACAGCATATAGTTGGGAATTGTTTTTTTTTTCTTTTTTCTTTAAGGTGTACACTTTATTGAACTGGTCTCAAGTCAGTGTACAGGTAAGACCTGGCTGCCTTTGTGCCTCAACCATAGTCCAAGGGAGACTGAAAGTCTTCATACATCTCAGCTTGGAGGGACAAAAATGGAGGCTATGAGGGCCGACCATTCAAAGTAAAACAAAAAGAGCAAGTATTAAGACAACTATTTTAAAAATGCAGACTACTTAATTTACACAAAAGTAATGCTATCACCCTTCCTTGTATGGACTCCATGAGAACTGGCTCTTCTCAGGGAGAAATGGGGAGGCCTTTGGGAAGATTAGGGGCCTTCTGTAACAATGCACCTCATGATATTTGGAATAACTTTAAAAAAGAACAATGTAGAAAGTCATTGGCCACACAGTAGAACTTTGGAAATGCTTGTCGTAACCAACTGCTGTCACCTTTACTATTCCAGTTTTTAAATCTTGAGTCAAACACCAAAAAAAAATCCAAAAACAAAAAACAAAACAAATTTTAAAAAATAAATAAAGCCATGTTAATCTCATCTTGTTTTCTGCACAAGTTAGGGTTTGTTAAGAAATGGTGTATCATGACTAAAGTAACAGTCTGCCTAGAAGCATTTTCAGTGGATAATGTAGGGGCCCAACTCATCGTTCTCCTGCTTGCTGATCCACATCTGCTGGAAGGTAGACAGTGAGGCCAGAATGGAGCTGCTGATCCACAGTGTACTTGTGTTCAGGAGGTGTGAAGATCTTAATATTGTGCTGGGTGCCAGGACAGTGATCTCCTTTTGTGTCCTATCAGTGATTCTGGGGTGCTAAGTGGTTCTACCAGATAGTACCTTGTTGGTGTACAGGTCCTTGTGGATGCCAACATCACACTTCATGATGGAGCTAAAGGTAGTTTCACATATACCACAGGATTCCATGCCCAGGAAGGAAAAGTATTTTCATGTATACCACAGGATTCCATGCCCAGGAAGAAAGGCTGGAAGAACACCTTGGTGCAGTGGTACTGCACATAGCCAATGGTGATGACCTGCCTGTCTGGCAGTGCATACCTCTTTCTCAGGGAGGAGCTGGAGGCCACAGTGGCCATCTACTGTTCAAAGTCCAGGAGGATGTAGCACAGCTTCTCCTTCATGTAACACATGATTTCCTGTTTGGTAGTGGTGGTGAAACTATAGCCATATTCTATAAGAATCTTTATAAGGTAGTCTGCCATGTCCAATCCAGCTAGGTTCAGATGCAGGATGGTATGGGGAAGGGCATACCCCTCACAGATGGGCACAGTATGGGGTTCCCTGTCACCAGAGTCCATCATGATGCCAGTGGTAAGGCCAGAATAGGACAGGGACACGATGGCCTGGATAGTCACATGGCTGGGATGTTGGTCTCAAACATGATCTGAGTAATCTTCCCATGGTTGGCACTGGGGCTCAGGGGAACTTGGTCAGTGAGCATGGAGTGCTCCTTGGGGGCCACACAAAACATGTTGTATAAGGTGTAGTGACAGATCTTCTCTATGTTATTTTAGTTGGTGATGATGCTGTGGTGGATGGGGTACTTCAGAGTCAGGATGCCCTTTTTGCTCTGGGCCTCATCACTCATGTAGTAGTCCTCTGGCCCATGCCCACCACCATGCCCTGGTGCCAAGGAACATGCCATGATGGAGGGGAAGACAGCCTGGGAAGCATTGTGGGCTGTGAGGCCAGACGTGTACATGTTTATTAAATTTCAGCCACTCAATGACCTTTTATTGGAGAGTTTAAGTCATTTATGTTCAAAGTAATTATTGATACATAAGAACTTAGCAGCACTATCTTTTAAATTATATAATATATATATATTTATTATATATATAATTATATCTAATTATATCTATATAGAATTTAATTTGTATTTGTTTATAAATATGTTTAAATATTAAAATATATTATTTATAAATATATAAAATATATCCTTGGTATTTGCCTCATGTTTGTCTACCATTCTTACTCATTTCTGCCTCAATTTTAAGTGATTTTAACAATCTGAGGGTTGATGGGGGGTGGGAGGGAGGGGAGGGTGGGTGATGGGTATTGAGGAGGGCACCTTTTGGGATGAGCACTGGGTGTTGTATGGAAACCAATTTGACAATAAATTTCATATATTGAAAAAAATATTTTTAGTACTCCATTTTTAAAATGGCATATTGCCTCTACTTTTTAGCATTTGTATTGATTTCTTTAAGGATCAAAATGTGTATCCTAATCAGAATTAGTATTTTACCCTTTCACATAAAATAGAAGATTCTTATAGGAACATATGTCCATTTACCTCCACTGATTGTTCTGTTGTTTTCATATCTAGTTCCATGAATATTATAAAACATAAAATATAAAAAACCTTTGAAAACTCAGTTGTTTTTTACAGAAATTAAGAGAAAAAAGTAGTCTTTTATATTTAACCACATATTAACTGTTTCTGGTATTTTTATTCCTTCCTGGAGATCTGAAATTCCATCTGATATAGTTGTCCATTATCCTGAAAACTTTCCTCTAGGAATTATTTATTAAGGGTATTCTTGTAATTAATTCACTTACCTTTTGTTTATCTGAAAAGGTCTTCATTTTATATTCATTTATAACAAATGTTTTCTCTCTATAAATAATTTTATCATTTCAGAATCAAGTGGCCTCCATTGTTTCTGATGACAAGATCACAACAATTTTGTATAAAATTTTCTCCCTTTATAATATTGCTTCTTTTCTGTTTTCAAGATTTTCTCCATACTCTAGTTTTCATCAGTTTTAATATGATGTTTTTAGATTTAATTTTACTTGTATTTGTTTTAAATTTGCTGCATACTGATATTTTTCACCAAATTTTGGATGTTTTAAGGTACATTTTCTGATATGCTTTTTATTTTAGAGCAGTTTGAGATTTACAAAGTAATTTGAAGTTAGTACAAAGAGCTCCCATATACCACACACCAAGTTTCCCCTATTATTAACAACTTACCTACTATGGTACATTTGCTACAATTAATGAACCAATATTGATGCATTATTATACCTAAAAGACAAAATTTGGATTTATTAATTTTTACTTAATGTCATTATCTGCTTCTGGAAGATAATGCTTCACATGCAGTCTCATGTTTCTTTAAGTTCTTCTTGGCAGTGAGAATTTCTTAGACCTTTCTTCTTTTTGATTACGTTGATAATTTTGAGAAATACTGTATTGTAGAATGGCTACATTCATAGAAAATATGGAGTTTAAGATGTTTGATATTTTTCATGGTTAGATTGGGATTTATGTTTTGGAAGAATACCACAGAGACAAATTGCCATTTTCATCATGTCCTATCAAGGGTATACTCTATCAAAATTACTTATCACTGCTATTAACCATGAGTACACAGCTGAGGAAGTATTTGCTATTTTATCCACTTTAAAGTTACCTTTTCCCCCTTTTCATGCTGAACTCTTTGGAAAGAAGTCATTATGCACAGTATACACTCAAAGTGTGGAGAGTCATACTCTACTTTACTAGAGTTGGAACATCTACATGAAATATTGGGAATTTTTTTGCATGGAATATTTGTCTCTCATTCCTAATTTATTTATTTTTTCAAGAACTTGTTGATATCAGCATGAATGTGAAGGTATTTATCTTAAATATTGGATTATTATTTCATACAGCTTTACTTATTGTGTTGCTCAAATTTCTAAACAGCTTAGGCCATGGAGAACTCACACTTTAATTTGCTTCATTTAACAATTTGTTTTGAGTCATATTTTTAGCACTTTTTTTACTTTTTGGCACTAGAGGATCCCTTTTATACTTTCTTCCATAGTTCTAACTTAAGTTTTTCTTCAAAATTATGTCCTGAATTCTTTTGATTGGAGAGTGGTATTAGAAATCAGTATTTGGTAGTTAGGTGTGCACTTTGCTTTAGGGGTGGCATTACTTCTAGCCCTCTCAGCAACAGAGCATGGATGTGTGTGTGTGTGTGTGTGTGTGTGTGTGTGTGTATGGTGTGTATGTGTGTACTAACCCATGCACATAGATATCTATAAGTATTTTTATAATAAATCAGTTGTATCTATGTTAAGCTAAATATGGGTTTATATTGATGTTTCAAATTCTAATTTATTGACATATGGATCATGTTAGCCTCCTGCCCTTGCTTACTTTAACCTTCCACCCAACAGTGAGAAACCTGATTCCCTCTTAACACTATACATTTATTTAATTGCTTAATTCTTTCCTTTTTAAAATTTATTTTATTTTATTTATTCTCAAGTTAGCTAACATACAGTGTAGTCTTTGCTTTAGGAATAGATTCCAGTGATTCATCACTTACGTATAAAACCCAGTGCTCATCCCAACACGTGCCCTCCTTAATGCACATCACCCACTTTCCCCCACCCCCACACCCCACCCCCATCAACCCTCAGTTTGTTCTTTCAATTAAAGTGTATCTTATGGTTTGCCTCCCTCTGTTTTTATCTTATTTTTCCTACTCTTCCCCTATGATCATCTGTTAAGTTTCTCAAGTTCCACATATGAGCAAAATCATATGACATCTGTATTTCTCTGACTGATTTATTTCACTTAGCCTCCAGTTCCATCCATGTTATTGGAAATGGCAAGAACTCATTCTTTTCATTGCTGAGTAGTATTCCATTGTATGTATATACCACATATTCTTTGTTTTTTTAATTTTTTTTAACGTTTATTTATTTTTGAGACAGAAAGAGACAGAGCATGAACAGGGGAGGGGCAGAGAGAGAGGGAGACACAGAATCTGAAACAGGCTCCAGGCTCTGAGCTGTCAGCACAGAGCCCGACATGGGGCTCGAACTCACAGACCGTGAGATCATGACCTGAGCCGAAGTCGGACGCTTAACCGACCAAGCCACCCAGGCGCCCCTATACCACATATTCTTAATCCATCAATCAGTTAATGGATATTTGGACTCTTTCCATAATTTGGCTATTGTTGATAGCACTGCTATAAACATTGGGGTGAATGTGCCCCTTTGGATGAGCACTCCTATATCCTTTGGATAAATCTCTAGTAGTGTAACTCCTGGGTTGTAGGGTAATACTAATTTTAAATTTTTGAGGAAACTCCACTCTATTTTCCAGAGTGGCTGTAACAGTTTGCATTCCCACCAACAGTGCAAAAGGGTTCTCCTTTCTCCACATCCTCACCAACATCTATTGTTTCCAGACTTGTTAATTTTAGCCACTCTGACCAGTATAAGGTGGTATCTCAATGTAGTTTTGATTTGTATTTCCCTAATGATGAGCAATGTTGACCATATTTTCATGTGTCTATTTGCCATCTGGATGTCTTCTTTGGAAAAGAATATATTCATGTCTTCTTCCCATTTCTTCACTGGATTATCTGTTTTTCAGGTGTTGAGGTTGATAAGTTCTTTGTAGGTTTTTGATGCTAACCCTTTATCTGATATGTCATTTGCAAATATCTTCTTACATTTCATAAAGTGCCATTTAATTTTGTTGATTGTTTCCTTTGCTGTACAAAAGCTTTTTCCTTTTATTTCCCTTGCCCTTGGAAACATGTCAAATAAGAAGTTGCTGTGGCCGATGTCAAAGAGGTTGCTACCTGTTTTCTCCTGTAGGATTTTGATGGTTTCCTGTCTCACATTTAGGTCTTTCATCAATTTTGAGTTTATTTTTGTATATGGTGTAAGGAAGTGGTCCAGTTTCATTCTTCTGCATGTTCCTGTCCAGTTCTCCCAGCACCATTTGCTAAAGAGACTGTCTTTTTTTCCATTGGATACTCTTTCCTGTTTTGTCAAAGATTAATCGGCCATGTATTTGTGGGTCTGTTTCTGGGTTCTCTATTCTATTCCATTAGTTTATGTATCTGTTTTTATCCCAACACTATAATGTCTTGATGATTACAGGTTGTAATATAGCCTAAAGTCCAGGATTGTGATGTCTCAAGCTTTGGTTTTCTTTTTCAACATTACTTTGGCTATTTCAGGTCTTTTATGCCTCCATCCGAATTTTAGGATTGTTTGTTGTAGCTCTGTGAAGAATGTGGGGGCTATTTTGATAAGGATTGCATCAAATGTGTAGATTGATTTGGGGAGTATCAACATTTTAACAACATTTGTTCTTCCAATCCATGAGCATGGAATGTTTTTCCATTTCTTTGTGTCTTATTCAATTTCTTTCATAAGCTTTCTATAATTTCCAGCATACAGATCTTTTACCTCTTTAGCTAAGTTTATTCCTAGGTAATTTATGGCTTTTGGTGAAATTTTAAATGGGATTGATTGATATCTCTTTCTGTTGCTTTATTAGTGGTGTATAGAAATGTGACCATTTTCTGTACATTGTTTTTATACTTGTGACTTTGCTGAATTCCTATATCAGCTCTGGCAGTCTTTTGGTGGAATCTTTTGGTTTTTCCATGTAGAGTATCATATCATCTGTGAAGAGTAAATGTTTGACTTCTTCTTTGCCAACTTGGATGCCTTTTATTTCATCATGTTGTCTGATTGCTGAGGCTAGGACTTCCAACACTATGTTAAACAGTGGTGAGAATGGGTATCCCTGTCGTGTTCATGATCTCAGGGGGAAAGCTCTCAGTTTTTTCTCCATTGAGTCTAATATTAGCTGTGGCCTTTCATGTATGGCTGTTGTCATGTTAAAGTATGTTCCTTCTATTCCAACTTTCTTGAGGGTTTTTATTTAGGAAGGATGGGGTATTTTGTCAAAGGCTTTTTTCTACATCTATTGAAAGGATCATATGGTTCTTAAGCTTTCTTCTATTAGTGTGATGTATCACATTGGTTGATTTTCAAATATTGAACCAGCCCTACAGCCCAGGACTGAATCCCACTTAATACTGGTGAATGATTTTTTTACTGAACTATTTAATTTGATTTGCTAGTATCTTGTTGAGAATTTTTACATCCATGTTCATCAGGGATATTGGCCTGTAATTCTCCTTTTTAGTGTGGTCTCTGTCGGGTTTTGGAATCAAGGTAATGCTGGCTTCATAGAATGAGTCTGGAAGCTTTCCTTCCTTTTCTAATTTTTGGAACATTTTGAGAATAGGTATTAACTCTGCTTTACATGTGTGGTAGAATTCTCCTGGGAAGCCATCTGGCCCAGGACACTTATTTATTGGGAGATTTGGGAGATTTTTGATAACCGATTTAATTTATTTGCTTGTGATGGGTCTGTTATAATTTTCTACTTCTTCTTGTTTGAGTTTTGGTAGTATGTGAGTGTCTAGGAATTTGTCCATTTGTTCCAGATTGTCCAGTTGTTGGCATATATTTTTTAATAGTATTCTCTAATAATTGTTTTTATTTCTGTGGCGTTGGTTGTGATCTCTCCTCTTTCATTTATGATTTTATCTATTTGGGTCCTCTCTGGTTTCTTTTTGAGAAGTCTGGGTAGGGGTTTATCAGTTATGTTTATTCTTTCAAAAAACCAGCTCTTTGATTCATTGATCTATTCTACTTTGATTTGTTTTGTTTTGGAGTCCATATCATTTATTTCTGCTCTAATCTTTATTATTTTACTTCTTCTCCTGGCTTTGGGTTTTCTTTGCTTCTGCCTTTCTAGTTCATTTACGTGTAATGTTACGTTGTGTATTTTGGACATTTCTTGCTTCTTCGAATAAGCCTGAATTGCAATGTATTTTCCTCTTACAATGCATTTACTGTATCCCAAAGCATTTTCACTGTTGTGTTTTCATTTTCATTTGCTTCCGTATATATATAAAATTTCTTCTTTAATTTTATGGTTGACCCATTCATTCTTTAGTAGGATGTTCTTTAGCCTCCATGTATTTGGGGGCTTTCCAATTTTTTCTTGTGGTTCATTTCAAGTTTCATAGCATTGTGATTGGAAAATATGAACGGTATTATCTCAATCCTCTTATACTTGTTAAGGGCTGTTTTGTGACCCAGTATGTGATCTATTTTGGATATTGTTCCATGTGCACTTGAGAAGAATGTGTATTCTGCCACTTTTGTGTGAAAAGTTCTGAATATATTTGTTAAGTCCATCTGGTTCAATGTGTCATTCAGAGCCATTGTTTCCTTATTGATTTTATGTATAGATGATCTGCCCATTGTTGTAAGTGGAGTATTAAAGTCCCTTACCATCACAGTATTATTATCTATACATGTGTTTATGTTTGTGATAAATTGATTTATATATTTGGTTGCTACCACATGGGGACATAAACATTTATAATTGTTAGCTTTTCTTGATGGATACACCCCTTAAGTATGATATAATGCCCTTCATTGCTTGTTATAGTTTTTGTTTTAAAATTTAGTTTGTCTGATAGAAGTATGGCTACTCTGGCTTTCTCTTGGTGTCCAATAGCATGATAGATGGTTCTCCATCCCCTCACTTTCAATCTGCAGGTGTCTTCAGTTCTAAAAATGAGTCTATTGTAGGTAGAATATAGATGGATCTTGTTTTTTATTTTTTAATTTTTTATCCATTCTGATACTCTTTGTCTTTTGATTGGGGCATTTAGTCCATTTACGTTCAGAGTGATTATTGAAAGATATAACTTTGTGTTATTGTGTTATCTGTAGGTTTTGTGTTTGTGGTGATGTCTCTGGTCCTTTGTAGAGTTTGCTGCTTTCTACCTACAGAGTCCCTCTTAGGATCTCCTGTAAGACTGGTTTAGTGGTCATGACCTCCTTTAGTTTTTGTTTGTCTGGGAAAGCCTTTATCTCTCCTTCTATCCTGAATGACAGACTTGCTGATAAAGGATTCTTGGCTGCATATTTTTCCTGTTCAGCACATTGAATATTTACTGCCATTCCCTTCTGGCCTGCCACATTTCAGTGGACATGTCTGCTACTACGCTTATGTGTTTACCCTGTTGGTTCAGGCATGTTTGTCCCTAGCTGCTTTCAGAATTCTCTCTTTATCTTTATACTTTGCCAGTTTCACTATGATATGTTGTGGTGGTGACCTGTTTTTGTTGATTTGAAGGGAGTTCTCTGTGCTTCTTGAACTTGGATACCTGTTTCCATCTGCAGATTATGGAAGTTCTCAGCTATAATTTGTTGAAATAAACCTTTTCCCTTTCTCTCTCTTTTTCTGGAACTCTTATGATATGGATATTATTTTGCTTCATGAAATCACTTATCTCTAATTCTCCCCTCATGGTCTAGTAATTACCTTTCCCTGTTTTCCCACTTTTATCATTTTCCATAATTTTATTTTATATTTCACATATTTTTCTTCTTCTTCCATCCTTGTTGTCACTGTAGTTTATTTTTCATCTCATTTATTGCATTTCTTAATTCACTGTGACTATTTCTTAGGTCTTTGATCTCTGCAGCAATATATTCTCTGCTGTCTTCTATGCTTTTTTCGAGCCCAACTATTGGTCTTATGACTATTATTCTAAATCCTTATTCAGATATATGGTTTATATCTGTTTTGAACAGTTCTCTATCTGTCATTTCTTCCTGGATTTTATTTTACATTTTTAAAATTATTTTTAATGTTTATTCATTTTTAAGAGAGAGACAGAGCATTATCAGGGGAGGGGCAGAGAGAGAGGGAGACACAGAATCCACAACAGGCTCCAGGCTCTGAGCTGTCAGCACAGAGCCCAATGCAGGGCTCAACCTCATGAACTGTGAGATCATAACCTGAGCCAAAGTCAGACAATTGACTGACTAAGCCACGCAGGCACCACCTCCTGGATTTTATTTTGAGGAAAATTCTGTTTTGTAATTTTGGGTAAGTTTCAGTCTTATACATGTTTTAATAGCTTGTTACGTGTCTTGTATCTGTGAGTTCTACTATAATAAAAAGGGGTCATATACTGTCCAGTCCCTGGCACTTCAGGAAGTGTTCTTGGAGTGTGTTGTGTGCACTCTTTTGTCCTGTTTTGTCTGTTCTATCCCACTTGTCAGTCCTCTCCAAAGCTCCTCCTTGCTTGTAGTAGTGGAGTGTCTGGACCTTCCATGAGGTGTGCTTCGATTTCTTTACTGAAATAACCCTGCAAAAAAGGAACCGGGGGAGGAGGGAGGGTGGAGCCTGATCCCATACAAAGAAAAAAATGAAAGGGGTGAAAAAAATACCAAGCAGAGAATCAAAAAAACTATAAGGCTTAAATCAGAGAGTGAGAAAGGAAAATAATGAAAAAGGAGATACAGACAAATATGTAAAAATAATAGAGTAAAAATTCCTGATTAAACAAACACATAAATGGACCATAAACCAAATCAGAAACTATGAGCCTGATTCCAAAGAAAAACAGAAGAGGATTGAAAAAAAGGAAAGAAATAGAACAGATGAGAAGAGCATACAAGAAAAGAAATGAAAAGAGAAAGAGAAGAAATGAAAAGAAAAAAAGAAAAGAAAAGAAAAGAAAAGAAAAGAAAAGAAAGAAAAAAACAGACGAAAAAACAATATTGGTTTCCTTTGGTACCTGGGATGGTTTGCTGTGCTAGTCTGGAGGGGAGGCAGTCTGGTTCATTCAGTGTTAGTCTTCCTCCAGTAGATTAGCAGTTGCCAAGCATAGAGGGATAGGGTTTGGTGTAAGCGGGTCCTGCCTCCACTGGGGGTCACCATGCTGCACCCTGAAGCCCCACCGTGTTGGGGATGGGGAGAAAAATGGCACCACCTCCAATCTCTCCTCTCCAAAGGGAGTGTGCCAAACCACGCTGTTCATGCAGCACTCACAGAATAGCAGGTGCCATAGGCTCGCCCTGCTCCAAGTTCTGTGCTTCCTAGGTGCTGGGCAGGGATTCAAAACCCCAATGTCTTAAAGGGCGCTGCACCACCGGACCTTGTTCTATGTACAGCCACTCAGCCTTGCCGATAAAAGGCCTTTTATTGGCTCCTGCAGGGTCTTTTGTCATTGGGGAGACAATAAACCCTCTTTCCACAGTAGTTGAGGAAAGGGACTGTTCTCTTCCAGTGTGCCCCTGAGATCATACCACGTCCCAGTGACAGCCCTCTTCCCCCCAGGTGCACACACTTGCATGTAGCTTAGGTCTGGAGAAAGTATCACACTATTGAAATCTGGGATCCTCAGCTACTGAAGCTGTTTGCAAAATAGAAACTAGCACTCTCCATATTTCTCGTTCCCCAGTCCATGGTCTGGAGAGCCCTCTGTATTTCTCTCCCTTTTGTCTCTCCACAGAAGGGATTCCCTCCTCTCCATGCCTGTGCTCTTATCTTCCCCAATTCACATACACACACCTCGATCCTGTCAAGCTGTCTTCCTCCAACTGTTGAGATCCTTCTGCCACTCAGAAGATTGATTTCCTGGGTGTTTCAAGTGATCTGACCTCCATACAGCTGTGTTTGAGGGGCAGGGTAAATCCTGGTCCTGCTACTTGTCCGCCATCTTAACTGCTCCCCACTTAGTTTTTTATTTTATTTTATTATTTATTTATTTTGAGAGAGAGCAACAACAGAGAATGAGAGAGAGAGAGAGAGAGAGAGAGAGAGAGAGAAAATCCCAAGCAGGTTCTGCACTATCATCATGGAGCCTGATCCAGGGCTTGAGATGATAAATTGTGAGATCCTGACCTGAGCTGAAATCAAGAGTCAGGGGCTTAACTGACCCAACCACAGAGGCACCCCTAATATATTTTTTTATTTGAGAGAGAGAGAGAGAGAGGAAGGGGTAGAGGGAGAGAGAGAGGGAGAGAGAAGGCAGAGGGAGAGAGAAAGAGAATCTTAAGCAGGCTCCATGCTCAGCCCAGAGCCTGACATAGGGCTTGATCCCACTACCCTGTGAACATGACCTGAGCTGAAATCAAGAGTCAGATGCCCAACCAACTGAGCCACCCAGGTGTCCATATACAGTTTTAAAACAATGAGATTGTTTTGTTACATTCTTTAATCTATCCTGAGGTCTATGGGTCTCCTAAGTGATTTTTTTTCAATTTACATTCATTTGGGGGTCATTCATTGTACTATAAAGTTGCATGAGTTTTCATCAATGCAGAGAGTCATGTATCTACCCTTTTAGTGTCATACAGATTAGTTTCATTGCCCTCAAAATTTCTATTTGCTTTAGCTGGTCAACCCTCCACTTTTCTCCTGAAGCTCTGGCAATCATCAATATTTTTACTGTTCCTGTTTTTTTTTTTCTTTACTGGAATGTTATATAAATAGAATCATGCAGTATGCAACCCACACTGACTGGCTTCCTTCACTTAGCAATATGAATTTAAGATTCATCTGTGGCTATTCATTACTTTATAACATTTATTTTTATCATGAAATAATATTTTATTTTATAAATGTACCAACGTTGTTTGTCCATTCACTATTTAATGGTATTTTGGTTACTTCAAGCTTTTGGCAATTATGACTAAAGATCCTGTAAACATCAGCATTCAGACTACTGCTTTCTGAGTGGATATGTTTTTAAGTCTTTTGGGTAAATCCCTAAAAGCATGATTGCTGGTTCATAAATTCATATGTTTATGACATGTTTGTTTATACAGAGGGCTATGTTTATCTATGTTTGTCTGTGTAGGAAACTACCAACTGTATTACAAAGTGGTTGTACAATTTTGCATTTCTACCAGCAGTGAATGAGAGTTCCTGTTGGTCTGTATCCTCATTAGCAATTGGCATTGCTAGTTATTTGTGCTTTTCTAATTGATGTATAGAGATAACTCATTGTTTTAATTCACAGTACCCTAATTACAAATGATGCTGATTATCTCTTCATATGATTATTCTCCACCTGAATGCATTCTTTCATGAAGTGTTTGTTTATACTTTTGTGCATTGTGGGTTGCTTGTTGTTATTATTGAGTTGCATATATTAGAAAGAAGCCCTTTATAAGATAAGTGTTTGCAAATATTTTCCCTCAGTCTGTTTTCACTCTTTTCACTCTTACGCGCTTACATGCATTTTAAAAGAACTTTTTTAAAAGTTTCTTTTCACTCTTACGTGCATTTTAAAAGAACATTTTTTTTCTTTTTGTTTTAATAAAGTTCAAATTATATTTTTTCTTTTACTAATCTTGTTTTTGGTGTTATACTAAAACATCATTACTTGAGAAGATGGCGGCATAAGAGGACGCTGGGCTCACCGCATCCTGCCGATCACTTAGATTCCACCCACATCTGCCTAAATAACCCAGAAAACTGCCAGAAGACTAGCAGAACAGACTCTCCAAAGTCAAGCATAGACAAGAGGCCCATGGAAGAAGGTAGGAAGGGCAGAGAGGCAGTGCGCACCACACAGACTGGCAGGAGGGAGCTGGGGCAGTGGAGGGGCAACCCTCCTGGCAAGGCAGAGCACCCCAGTCTGACTTGCAAAAGCAGAGGGGCCAGGATGCATGAGTTCTGGCAGCCAGCGGGACTTAACATCTGGAAAGTTGAAAGTCAGCAGCTCTGCTTGGAGAGCAAGAAGGCGAGAGGACACCAGGAGGGAGAGTTGTTGAGCCCTGGAAGACAGCTCAGCTCAACAGGGAACAAAAACACTGGCCAGTGCCATCTCCCTCTCCCATCCCCCAGCTGAAATCCCAAAGGGAACCAGTTCCCATCACCAAACTTGTTTGCACCATGCAAACACCCAATTCTGTGCTTCTGTGGATCCATCCCTCCCACGGGTCTGCCCCCCTCCTAGTGCTAGTGCTGCAGGGCCCCTCCTGCAGGGGACCACCACTGACAAAGTGAGCTAAGCCTGCCCCGACTTCCCCTGTGCACCTTGTGTATCCACCCCTGCTAATGTGCCAGATCCCATCAAAGCAGCACCACAAGCCTAGCAGTGTGCAAAAGGCCAGATAGGGTCAACACCACTCCACAGTGAGTCCTGCCCCTGGGGGAGGGGAAGATAAGGTACACACCAGTCTGACTGTGCCCCCAGCAGTGGGCTGGGGGCAGACATCAGGGCTGACTGCCGCTCTGCCCACCAACAAAGTTACTCCAGACAGCACAGGGGAAGTGCTGCAGTTCCATGCCACTATAGGGACTATCCAAAATGATGAAACGGAAGAATTCTCCTCAAAAGAAACTCCAGGAAGTAGCGACAGCTAATGAATTGATCAAAAATATAACAGACCACGAAATTAGAATAATAGTCATAAAATTAATCACTGGGCTTGAAAAAAGTATAGAGGACAGTGGAGAATCTATCACTACAGAGATCAAGGGACTAAGAAACAGTCATGAGGAGCTAAAAAATGCTACATGAGGTGCAAAATAAAATGGAGGCGTCCGCAGCTCAGATTGAAGGGCAGAGGAGAGAATAGGTGAATTAGAAGATAAAATTATTGAAGAAGAGGAAGCTGAGAAAAAGATAAAAAAAATCCAGGAGTATGAGAGGAGAATTAGAGAAATAAGTGATGCAATAAAGCACAATATCTGTATAATAGGGATTCTGGAAGAGGAAGAGAGAGAGAAAGGGGCTGAAGGTATACTAGAACAAATCATAGTTGAGAACTTCCCTGATCTGGGGAAGGAAATAGCCATTGAAATCCAAGAGGCACAGAGAAGTCCCTTAAGATGAAAACTGAATCGATCTTCTGCATGACATATCATAGTGAAACTGGC
The DNA here is from genome assembly GCF_027475565.1 of Acinonyx jubatus. Taxonomy (NCBI): domain Eukaryota; kingdom Metazoa; phylum Chordata; class Mammalia; order Carnivora; family Felidae; genus Acinonyx; species Acinonyx jubatus. The sequence continues at coordinate 102,565,990 of NC_069389.1, read as the reverse complement.
AAAATACAAGGATAAAGAGAAAATTCTGAAAGCAGCTAGGGATTAACAGGATCTAGCTTATGAAGGGAGACCAATAAGATTAGTGGCAGACCTCTCTACTGAAACTTGGCAGTCCAGAAAGGAAAGGCAAGAAATCTTCAATGTAATGAAGAGAAAAAAAATGCAGCTGAGAATCCTTTATCTAGCAAGTCTGTCATTCAGAATAGAAGGAGAGATAAAGGTCTTCCCAAACAAAAACTGAAGGAATTCATCACCACTAAACCAGCACTACAGGAGATCCTAAGGGGGATTCTGTGAGTGAAATGTTGCAAGGACCACAAAGTACCAGAGACATCACTACACGCATGAAACCTACAGATATCACAATGACTCTAAACCCATATCTTTCTATAATAACACTGAATATGAATGGACTAAATGCTCCAACCAAAAGACATAGGGTATCAGAATGGATAAAAATAAATAAGACCCAACTATTTGTTGTCTACAAGAGACTCACTTTAGACCTGAGGACACCTTCAGATTGAATTTGCGGGGATGGAGAACTATCTATCATGCTACTGGAAGTCAAGAGAAAGCTGGAGTAGCCATACTTATATCAGACAAACTAGACTTTAAATTAAAGGCTGTAACAAGAGATGAAGAAGGGAATTATATAAAAAGTAAGGGTCTATCCATCATAAAGAGCTAACAATTATAAATGTCTATGTGCTGAATTCAGGAGCCCCCAAATATATAAAACAATTAGTCACCAACATAAGCAACCTTATAGATCAGAATGTGGTAATTGCAGGGGACTTTACTACTCCACTTAAACAATGGATAGATAATCTAGACCCAGGATCAATAAAGAAACAAGGACCCTGAATGATACATTGGACCAGATGGACTTGACAGATATATTTAGAACTCTGCATCCCAAAGCAACAGAATATACTTTCTTCTCAAGTGCACATGGAATATCCTCCAAGATCACACACTGGGTCACAAAACAGCCCTTCATAACTATAAAAGAATTGAGATAATACCATGCATACTTTCAGACCACAATACAATGAAGCTTGAAATCAACCACAGAAAAGTCAGGAAACCTCCAAAAGCATGGAGGTTAAAGAACCCCCTACTAAAGAATGAATGGGTCAACCAGGCAATTAGAGAAGAAATTACAAAATACATGGAAACAAATGAAAATGAAAATACAACAATCTAAACGCTATGGGATGCAGCAAAGGCAGTCCTGAGAGGAAAATACATTGCAACCCATGCCTATCTCAAGAAACAAGTAAAATACCAAATACAAAATCTAACAGCACACCTAAAGGAAATAGAAGCATAACAGCAAAGACACGCCAAACCCAGGAGAAGAAGAGAAAGAATAAAGATCAGAGCATAAATAAACAATATAGAATCTAAAAAAAAAACTGTAGAGCAGATCAATGAAACCAAGAGTTGTTTTTTTGAAAAAATAAACTAAATTGATAAAGCTGTAGCCAGGCTTCTCAAAAAGAAAAGGGAGATGACCCTAATAGATAAAATCATGAATGAAAATGGAATTATTACAACCAATCCCTCAGAAATGCAAGCAATTATCATGGAATACTATGAAAAATTATATGCCAACAAACTGGACAACCTGGAAGAAATGGACAAATTCCTAAACACCCACACAATTCCAAAACTCAGGAGAAAATAGAAAACTTGAACAGACACATAACCAGCGAAGAAATTGACTCAGTTATCAAAAATCTCCCAACAAATAAGAGTCCAGGACCAGATGGCTTCCTAGGGGAATTCTACCAGACATTTAAAGCAGAGATACTACCTGTCCTCAAGCTATTGAAAAAATATAAAGGGAAGGAAAACTTCCAGACTCATTCTTTGAAGCCAGCATTACTTTGATCCCAAACCAGACAGAGACCCAGCAGAAAAAGAGAACTACAGGCCAATATCCCTGATGAATATGGATGCAAAAATTCTCAATAAGATACTAGCAAATCGAATTCAACAGCACATAAAAAGAATTATTCACCATGACCAAGTGGGATTCATTCCCAGGCTGCAGGGCTGGTTCAACATTTACAAATCAATCAATGTGATACATCACATTAATAAAAGAAAAGATAAGAACCATATGATCCTGTCAATCGATGCAGAAGAAGCATTTGACAAAATTCATCATCCTTTCTTAATAAAAACCCTCGAGAAAGTCAGGATAGAAGGAACATACTTAAACATCAAAAAAACCATTTATGAAAAGCCCACAGCTAATAACATTCTCAATGGGGAAAAACTGAGAGCTTTTTCCCTGAGATCAGGAACACGACAGGGATGTCACTCTCACCACTGTTGTTTAACATAGTGTTGGAAGTTCTAGCATCAGCAATCAGACAAAAAAGGGAAATCAAAGGCATCAAAATTGGCAAAGATGAAGTTAAGCTTTCACTTTTTGCAGGTAACATGATATTATACATGGAAAATCCGATAGACTCCACCAAAAATCTGCTAGAACTGATACATGAATTCAGCAAAGTAGCAGGATACAAAATCAATGTACAGAAATCAGTTGCATTCTTACACACTAATAATGAAGCAACAGAAAGACAAATGAAGAAACTTATCCCATTCACAATTGCACCAAGAAGGATAAAACACCTAGGAATAAACATAACCAAAGATGTAAAAGATATGTATGCTGAAAATTATAGAAAGCTTATGAAGGAAGTTGAAGAAGATACAAAGAAATGGAAAAATATTCCGTGCTCATGGATTGAAAGAATAAATATTGTTAAAATGTCAATACTACCCAAAGCTATCTACACATTCAATGCAATCCCAATCAAAATTGCACCAGCATTCTTCTCAAAGCTAGAACAAGCAATCCTAAAATTTGTATGGAACCACAAAAGGCCCCGAATAGCCAAAGTAATTTTGAAGAAGAAGACCAAAGCAGGAAGCATCACAATCCCAGACTTTAGCCTCTACTACAAAGCTGTAATCATTAAGACAGCATGGTATTGGCACAAAAACAGACACATAGACAATTGGAATAGAATGGAAACCCCAGAACTAGACCTACAAAAGTATGACCAACTAATCTTTGACAAAGGCGGAAAGAATATCCAATGGAAAAAAGTCTCTTTAACAAATTTTGCTGGGAGAACTGGACAGCAACATGCAGAAAGATGAAACTAGACCACTTTCTTACACCATTCACAAAAACAAACTCAAAATGGATAAAGGACCTGAATGTGAGACAGGAAACCATCCAAACCCTAGAGGAGAAAGCAGGAAAAGATCTCTCTGACCTCAGCCGCAGCAATTTCTTACTTGACACATCCCCAAAGGCAAGGGAATTAAAAGCAAAAATGAACTATTGGGATGTCTTGAAGATAAAAGGATTCTGCAATGCCACGGAAACAATCAACAAAACTAAAAGGCAACCGATGGAATGGGAAAAGATATTTGCAAATAACATATCGGACAAAGGGCTAGTATCCAAAATCTATAAAGAGCTCACCAAACTCCTCCCCTGAAAAACAAATAATCCAGTGAAGAAATGGGCAGAAAGCATGAATAGACACTTCTCCAAAGAAGACATCCAAATGGCCAACAGGCACATGAAAAGATTCTCAGCGTCGCTCCTTATCAGGGAAATACAAATCAAAACCACACTCAGATATCACCTCACGCCAGTCAGAGTGGCCAAAATGAACAAATCAGGAGACTCTAGATGCTGGAGAGGATGTGGAGAAACGGGAACCCTCTTGCACTATTGGTGGGAATGCAAACTGGTGCAGCCACTCTGGAAAACAGTGTGGAGCTTCCTCAAAAAGTTAAAAATAGACCTACCCTATGATCCAGCAATAGCACTGCTAGTAATTTACCCAAGGGATACAGGAGTACCGATGCATAGGGGCACTTGTACCCCAATGTTTATAGCAGCACTCTCAACAATAGCCAAATTATGGAAAGAGCCTAAATGTTCATCAACTGATGAATGGATAAAGAAATTGTGGTTTATACACACAATGGACTACTACTTGGCAATGAGAAAGAATGAAATACGGCCTTTTGTAGCAACGTGGATGGAACTGGAGAGTGTGATACTAAGTGAAATAAGCCATACGGAGAAAGACAGATACCATATGTTTTCACTCTTATGTGGATCTTGAGAAATTTAACAGAAGATCATGGGGGAGGGGAAGGAAAAAAAAAAGAGGTTAGAGAGGAAGGAAGCCAAAGCATAAGAGACTCTTAAAAACTGAGAACAAACTGAGGGTTGATGGGGGGTGGGAGGGCGGGGAGAGCGGGTGATGGGTATTGAGGAAGGCACCTGTGGAATGAGCAGTGAGTGTTGTATGGAAACCAAATCGACAATATATTTCATGTTTAAAAAATTTTTTTAATTAAAAAAATAAAACGTCATTACTAAATCCAAGTCACCAATAGTTTTCTGTTTTCTTCTACATTTTTTATACTTTCAAATTTCAGATTTAGCTCTGTCATTCCTTTTGAATTAATTATGTTGAAATATGTAAACTCTGTGTCTAGTTTTATTTTTTTGTTTTTGCTTATGAACATCTAGTTGTTCTGGTTACATAAGTAGGAAGGACTATTCTTTCTCATTGAATTAGCTCTGCTCCATTGTCAAAGTTCAGTAGGCTATATTTGTCTGGGTTCATTTCTGGAATTTCTATATTTTTCCACTAACCTATGTGGTTATTATTTTACTAATACCAACCTGTCTTCATTACTCTGTGTGTATATGGAGTCTTGGAATCAGACAGTGAGATTCCTCCAACTTCATTTTTTTTCAGTATTATGTTGGCTATTCTAGGTGTTTTGCCTTTCCATATAATCTTTAGAATCAGTTAATTAACATCTACACAATGGTCTTGGGATTTCTGTTGGAGCTATGTCCAAAGTAATGATAAAGTTGGGAAGATTGAACCTATTAATAATATAGCATCTTCCAGTACATAAACACACACAAAAAAACCCTTCTCAATTCACTTAAATATTTTATTTCTTATCACTTCAAATTTTGTACACTTAGATATTATATATATTTTATTAAATTTATACCTAAGTATTTTATTTTTGGTATGCTATTGTAAAAGGTATTGTTTAATTTTTAGATTTCAAATTCAAATTGTTCATTGCTTGTGTGTGGAAATGCAATTGATTTTGAGTATTAATCTTTATACTTCAACTTTGATATACTTTGATATACTTTGCTTTTAAGTTCCAGGAGAATCTTTTGTTTGTTAATCCTAAGAAATTTTCTAAATAATTTTGTCATCTTCATACAAAGGCAGCAACACAAAAGAGTCTTCATTTCTATCTTCCCAATCGGTATAATTTTTATTTCCTTTCAATGTTCTTTTACACTGGCTGATTCCAGTGCAATATTTAGTAGGAATGGTGAGAGATGACACCCTTGCCTTATTCCCATTCTTAGATAAAAGCATCCATTTTCCTACAATTAATATTTTGGGTGTTGTTTTTTTGTAGATATTTACCAAGTTGAGGAAGTTGTCTTCTATTCCTAGTTCAATAAGCATTTTTTAAATCCATGGATGTTAGATTTTGCCAAATGCTTTTTCTACATCAATTAATATAGTCACATGATTTTCTTCTTTAACCTATGGAAGTGGTGGATTAATTTAATTAATATTCAAACGGTGAACTAGCTTTGAAAACCTGGAATAAATCCCAAGTGTCTGTGCTATGTAATTCTTTTCGTATATGTTGGATATTATTTGTGAATGTTTTCTTGATGATTTCTACATTTATGTTTATAAGAGATATTGAACTATAATTATCTTTTCTTGTATTTATCTGGTCTTAATATTGGTGTAATGTTGGACTCCTAGAATAAGTTAGGAAATATTCCCCTTGCTTCTATTTTCTGGAGAAGATTGTGGCAAATTGCTATTATTTGTTTCTTAAATATTTGGTACAATTCACTACTAAGAATTTTTTGTCCTGGTGCCTAATTTTGGAAATTTATTATTTATTCATATACTTTAGTAAATATACTTCAGTTCAGATTATTTTTTTCTCCTTCTCTGAAGTTTTATAGTGTTTGTCTTCTAAAGAATTGGGCCATTTAATTTAAGTTCTTAAATGTGTGGGCATAGTGTTGTTCAGAGTATTCTTTTATTTTCATTTTATGGTTCAATAGTAATAACAGTCATGAACTATCTTTCATTTATTTTCTTGGTAATTCACGTCTTTTTTGTTTGTTTGTTTTCCTAATTAGAAGTTTATAAAAATTATTGACCAATTCAAAGAACCAGCTTTTGGCTTCATTAATTTTCTCTGTTACTTTCCTAGTTTCAATATCATTGATTTATGCTATAGTTTTTATTATTTCTTTTCTAATAATTGCTTTAGGGTTAAATTGCTGTTTTTTTCTAGTTTCTTAAGATGGAGGCTTAGATTATTGATTTCGGATCTTATTTCCTAACATACAAATCTAATGAGCTATACTTTCCTATAAATGATACTTTTGCTGTGTTCCCCGAATTTTGAAAGCATATTTTTATTTTGATTAAAACAAAATATTTTTAAATTTCTCTTGAGACTTGTACTTCTCATAGTACTTAGGAGTGTGCTTTTAAATTTCTAACTCCTGGAATTTTCTATCATCCATTGTTAATTTCTTGTTTAATGCTAATGTGTGCTGATAACATACTTTGCATGATTTCTATTATTTATTTTTAAAAAATTTTAATGTTTTATTTTTGACAGAGAGAGAGAGAGAGAGAGAGAGAGAACAAGTGGGAGAGGGGCAGAGAGAGAGGGGGACACAGAATCTGAAACAGGCTTCAGGCTCTGAGCTGTCAGCACAAAGCCTGATGCGGTGCTCAAACCCACATATTATGAGATCATGACCTGAGCTGAAGTCAGACACGTAACTTACTGAGCCACCCAGGTGCCCCTGCATGATTTCTATCCTTTAAATTTGTTAAATTACTTATGTATAAGATTGGTTTTAACTCCAGGAATGTTCCATGTGAGCTTGTGAATATGTACATTTCACTGTTTTTGGAGAGAGTATTCTCTAAATGTCAGTTTGAATTGATTGACATTGCTGTTTAGGTCAATTATATTCTTACTAATTTTTTGTCTACTTGATGATCTATCAATTATTGAAAGAGAGGTACTGAAGTCTCCCACTATAAAAATGTATTTGTTTCCCCCTTTAGTTTTAAACAGTTTTTGCCTTCAATATTTTGTCATTCTGTTTTTAGGCACATAAATAAAGATTGTAATGTCTTCTTGGAGAATTTACCACTTTCTCATTATGTAATGTCCCTCTTTATCCTGATAATTTCCTTCCTCCAAGCTTTGCTTTATCTGAAATTAGCACAGCTACTCCAACTTTCTTTTGATTATTTGTCTGAAAATATACAACTTTCTTTTGATTATTGTTAGCATGGCATATCTCTCATGCTCATAGTATCTAACTGAGTGGGTTTTTGTATTTTTGTGTAGTGAGAGGGGTATAAATTAATGTTTTTCTTTTTATCAGAATACCCAGATTTTCCCAGACAAGTTTTTGAAGATAATATTCTTCTCCTATTTAATGGTCTCTATGCCATCGTTAAAAATCAATTGTCCACAGATACATGATTTTATTTTAGACTTCCTATTCTATTCCATTGTTCTATACATCTATTCTCAGGCCAATATCACATTGTTTTGATTACTGTGGCTTTATAGAAGGCTGTGAAATGTGGATAAGTTAGCAAGTCTTCCCTAATCATCTGTTTTTAGAAGAGTTTGAGTAAGATTGATGTTAATTTTTCTTTAAATGTTTGATATAACTCACCAATGAACCATTTATTGTATAAGATTTCCTGTATTTGAATTTTTTAAATTAGAAGCTGTATTTTTAAAGTGATTTTAGGCTCACAATAAAATTAAGTGGAGAATACAGAATACTCATATTTCCCTGTCTCCCACTAGTACCCACACACAACCTCTTCCACTACTGACATTCTGTACCACAGTGGTACATTTAACATAATCAATGAACCTACATTGAAACATTATTATCAGGGGCGACTGGGTGGTTCAGTGGGTTAAGCGTCCAACTTCAGCTCAGGTCATGATCTTGTGGTTCGTGAGTTCCAGCCTCACATCGGCTCTGTGCTGACAGCTCGGAGCCTGGAGCCTGCTTCAGATTCTTTGTCTCCCTCTCTCTCTGCCCCTCCCCTGCTCTCTCTTGCATGTTCTCTCTCTCAAAAATAAATAAACAGTAAAAAAAAAAAAAGAAACATTATCAGTCAAAGTTCATAGTTTACATAAAGATTCACACTTGATATTGTACATTGTATGGATCTTGACAAACTTTTAGTGACATGTTTCCACCATTATAGTATCATCCAGAAGAGTTTCAGTGCCCTAAAAATCTCCTATACTCTTTCTATGCATTCCTCCCTCCCCACTAACTTTTGGCAACCACTCATCTTTTTACTGTCTCCATAGGATTGTCTTTTTCAGAATGCCATGTGGTTGCAATCATAGAATACGTAACCTTTTCAAATTGGCTTATTTCACCTGGTAATATGTATTTGTTTCCTCCATGTCTTTGCATGACTTGATAGCTCATTTATTTTTAGCATTAAATGCGATTCCATTTTCTGAATGGACCACAGTTTATTTATCCATTCACCTACTGAAGGACATCTTAGTTGCTTACATGAGTTGGCAGTAATGAATGAAGTAGCTATAAACTTTATGTACAGTTTATATGAATAATGAATAAAGTTGCTATAAAGTTCTATGTGCAGGTTTTTGTGCACACATATGTTTTCAACTCCATTAGGTAAATATCAAGGAGTACAACTGTTGGGTGGTATAGTAAGAACATGTTTAGTTTTGTAAGAATCTGTGTAATTTTCAGAGTGGCTTTACCATTTTACATTTCTACAAGTAATTAATGTGAGCTCTGTTATAACAGTCTCACCAGCATTTTGTGTTGTCAGTGTTTTAGATTTAGGTCATTCTAATAGTTGTGTACTTATATATCATTGGGGCTTTCCTTTGCCATGTTCCTTATGACATATTTTGTGGAGCATTTAAAAAGTGCTTATTTACCATATCCATATTTTTGATCAGATTTCTTTTCAGGACTTTTGCCCATTTTCAACTGAGGTGTTTGTTTTCTTATTTTTGAACTTTGAGAGTTCTCTATATGTTTTGGATAGTAGTCCTTTATCAGAAACATGTTTTGTAACTATTTTATCTCTGTGGCTTGACTTTTCATTCTCTTAATATTGTCTTTTACAGCAAAGAAGGTTTTAATTTTAATAAAGTCAAGCTTATCAATTATTTCTTTCATGGATCATGTCTTTGATGTTGTACCTAAAAAGTTATTGCCAAAAAAATACTTGAGAATTTTAAAATTTTCATTCTGTTATTGATTTTTTTCTTTTTGTTTTATTGAATTGTAGTTTAAAAAGATACTTTAACTTTTAAATTTTCTTTAGACATGGTTATTGGCCTAACCTGTGATCTAGGAGAATGCCCCATGTGAGCTTGAAAAGAATGTGTGTTCTGCTGTTTGGGGGTATAGTGTTTGTTTTAGTCTGTTTGATATACCTGGCTTATGGTTTTATTTAAGTCTTCTTTTTTTAAGCCTTTTTTTTTTAAATCTTTTGTGTGGTTGTTTTATGCATTATTGAAAGTGGAGTGTTGAAGCCTCCAACTATTATTGTAGAACTGTGCATTTCTCTCTTAACTTGTGGCAATTTTTGATTTATATATCTGGGGACTCAGTTGTTAGGTATTAATAGTTCATAAGTTTTTATCTTCTTGATGGATATACCATTCTATTGCTATTTAATATCCTTTGTCTCATAAGTTTTTGATTTAACATTTTTTGCATTCCTTCACTTAATCTGTTTATATCATTGGATTTAAATGAGTCTATTGGAAACTGCATAGAATTGGATTATATATTTTTTATTCTTTCTGCCATTTTCTATCTTTTATTTATTTATTTTTTCATAACAACCATTTATTGGGAAACTATTATGTGTCAGGCAGCATTCAAAGAATATTACATGTGTTATTCCATTTCATTTTTCTTACAGCCTGTCCACCTCATTCTTTTTTTTTTTTAGTTTATTTATTTTGAAACAGAGAGTGAGTGAGTGAGTGAGTGAGCATGAGCAGGAGAGGGGCATTAAGAAAGGGATAGTGAGAATCCGAAGCAGGCTATGCACTAACAGCCCTGACACGGGGCTTGAACTCATGAACCATGAGATTATGACCTGAGCTGAAATAGTCAGGCACTTGACCAACTGAGCCATACAGGCACCCCCCTCATTCTTTTTATTTTTATTTATTTTTATTTATTTTTAATTTTCATTTTTGAGAGAGAGAGAGACAGAGAACAAGCAAGGAAGGGGCAGAGAGAGAGGGAGACACAGAATCAGAAACAGGCTCTGAACTATCAGCTCTGAACTCCAGGCTCTGAACTATCAGCACAGAGCCCAATGTGGGACTCGAACTCACAGACCGTGAGATCATGACCTGAGCCGCAGTCAGCCACCCAACTGACTGACCCACCCAAACGCCCCCTCATTCTTTTTTTTAATTAAGTTTTTATTTTAATTCCAGTACAGTGATTCAAGAATTCTATACATTACTCAGTGCTTGTCATTATACGTGTGCTCTTTAATCCCCATCACCTATTTTACCTATTCCCCCATGCACCTCTCCTCTAGTAACCATCAGTTTGTTCTCTATAATTAAGAGTCTGTTTCTTGATTGTCTATCTCTTATTTTCTTTCTTAAATTCCACATACGAGTGAAATCGTATGATATTTTCTTTCTCTAACTTATTTCACTTAGCATTATACTCTGTAGCTCCATTTAAGTCATTGCAAATGGCAAGATTTCGTTTTTTGATGGCTGAGTAATATTCCATTATATATATCATATATTATATATGATAATCATATATTATATATGATAATCATATATTATATAATCATATATTATATATATCACATATATGATATATATACATATATATACATACACACATATATATCACATATATATTATATATATATTATATATACACACACATATGTATATGTACACACATACACACACACACACACACACACATATATATATACACACATATCTAGTCACCTCTTTTTTATCCATTCATTTGTTGATGGACACTTGGACTGTTTCTATAACTTGGCGATTGCAAATAATGCTGCAATAAACATAAAGGTGCATGTATCCCTTTGAATTAGTGTTGGAGAAATACCCAATAATGTGATTACTGGATCATAGAGTAGTTCTATTTTTAACCTTTTGAGGAAACTACATACTGTCTTCCACAGTGGCTATACCAGTTCACATTCCCAGAAAAAATACGTGAGGGCTCCTTTTTCTCCACATCTTAACCAAAAGCTCTTTCTTTTGTTTTTGATTTTAGAATTCTGTCAGTTATGAGTTGACATCACATTATAGTTTTGCTTTGCATTTCCCTGATGATGAGTGATGTTGAGCATATTTTCATGTGTCTCTTTGCAATTAGATATTGTGGAGAAACATCAGTTTGTTTATTCTGTCCATTTTTAATTTTATTATCATTATTATCATTATTATTATTATTATTATTATTTGGTGTTGAGCTGTGTAAATTTGTTATATATTTTGGATACTAACAATTTATCAGATATGTCATTTGCAAATATCTTCTACCATTCAGTAGGTTGTCATTTAGTTTTGTTGATTTTTTTGTTGTGAAGAAGCTTTTTATTTTGATATATAGCCAAAGCAATCTTCAAAAAGAAAAACAAGTCTGGAGTATCACAATTCCATACTTCAAGTTATATTACAAATCTGTAGTAATCAAAACAGTATGGTACTGGCACAAAAATAGACACAGAGATCAATAGCACAGAATAAAGAACTATCAAATAAACCCATGCTTATATGGTCAATTAATCTTAAACAAAAAAGGCAAGCATATGCAATGGTAAAAAGACAGTCTCTTCAACAAATGATGTTAGGAAAACTGGACAGCTACATGAAAAGAATGACACTGGGTCACTTTCTTACACCATACACAAAAATAAACTCAAAATGGATTGAAGACCTAAATGTGGGACCTGAAACCATAAAAATCCTAGAAGAGAGCACAGGCAGTAATTTCTCTGGCATCAACTGTAGCAACATGTTTCTGGATAGATCTCCTGAGGTAACGGAAACAACAACAAAAGCAAACAAACAAACAAACTATTGGGACTAGAGTCTCTGTCTTTTAATTAGAGAGTTTAATTCATTTTGATTTATAGTAATTATTGATAGAGAGGACTTTGGTTATTTTGTTTGTTTTCTATATTTATTTTTTAAGTTTCTATTTAAATTCTAGTTAGTTAACATACACTGTAATTTTAGTTTCAGATGTACAATATAGTGATTCAACACTTCAATACAACACCTGGTGCTCATGACAAGTGCACTCCTTCATCCCATCACCTATTTAACCCATCCCACACACTCTGGTAACCATCACATTGTTCTCTGTATAGTTAAGAGTCTATTTCTTGGTTTGCCTGCTCCTCTATTTTTTCCGCCTTTGTTTTGTTTCTACAGATTACAATTAACATCTTAAGCTTATAACAATTTTGTTTCACTTAATGCAAACTGAACTTCAACAATATACAACAATTTTCTTTTTATATAGCTCCATTCTTTCCCCTCTGTGTTGTTACTGTAACAGATTACATCTTTATACATTGTGTGTCCATGAATATTATTGTATAATTTGTAATTTATGCATTTTGTGTTTTAAATAACTTGATAAAAGGAGTTATGACTACCAATTCAATTTCATATTTACCAATAAAGGTACTTTACCAGTATTTTTTAAATTTCTCTTTATGGCTTTGAGTTAATGCTTAGTGTTCTTTAATTTTAGCCTAAAGGATTTTTGTCAGCATTTCCTTTAGGGGATATTTATTAACAATGAACTAGTTCAGCTTTTATTTATGTGGGAATTTCTTAATTTCTCCTCTGTAATTTTTTAAGTATAGTTTTGTCAGATTAGAATTCTTCATTGTATTTTATTTCATCACTTTAAATACGTTATCCTAGTGCATTCTGGCTTTTATAAATATGTTATCCTAGTGCATTCTGGCTTTTATGGTTTCTGTTGAGAAATTGTTAATCTTATTGAGGATCCCTGTATACAACAAGTTATTTCTCTCTTGCTTTTTCCAAGATTCTGTCTTTGTCTTTGGTTCCTAGCAATTTGGTTATAATGTATCTTGGTGTGTATCTCTGTTTTTATTTTATATGAAGTTCACTGAACTTATTGAATTTGTATATTTATGTGTTTTATCATATTTTGGAAGTATTTGGGTCATTATTTCTTCACATAGCTTTTCTAGACTTCCCTCTTCCCTTCTTCCCTTTCTCCCATCCTCTGCTTATTTTTTTTCTTTATGCTCCTCTGACTGACTGATTTCAAATAGCCTATTTTCAAGTTCACTGATTCTTTTTTCTGCATTCTCAAATATGCTGTTCAAATAATTTACTGATTTTTTTAAATTTTCAGCTATTATACTTTTTACATTCAGAAATGTTTTGGGGTGCCTGGGTGGCTCAGTTGGTTAAGTGCCCCACTTGGGCTCAGATCAGCTGAGTGAAATCAAGAGACAGATGCTCATCCTACTGAGCCATCCAGCCACCCCTTATGTGTAAGTTTTTAATCCCTTTTGAGTTTGTGTGTGTAGTATAACATAAGGGTCCAATTTTATCATTCTTTACATGGATATATAGGTTTCCCCACACCTTTTGTTGAAGAGACTATCCTTTCCCCATTGTATTATTTTTGGCATACTTGCTGAAGATCATTTGACTATATATGCATGTATATGTTTATTTCCAGGCTCTTCATTCCATTGGTCTATATGTCTGCCTTTGTGCCAATGTCGTAGTGTTTTGAATACAGTGACTTTGTAATATATTTTGAAATCAAGAAATGTGATGTTTTTACCTTCATTCTTCTTTGTCATAAACACTTTGGCTAAGTCTTTTGTTCCATATGAATTTATAGATTTTTTTTTATTTCTGTGAAAAATGCCATTGTAATTTTAATGGAAATAGCATTGAATCTAGATCAATCTAGAGTAGTATGGGTATTTAATAATATTATCTTTCAATCCAAGAACATGAGATGTCTTTTCAGTTATCTTTGTCTTTCTAAATTTTTTTTTATCAATGCATTTTACTTTTCAGTGTACAACTCTTTTACCTCCTTGGTTAAGTTTATTTGTAAGTGTTTTATTCATTTTATTGCCAATGTAAATGGGATTGCATTCTTAATTTCCTTTTTGGGTAGTTTGTTGTTAGTGAATAGAAACACAACTGATATTTTATATGTTGATTTTCTATATTACAACTTTATTGACATTATTTATTAACTCTAAAAGATTTTTTGGGGGGTAAACTGTTTAGTGTTGTATATGTATGAGAACATGTCTCATGAAAATAGAGACATTTTTAGTTCTTCCTTTTTTATTTGAATGGCTTTTATTTCTTCTTCTTAATTGGACAAGGACTTCCATTTCTATGTTTCTATGTTGAGTAGAAGTGACAAGATTAGGCATCTGTACTAAGGTTTTCCAAAGAGACAGAATGAATAAGATATAATAATACCCTATAATAGAACCAATATATATAATAGTAATTGGTTCCCATAATTATGAAGTCTGAGAAATCCCACAATCTACTGTTTGAAAGCTAGAGAACCAGGAAAGTTGGTTACATAATTCCATTCAAATCTGATTGCCTGAGAATTCAGGGAACCAATGATGTAATCCTAGTTTAGGGTTAAAGGTAAGAGAAGGGGTGGTTGCTGGTGCTAAGTCACAGAGCTGTAAGGTTGAAGAAACAGGAGCTCCAATTTCCAAGGCAATGAGAAACTGAATATTAAAGTTAACAAGAGAGCAAGAATTAACCCTTTCTTCACCTTTTTTGTTCTATTTAGGTCCTCAGTGGAATGGATGATGTCCACCCACATTGGTGAGTATGGATCTTTTTTACTCAGTCTACTGATTCAAATTCTAAACTTTACTAGAAACGTTTTAACAGACACACAGAGAAATGTTTTACCAAAGGGGCGCCTGGGTGGCTAAGTCAGTTAAGCATCCGACTTCGGCTCAGGTCATGATCTTGCGGTTTGTGAGTTCAAGCCCCATGTTGGGCTCTGTGCTGACAGCTCAGAGCCTGCAGCTTGCTTTGGATTCTCTGTCTCACTCTCTCTCTGTCCCTCCCATGCTCATGCTCTGTCTCTCTCTGTCTCTTAATAATAAATAAACGTTAAAAAATTTAAAAACAAGAAATGTTTTACCAAGTGTCTGGGCCTCCCTTAGCTCTGTTGACACCTAAAATTAAGCATCACAACATTTTTCTCCTGTTCCTGATCTTAGAGGAAGACCTTTCAGGTTTTTTTTTTACCATTGAGTATGATTTTAAAAGTGGGCTTGTCATATATTACCCTTGATATGTTGAGGTACATTCCTTTTATTCCTACATTTTTGAGAATTTTTATGATAAAAATGTATTGAATTTTGTTTGTCACATGTTTCTATATGTCAATTGATATGATCCTATGATTTTTATTCTTCATTCAATTAATGTGGTGTACCACATTTATTGATTTGCATATGTTAAACTATCCTTGAATCTCAGGGTGAAATCCTGCTTGATCATGGTATATAGTTTTTTTAATGTCCCGTTGAAATCAGCTTACTAGAATTTTGTTAAAAAGTTTTACTTCTATGTTCAACACGGATATTGTCTTATAATTTTTTTTCTTGTGGTGTATGCTTGGCTTTGGTATTAGTATAATTCTGGCCTTATTAAATGAATTCAGTGTTTTGTTCAATTTTTTAAAGAAGAGTTTGCAAAACATTGGTAGTAAGTCTGAATTCTTGGTAGAATTCACCAGTGAAGCCATCTGGTCTTAGTGTTTTCTCTGTGTGAGGATTTATTCATGGATTCAAACTTGGTAGGTGGTATGTTTGTAGGAATTTATACATTTCTTATAGCTTTTCCAATTTCCTGGCAAATAATTGTTTATAGTATCTTCTTATGATTATTTTTATTTCTTCAGCATTACTTATAATTTTTCCTCTTTTATTTCTATTTTTATTTATTTGAGTCTTTTCCATTTTTCTTACTTAATCTAGCTTTCATTGATCTTTTATATTGTTTTCTTATTTCCTATTTTATTTGGAATTTTATTTATTTATTTTATTTATTTATCTTCTCTAACTTCTTCTATTTTCCTTTTCTGCTAACTTTGGGTTTAGTTTGTCATTACTTTTCTGGTTACTTGCAGTGAAAAGTTAGGTTGTTTTTTTGAGATCTTCTTTCTTAATGTAGACATCTATTGTTATAAACTTCCCTCTTAGTATTGCTTTTGCTGCATCCCATAAATCTTGGTATGTTGTATTTTCATCTTTGTCTCAAGATATGTTTTTACTTCCTACTTGATTTATTCTTTGATGTATTGATTATTTAGGAGTGTGTTTATCTTAATTTGTTCACACTTCTGTCACAACAGTACCATACAGTAACAGGATTATAAACAACCTAAATTTATTTCTCACAGTTATGGAGGCTAGGAAGTCCAAATTAAGGCAATAGAAGATTGAGTATCTGGCAAGAACCTCATTCCTGGTTCATAGATGACTGTCTTCTCACTGTGTTATCACATGGTAAAACAGGCAAGGGAGCTTTCTGAAGTCTCTTATTTTATTTTATTTTATTTTGTTAAATTTAATTTAGAGGCAGAGAGAGAGTGCATGGAGGAGAGGAACAGAGAGACAAAGAGAAAGAATCCCAAGCAAGCTCCACACTCAGCGTGGAGCCTGGTGTGAGGCTCAATTCCATGGCCCTGGTATCATGACTTGAGCCAAAGTCAAGGGTCAGATGTTCATCTAACTGAGCCACCCAGGCACCCCTGAAGACCATTTTTTTTTAATGGGAACTAGTCACTTTTGTTTTTTGTTTCTTAAAAGAAACAAAAGGCATCCAAATCAGCAAGGGAGAAGTTAAACTTTCACTATGCACAGATGACATGATACTCTGTGTAGAAAACCCAAAGACTCCATCAAAAAAATTGCTAGAACTGATACACAAATTCAATAGTCGCAGGATACAAAATCAATGTATGGAAATCTGTTGCATTTCTATACACCAATAATGAAGCAGCAGAAAGGGAAATCAAGGAATCAATCCCATTTACAATTGCACCAAAAAACATAACATACCTAGGAATAAGCCTAACCAAAGAAGTAAAAGTTCTGCACTCTGAAAAGTATAGAACATTTATGAAAGAAATTGAAGAGGGCACAAGGATATGGAAAACTTTCCTTGATCATGGGTTGAAAGAACAAATATTGTTAAAATTTTTATACTACCCAAGCAATCTACACATTTAATGCAATCACTATCAAAATACCACCAGCATTTTTCACAGAGCTGGAAAAAATAATCCTAAAATTTGTATGGAACCACAAAATACCCTGAATAGCCTGAAAAAGGAAAGTAGAGTTGGAGACCTCATAATTCCAAACTTCAAGTTATATTACAAAGCAGTAGTGATCAATACGGTATGGTACTGGTACATAAACAGACACATAGATCAATGGAACAGAATAAAAAACCCACAACAGAAATGGCCCCACCAGTCTATGGTCAACTACTCTTCAACAAAGTGGGAAAGAATATCCAATGGGAAAAAGACAATCTCTTCAACAAATGATGTTGGGAAAACTGGACAGCCACATGAAAAAGAATGGAATTTGATCACATTCTTACACCATGCACAAAAATAAATTCAAAATGGAGGAAAGACCTAAATGTGAGACAGGGTACCATAAAAATCCCAGAGGACAACACAGGCAGCAACCTCTTTGACATCAGTTGTTAGCAAATTCTTACTAGATGTCTCCTGAGGCAAAGGAAACAAAAGCAGAAATAAACCGATGGGAATTCATCAAGATAAAAACTTTCTGCCCAGTGAAGGACACAATCAACAAAACTAAAAAGCAAACAAAAAATGGGAGATGACATATCTGATGTATATCTGTAAAGAACTTATCAAACTCAACACCCCCCAAAAAATAATCCAGTTAAGAAATGGGCAGAAGACATGAATAGATATTTATCCAAAGAAGACATCCAGATGGCTAACAGACACATGAAAAGATGCTCAACATCACTCATAATTAAGTAAATACAAATCAAAAGGAAGAACCTTGAAGACAGTATGCTAAATTAAGTCGGACACAAAAGGCTTCATATTACATGCCTCCGTTTATATGAAAAAGGCAGAAGAAATTTACAGAGACAGAAAATATATTGGTGGTTCTTAGAGCCCAGAAGGACAGTCTAAAGAGGTTGATAGCAGAAGGATACAGATTTCTTTCTGAGGTAAATAAAATATTCTAAATTTGACTTTTGTGATGTTTGCATATATCAAGTAATATACTGAAAATCATGGGAATGAACATTATAAATGGGTGAAAGTATTGTTTGTGAAATGTATCTCAATAAAGCTGTTAAAAACAAGAAACATATATGAGGTGTAATAAAAGATATTCTAAGAACCTCTGAAACTGGATTATGATCATCCTCATTCCAATCTCAACCTGTGTCTTGTGGTTAGTTCCTCCCTTTAGCAAAGGGAAAGGTATTTTTGTCATCCCTCCAAAATAGCTTAGCTGTGCATAGAAGGCAGTTTTCTGGAAGAATCCCGTAGTTTGGCTGTTTCACTTACTTCTAAAGTAAGGCCTTCACTTCACCTTATCAAAGCTACCCATGTGTATGGTTTCCCTTCCTCTTTTTCATGTTTCACCAAGCTAGGAGTATTGGTGGCTCAGAGACCCCACCCCTTAAAATCCCTTTGATGCTCTTTGAGGACAATTGTTGCCTTGGCAAGATTGTTACATGGTGGGGGGCAATCATCACTGAAATTTCCTAGCAGGCCCTGGGCTGCCTGAAAGGAGACAGTATTCACGGGTTGAAGACAAGGTACTCTGTGGGATTGGGGACTACCTGCTAGCTCCTCCTGAGTGTCAACCTGAGAACTTTGGAAGCCTGTGGTTTTAAATCTTCCAGAGGTGCCTGTTGTCATACAAAGTGGCAAAGCATTTTTTATTTTGTTGAAGTTTGGAAGAGCATGCTTCAAACATGTATAACCCATCTGTATTAGATATTCCAGCTGTAATTTTTGACAACGGATCAGGACTCTGCAAAGCAGGCCTGTCTGGAGAGATTGGACCCCTTCACATCATCAGTTCTGTTGTGGGGCATCCTAAATTTAACATGCCCTTATCAGAAGCCACTAAGAAAAAGTACTTCATGGGACAAAAAGCCCTGTACAAGTATAAGGTCTTGCATTTGCACTACCCCATTGAGTGTGGACTTGTAACAGGATGGGATGACATAGAGAAACTTTGGAAGTATCTTTTTGAGTGGGAACTAGGAGTCAAACCCTGTCAATGACCTGTACTCATGACTGAGCCCTCTTTGAACCCAAGGGAGACTGGAGAGAAGATGACAGAAGTGATGTTTGAGACTCAATGTGCCTGCTTTCTACCTGTCCAACCATGCAGTGGTAGCCTCTGTCACGGGATTAGTGGTGGACAGTGGTGATGGGATCACCTGCACTGTCCCTATCTTTGAGGGTTATTCCCTGCCTCATGCTGTGACCAAGCTCTACGTGGCAGGAAGGGACATCATAGAGCACCTCACTCGGCTCCCCCTCGTTCGTGGAAGTACCTTCCCTTTCATATTCAATAAAGCTTTAGTGGATGACATCAAAGAGAAGCTGTGTTGTGTGGCCTTGGAGCCAGAGAAAGAGCTATGTAAGAAGCCAGAAGAGGTTCTAAGAGAATACAAACTGCCAGATGGAAATGTTATCTACATTGGAGACCAGCTGCACCAGGTGCCTGAGATCCTTTTTGCACCTGACCAGCTGGGTATCCACAACCCAGGACTCTCAAAAATGGTATCCAGCAGCATTATGAAGTGTGACACTGATATCCAGAAGAATCTTTTTGCAGAAATTGTGCTGTCTGGGGGCACCACTCTTTTCCCTGGGCTTGAGGAAAGACTTTTGAAAGAACTGGAACAGCTGGCTTCCAGAGGAACTCCCAACAAGATTACAGCTTCTGATAGATGTTTCTCTTCATGGATAGGTGCATCCATTGTGACCTCTCTGAGCAGGTTCAAGCAGATGTGGATCACTCTGCAGATTTCATGGAGTTTGGGACATACATTGTTCAGAGAAAATGCTTTTAAGGAATCCAGAGCACAAGGGACTGGGATCTATCAGATCGCAGGAGCATTGTAGAAGGTGGCATTTTCCCTTGGGCCTTAGCATGGCCATTTTAGTTTCCGTTCATTTTTCGTGGAACCAGAGTAATTTCTG
Organism: Acinonyx jubatus; assembly: GCF_027475565.1. NCBI lineage: Eukaryota > Metazoa > Chordata > Mammalia > Carnivora > Felidae > Acinonyx > Acinonyx jubatus. Next base: position 102,545,493 of record NC_069389.1, on the reverse strand, counting down.
ATCCAGGTAATGAATCATTTTAAGTGGTTCTATTCCACCTTTTCTGACTCATGGACACTTTTAATAGTTTTCTCTTGAGAAATCCTTTTATTAGTTGAGGATGTGTCTACTTACAGGGTTTACAGTTAAAGCAGGTGCTTGAGCCTCATGCCCAGAAACCTGACTCAGTAGGTTCCCTGGGGCCTTCATTTTAATCAAGTATCTTGGATATTTTTGATAGATCTAGTGTTAAGGAAAGGCAAAAATCTCCAGAGAAAGTGTGGGAAGTGGATGGGAATTAAGTAAAAAAAATGCTACCCTGCTTTTTAGGGCCCTTTCACTCAGTAAATCCTTTATTACCAAAATAAGGTTCTCTGCTGTTATCAGCGATTAGGCACCAAAATAGGATGAGGCTGTTTTCCTTGGCAAAAAGGAGAAATGTGAACAGAAATCGCTATTTGATCAAGGCTCTCTAAGCTCAAGGCCCCTACTCCCAGTTACAGGGTTAAGAATCTACACCTCTACTTTTTGTTCATTTTTAATTTCAAGGATATATAGCCTCATTTAGTTAGGAGTAAAATACTGGAAATATTTAATGGTCTCCAATAAATAAATTGTTGAATAAATTATGTCTACATGATTTTTTCTCATTAATTTAGTATTTTTCCAAAATATTATTGGGACACAAATGGAAAATTCAGAGAAGTCTTTGTAATGCAATGTATTTATTTGTTAAGCAGTGACACTTTCCCATATGTATGTCTATGCACATTTGTATGTACATATATAAAGGAATATTTTTGTGTGATTATAAGCACTTCGACAAAAGTACAGAAGGATACATACCATCAAATTTACACAGATTGTTGGAGCAGATTAGAATAAGAGGTAAAATAGGCAAAAAGAGAGCAGGATGGGGAGAAAATCACAATGAAAGCAATTCCAAAAATTTCAGCCTGAGTGAAATAAAACCACTAATATAAATAAAATTCCTATTTTTCTTATATCTGCCCAACTCCATGTTCAAGATTGTCACATTGCTAGCTTGAATATAGCCATGAAAATTATCAAATGTTATAAATTACTATAAAACAGGTATTTTATTTTTCATATTTGTTTTAGAGTTCTGGCTAAATAGCAAGCTTCTATTTCCATACAACTTAGCAAAACCACAATGGAACCAGAAGATAGTAGAATGACACCTTGGAAGAGTGAGGGAAACATTACTGCCAATCTAGAATTTTATATCCAGGAAAACCATTCCAAGGAAGATGGTAAAAGGAAGATTTTTCTGACAATAATGAAAGTGTCTATTGTCAATACATCATAACTAAATGAAATTTTATATGATTCATTGAGGGCATATGTATATAATCTTAGAATAAGATATATATGGTATAAAAGAAATAATGAACCTTTAAAAATTATGTAAATAGAAGTAAATTTTAAAATATTGACAGCATCAGTTTATAGTATTAGCATAATACAAAGAATGAAAATTCTGTAATACTAAAGGATTAAATCATTGAAACTGATTGAAGTTAAAAATCTTTTACCAGAAATAAAAACATTTAGAATATATATGTTGAAGCCAAATAAACTGACGGTAAAAAGAACCTTAAAATTAAGAAAAAAAAACCTAAGTAACCACTGCAAAGAGAAATATTAAAAGGAATTTCTAAAAAATATCAACGACAAAATTGTAATAAAAACATAAGCTAATTAAAAATGAATGAGAGGAAAATATCAGCTATTAAGATTGAAGGCAGCTAATGCTAGAATTATTAAGAAATGTAGAGTCTAAAATGTTTCTACAAGTAAAAAGAAAGGGTGAGTATCAGAAAGTTAAATGTTTGATTTATGAAAAAACAAACAGAATAAACCCCCAAAACAGGAGGAAGTAATTAAATAATAGGAAATGAGAAATTAATGAAATCTTGCCATTTGCAACAACATGGATGAACCTAGAGGTTATAATGCTAAGTGAAATAAGTCAGACAAAGACAAGTACTACATCATTTCACTAACATGTGGAATTTAAGAAACAAAACAAATGAACAAAGGAAAACAGAAACGAAAAACCCAGAATTTTAAATACAGAGACATGGTGATTGTCAGAGGGGAGGTGGATGACTGGGGGGAGGAATGGGTAAAATAAATAAAGGGGATTAAGAGTACATTTTTCTTAGTAAGCACTGAGAAATGTACAGAATTATTAAATCATTATATTGTACACCTGAAACTAATGTAACATTGTACATAAATCATAGTTGAATAAATAAATAGTAAAAAATAATATATATAACAAAGACAAAATAAAGAGAATGAAGAAATACTTGATTCTTTATAAAGACAAAATAGACATCCCACTGAAATTATTGATCATAATTTACAATAAAAAAGTTTAAAATTGTGAAGAATTAAAATTGGTGACAAATGCTAATGAAGAAGAAATCAATGGCCATATTATGAATAACTGTACATTTCATCTCACAAATATAAATTTACCTTAACTATAGCCTAAAAATAGATATCACTACATAGTATAAATATTACAAAATCATTTTAAAATTTTGACATAAACATTGTCTAGATATTTTTCCAGGTAACTTAAATCATTCAAAAATTCAATTTTTTATGCATATTCTTTAGTAGTATAGACAAAACAGCAAACTCTTACTAATTTTATGAGTACAATGTAGCTTTAAAATTGTACCAATCATTGGGAATATTATAAAAGAAAAATTCAGATCAACCTCACTCATAAACATAGATGCAAATTCATAAGCAAAACATCAACATACCAAATTCATCAATGTATGAAAAGTTCATTTAAAATAAACTTTGGTTTACTTCAGAAATGCAAGATTGGTATGCCATTTATAAATCTGTGGATGTAATTCACTACATCTCAATACATGGCAAAATCAGAGCATTTGAGTAAACATCCATTAATCCTAAAATATATTATCCAAAGCAAAAGAAATATCATTACTGTAAAATGGTTAATACTATTTAAAAACCTACATAAAACATATAGAAAAAATATGAAATATTAAAATATTTGTTTTAACATGAAGTAATCAAGGACTCCCACTATGAGCAATTTTATTTGGTATTGTACTAGAGGTACTGGGTAGTTCATTAATAAGACAATATAGACAAAAGTATAACAATTAGGAAAGTACAAATAATTTTTTTTTACTTTCAGATATGATAGGATATTCTTCAGAAAACTAAAAGTGTTAATAAGAATATTAGAATTGAGATGATTCATCATTTTCAAAATGAAATAAATGTACCAAAGTCAATTGTATTTCTAATAGTAGCACTGAATACTTAAATTAAATTTAGAAGCATATTGTTTACAATAACAATTAAGAATATAAGATTACTAGAAATGAATGTAGGTAGAAAACCTTTATGATAAAATTAAAATGCTTTTTTAAAGATTTTTTGTGTGTGAATCATTAAGACCTAAAGAAATAAAGAAACTGATCATGCTCAACAGAAACATTTCAAATCGTAAAGTTGACATTTTTTCTGTACAATGATTTATAGATTCAAAGAATTCAGTAATAATCCTGGTAAGGTTGTAAGACATAACTACATTATTCTAACATTATATTTAACATCAAAGAGCTATGGGGTGCCTGAGTGGCTCAGTCAATTAAGTGTCCTACTCTTGATTTCAGCTCAGGTCATGATTTCAGGGTTTATGAGATAGAGCCCTGTGTTGGCCTCCAGGCTCACAGCACTGAACCTACTTGGAATTCTTTCTCTTCCTCTCTCTCTCTCTCTCTGCCCCTCCTCTGCTCATTCACGCTCTCTGCTTCTCAAAATATATAAAGAAAAACTTAAAAAAAGAAGTTAAAAAATAAGATCAAAGAGCCAAGACTATGCAAGACAGTTTAGAAATAAAACCAGAGGGGCGCCTGGGTGGCTCAGTCAGTTGGGCGTCTGACTTTGGCTCAGGTCATGATCTCGCGGTTTGTGAGTTCGAGCCCCACATCGGGCTCTGTGCTGACAGCTCAGAGCCTGGAGCCTGTTTCAGATTCTGTGTATCCCTCTCTCTCTGACCCTCCCCTGTTCATGCTCTGTCTCTCTCTGTCTCAAAAAAAAAAAAAAAACGTAAAAAAAGAAATAAAACCAGATAGGGTAATTTGATATAAGATATTAAGAGGTATTGCAATTAAGAATATGAGGGTTGTCTCAACCCCCTCGGCTACGAACTGCCTCTCCTAGAGGCCAGTGCTGAGGGAGAACCCAGCCCATTCCCCACCACCGCAGGGCTTCTAGGATGAGCAGGTCTGAGCCCTGGAGGCCTCTGGCCCAAGGGAGGGACCAGGGAGCCCTGCAGCCCTTCCCCACCTGCCTATCTCCATGCGCCCTCACAGAAAGGGGAGCTGACCCCTCGACCTCTTAGGATCTCAGTTCAAGGTCAAAACTCTGCCCCAGTTTTCCCCTGCTGGACTATCTGCCTTGGACAGGGAGTGTAGATCTGGGCAGGACTCAGAGGCAGGGGACCCTGAAGTTCTCACCTTCCCTTGGCGTCAGGTCTACAGATATTTAATACTTCAGACTGTGTTCTGACACTTCTGGAAAAAATATTTTTACCAAAATCAGTTCAAACAAGGACATTACCTTCAAAGAACATTGTGAGGATATGGAATGACAATTAGCTGGGAATTTGGAATGATTGCAGTCCACTCTTGTTTTTGTATAGACTGGGAAAAGAATTTTAAGAATATTTAACATCTTTAGAAACAATTATTACATTAAATAGAAGATGGCAGAATAGGAGGACCCTGGGCTCACCTCATCAGGCTGATCACTTAGATTCCACCCACATCTGCCTATAACCCAGAAAAACACCAGAAGAATAGCAGAACCTACTCTCCAGAGCTAAGCATAGACAAGAGGCCCACAAGAGGGTAGGAAGGGCAGAAAGGCAGTGCATGCTACCCAGACTGGCAGGAGGGAGCTGGGGCTGTGGAGGGGCAGCCTGACTGGCAAGGCAGAGCCCCCAAAGTCTGGCTTGCAAAAGCAGAGAGGCTGGACCCTGTGAGTTCTGACAGCCAGTGGGACTTAACAACTGGAATGTTAAAAGTCAACAGCTCTGCTCTTGGAGAATGGGGAGGATGAGAGGACTCTGGGAGGGAGAGTTGAGCCCCAAGAAGACAGAGCTCAGCTCAGTGGGAAAACAAATGTGCTGGCAAGTGCTGTTTCCCTCTCCCATCCCCCAGCCGAAATTCCAAAGGGAACCAGTACCCCTCACTGAACTTGCTCACACCACAGGAATGCCTAACACTATGTTTCTGGGGATCCATCCCTCCGACATGCCTGCCTCCCTCCAGGTGCTGCAAGGCCCCTCCTGCAGGAGGCACAGCAAGTTAAGCTGTGCCTCTGACCCAAAGGCACCTTGCGGATCCACCCTAGCTAATATGCCCTTGGACAGATCCGATTGAAGCAGCACCACAAGCCTGGAGCTGTGAAAGTAGCCCAGACAGGGGCCACACCACTCCATAGTGAGTCCTGCCCCTGGGAGAGGGGAAGATAAGGTACACACCAGACTGTGGCCCCAGCGGTGGGCTGGGGGCAGACATCTGGTCTGACTGCGGCGCCACCCACCAACACAAGTTACACTGGACAGGACAGGTGAAGTGCCCTGCAGTTTGGACCTACCACAGGGACGACCCAAAATGATGAAACGGAATAATTCTCCTCAAAAAAAATTCCAGGGTGTAGTGACAGCTAACGAATTTATCAAAACCGATTTAAGCAATATAACAGAACAAAAATTTAGAATAATAGTGATAAAATTAATCACTGGTCTTGAAAAAAGCAAAGAGAACAAAAGAGAATCTATTGCTACAGAGATCAAGGGACTAAGAAATAGTCACGAGGAACTAAAAAATGCTATAAACGATGTGCAAAATAAAATGGAGGCGACCACAGCTTGGATTGAAGAGGCAGTGGAGAGAATAGGTGAAGTAGAAGATAAAACTTTGGAAAAAGAGGAAGATGAGAAAAATAGAGATAGAAAAATCCAGGAGTATGAGGGGAGAATTAGAGAAGTGACACAATCTAACGGAACAGTATCCATATCATAGGAATTCCAGAAGAAGAAGAGAGAGAGAAAGGGGCTGAAGGTATACAAGAACAAAACATAGTTGAGAACTTCCCTGATCTGGGGAAGGAAACAGGCATTGAAATCCAAGAGGCACAGAGAACTGCCTTCAGACGTAACTTGAATCGGTCTTCTGCATGACATATCATAGTGAAACTGTCAAAATACAAGGATAAGGAGAGAATTCTGAAAGTAGCTAGCTATAAACAGGCTCTAACTTACAAATGGAGACAAGAGGAGTAGCAAACCTATCTACTGAAATTTGGCAGGCCAGAAAGGAATGGCAGCAAATCTTCAATGTGATGAACAGAAAAAAAAAATGCAGCCAAGAATCCTTTATCCAGCAAATCTGTCATTGAGAATAGAAGGAGAGATAAAGGTTTTCCCAAAAAAACCAAAAACTGAAGGAATTCATCACCACTAAACCAGCTCTACAAGAGACCCTAAAAGGGATTCTATGAGTGAAATGTTGCAAGGACCATAAAGTACCAGAGACACCACTACAAGCATCAAACCTACAGATATTACAATGACTCTAAACCCATATCTTTCTATAATACTGAATGTACATTCACTAAATGCTCCAACCAAAAGACATAGGGTATCAGAATGGATAGAAAACAAGATCCATCTATTTGCTGTCTATAAGAGACTCATTTTAGAACTGAAGACACCTTCAGATTGAAAGTGAGGGGATGGAGAACTATCTATCATGCTACTGTAAGCAAAAAGAAAGCTGGAGTAGCCATACTTATATCAGACAAACTAGACTGTAAATTAAAGGCTGTAACAAGAGATGAAGAAGGCCATTATATAATAATTACAGGGTCTATCCATCAGGAAGAGCTAACAATTATAAATGTCTATGCACCCAATATGGAGCCCCCAAATATAGAAAACAATTAATCACAGAAATAAGCAACCTTATAGATAAAAATGTGGTATTTGCATGGGAATTTAATACCCCACTTACAACAATGGATAGATCATCTAGACACAGGATCAATAAGGAAACAAGGGCCCTGAATGATACATTGGATCAGGTGGATTTGACAGATATATTTAGAACTCTGCATCCCAAAGAAACAGAATATACTTTCTTCTTGAGTGCACATGGAACATTATCCAAGATAGATCACACACTGGGTCACAAAACAGCCCTTCATAAGTATAAAAGAATTGAGATCATACCATGCACACTTTCAGACCACAATGCTATGAAACTTGAAATCAACCCCAGGAAAAAGTCTGGAAAGCCTCAAAAGCATGGAGGGCAAAGAACACCCTACTAAAGAACGAATGGGTCTACCAGGCAATTAGATAAGAAATTAAAAATACATATGAAAACAAATGAAAACGAAAGGACAAAAATCCAAATGCTTTGGGATGCAGGGAAGGCAGTCTTGAGAGGAAAATACATTGCAATCCAGGCTTATCTCAAGAAACAAGAAAAATCCCAAATACAAAATCTAACAGCACACCTAAAGGAAATAGAAGTGGAACAGCAAAGACACCCCACACCCAGCAGAAGAAGATAAATAAGAAATATCACAGCATAAATAAACAATATAGAATCTAAATAAACTGTAGAGCAGATCAATGAAACCAAGAGTTGGTTTTTTAAAAAAATAAACAAAATTGATGAACTTCTAGTGAGGCTTTTCAATGAGAAAAGGGAGAGGACACAAATAGATAAAATCATGAATTAAAATGCAATTATTACAACCGACCCTTCAGAAATAGAAGCAATTATCAGGGAACATTATGAAAAATTATATGCCAACAAACTGGGCAACGTGGAAGAAATGGACAAATTCCTAAGCACCTATACACTTCCAAAACTCAAACAGGAAGAAATAGAAAACTTGAACAGACCATAACCAGTGAAGAAATTGAATCAGTTATCAAAAATTTCCCAACTAACAAGAGTCCAGGATCAGATGGTTTCCCTGGGGAATTCTAGCAGACATTTAAAGCAAAGATACTACCTATCCTTCTCAAGATGTTCCAAAAAATAGAAAGGGAAGGAAACCTTCCAGACTCATTCTATGCAGCCAGAATTACTCTGATTCCCAAACCAGACGGGGACCCAGCAAAAAAAGAGAACTACAGGCCAATATCCTTGATGAATATGGATGCAAAAATTCTCAACAAGATACTAGCAAATCAAATTCAAAAGCATATAAAAAGAATTATTCACCATGATCAAGTGGATTCATTCCTGGGCTGCAGGGCTGCTCCAACATTTGCAAATCAATCAATGTGATACATCACATTAAGAAAAGCAAAGAAAGAAAAGAAAAGAAAAGAAAAGAAAAGAACCATATGATCCTGTCAATCAATGCAGAAAAAGCATGTGACAAAATTCAGCATTCTTTCTTAATAAAAACCCTCAAGAAAGTCGGGATAGAAGGAACATACTTAAACATCATAAAAGCCATTTATGAAAAGCCCACAGCTAATATCATCCTCAATGGGGAAAAACTGAGAGCTTTCTCCCTGAGATCAGGAACACGACAGGGATGTCCACTCTCACTGCTGTTGTTTAACATAGTGGTGGAAGTTCTAGCACCAGCAATCAGACAACAAAAGGAAATCAAAGGCATCAAAATTGGCAAAGATGAAGTCAAGCTTTCACTTTTTGCAGATGACATGATATTATACATGGAAAACCCAATAGACTCTACCAAAAGTCTGCCAGAACAGATACATGAATTCAGCAAAGTGGTAGGATAAAAAATTAATGTACAGAACTCAGTTGCATTCTTATACACTAACAATGAAGTGATTAATTTTTTCACTATTATTCTAAATTCTTTTTCTGTTTTGTTGCTTAAATCGGTTTTGATCAATTAGTTAGTTTTTGCTACTTCTTGGAGTTTCTTTGAGGAGAATTCTTCCATTTCATCATTTTGGGTCATCCCTTCGGTAGCTCCAAACTGCAGGCCGCTTCCACAGTCCTGTCTGCAGTAACTTGTGTTGGTGGGCGGGGTCACAGTCTGACCCAATGCCTGCCCCCTGACCACTGCTGGGGCCACAGTCAGACTGGTGTATACCTTATCTTCCCCTCTCCCAAGCGCAGGACTCACTGTGGAGTGGTGTGGCCTCTGTCTGGGCTACTTGCACACTGCTAGGCTTGTGGTGTTGCTTGGATGGGATCTGGCCAAGGGCATATTAGGTGGGGTGGATCTGCAAGGTGCACAGGTGTGGAAAGGGTAGACTTAGCTAGCTGGTCCCTTGAGGGAGGGGCTCTACAACACCAGGAGGGAGGCAGGACTGTAGGAGGGATGGATCCACAGAAGCATAGTGTTGAGCGTTTGCATGGTGCAAGCAAGTTCAGTGAGGGGAACTGGTTCCCTTTGTAATTTCGGGATGGGATAGGAGACGGAAATGGAGCTTGCCAGCACCTTTGTTCCCTGCCAAACTCTGTCCTCCCAGGGGGCTCAACAACTCTCCCTTCCCATGTCCTCTTGCCCTCCCCGCTCTCGGAGAGCAAAAATGTTGACTTTTAACATTCTAGATGTTACATCCCTCTGGCTGTCAGAACTCACAGAGTCTGGCCCCTCAACTTTTGCAAGCCAGACTTTTGGAGCTCTGCCTTCCAGGTGGGCTGCCTCTCCACTGTCCCAACTCCCTCCCTCCAGTCCATGTAGCACTCACCACCTCTCTGCCCTTCCTACCCTCTTCCGTAGGCCTCTTGTCTATGCTTGGCTCTGGAGAGTCCATTCTGCTCATCTTCTGGCAGTTTTCTGGGTTATTAAGTTATATGTGGTGGAATCTAAGCGATCAGCAGAACGAGGTGAGCCCAGCATCCTCCTACGCTGCCATCTTCTTTCTGAAAGCTTTTAAGATGAGGAACAAGACAGGGATGCCTACTCTTGTGACTTGTATTCAACATAATAGTGGAAGTCTTAGCCACATAAATTAGACAAAGAAAATAAATAAGGTATTCAATTTGAAAATAAATTTGAAAATCTAATTGAGTTTATATGTAGAAAACACTAAAATTTCATACACAGATACACACACACACGCACAAACTTCTAAAGATAATTAAAGTTGAAGAATACATTTTAAAACACAAAAATATATTGTTTTTCTATATACTAGCAATGAAAAGTGCAAAAAGGAACTAAGAAAACAATCTCAGGTACAATAGCATCAAAAATACTTAGGAATAAAATTAAATAAAGTGAAAGAAATGTACTTGGAAATTACAGAACATTGCTGAAAGAAAGTTAAGACGACACAAATAAGTTAAAAGACATCCTGTGATTACAGTTTGGAAAACTTAAGATGGTTAAAATATTCATACTACTGAAAGCAATCTACAGATTCAATGTAATTCCTATAAAATTTCCAATGGTGTTTTAATCAAATGATCTTTGACAAGGTTGCCTAGACTGCACAGTGGGTAATTAAATGTTTTTTTCAACAAAATAAAACTGGGAAAACTGAGTATTCATATACCAAAGAATGAATTTGGACCTTTACCTTATACCATATAAAAATTAATGCAAAAATCATTAAAGGTCTAAACATAAAACCTAAAGATTTGAATATTCTACTAGAAAACATAGGAAGAAAATTTCATGCCACTGGATTTGGTCATGATTTCTTGGATATGATAAATACATAGGCAGTAAAGCCTAAAATAGACAAATGGGTCTTTATCCAACTTTAAAACTTCTGTACATCAAAGGAGCAATTAACCGAAGGAAAAAAGCAACCTACATAATGGGAGAAAATATTTGCAAATTATATCTGATAAAGGGTTAATATCCACAATATATAAACAACTTCTACATCTCAACATCAAAGCCAAATAATCCAATTCTTAAAAAATGGGAAAGCGTTTGAATAAATATTTCTCTAAAGAAATTGTTCAAATTGCCAAAAAGCACATGAAAAGATGCTTAAACATCACAAATCACTAGACAATGCAAATTAAAACTACAGTGAATTATGAGTTTAAATACACTAGGATAACCACTATTAGTAAAAGAGAAGGAAAGTATGGGGTTCTCGTACATAATGGCAAAATAGGAAGACCCTGAATTCATATCCTTCACAGAACACACCATAGTATATCATTTATAGAGAAATTCCTATTGAAAAAGATCTGGGGGCTGAATGAACATTTTCTGAACAGCCGAAAATAGAGCAGCAGGAGAAAAGCAAGGGAGACAAAGACATGATAACAAAGGAAACCCCCGACCCTAATGCTGCAAATTGCAGTGGGGAAAATTAGCACTGAGGGACCAGGAACAGATTTCTCTGTCTTTGCACACAGAAAAAAAGTCACAGTTTAAACGAGCAACTAGCATATAAAAGATATAACACTAGAACTCTGTGAAATGGCAGAGAGGGCTCCAGGACATTCCCTCAAGGTTAGAGGGCCTGGAGAAAGACATGGTTTATGTTCCCACTCAGCTGAATAGCCTAGATGGAAGCAAGGTCTGGACACCATAATAAGCAGGTCCAATCATCCCAGTGAGTTTATGACCTCAGAGAATCCTAGGTCTGCAAGCCTACAGCAGCCCTAATGTGCTGGGGCACAGAAAAAAAAAAGCCAGGTTTTAAAAAGGCCAAATTGCTGCAGGAATTCTCTGCCTCCCTCCATTTTAAAAGTCCAGACCAAAGCAGGGTCTTGATGCCATAACTGGTAGGACCTAATGCCATAACTGACAGATTCAGTCATCACAGTGAGCTTGCAACCTCAACAAGCCTAGGATCCACAAGCCCGAGCTAACCCCAATCATGCTGGGACAAAGAAAATAACAGAAAAGATTAAAAATGGTTGAGGAGCTGCAGGATGCTCTCTTCCCTTCCACCTTACAAGCCTAGACTGAAAATCTCACAGTAAGCTTGAGACCCCAGCAAGCCCAGTGTCTGCAAGCCCACACAATCCCCTGTGGTTCTGGGAGACATAAAACAAGCCACTTAAAATTTGTTTTAATTAATCTTTTAAAATTTATATTTTATTTATTTTTTGAGGTTTTTTATTTGTTTTGGTTTTTTTTTATTTAAAAAGTTTTTTTTACATTTATTTATTTTTGAGAGACAGAGAGACAGAGCACAAGTAGGAGAGGGGCAGAGAGAGAATGAGACACCGAATCCAAAGCAGGGTCCAGGCTCTGAGCTGTCAGCACAGAGCCAATGCGGGGCTCAAACTCACAAAATGTGAGATCATGACCTGAGCTAAAGTTGGACGTTTAACCAACTGACCCAACCAGGAGCCATTTTTTTTTATTTTGTTCTGTTTTGTTTTGTTTTGTTCTTTTTTTTCTCCTTTTTTCCTTCATTTCTTTCTTATTTCTTCTTGTTGTTATTATTTATTTCTGTAAAAAGGTGTGATTTAAAATAGTAACTAGCATATACAGCCAGTTTTTCCAGAAGAAAATTGTTTTCTTTTTCTTTTTTTAGAATGTGTTTGAACTTAAATCATCAAAGTAATTTATTTAGGATGTTATGCTATATGAACTACATAGTAATCACAAACCCAAAACCTATGGTAGGTATACAAAAAATGATGAGAAAGAATGACAAACATAACAATATAGAAATTCATAAATTACAAAGAAAAAAAGTGAAAGAAAAAAGAAAGACAAAACTATAAAAACAACCAGAATCCAAACAACAAAATGGCAATAAGTGCATAGCTATCAATAATTGTTTTAAATGTAAGTGACCTAAATGCCCCAATCAAAACTCATAAGGTGGTAGAAGGGATAAAAACAAGACCCATGTAAATGCTGCCTTTAAGACATTCACTTCGTACCTAAATACATATAGACTGAAAGTGAACGGATGAAAAAAAATTCACCATGCAAATGGAAGAAAAAAAAATCTGGAGTGACAATACGTAGACAAAAAGAAAACAACAACAACAACAAACTTTAAAACAAAGATTGTAGCAAGAGACAAAAAAGGTCACTGCATAATAATAAAAGGATCAATCCAACAAGAGGATATGATAATTATAAATATCTATGCATGCAACACTGGAACACCTAAATACATAAAGCAAATATCAACAGACATAAAGAGAGAAACTGATGGTGATACAATAATAGTAAGGGAGTTTACACCCCACTTACAGTAATGGATAGATCAACCAGAAAGAAAATCAATAGGGAAATGATGCTTTTGATTGACACATTGGGTCAAGTGGACATAACAGATACATACAGAACATTCTATTAAAAAACAACAGAATACATATTCTTTTTCCTTTTTTAATGTTTATTCATTTTTGAGAGACAGAGAGAGGCAGAGTGTGAGCAGAGGAGGGGCAGAGAGAGAGAGAGAGAAACACAGAATCCGAAGCAGTCTCCTAGCTCTGAGCTGTCAGCACAGATCCCGACATGGGGCTCAAACCCACAAACTGCAAGATCATGACCTGAGCTGAAGTTGGATGCTTAACTGACTGAGCCACCCAGATGCCCCATATACGTATTCTTTTCAAATGTACATGGAACATTTTCTAGAACGTATTAGCCACAAAACAAGGCTCAATACACTTAAGATTGAAATCATACCGTACATCTTTTCTGCTCACAACAATATGAAACTACAAATAAATCTAAATAAAAGAAATGGGATAAACCACAAACATGTGGAGACTAAACATGATACTAAACAATCAATGGGTCAAAAAAGCAATTGAAGAAATAAAAAATACACGGAAAAAATACATAGAGACGAATGAAAATTAAAACTTAATGGTATAAAATCTTTGGGATAGAGTGAAAGCAGTTCAAAGAGGGTAGTATTTGGTAATACAAACCTACCTCAAGAAAAAAAAATAAAAGCTCAAATGAAGAATCTAACCTTAAACCTAAAGGCACTAGAAAAATAAGAACAAACATAACAGGGTGAGTAGAAAAAAAGGAAATAATAAAGAACACAGCAGAAATAAATGACAGAGTAAAAATTAAAAAAAAAAAAACAATGACACCAAGAGCAGGATCTTTGAAGAGATAAAATTGACAAACTCTTAGACATACTCATCAAGAATAAAAGAAAAGGAACCCAAATAAATTTATAAATGAGAGAGAAGAATTAACAACTGACACCACAGGAATATAAAGGACTACAAGAAAATACAACAAAAATTATTTGCCTACAAACTGGAAGAAATGAATAAATTCCTAGAAACATACAATCTTCCAAAACTGAATAATCAAAAAACTACCAAAAAAATAAGTCCAGTACCATATAGATTCTCAGGTGAATTTTACCAGACATTTAAAGAAGAATTAATGCCTATTCTTTGCAAACTATTCCAAAAAAAAAAATAGAGGAGAAAAGAAAGCTTCCAAATACTTTCTACAAGGCCAATGTTTTTTTAAAATTTTTTTTTTAAGTTTTTTATTTACTTTTGGGACAGAGAGAGGCAGAGCATGAACGGGGGAGGGGCAGAGAGAGAGGGAGACACAGAATCAGAAACAGGCTCCAGGCTCTGAGCCATCAGCCCAGAGCCCGATGCGGGGCTCGAACCCACAGACCGCGAGATCGTGACCTGGCTGAAGTCGGACGCTTAACCGACTGCGCCACCCAGGCACCACTCTACAAGGCCAATGTTAATGCTGATACCAAAATCAAAGACCACACAAAAAAGAAAACTACAGCCAATATCTCTGATGAACTTAGATGAAAAAATTCTCAAGAAAATATTAGCCAACCATGTACAACAATACATTAAAAAGATCATTTACCAAGATGTATTCTGGGCATGTAAGTATAGTTCAATACTTGCAAAGCAATCAGTAGCATATACCACATCAACATAACAAAAAAATTTTAAAAAATGATATTCTCAATACATGCAAAAAAATCATTAGACAGAATTTGACATACATTCATGATAAAAATTCTCAACAAAGTAGAAAGAGAAGGAACATACTTAAACATAATAAAAGCCATATATAGAAATTTTACAGTTAACATCATCATGAAAAACTGAGAGCTTTCCCTCTGAGATCAGGAGGAAGACAAGGATGTGCACTCCCACCACTTTTATTCAACATAGTACTGGAAGTTCTAGCTAGAGTAATCAGACAAGAAAAATAAATAAGAAACATCTATATTGGTAAAGAAGAAGTTAAACTATTTGCAGACAACATGATACTATACATAGAAAATCCTAAAGACTCCACCAAAAAATCCTAAAGACTCCACAATCTACCAGAAATTGGTAGCATTTCTATACAGTAATAAAAAAGTATCAGAAGGAGAAATTTAAAAAAAACACAATTTACAGTTGCACCAAAAATAATAAAATACCTAGGAATAAACTTAACCTAAGAGGTAAAAGACCTGTACTTTGAAAGCTATAAAAAAAAAAAAAACTGATGAAAGAAGTTGAAAATGACACAAAAAAGTATAAAAGATAGTCAATTTCCATGGATTGGAAGAATATTGTTAACATTTCCATGCTCCACAAAGCAATCTACAGATTCCATGCAATCCCTATCAAGATACCAACAGCATTTTTCACAAAACTAGAACAAATAATACTAAAATTTACATGGAAACAGAGAAGACCCTGAATAGCCTAAGCAATCATGAGAAAGAACAAACTTGAAGGTATCACAATCCCAAATTTGAAGGTATGTTCAACTCCATGGTAATCAAAACAATATGATACTAACACAAAAATAAATACATAGATCAACAGAACAGGATAGAAATCCTAGAAATAAACCCATGGTGACATGATCAATTAATCTGTGACAAAGGAGGCAAGAATATACAATGGGGAAATGTCTCTTCAATAACTAGTGCTGAAAATACTGGACAACTACATGTAAAATGATGAAACTGGAGCACTTTATAACACCATACACATAAAATAAACTTAAAATGGATTAAGGACCTAAATGTGACATCTGAGCCCATAAAAATCCTAGAAGAGAACACAGGAAATAACTTCATTGATATCAGTGATATAATCATTTTTCTAGATATGTCTACTAAGATAAGGGAAACAAAAGCAAAAGTAAACCATTGTACTACATCAAAATAAAAAGCTTTTGCACATCAAAAGAAACCTTCAACAAAACAAAGAGACAGTCTACTGAATGGGAGAATTTATTTGCAAATGGTATATCTGGTAAGGGTTAATATCCAAAATATATAAAGTACTTATACAACTCAATATGAAAACAGTCTAATTTATTTTTTTTTCAAATGTTTACTTTTGAGAGAGACACAGAACATGAGCCCGGGAAGGGCAGAGAGAGAGGGAGACACAAAATCTTAAGCAAGCTCCAGGCTCTGAACTGTCAGCACAGAGCCTGATGTGAGGCTTGAACCCACGAACCGTAAGATCATAACATGAGTTGAAGTTAGCCGCTTAGCCAAGTGAGCCACCCAGGCGTCCCCAGTCTAATTTAAAGATGGACAGGAGAACTTAATAGACATTTTTCCAAAGAAGACATACAGATGGTCAACAGACACATGAATAAATGCTCCGCATCACTAATTATCAGCGAAATGCAAATCCAAACCATGAGATGTCACCTCACACCTGTTAGAATGGCTAAATTGAAAATGAGAAGAAATAACAGGTGTTGGTGAGAATGTACAGAAAAAAGAACCCTCATAAACTGTTGATGAGAATATAAATTGGTTCATCCATTGTGGAAACCAATGTGGAGGTTCCTCAAAAATTAAAAATAGACATGCCACATGATTCAATAATTCCACTGTTGAATATTATACAAAGAAAACTAAAACTCTAATTTGAAAATATATATGCACCCCTATGTTTACTGGGGCATCAGTTACAGTATCCAAGGCATGGAAGCAACCTAAGTGTCCATCAACAGATGAATGGATAAGAAAGATGTGGTTTATATACACAACAGAATATTATGCAGCCATGACAAGGATGAGATTGTGCAATTTGAGGCAACATGGATGGAACTAGGGGTTATTATGCTAAGTAAAATCAGTCAGACTTAGAAAGACAAATACCATATGATTCCACTCATAAGTGGAATCTAAAAACTAATGAATAAACAAAAATCAGAATCAGACCTACAAATACAGAGAGCAAACTAATTGTTAGTGGGGGGTTGGTTGGGCAAAATGGGTGAAGTGGAAAGGGAGATACACGTTTCTAGTTAGGGAATGAATAAGTCCCAGGAATAAAAGTCACAGCATAAGAAATATAATCAATGATATTTTAATAGCGATATAGTAAGACAGATGGTAGCTACACTTGGGGTGAACATAGCATAATATATAAACTTAACAAATGACTAGGTTGTACACCTGAACACTAAGTAACATTGTGTGTCAACTATACTCAGATAAAAAAATAAAAAATGAAGATGTTTCAAATAATTTAAAAAAATAAAGTGTGTTTCCTGCAATCAAAAAAAATGAGTGTTGGTGAGGATGTGGAAAAATGGAATCTTTTTGAATACTCTTAGTAGAAGTGTAAAATAGTGCAACTGCTATGAAAAACAATGTGGAGCTTCCTTTAAAAAGTAAACAGAATTACCATATGACCCAGAGATCTCACTTCTGGGTGTTATATCCAAACTAAAACCAATTGAAAACAGGATTTTGAAAAGATATTTGTGCCCCCATGCATATTGCAGCATTATTCACAATAACCAAGAGGTAGAAGCAACTTGAATATTCATTGATGGATGAATGGATAAAGAAAATGTGGTGTATACATACAATGGAATATCATTTGGCCTTAAAAACGAAATCCTTTCACATGCAACAACATGGATGAACCTTGAGAACATTGTGCAGAGTGAAATAAGTCAGTTACAAAAAGATAAATACTGTGTAATTGCATTTACATGAAGTACCTAAAGTACCTAAAGTAGTTAAAATCGTAAAAACAAGAAGTGGAATTGTGATTGCAATGGGCTGAGGGGATTGGGAAATGGGGACTTGTTCAATGTGGATAGAGTTTTATTCTTCAAGATGATAAAGTTCTAATAATATGTTGCATAATGTTATTATGACGAACACAACCAAACTGTTAAAACTGTTAAATGCATACTTAAAATGATTCTGATGATAAGTTTTGTTTTGTGTTTTACCACAATTAAACATTTTTCAAAGTGTTGAATATTGACTATGTGTCATGCACTGTTAAATTGCCTTATACTTTATATATTAATCCTAAAATAGCTCTTCAAATTATTTATGGTCATTAGTATCCCCATTTTATAGATGAAGGAAGTGAAATAAAGTTTAAGTAACTTGCCAAAGGATTCAAATGGAGCAGTTGGTATCTGATTCTGTGCTCTTAGCTATTAAATTGTGTTGTCTCAATCCTTTTAAATAACAAATTAAAGCAGCTATGAAGTATAATTTTTTCACAATATTTACATAAATTTCCTTAGGAAAGATCCCTATGATTGAATAGAATACACACACATATGTGTAGATAAAGATATATGTGTGTGTGTGTGTATATACGCACACACATATATATGTATATATATATATAATGGAATATATACATATATATACATAATGGATACAGATATATACATATAGTGTATATATTCCTTTTTTAATATCCTTGGGTTTATTAGTGTAGATAAAAATCTTCAGCACTCGATTCTGTTTGTTCAATCATTTTGCACTTTATTCCCATCAAATTGAACATGCTTTTTATAAAACTTTCAGATATAACAGTGATTTTATTATGACTTGATTTTTTAAAATGAGTTTTAGGTTCACAAGAAAATTAAGAGGAACACATGGAGACATACATTGAAAGTTAATCATTCAAAGACCATAGTTTACATTAGGCTTAATTTTAATGTTGTACATTCTATGAATATGGGCAAATATATAATGGTATGTATCAATTATTATAGTATCATATGGTGTATTTATTATAGCCTTTTTAGTCATCCGGGCTTTGCTTATTCATCACTCTTTCTACCCCTATCCTTGACAACCACTGAACTTTTTATTCTCTCAACAGTTTTTCCTTTTTCAGAATGTCATATACTTGGAATCATAGAGTATATGGTGTTCTTAAATTGCCTTCCTTCATTTAGTAATATGCATTTAAGTGTTTTCCTTGTCTTTTCATGGCTTGATAGCTCATTTATTTTTAGTGCTGAATAATATTCCATTGTCTGGAAGTACTTGTTTATTTATCCATTCATCTACCAATGGACATATTTGTTGCTTCCAAATTTTGACAATTATGAATAAAACTTTTGGGGCACCTGGATGGATCAGTTGGTTAGGCCTCTGACTGTTGATTTCAGCTCAGATCATGATCCTATAATTATTAAGACTGAGCCCTGCATCGGGCTCTGTGCTGACAGCATGGAGCCTGCTTGGGATTCTATCTCTCCCTCTCTCTCTGCCCCTTACTCGTTCATGTGCACACTCTCTATCTCAAAATTAATTAATTAATTAATTAATTAAAATAAAAAAGAAATTAAAAAGCTGCTATAAATATCCATGTGCGGGTTTTTGTGGACATCAGTTTTTAACTCTTTTCAGTAAAATTAAGGAATATCCTTGTTGGGCCATATGACAAGAGTATATTTAGCTTTGTAAGAATCCAACAGCCTTCCAATATAGCTGCACCTTATTATTATTATTTTTTTCATTTGCATCACCAATGAATGAGAGTTCCTGTTGCTTCACTTCCTTCCCTGAATTTGGTGTTGATAGTGCTCTGGATTTTGACCATTCTAGCAAGTGCATAGTTATATATCATTGCTTTCATTTGAAATTTCTTGATGACACATTATGTAGGCTTCTTATATGCTTATTTGCCATATGTATATTCTATTTAGTGAGGAATTTGTTAAGACTTTTGGCCCATTTTATAATCACATTGTTTGCTTTCTTATTGTTAAATTTTTATGAATTCTTTGTCTATTTTGGGCAACAATCTCTTATCAGATGTTGTTTACAAATATTTTCTCCCAGTCTGTGGCTTATCTTCACCTTTTCTTGACATTGTTTTTCATAGATCAGCAGTTATTAATTTTAATGAAGTCTAACTTATGAATTAGTTAATTAATTAATTGTGCTTTTATTATTATTTCTAAAATGTCATTACCATATTAAGTCATCTAGGTTTTATCCTATATTAAATTTTGTAAGTATTTTGTTTTACATGTTAGGTATATGATCCATTTTGAGTTACTTTTTGTGAAGGTGTAAGGTATGTATGTAGATTACCTTTCTTGCATATGTATATCCAATTCTTCCAGAATCATTTGTTGAAGACTTTTCTCCATTATATTGCCTTTGCTCCTTTGTCAAAGTTGCCTATATTTATGTGGGTCTATTTATAAGTCCTCTGTTCTATTCCACTGATATATTTTTTTTATTATTTTGTCAATACCACACTTGATTATTATAGCTTTATAGTAATTCTTTAGTTCAGATAATGTCAATCTTCCAACTTTGTTTTTCTCCAATATTTTGTTGGCTATCCTTGGTCTCTTGCCTCTCCATATAAATTTTAAAATCGGATTATTGATATACAAAAAATAACAGATTTTTATAGTTTCTTAATTTTGAAAAATACTGAATATGCTTTATTCTTGTGTGTGTGTGTGTGTGTATATATATATATATATATATATATATATATATATATTCTGTATTGACATATTATGAACTCTGAATATTTCTACTATATAGAAACACTCTATACCTTTATGACTCCTCTATTTCCAAGTGAAAGAAAGCTAGATCAAGACAATTTATGTATTAAGGACAGTTTATTGACTCACATAACTGAAAATTCAGAGTAGGTATTTCTTCAAGGGAAGCTTAATTAGGGGTTCCCACAATATCAGAAAGGTTCAAATTTCTCATCATCTCTTTTATCTTATTATTTTAAGTCAAATTTATTTCACCAGCTTCAACCTATATTTCCCCCCCAAATGTGGCTTTGTATGTGATTCTATATTCTTCCCTTTAGGTATAATGGCTACAGCAATTCTAGAATTTATATTATCATACCATATAATCCATGAAGGATGAGAATAAGACTTTTCTAGTAGCTGTAGAAATGAAAAGGAGCTTCTCTTTTAAGGAATCTATGAAAATGTTGTGTCTTCTTTCAATGAATCTTATTGTATTATATGTTTTCTCTGAACCAGTCACCATGACTAGAGGAGTGGGATACATTGATCAGTTTACCACAAGGTTGAAATGGAAAGGCTTTTTCCTTAAAGCCAAATCTGTGCTGTTATCATAAAAATGGGAATGGCTGCTGACCAGCAGAAAGAATAAATGACCACTATACTTAAAATTCTTAAGTTAACTTGAATCTTAATTATTTTCATTTTTAATACTATATTTTACATTGGTTATGGTTATTCAAACACTAGTCAGGTACTGCTGCAAAGAGGTTTTTCAGACTGAATTAAGTTTACTAATCAGCCAACATTAAAATAAGAAAAGTAACCTAGAGTATTTTGAAGAGCCTAATGTAATAACTATTAAACAAGTTCTGTCACTTGGATTTTCTGTTCTATCAGTAGGATTTTGTTGAAAATCCTACTCTTTTCCTATTGTGTTCTCTTTGCTCCTTTGTCTCAGCTCAGTTGACTATATTTGTATTCTTTTTAAAATGTTTTTCTTGTCTAAGATATATATTCTTTCATATTAATTTTATTTATTTTTCTGACTTTGCTTAAATGTATTAAATAATATCACTTAGAGAAATTATTTGCATGCTACAATAATTAAGATGAGCATTCACAAAAGATTATAAATATGCATTTTGATATATTTAAGTAGAAGGCAAAGTAAATTGGATCAGAGAATATGAACACCAAGGCAAATATAGCAAACAAATATTAACTTACATTTTCCAAGGGAATAATAATAATAATCAAATCATACTTGAGAAATTGGTTCCCTAAAACATAGAAAATAGTTAAAGCATTTAACAATTTTGTACAGATTAAGAGGAAAAGCTCTTTTAACTGTCATAAAATAATCTCTTTCTCTCTCCCTGCCTCTCTCTCTCTCTCTCTCTCTCTCTCTCTCTCTCTCTCTCTCTGATATTCCTGTCTAATTAGGAGACATATTAGAATCTTTGTGTCATCTCTCAGGAACATACATAGTGTGGCTCTGACAGCTAGAGTCTAACATGAGAAAGAGAGAGGTCTGAAAGACAAAGATTTCCCCCAGAGCTAACATTTTCAGAACAAATTGGGCAGCTGACAAATAATCTTCAGATCTCAGAAGATATTTAAAATAAGGGATATCAGGATGATCAGAGTAAACAGTTACCAGAGATATACTCAGAACCCAAACATTTGTTGTGACTCTGTTCTAAGAACGTTTGGGTAATTTTTTTTGAAAATCACTGGTTGCAGATTTTGCTGAGTTTTCTAAATTTTACCTCTGAGTATATCCAAGCACTTTTTCATGGAATAATATATTTTTCTTTTTTTAACTTTAAAAAATAAAATATATTTATTTTTATTTCTATTTATATGTAATTTATTCTCAAATTGGTTTCCATATAACATCCAGTGCTCACCAACAGGTGCCCTCCTCAATGCCCATCGCCCACTTTCCCCACTCCCCTGACCCACATCAACCCTCAGTTTGTTTTCAGTATTTAAGAGTCTCTTATGTTTTGCCTCCTTCCCTCTCTGTAATTTTTTCCCCTTCCCCTCCCCCATGGTCTTCTGTTAAGTTTCTCAGGATCCACATAAGAGTGAAAACATATGGTATCTGTCTTTATCTGCCTGACTTATTTCACTTAGCATAAAACTCTCCAATTCCATCCACGTTGCTACAAATGGCATGATTTAATTATTTCTCATTGCCAAGTAGTATTCCATTGTATATATAAACCACATCTTCTTTACCCATTCTTCAGCTGATGGACATTTAGCCTCTTTCCATAATTTGGCTATTGTTGAAAGTGCTGCTATAAACATTGGGGTGCAAGTGCCCCTATGCATCAGCACTCCTATATCCCTTGGGTAAATTCCTAGCAGTGCTATTGCTGGGTCATAGGGTAGATCTAGTTTTAAATTTTTGAGGAAGCTCCACACTGTTTTCCAGACTGGCTGCACCAGTTTGCATTCCCACCAACAGTGCAGTGCAAGAGGGTTCTTGATTCTCCACATCCTCTCCAGCATCTATAGTCTCCTGATTTGTTGATTTTAGCCACTCTGACTGGTGTGAGGTGATATCTCAGTGTGGTTTTCATTTGTATTTTCCTGATGAGGAGTGACGTTGAGCATCTTTTCATGTGCCTGTTGGCCAACTGGATGTCTTCCGTAGAGAAATGTCTATTCGTGTCTTCTGCCCATTTCTTCACTGGATTATTTGTTTTTCGGGTGTGAAGTTTGGTGAGTTATTTATAGATTATGGATACTAGTCCTTTGTCCCATATGTCATTTGCAAATATCCTTTCCCATTCCGCTGGTTGCCTTTTATTTGTTTTATTTATTTTTTTTATGTTTATTTATTTCTGAGAGAAAGAGAGACAGAGCATGAGTGGGGGAGGGGCATAGAGAGAGGGAGACACAGAATCAAAAGCAGGCTCCAGACTCTGAGCTGTCAGCACAGAGCCCGATACAGGGCTCAAACTCACAAACCTTGAGGTCATGACCTGAGCCCAAGTCGGTCGCTCAACTGACTGAGCAACCCAGGCACCCCGTGTTGTCTTTTAGTTTTGTTGATTGTTTCCTTTGCAGTGCAGAAGCTTTTTATCTTCATGAAGTCCTAATAGTTCAATTTTGCTTTTAATTCCCTTGCCTTTGGAGATGTGTCAAGTAAAAAATTGCTGCAGCTGAGGTCACAGAGGTTTTTTTTTTTTTTTTTCCTGCATTTTCCTCTAGGGTTTTGATGGTTTCCTGACTCACATTCAGGTCCTTCATCCATTTTTTAGTTTATTTTTGTGAATGGTGTAAGAAAGAGGTCTAGTTTAATTCTTCTGCATGTTGCTGTCCAGTTCTCCCAAGCACTATTTGTTAAAGAGATTGTCTTTTTTCCATTAGATACTCTTTCCTGCTTTGTCAAAGATTAGTTGGCCATACATTTGTGGGTCCAATTCTGGAGTCTCTATTCTATTCCACTGGTCTATGTGTCTGTTTTGTGCCAATACCATGCTTTCTTGATGATTACAGCTTTGTAGTAGAGGCTAAAATCTGGGAATGTGATGCCTCCCACTTTGTTTTTCTTCTTCAATATTACTTTGGCTATTCAGGGACTTTGTGATTCCATACAAATTTTAGGATTGCTTGTTCTAGCTTCGAGAAGAATGCTGGTGCAATTGTCATTGGGATTGTATTGAATGTGTAGATAGCTTTGGGTATTATTGATATTTTAACAATATTTATTCTTCCAATCCATGAGCATTGAGTATTTTTCAATTTTTTGTATCTTCTTCATTTTCCTTCATAAGCTTTCTTTAGTTTTCAGCATACAGGTATTTTACCTCTTTGGTTAGGTTTATTCCTAGGTTTTTTTATGATACTTGGTGCAATTGTGAATGGGATCAGTTCCTTTATTTGTGTTTTTGTTGCTTCATTATTGGTGTATAAAAAGGCAGCTGATTTTTGTACATTGATTTTGTTTCCTGTGACTTTGCTGAATTTATGTTTCAGTTCTAGCAGAATTTTGGTGGAGTCTGTCAGGTTTTCCATGTATAATATCATGTTATCTGCAAAAAGTGAAAGCTTGACTTCATCTTTGCCAATTTTGATGCCTTTGATTTCCTTTTGTTGTCTGATTGCTGATGCTAGAACTTCCAACACTATGTTAAACAACAGTGGTGAGAGTGGACATCCGTGTTGTGTTCCTGATCTCAGAGGGAATGCACTCAGTTTTTCCCCACTGAGAATGATATTAGCTGTGGGCTTTTCATAAATGGCTTTTATGATGTTTAAGTATGTTCCTTCTATCCCGACTTTCTGAAGGGTTTTTATTAAGAAAGGGTGCTGGATTTTGCCAAATGCCTTTTCTGCATCGATTGACAGGATCATATGGTTCTTGTATTTTCTTTTATTAATGTGATGTATCACATTGATTGATTTGGGAATGTTGAACCAGCCCTGCAGCCCAGGAATGAATCCACTTGATCATGGTGAATAATTCTTTTTATATACTGTTGAATTTGATTTGCTAGTATCTTGTTGAGAATTTTTGCATCCATATTCATCAGGGATATTGGCCTGTAGTTCTCTTTTTTTGCTGAGTCTCTGTCTGGTTTGGGAATCAGAGTAATGCTGGTTTCATAGAATGAGTCTGGAAGTTTTCTTTCCCTTTCTGTTTTTTAGAACAGCTTAAGAAGTATAGGTATTATCTCTGCTTTAAATGTCTGGTAGAACTCCCCTGGGAAGCCATCTGGTCTTGGACTCTTATTTGTTGGGAGATTTTTGATAACTTACTCAATTTCTTCACTAGTTATGGGTCTGTTTAAATTGTATATTTCTTCAAGTTTGACTTTTGGAAGTCTGTGGGTGCTTAGGAATTTACAATTTCTTCCAGGTAGTTCAGTTTGTTGGCATATAATTTTTCTTAATCTTCCCTGATAATTGCTTTTGTTTCTGAGGAATTGATTGTAATAATTCCATTTTCATTTGTGATTTTATCTGTTTGGTTCCTCTCCCTTTTCTTTTTGTGAAACCTGGCTAGAGGTTTATCAATTTTGTTTATTTTTTCAGAAAACCAGCTCTTGGTTTCATTGATCTGCTCCACTGGGTTTTTTTTTAATAGATTCTATATTGTTTATTTCTGCTCTGATCTTTATTATTTCTCTTCTTCTTCTGGGTTTGGGGTGTTTTCTCTGTTCTGCCTCTAGTTCCTTTAGGTGTGCTGTTATATTTTATATTTGGGATTTTTCTTGTTTCTTGAGATAGGCCTGGATTGCAATATATTTTACTCTCAGGACTGCTTTCACTGCATCCCAAAGCATTTGGGTTGTTGTATTTTCATTTTCATTTGTTTCAATATAGTTTTTATTTTTTTCCCTAATTGCCTTGTTGACCCATTTATTCTTTAGTAGGGTGTTCTTTAATCTCCATGCTTTTGGAGGTTTTCCAGACTTTTTCCTGGGGTTGATTTCAAGTTTCATAGCATTGTTGTCTGATAGTGTGCATGATATGATCTCAATTCTTTTATACTTACGAAGGGCTATTTTGTGACCCAGTATGTGATCTATCTTGGAAAATGTTTGGTGTGCAGTTGAGAAGAAAATATATTCCGTTTCTTTGGAATGCAGAGTTCTAAATATATCTGTCAAGCCCATCTGATCTAATGTATCATTAAGGGCCCTTGTTTCTTTATTGATTCTCTGTCTAGATGACCTCTCCATTGTTGTAACTGGAGTATTAAAGTCCCCTGCAATTACCACATTCTTATCAATAAGGTTGCTTATGTTTGTTATTTTTTCATACATTTGTGTGCTTTCAAATTTGGTACATAGACATCTATAATTTTAGCTCTTCTGGATGGATTGATCTTGTAATTATTATATAATATCCTTCTTCATCACATGTCACATTCTTTAAAGTCTCGTTTGTCTGATGCAACTATGGCTACTCCAGCTTTCTTTTGACTTCCAGTAGCATGATAGATATTCTCCATCCCATCACTTTCAATCTGTAGGTGTCCTCAGGTCTACAATGAGTCTTTTATAGACAGCAAATAGATGGATCTTGATTTTTTATCCATTCTGACACCTTATGTCTTTTGGTTGGAGAATTTAGTCCATTTACATTCAATGTTATTATTGAAAGATATGGGTTTAGAGTCATTGTAATATCTGTAGGTTTCATGCTTGTAGTGGTGTTTCTGGTACTTTATGGTCCTTGCAACATTTCACTCACAGAATCCCCCTTAGGTTCTCTTCTAGGACTGGTTTACTGGTGATGAATTCCTTCAGTTTTTGTTTCTTTGAAAAAAATCTCTCCTTCTATTCGGAATGACAGGTTTTCTGGGTAAAGGATTCTTGGCTGCATATATTTTCTGTTCATCACATTGAAGATTTCCTGCCATTCTTTTCTGGCCTACCAAGTTTCAGTAGATAGGTCTGCTCCTACCCTTATGTGTCTACCTTTGTATGTTAAAGCCCATTTATCCCTAGCTGCTTTCAGAATTCTCTCTTTATCCTTGTATTTTGCCAGTTTCACTATGATATGTTGTGCAGAAGATTGATTCAAGTTACGTCTGAAGGGAGTTCTCTGTGCCTCTTGGATTTCAATGCCTGTTTCCTTCCCCAGATCGAGGAAGTTCTCAGCCTTTATTTATTCAAGTACACCTTCAACCCCTTTCTCTCTCTTCTTCTTCTTCTTCTTCTGAAATTCCTATGATATAGATATTGTTCCATTTGATTGAATCACTTAGTCCTCTAATTCTCCCCTCATACTTCTGGATTTTTTTAATCTCTCTTTTACTTCTCTTCCTCTTTTTCCATAATTTTATCTTCTAATTCACCTATTCTCCCTTCTGCCTCTTCAATCTGAAATGTGGCCACCTCCATTTTATTTTGCACCTCATTTATAGCATGTTTTTAGTTCCTCATGACTACTTTTTAGTCTCTTGATCTCTGTAGCAGTAGATTCTCTGCTGTCTTCTATGCTTTTCTCAAGCCCAGCCATTAATTTTATGACTATTATTCTAAATTCTTGTTCAGTTATACTGGTTAAATTGTTTTTGATCAATTCCTTAGCTGTCACTACTTTCTGGAATTTCTTTTGAGGAGAATTTTTCTGTTTTGTCATTTTGGCTAGCTTTCTGTCCCTTATGCACTTCAAAAGATTGTTGTGTGCTCTGCATCTGGGAGCACTGCTATATTAAAGGAGGGTCATACACTGTGGGGGCCTCCCCTTCAGGAGGTGCTTTTTTGGAGATTGTTACTTGCTCTCTGTTGTGAGTTTGGTTGTTTTATTACCCTACTGGTAGTGATATTTTGGACCCTCCACCAGGTGTGCTTTGATATGTTCCTTGGAGTAGCCCTGTAAAGGAAAACAGATAGACAAACAAACAACAAAAACATGCAAACGTGCAAACATACAAACAACAGAAACAAACAAATAAACAAGAACAAAAAGCTAAAGACTAAAAACAAAAAAACCCCAAAACACTGATGCCAGTAAAGAAGAGGGTGGAGGTGGTGCTGATGGAAGAGCGCATACAAAGAGCGAAATGACAGGAGTGGGGGAGGGGAGAAAAAATAAACATTGACTAGGCAGAGAGACTAAAAGGCTTAATCCAGAGAGAGAGAAAGGAAAATAAAGAAGGAGAAGGGGACAACAAAATGAAGATAAAGTTGCCCAGATAGAGAAACTATATGGCTTGATTATTCCACAGAGAGAGAAAGGAGTGTAAAGAAGGAGGTGTAGAATGTGTATCAAGACAATGGATTAAACATGTCTGTTTAGACAGACCAATAACCAGAGTAACCATCCTAGGGGAGGCAAGAGATGAGGAGAAATGGGGGCTAGGGGAGAATATATCTATATATCCAGAATTGACCTAAAGTTAATTCAGGCAATGCTGCATTGCTTGTTGGCAGGAGCTTTCTGCAGGCTCTGTGCTGCTAAAGTGGATAGGTAATTACCCAATGCAAATGGGCGTGGTTTGGTGTAGTCTGGACCCACCTCCACCATGGGCCCCAAGAGTGATCCCTGAAGCCCCGTCTTGGAGGTCATTGGGGGGGGTTGGAAATGGTGATCCCCCAGTCTCTTCTCCATAGAGACAGACCCGGTGGACTGTTTGAGTTGTCCTCACTGTGTCCCGGCAGGTGCAGACGGGGCAGTCCTTCTCACTCTGCCAACTCCCCTGACTCTGTGCTTGGCTAAGATTCAAAGTTCTGCTCAGTGTGCTCTGGCACTGGGGAAGCACCTCTCAGTTCAGCTGATATGTAGTCCAGGCTAGCTTTGTCTGTGATGCCACACTTCAGGGAGGACTGCCTTCTATTGTGGAATGAGAGCTGCCGCCCTTGCCACAAGCCCCAGTGGTGGAGGATGCTGGCAGGCTTTGTCTTTTCCCACAGCACTCCAGGGAGACAGTGGCCTTTTCCTCCTGCAGACTGCACCCTCGCCCCAGACACTTTGCCTGGGGGTGGCGGACGCAGGCAGATTTTGTACTATCATGCAGCCTTCCAGGGAAGGAACCACTTTTTCCAACTGCAGGCTGAGCCCCTGGCCTACCACCACACCCAGGCCCCTGGCTCCCCTCCTCCCCAGTTGTGCAAACAGGGAGCTGGTTCAAGTCCAAAGAAAGCCCCAAAATTAGAGATTGGATCCCTCTCAGTCTCAGTCCCAGGTCTTTCTCCTGTCCAGATATGGTCCTACAATTCCTTAGCTGCTCTTTCTCTTCTTTTTGTCTCTGTGTAGAAAGGGGTCCCTCCCCTCTGTGCCCACATGGTCTTTTTATATCTCCCCCAGTTTTCAGTTACCCACCTATTTTTTTTCCAGCTTTCCCATTTTCTTCCTAGTAGATTCAGTCTCTTTTCCTCCCAGGCTCTGGTGTTCAAATCCTTTGGCTTCTGCACTTCTTTGTTTGAGAGACACAGGAAACATGGATTCCCTTACTTCTCCACCATGTTGGCCCCTCCTCCAGGGTCTTTCATATTAATTTTAAAATAATTCTCTAATGTTCAGAAAGGAAAGAAGAAATATTTTATTATGTCTTCCTGTAGTGGAAGGTGGAATATTTGTTTTAAGTTTTCAGTTCTGTGTCCTTAATTAAGTTACTATATTTTACTTCATAAGGTGATCTACTTTTTGTGTTTCTTTTAATCTTTGGTATTGTTAGGTTTTGTCATTATTGTGAATGGGCTATTTTTTCACATCACTTTTCAACTAGTCTATAAATATTAAAAAAATTAAAGGATTCTATATTTTAATCTTAATTTTCATTCTTTTCACTATATACTTCTATGTTTTCCAGCTGACAAATCAAATTATCTGAAAATAATTATACATCTCCTCTTCCAATATTTATATAGAATATTTAATTACATTTTCTTATTGCATCTGTAAGATCTTTAAATTAATGTTGAATAATAGTGGTTAAATAATAGTGGTTATAGAGGGCACTTTTAAGTTATTCTTTATTATTAATGAAAATTACTTCAGAAATTCAACATTTAGAACAAAGTTTCCTTGTTTGTTTTTTGTTGTATAACCCTCATAATTTTAAATATGTTACCTTTGTATCAGCTGGAATGTTTTATTGGAAATGTCAGAGGATTTTATCAAAGGCTTTTTTGGCATTTGTTTATATAATAATATACTTTTATTGTTGTAATGAATTATATTTATACAGGAATGGATGATGTTTGAATTTTTACTTTGTCATGTTGCATTACTCTTTTGATATACATTTAAATTGTGTTTGTTAATATGTCGTGAATTTTTAAATTTTTTTCATCAACATGAATGGGCATGGTGGAATCCAATTTAGTTTATATTGTGGAAGGATGTCAAACCTAATCATAGCCATGGTAAAACAATAATTAAGATAATAACCATATTTTCTTTAACTCTATTAAGAAAGATAGATACAAAAATGCCTGAATGAATTTAAATCCAGAGACACCTTGGCCCTTCATATATTAGCAAAGAGCAGTGGCTTTTCTCAATTATAGTCTAGATGGAGTAGAGATTTAGGGGTTTCAGGGGTTTGTAGAAGTAGTGATTGTGTCACATATTAAAAAGACTTTATAAGGTAGAGGAAACACCAGAGTTCAAAATTGCAGTATAGGCTTGTATAATGGATTGGAAACAAAAACATCCTTGAACACAAAAATAAATTGTTTAGACTAGCAGTATGACCATCCTCCACCCCACATTGGGAATTTTGCTAAGTATATTATAGTGGAAATAAAGTTTAAAATGAAATAAATATGTTCTAGTGTTGTGCAGATTAGTTACGCTTATATTTCAGGACTGTGCCAAAGTTTAATTTATTTGAGCCAAAACTGAAGCTATGACTGAACTTGTTACAAACTCAGACACTGACAAGATCAAATGTATCAGCCTCTCAGCAAGGGAAGTTTTATGATGGACTCAAGATCAGTCAGAAAACTTGTTAATCTAATTTAAAACCACAAGGAAACACAATCTAGTTAAACCAGTGGCCTAAAGCCTGCTCAGCACATTTTTGAGAATCCAAATAATCATCCTCTTACTGTAGTCAGTGGACAGGGAAACAAGCTTGTAGAAAAAAGAATATATATGTATAAAAGAATATATATGTATAAATATATATATATATATTACAAAATGAATGGATTACACATACATCTCTACTGTTCTTCAGTTGACAATGTTCAATGTTTAGCATAGTATATAAACCTAAGAGACTTTAAAAAAAAAGGTAGAAAACTTTGCAACTACAACAAAAAAGTGCAACAAAAGCAGAAACACACATGACACAGATATTAGAATTATCAGTCAGAAACTTAAGAGACACTATGAAAACATTGTAGTGGGAGGACTTAAGATGGTGGAGGAGTAGGGAAGCCCTAGGCTTGCCTTGTCCCTCAAACACAGCTAGATAAATATCAAATCATTTTGAACACCCAAGAAATCTATCTGAGGATGGAGAGAGCAAAAATACACAACTAGACGTTAAAAAACTGCCACAATGTTGAAGGTAGGAGCTGCAGAAAGTTGATCTGGGGGAGAGAAGGGCTGCAGGTGCTGTTATGGGGAGGGAGCTCCGATCATGGAAAGAGGAGTGTTAAAAGAGACAGAGAGAAAAAAAAAAGGGTGAAAGCATGCCCAGGGAATTGCACAAGAAAACCTCAAAAACTCTTCCCCAAAACCATTGCCTGGGAAAATGAGAGTGGCTGAATACTACCAAGTATTTTTTAACAGCAGAGCCCAGAGACTGAAGTTGTGGAGGTCCACACAACAGGTATATTCACAATATTTAATCCTAAAGCAGTAGAATATGTATTCATTTTGAATGTACATGGAATATTCTTTACAATATATCACAAACAGTGTCATGAAACAAGCCTCAAGAAGTACAAAGAGATTGAGGTTAAACCACGCATATTGTCAGGCCACAACAGTATGAAACTTGAATTCAAACAGAAGAAAAACTTTGGAAAGACCACAAATACATGGAGGTTCCAAACATGCTACTAAACAAAAGGGTTAACCAGGAAATTAAAGAAGAAATAAAGAAATACATGGAAGCAAATGAAAGTTAAAACATGACGGTCCAAAACCTTTGGGATGAAGCAAAGGCAGTCCTAAGAGGAAAGTATATAGCAAGACAGGTCTTACTCAAGAAGCAAGAAAAGTCTCAAATACACAACCTAACCTTACATCTAAAAGGTCGAGAAAAGAAAAAGCAGATAAAGTGTAAAACCAGCAGAAGAAAAGAAATAATAAAGGTTAGAGAAGAAATAAATGATATAGAAACAAAAAAATCCAGTAGAACAGATCGACAAAACTAAGATCTGGTTTTTTGAAAGAATTCATGAAATTGATAACCCCCTAGCCAAACTTAAAAGAAAAGAGAAATAAACCAAATAAATAAAATCATGAATGAAAAAGCAGATATCATAACATACAACACAAAAATACAAACAATTATAAAAGAATGTTATTAAAAATTAAATGCCAACAAACTTGGAAATCTGGAAGAAATGGACAAATTCCTAGAAACAAACAAATAAATAAAAAAACTACCAGAAATGAAATAAGAAGAAATAGATAATTTGAACATACCCATAACTAGTAAAGAAATTGAATCAGTAATCAAAAATCTCCCAACAAACTAAAGTCCAGGGCCGGATGGCTTCCCAGGGGAATTCTACCACACATTTAATAAAGAGTTAATACGTATTCTCAAACTGTTCCAAAAAGAAAGAAAGAAAGAAAGAAAGAAAGAAAGAAAGAAAGAAAGAAAGAAATGCAAGGAAAACTTCCAAACTCTTTCTATGAGGCCAACATTACCTATATTCAAAAACTATACAAAGACCCCACTAAAGAGAATTACAGATCAGTTTCCCTGATGAGCATGGATGTATACAGATTCTCAAGATACTCACAGATCAAATTCTCAGTATATTCAAAGAATTATTAACCGGATCAAGTGGGGTTTATTCCTGCGCTGCAAGGTTGGTTCAATATTCACAAATCAACCAGCATGATACATCACATTAACAAAAGAAAGGATAAGAACCATATTAGCTGCTCAATAGATGCAGAAAAAAACATTTGACAAAGTACAGCATCCATTCTTGATAAAGACCCTCAACACAGTAGCGATAGATGGAACATACCTCAACATTGTAAAGACCATATATGAAAGACCCACACCTAACATCATCCTCAATGGGTAAAAACTGACAGCCTTTCCTCTATGGTCAGGAACAAACAGGGATGTTTACTCTCATGATTACTATATAACATAGTACTGGGAGTCTACAGCCTCAGCAATCAGACAACAAAAAGAAATAAAAGGCATCCAAATTGGCAAGGAAGAATGCAAACTTTCATTATTGGCAGACAACATAATACTCTATGTACAAAACCCAAAAGACTCCACCAAATAAATTACTGGAACTAATACTTTATTTCAGCAAAATTGCTGGATATAAAATCAATGTACAGAAATCTGTTGCATTTCCATTCACCAATAAAGAAGCAGCAGAAAAAGAAATCAAAGAATACACCCCGTGTACTATTCCACCAAAAACTATAAGATACGTAGGAATAAACCTAAACAAAATGATTAAAGATCTGTACTATGAGAACTATAGAAAACTTATGAAAGAAATTGAAGAGGGCACAAATAATTGGAAAAAAATGGTTCCCTGGCTTGCGGATTGGAAGAACAAACAATGTAAAAATGACTATACTACCCAAAGCGATCTACACATTTAATGCAATCCCTATTAAAATACCACCAGCATTTTTCACAGAGAACAAACAATCCTAAAATTTTATGGAATTGCAAAAAACCCAAATAGCCAAAGCAATCCCAAAAAAGAAAAGAAAATAATAGCTGGAGGAATCACAATTCCAGACTTCAACCTATATTACAAAGGTGTAGTGATCAATACAGTATGATCCTGGCAAAAAAACAGACACATATATCAATGGAATAGAATAGAATACCCAGAAACGGACTCACAACTATATGGTAAACTAATCTTTGACAAAGCAGGAAAGAATATCCCATGGAGAAAAGCCAGTCTCTTCAACAAATGATGCTGGGAAAACTGGACAGCAACATGTAGAAGAATGAAAAAGGACCACTTTCTTACATCATACAAAAAAATAAATTCAAAATGGATGGAAGACCTAAATGTTACAGGAAACCATCAAAATTCTAGAGGAGAACGCTGGCGACAACCTCTTTGACCTCAGTCATAGCAACTTCTTACTAGATATGTTGCAGGAGGCAAGGGAAACAAAAGCAAAAATGAGCTATTGGGACTTCATCAAGATAAGAAAAACAAACAAGAAACCCTTCTGCGCATGAAGGAAACAATAATATATATATATATATATATATATATATATGTATATATGTATATATACATACACACACACAATGTAATATTACTCTGCCATCAAAAAGAATAAAATCTTGCCTTTTGTAACAACATAGTTGGAGCTAGAGCATATTATGCTAAGTGAAATAAGTCAGGCAGAGGAAGACAAATACTATGTGATTTCACTCATATGTGGAATTTAAGAAACAGAATAGATGAACATATAGGTAGGGGGTAATAGAGAGAGAGGAAGCAAACCATAAAAGACTCTTAATAATAGAGAACAAATGGAGGGTTGATGGAGGGAGGTGGATGGAGTGATGGGCTAAATGGCTGATGGGTATTAAGGAGGGCACTTGTGTTGAATACAGGGTGTTGTAGATAAGGGGTGAATCCCTAATTTCTACTCCTGAAAACAACATCACACTATAGGTTAACTAACTAGAATTTAAAAAAAATGAAAATAAAATAAAATACCCCCCCAAACATAGTAGTGACTTCATAGTAAAAAATGAATATATTATGATCATATAGGGTATATCAGAAGTGATATGGAAAATCCACAAGAGAAAAAATGGGAATTCTAAAACTGGAAAATACAATATATGCAGTGAAAAGTGTTCAGATGAACAGTCAACTGGACACCATAGGAGAAAAAAATCAATATACTTACATTCGGATTAATGAAATGTTTGCAAAGTGAAACATACTGAACAACAATAATGCTGGACAGATTATCAGTGGCCTGTTGTGATAATGTCAAATAGATTTTTCTATGTTTTTTTTCACCAAAAGAGGAATTTAAATGAAATTTAGAAGTAGCAGCAGTTAATTACTGATAGGTAATTGCTAGAAGTGACGACAAACATAGAAATACCAATAGGTTCCAGCTTGTCTTTGCTCTACTCTGCTCTGTGTTCAGCTCTTCTTTCTGACTCTGACCAATAACATTTCTTAGCCCACTGAGGCAATGCATCCCTAAAGATTCCTTTATCAGATAACCCTTTACCGTTCCATATTGGGGCTTTACTTTTCTTGCTTCTCTAATTGAATAATGACTTCACTGATACTATCATTACCATTTGTAGACTTTCACTGCTGCTGGACACCCCTCAAGATTGTGTCATCTTAATTTCTACAATAACTCCATTATCCCACAATTCAGTGTTTATGTTTTTTTTTTTTTGTTTACTCCAACACTCATTTTAAATTTGTTGCTTTAACCACTCAGTAGTTTTTTTTTTTAATTTTCCACCATTTTAAATTTGGGCAGTTTGTTATCGAATCCCTGATGAATTTCATCTTTTCAGTGTTACTTAATCCTGACAAGATAAATTTAACCATGATTATAACATGCAAAATATTCACTTTGGTTCCCTATATCCAGATAAATAGTGAAAATGTTGATGCAACATGTTCTAGAATACTGTGCTGTTCCACTATATGCCTCTATAAATTGGCATTATTTCCACTATATGCCTCTGTCTAAATTGACATTATTGTTTTATTAATATGGTTTACCATTAAATATTAGTGACTCAAAACACTTGAATGTGCAAAGAACATATGTTTTATTTTATTGTGTGAACATAGGACGTAACATAAAATATATTGTTTTAACCATTTTAAGTGTACTGTTCAGTGACATCAAGCACAGTCATAGTCCTGCACAACCGTTAACAGTATCCATTTCCAGAGCCTTTTCATCATCCCAAACATAAATTCTGTATCCATTAAATAATAACTTCCACATTTTCTTTTTCCCAATCCCTGGAAATTTATATTCTACTTTCTGTCCCTATGAATTTGCATATCTTATGCATTTCATATAAGTGTAATTATAAAATATTTGTCATTTTGTGCGTGGCTTATTACACTTAGCATAATGTTTACAAGATTTATCCATGCAGCAACATATACCAAAGTTATATTGAATCTTAAGAATGGATAACATTCCCTTGTTTGTATCTATACACCAGATTTTGTTTATCCATTCATTTGTTGACATTTGGTTTATTTCTACATTTAGATTTTTGTTCTACTATGAACATTGGGATGTTTGAGTTCATGTTTTCATTTATTTTAATGATTTTAATGATTTTAATGTTTGTTTATTTTTGAGAGAGAGCCAGACAGAGTGTGAGCAGGGGAGGAGCAGAGTGAGGAAGACACAGAATCTGAAGCAAGCTCCAAACTCTGAGCTGTCATCACAGAGCCTGACATGGAACTAGAACTCACAAACCATGAGATCATGACCTGAGCCAAAGTTGGACACTTAACAAACTGAGCCAAATGGGCACCCCTTCATTTATTTTAAATATATACCTAGAAGTGGAATTGCTAAGATCCCGTGATAATTCTATATTTAATTTTTAAGGAATGACTAGTATGTTTTCCACAACTTCTACACCATTTTATATTTATTCCAGAAAAGCACAAGTGTTGTAATTTCTCCGTGTCCTTGCTAATATTTCTTATTTTTTGTTTTGTTTTAATTTGTGTGTATGTGTTTATAAGCCATCCTACTGGGTATGAAGTATAATCTCATGGTACTTTTGACTTGTATTTCTCAAGTCCTACAGATGATGAGCAAATTTTTATGTACTTTATATACCTTATTTTGAGAAATGTCTATTTAAGTGTTTTGCTTATTTTTGAGTTTAGTTGTTTGTTTATTGTTGAGTTGTTCTTATATATTCTGGATTAATCCCTTATCAGATATGTGCTTGCCAAATATTTTCTTCTATAGTTTGCCTTTTCACTCTCTTGACAGTGTCCTTTACTGCACAGAATATTTTTTAATTTTGATGAAGTAAAATTCATCTATTTTTTTCTTTCATTGCCTGTTATTTTGGTGCCATAGCCAAAAAAAATATTGTGCAGTCCAATGTTATAAATCTTTTCTCCTATGTTTTTGTCCTAAAATTTTATAGTTTTAACTTTTAACTTTAGATCTTCAATTAGTTTTGAGTTAATTATTGTATATTGTATAAGGTAAGGGTTTAATTCTATTATTTCAGATGTTCATATTCTGTTTTCCTATCATTATTTATGGAAAATACTTGGCATCTTTATCATAAATCCATTAGCCATTATGTGAGGGTAGATTTCTATGTTATGTATTTTATTGCATTGGTCTATATCTGTACTTACGCAAGTCCCACCT
This sequence comes from Acinonyx jubatus, assembly GCF_027475565.1. NCBI lineage: Eukaryota > Metazoa > Chordata > Mammalia > Carnivora > Felidae > Acinonyx > Acinonyx jubatus. The sequence goes on along the minus strand of NC_069389.1, from coordinate 102,507,750 downwards.
GTTTGGATTACTATAGCTTTGTAGTGAGTTTTGAAATCAGGAATTGTGAGACCTCTTTGTTCTTTTTTTTTTTTAATTTTTTAACGTTTATCTATTTTTGAAAGATGGAGAGAAACAAAGCATGAATGGGGGAGGGACAGAGAGGCAGACACAGAATTGGAAGCAGGCCCCAGGCTCTGAGCTGTTAGCACAGAGCCTGATGCGGGGCTCAAACCAACAAACTGTGAGATCATGACCTGAGCTGAAGGCTAGGGCTCAACTGACTGAGCCTCCCAGGCGCCCCCATCTTTGTTTTTCTTTTGCAAAATTGTTTGGGGATTCAGTTTCCATCGCAATTGCATGTGAGTTTTTAGTATGAGTTTTTCTATTTCCTATAAAAAAATTCATTGAAATTTTGATAGGGATTGTATTGAATCTGTACATTAGTATCTTAATCTGCTCAGACAAGCCATAACAAAGTGCCACAGGTTGGGTGGTTTAAACAACAGAAATTTATTTCTCACAATTCACATGCTGGGAAGTCCAAAATAAAGGTGTCAGCAAGGTAGGTTTTACTATGAGGGCTCTTCTCTTGCCCACAAGTGGCCATTATCTCACTGTGTGCTCACATGACCTCTTCGTGCATATGAGGGGTGGAAGCGCAGTGGGGGAAAGGGAAAGTGAGCTCTCTTGCAACTCTTCTTACAAGGATACTAATTCTATAGTATCAGGGTCTCACCATTATGAACTCATTTAACCTTAAATATGTTATTATAGGTCTTCTCTCCAAATACATTCATATTGGGGATTTGAGCTTCAACATATGAGTTTGGGGTGAGAGGACACAATACAGTAATCACTTTTAATATTATAATCTTCTAATTAATATTGAGTTAATTTTTGTATGTGGTGTATATAGGAAGAACTATAGTATATATAGGAAGAGTATATACTATATAAAGAATATATTGTATATATAATAGTGTATGTAGATATATATATATATATATATATATATATATATATATAGTGTATATAGGAAGAACTATATACTATAGTTCTTCCAATCCAATACAATATTTTTCCATTTATTTATGCTTTCTTTAAATTCTTTTGACCTTATGTAGTTTTCACTGTACAGGTATTTTGCTAATTTTTTCCTAAGTATTTTATTCCCTTGATGCTATTGTAAATGAAATTGTTTTCTTAATTTCCTTTTTGAATTGGTCATTACTAATGTGTAGAAACCCAATTGATTTTTTATTGTTGATTTTGTATTTTACAACTTTGTTGGATTGGTTTATTAGTTCTAACAGTTCTGTGTGTGTGGAATCTTTAGAGTTTTCTACATATACAATCATGTCATGTATGCACATAGATAATTTTATGTCCTCTTTTCTAAATTGGATGTTATTTCTTTGCCTTACCTATTATTTTTAAATTATTTTAATATTTTTTAATATTTTATGTTAAGTATAATTTATTGTCAAATTGGTTTCTATACAATACCTAGTGCTCATCCCAACAGGTGCCCTCCTCAATGCCCATCACCCACTTTCCCCTCTCCCCCACCCCCCATCAACCCTCAGTTCTCAGTATTTAAGACTCTCTTATGGTTTGCCTCCTTCCCTCTCTGTAACTTTTTTTCTCCCCTTTCCCTCCCCCATGGTCTTCTGTTAAATTTTTCTGGATCCACATATGAGTGAAAACTTATGGTATCTGTCTTTCTCTGCCTGACTTATTTCACTTAGCATAATACCCTCCAGATCCATCCATTTTGCTACAAATGGCATGATTTAATTCTTTCTCATTGCCAAGTAGTATTCCATTGTATATATAAACCACATCTTCTTTACCCATTCATCAGTTGATGGACATTTAGCCTCTTTCCATAATTTGGCTATTGTTGAGAGTGCTGCTATAAACATAGGGGTGCAAGTGCCTCTATGCATCAGCACTCCTGTATCCCTTGGGTAAATTCCTAGCAGTGCTATTGCTGGGTCATAGGGTAGATCTATTTTTAAATTTTTGAGGAAGCTCCACACTGTCTTCCAGAATGGCTGCATCAATTTGCATTCCCACCAACAGTGCAAGAGGGTTCCCGTTTCTCCACATCCTCTCCAGCATCTATAGTCTCCTGATTTGTTCATTTTAGCCACTCTGACCAGCATAAAGTGGTATCTCAGTGTGGTTTTGGTTTGTATTTCCCTGATGAGGAGTAACATTGAGCATCTTTTCATGTGCCTGTTGGCCATCTGGATATCTTCTTTAGGGAAGTGTCTATTCATGTTTTCTGCCCATTTCTTCACTGGATTATTTGTTTTTCAGATGTGGAGCTTGTAGATTTTGGGTACTGGCCCTTTATCTGATATACGATTTGCAATATCTTTTCCCACTCCATCAGTTACCTTTTAGTTTTGTTGATTGCTTCCTTTGTAGTGCAGAAACTTTTTATCTTGATGATGTCCCGACAGTTCCTTTTTGCTTTTAATTTCCTTGCCTTTGGAGATGTGTCAAGTAAGAAATTGCTGTGGCTGAGGTCAGAGAGGCTTTTTCCTGCTTTTTCCTCTAGGGTTTGGATGGTTTCCTGTCTCACATTCAGGTCCTTTATCCATTTTGAGTTTATTTTTGTGAATGGTGTAAGAAAGTGGTCTAGTTTCATTCTTCTTCATGTTGCTGTCCAGTTCTCCCAGCACCATTTGCTAAAGAGACTGTCTTTTTTTCCATTGTATGCTCTTTCCTGCTTTGTCAAAGATTAGTTGGTCATACATTTGTGAGTCCAGTTCTGATTATTCTGACTGGAACTTCCAATACTATGTTGAATAGAAGTGGCAAAATTGAGCATTCGTGTGTGTGTGTGTGTGTGTGTGTGTGTGTGTGTGTATCTTAGGTGAAACCTTTTAGTCTTTCATTATTGAGCATGTTGAGCAATGGGTTTTTCACTCTTGGTCTTTTTCAGGTTAAGTATCCTATTTTTCTTTTATTGAGAGTTTTTATCATGAAAGGGGGTTGAATTTTCCCTAATTTTTAAAAAAATAAATGGAGATAACCATGTTTTTAACCTCATTTTATTAATGTGGTACATTACAATGATTGGTTTTCATATGTTGAATCACACTCACATATGTGAATAAATATCAAACGATTATGGTATATAATCCTTTCAATATGGATAACCTGATATATAATGTACTCCTATGTCTCTTATAACAGTTTTTAGTTACTGATTTCATTTGTTAGTATTTTTTGATTATCTTTTCATCAATATTCATTGGGAATATGGTACTCTAGTTTTTTTGTTTTGTTTTGTTTTTTCTTCTTATAGTATCTTCATCTGGTTTTGGCATCAGGATAATATTGGCCTCATAAAATGATATGGGGATATCCCTCATCTTTGGTTTTTGGAGGAGCTTAGGAGAATTGGTGTTAATTCTTCTTTAATATTTGTTAGAATTCACCAAAGAAGCTATCTATTCCTAAAATTATCTCTATGGTAGCTTTTTTTAGAATTTTTTTTAAATTTATTATTTTTGAAACACAGAGAGCACATAAGCAGTAAAGGGGCAGAGGGAGAGGGGGATAGAGAACCTGAAGGAAGCCAGCTCTGTGCTGATAGCAGAGAGCCCAATGTGGGGCTGGAACTCCCAAACCATAAGATCGTGACCTGGGCCAAAGCCAGATGCTTAACCGAATGGTCACCCAGGTGCCCCTCTGTGGGAGTTTTGATTATTAATTTCATCCCCTTACTAGTTGTAGGTTTATTCAGGTTTTCTATTTACTCATGAATAAGTTTTAAGGTTCTTTCTTAAAGACACTGTGTTATTGGGGCGCCTGGGTGGCTCAGTCAGTTGAGCATCCTACTTCAGCTCAGGTCATGATCTCGTGGTCTGTGAGTTTGAGCCCGGCATCCGGCTCTGTGCTGACTGCTCAGAGCCTAGAGCCTGCTTCAGATTCTGTGTCTCCCTCTCTCTCTGCCCCTCCCCTACTCATGCTCTGTCTCTCTCTCTCTCCGTCAAAAATAAACATTAAAAAAATTTTAAAAAGGACTGTATTATTTATTTTTTAGAGAGAAAGAGAGAGAGAGAGAGAGAGAGGGAGGGGCAGAGGGAGAGAGAGAATCATAAACAGGCGCCACGAAACCTGATGTGGGGTTCGATCCCACTACCATGAGATCATGACCTGAACCAAAATCAAGAGTTAGATGCTTAACTGGCTTAGGTTGGACAACTTAACCCAGACACTGCTAAGTTTTGGGTTTTTTTATGCTAAAAATTGGATAGCCTGGGACTAATAAATGAATAACCATTTCCCATTTCTTCCAGGTTATTTTATTTTTAGCATACATTTGTGCATAGTAGTCTTTTATATTTTTTTATAAAATTAGGAGAAATATTTTTACTTTTATCTCTTATATTGTTAATTTGAGTCTCTATTATTTACCTTAATATATTCGGATAACAGTTTGTCATTTTTTGGTGTGTTTTTGAAGAACCAATTTTTGACTTTATTGGTTTTTGGTTGTTTTTTTTTTTCTATTCTCCTTTTAGTTATCTTTATTATTTTCTTCCTTCTAATATCTTTGGGTTTAGTTTGTTCTTTTTTCCTTTAGTTATTTAAAGGGTAAAATTAGGTTAATGATTTGAGACCTTTCTTTTGTTAAAGTATTAGTTGATAGTTATAAATAGACCCCTTGGCATTGTTTTTTTCTTTTTTTTTTTTTTTGCATCACTTACATTTTGTTGTGTTGTTTTTGTTTTCATTTTTCTCTATTTTGTAACTACCTGTGATTTCTTCTGTGATCTAATGATTATTTAACAGTGTACTGTTTTCTCATATTTGTTAATTATTCAGTTTTATTTTTGCTACTGATTTCTACTTTCCTTGTGATTTAAAAAAACATTTTGTGTAATTTCAATCTTTTAAAATTTATTAAAACTTATTTTTTGGCCTAACATATTATTTATCTGGGAGAATGTTTTATGTGCACTTGAGAAAAAGGATTATGCTATTTAGTGTTCTATATATGTCTGTTTGGGCTAATAGTTTTATAGTATTATTTAATTTCTCTATTCTCATATTGATCTTATCTTTGGTTATATCTATTATTGAAGGAGAGTAGTGAAGACTCTAAATATTTTTGTAGAGCTGTTTCTCCTTTCAAGTCTGTCAATATTTGCTTCATATATTTTGGGGCTCTATTATTTGGTGAATATATGTTAATAATTGTTACATCTTTTTCATAATTGACCCTTTTATTTGATATATAATGCACTTAAAAATTTTTTTAATGTTTTTATTTATTTTTAAGACAGAGATAAAGCATGAGCTGGGGAGGAGCAGTGAGAGAGGGAGACAGGAATCAAAGCAGGCCCCATGATGACAGCAGAGAGCCTGATGCAGGTTTTGAACTCACGAGCAATGAGTTCATGACCTGAGCTGAAGTCAGATGCTTAGCTGAAGGAGCCACCCAGGTGCCCCTGATATATAATGTACTTTTTGCCTCTTGTAAGTTTTTTGGTTAAAGTCCATTTTATTTGATATTAGCCTAGCCACTCCAGTTCTTTTTATGTTATCGTTTGCATCAAATATCTTTTCCATTGTTCCACTTCAGTCTATTTTTGTCTTTTTGAGAGAATGTCTTTTAGACAGCCCATAGTTTCATAGTGCTTACTTTATAGCAATTCTTAAAAATACATATATATGTGTGTGTGTGTATATATATATAATATATGTATACACACACATATATATGTACACACACACACATATGTATATATTAACACTGCCATTTATTTTTATGCATTTCTAACATTTTTCATTAGATTGGAAACTAGTAACTACAGACTATAACAGTTAACAGGATAAAGTGAATCAATTTTATGCTAGTTTAATCAGATGACAGTTAAAAATATTAACAACTCAATATTACCATTTTACTTAGTTGTCCATGTCTCAAGTTTTAATTTCCCCTTTGCAAATTTCTATTCTGCAATTCTGATATTTCTTAATTTTTTATTGAAGTATAATTAATATACAGTGCTATATTACATTCAGGTACACAATATAATTATTCAACAATTCTATACAGTACTCAGTGCTCATCATGATAAGTGTACTCTTAATCTCTTTCACCTATTTCACCCATCCCTCCACCCCTCCTCTGGCAACCACAGGTTTGTTCTCTATATTTTTAAATCTTCTCAAAAAACAACAAATAAGTATCATTACTAAATTCTTTTAAGAAGCAAAATTAGGAGGAGTCAACATGGTGGAGAAGTAGGGAAAACTGAAGCTCCCTTGTCCATCAAACACAGTTGTATTGATGCCAGCAGACTTGGTATTCCAGGAATCTGGGCTACAGAGTGAAAGAAACATCTTCAGGGGCCTATGAGGACAACTTGGAATGACATAGGTACATGATTGACAATTGGGAGACATAAAACTGGCAGCGTAGGCATGGAGGGGAGGGATACCCTTCCGTAGAGAGACAAAAGGAAGGAAAAGAGAGGCTGTGGAAGGGTAGGATTATATTTGGACAAAAGAAAAATCATGGACCCGGGAACAGAAAAAATGGAGAAACAATTTCTAACTTGATCCAGTGATGCAGGGCTTTCTCTGGACTGGGGTCTGCTGCCCTGTACATGAAACTGTGAAGCAGGGAATCAGCCTCAGGCTTGGTGGCTACTCAGGTGCATAATCTGAGAGAGGAGTCCTCTCCCTTGAGTACTGTAGAAAGAAGTTATATACTGCTCCAAGGACAAAGGACCCTACAGGTTCCTGCCAACCAGAGACCCTTTATTGGTTGGCTGGGCAGAGTGGCACTACCCCATGACCAGGTCATGTGGAGTGGGATCCTTTAAGACATCAGGGTTTGAATCCCAGCCAAGTGCCTGGAAAAGAGGGAGACTGTGGAGTGGGACAAACTGGCCCACTTGTACCCACATGGCACTGTGAAAACGGCTGGAACAGAGTAGTCTGGGACACCTGGTGTGTGGAGGAGAGACTGGGGTGTCACCATTTTTCTCTCCATCACCAACCAGGTGGAGTGTCAGGGAATGGGGAACTGGGCCCACAGGGGAGGTAGGACTGACCTACACGAAACGGCGCCTCTCTGGGCCTGGTAGCTGCATTATCTACAGGAGCAAGACTGACACTGATGGAACCAGATGGCCCCTCCTCCAGATCAGCACAACCATTGGCTCGAAGGCACCATCAGATATCCATCCAGCAGTTTTGCACTTTCTGATTTGATTCCTGGTCAATTCTTATTTATATATATAATAACATAAATAATTCTTATTTGTATATATATAATATATATAAATCTTACTTTTATATGCAATATATATGAAAAATCTTACTTATATATTAATATATATAAATAATTCTTACAGTATATATAATAATGTACAAGTAACTCTTATTTATATAATATATAAATGATTCATATATAGATATATAGATAGATATAGATATAGATTATAGATATAGATATAGATATAGATATAGATATAGATACAGATATATCTGCCTTTGCTTCTTCTTATTTTTTCCCTTCTCTATTCTGGTTGTTAGTTTGTTTAAGCATACATTTTTAATCTATCCTTTTTATACCTCTTCTGTATCTCCTTCTTCTTTATTTTCCTCTTTCTCTGGATTAAGCTGTATATATTCTCCAATTCTCTGCCTGGTCAATTTTCTTCTTCTTTTCTTTTTCCCCACCCCTGACATTTCTCCCTTTGTATGGGATAAGGCTTCTTCCTTGTATGGAGGAAGCAGAGGTGAGAATAAGTGAAATAGAAGATAAAATTATGGAAAATGATGAAGCCAAAAAAAAAAAAGATAAGAAAATACTAGACCACAAGGGGAGAATTAGAAAACTAAGTGATTCAATGAAATGTAATAATATACATATCATAGGAGTTCCAAAAGAAGTAGAGAGAGAGAAAGGGGCAGAAGGTTTACTTGAACAAATTATACCTGAGAACTTCCCTAGTCTGGGGAAGGAAGCAGACATCCAAATCCAGGAGGCACAGAGAACTCCCTTCAGATTCAATAAGAATAGATCTCCATGGCTTTTCATAGTGGAACTGGCAAAATACAAAGATAAAGAATTATGAAAGCAGTTAGGCACAAATGAGTCTTAAAATACAAAGACAGACACATAAAAGTAGTAACAGACATGTCCACTGAAACTTGGTAGGCCAGAAGGGAGTGGTAAGAAATATTCAATGTGCTGAATAGGAAAACTATGCAGCTAAGAATCTTTTATCCAGCAAGGCTGTCATTCACAATAAAAGGAGAGATAAAGGCTTTTCCAGACAAACACTGAAGGAGTTCATGACCACTAATGCAGCCCTGCAAGAGAAACCAAAGGGGACTCTGTGAGTGGAATGCTACAAAGACTACAAAGGACTAGAGACACCCAGAAGCATGAAACCTACAGATAACACAGTGAAACTAAATCCAAATCTCCCAATAATAACTCTGAATGTAAATGGACTAAATGCTCCAATCAAAAGACATAGGGCATCAGAATGGATGAAAACCAAGATCCATCTGTATGATGCCTATAAGAGACTCATTTTAGACATGAGGACACCTTCAGATTGAAAGTGAGGGGATGGAGAGCCATCTATCATGCTACTGGAAATCAAAATAAAGCTGGAGTAGCCATACGTATATCAGACAATCTAAATTTTAAACTAAAGGCTGTAGTAAGAGATGAAGAAGGGCATTATACCATAATTATGCAATCTCTCATCAAGAATAGCTTACAATTGTAAATGTTTATGCCACCAATGTGAACCAAAATATATAAATTGATTAATCAAAAACATAAACAAACTTATTGATAAGAATATGGTAATTGCAGGTAACTATAATACTCCGTTTACAACAATGGACAGACAAAAAAATCAGGAAGGAAACTATGTCCTTAAATGATACACTGGACCAGGTGGACTTGACAGATATATTCAGAACTTTTCATACAAAAGCAGCAGAATACACATTCTTCTCGAGTACACATGGAACATTCTCCAGGATAGATCACATACTGGGTCACAAAAAAAAAAACCCTCAATAAATATAAAGGAATTAAGATCATACCATGCACATTTTCTGATCACAACACTATGAAACTTGAGATCAACCACAAGAAAAAAATTTGGAAAGCCTCCAAATGCATGGAGGTTAAAGAATATCCTACTAAAGAATGAATGGGTCAACCAGACAAAAAAGAAATTTAAAAATATATGGAAGCAAATGAAAATGAAAACATGACAATCCAACCCTTTGGGATGAAGCAAAGGCAGTCCTGAGAGGAAAATACATTGTAGTCCAGGCCTTCCTCAAGAAAGAAGTAAAATCCCAAATACAAAATCTAACCACACAGCTAAAGGAACTAGAATCAGAACAGCAAAGAAAACACAAAGCTAGCAGAAGAAGAGAAATAATAAACATTAGAGCAGAAATAAACAATATAGAATAAAAAGAAGTACAGTAGAACAGATCAATGAATCTAAGAGTTTTTATTTTTTTTTGGAAAAATAACGAAAATTGATAAACTCCTAGCTAGACTTCTCAAAAAGAAAAGAGAGATAACCCAAATAGATACAATCACAAATGCAAGAGGAGAGATCACAAACAACACCACAGAAATACAAACAATTAGTAGAGAATAATATGAAATATTATATGCCAGTAAAATGGACAGCCTGGAAGAAATGGACAAATTCCTAGACATCCACACACTACCAAAACTCAAATGGGAAGAAATAGAAATTTTGAACAGACCAATATCCAAAGAAATTGAATCAGTTATCAAAAATCTCCCAAGAAATAATAGTCCTGGACCAGATGTCTTCCCAGGAGAAATCTACCAGACATTTAAAGAAGACCTAATATCTATTCTTCTCAAGCTGTTACAAAAAAACAGAAATGGAAGGAAAGCTTCCAGACTCATTCTATGAAGCCAACATTACCTTGATTATCAAACCAAAGATACCACTAAAAAAGATAATTATAGGCCAATATCCCTGATGGACATGGATGGAAAAATTCTCAACAAGATAATAGCAAATCAAATTCAACTATATATTAAAATAATTATTCACCATGATAAAATAGTATTCATTCCTAGGCTGTAGACCTGGTTCAATATTTGCAAATCAAGCAATGTGATACTTTAATAGAAGAAAGGATAAAAAACATATGATCCTGTCAAAAGATGGATTTGACAAAATCCTGTCAAAGGATTTGACAAAATAGAGCCTTCTTTCTTAATAAAAACCCTCAAGAAAGTCTGGTTAGAAGGAACATACCTGAAAGAACATACCTTAACATTATAAAAGCCATATATGAAAAGCCCACAGCTAATATCATCCTCAATAGGGAAAAACTGAGAGCTTTCTTTCTTAGATCAGGAACATGACAGGGATGTCCACTCTCACCACTGTTATTTAACGTAGTATTGGAAGTTCTGGCCTCAGCAATCAGACAACAAAATGAAATAAAAGGCATCCAAATTGGCAAAGAATAAGTCAAACTTTCACTTTTTCAGATGACATGATACTCTACATGGAAAACCCAAAAGACTCCACAAAAATGTGCTAGAACTTATACAAGAATTCTGAAATATTGCAGGATACAAAATCAATGTACATTAATCAGTTGCATTTCTATACACCAAAATGAAGCAACAGAAAGAGAAACCATGAAATCTCTCCCATTTACAATTGCACCAAGAACCATAAAATATGCAGGAATAAACCTAACCAAAGATGTAAAAGATACATATGCTGAAAACTATAGAAAACTTAGGAAAGAAATTGAAGAAGACACAAAAAATGGAAAAACATTCTATGATCATGGGTTTGAAAAGCAAATATTGTTAAAAATGTCAATACTACCCAAAGCAATCTACACATTCAATGCAATCCCAATCAAAATTGCACTGGCATTCTTTTTAGAGCTAGAACAAACAATCCTAAAATTTATATGGAACCACAAAAGACCCTGAATAGCAAAAGTAATGTTGAAAAACAACACCAATGCAGGAGGCATTATAGTCCTGCACTTTAGCCTCTACTACGAAGCCATAATCATCAAGAAAGTATGGTATTGGCACAAAAACAGACATATAGACCAGTGGAATAGAGTAGAGAACCCAGAATTGGACTCACAATTTATGGCCAACTAATCTTTGACAAAGGAGGAAAGAGTATCAAATAGAAAAAAGACAGTCTCTTTAGAAAATGGTGCTGGGAGAATTGGACAGCAACATGAAGAAGAATGAAACTGGAACACTTTTTTACACCATACACAAAGATAAACTCAAAATGGATGAAAGACCTAAATGGGAGACAGGAAACCATCAAAACCCTAGAGGAGAAAACAGGCAACAACCTCTTTGACATCAGTCACGCTAACTTCTTACTCGACACATCTCCAAAGGCAAGGGAATTAAAAGCAAAAATGAACTATTGAGACCTCATTAATATAAAAAGCTTCTGCACTTCAAAGGAAACAGTCAACAAAACTAAAAGGCAACTTATGGGATAGGAGAAAATATTTGCAAATATCAGATCAGATAAAGGGTTAGTATCCAAAATCTACAAAGAACTTACCAAACTCAACAATTGGAAAACAAATAATCCAGTAAAGAAATGGGCAGAAGACATGAATAGACACTTTTTCCAAGAAGACATCCAGATGGCCAACAGACACATGAAAAGATTCTTAATATCACTCATCATCAGGGAAATATAAATAAAAACACATTGAAATACCACCTCACACTAGTCAAAGTGGCTCTGGAGAAATGGGAACCCTCTTGCACTGTTGGTGGGAATGCAAACTGGTGCAGCTGCTCTTGAAAATAGTGTGGAGCCTCCACAAAATATTAAAAATACAATTACCCTATGACCCACCAATAGCAGTACCAGCAATTCATCCAAAGGATACAGGAGTGCTGATTCATAGAGACACATGTGACCCAATGTTTATAACATTGCTTTCAACAATAGCCAAATTATGGAAAGAGGCTAAATGTCCATCAACTGACGAATGGATAAAGAAGATGTGGCTTATATATTCAATGGAATACTACTTGGCAATGAGAAAGAATGAAATCTTGCCATTTGCAACAATGTGGATGGAACTGCATGGTATTTCGCTATGTGAAATACATCAGTCAGAGATAGAAAGATATATGTTTTCACTCATATGTGGAATTTGAGAAACTTAACAGAAAACTATGTGGGAAGGAAAAGGGAAAAACCATTTCAAACAGAGAGGGAGGCAAACCATAAGAGACTCTTAAATACAGAGAACAAACTGAGGATTGATGGGGGTTTTGAGGGGGAGGGGAAAGTGGGAGATAGGCATTGAGGAGAACACTTTTTGGGATGATCACTGGGTGTTGTATGTAAGCGGTGGATCATGGGAATCTACTCCCAAAGCCAAGAGCACACTGTATACACTGTATGTTAGCTAACTTGACAATAAATTATATTTAAAAAATCAAAAAATTAAAAAAGAAGCTAAACTAAACTTTATATCTCACATTTTCTTGTAAATAAAAGAAAGAAAGAAAATTAAAACAAACATGCATAGTCACTTGCCATGGTTTATCTCAGTGAACCCACATGGATCCTTGTGCTTTCCCTTACCTTCTCTAGAGCTTAAAAATTGTCTTCATAAAGATCAGATCTGAAATGTCAGTTGGGAACAAATTTAACAGATTGTGATTGTATAGAATTTATATTATTACACTCTTTGAAAAAATAGAATTAATAAAGAGAATTTCTAAAACCTCTTCTATAGTCTGTGATGATAAAAATTGACTTAAGATACTTTAGACCAAGACTATAGATTTTAAAATGTTAAGTTGTGATTATTGGGCATATAGGTAAGTCACTGATTTAGGGTTGCTGATATAGGGGAGAAAATATAGTCCTTATTTTCAAAAAGTGTGTAATTTTCTTGAATATATATTCATGAACAGTTTGTGGTAACACAACTAAGTAAACTTATGTCTTCTATCACTTAAGATACTGTAGGCTGCAGTAACAAACAACAAACAATCTCAGTGGCTTAAAACTTTCTTCCATCATGAGACAGCTAAAGACTGTGTTTGATATTACCATCATGTACATTATGGGGTCCCATATGATAGATCAACTGCAATGTACAAGAGTGTTCTTCACCGTAATATAAGAAGAAAATAGAGAAGACAAGGCATGCAATGTATAAGTTTTTGCTCATACTGGTACCCAATTTTTCTACTCTCATTTCATTAGCCAAGGAAAATCTCATGGTCCTTCCATAGAAAAAATTATATGTGATTATCTTATGGCCACCACTATCTTGATGTCTAATTCAGTATTGTTTCACTGACCGAAATACTTCCTTCAAACAGTTACCTAAACCAATGACTCTTAATATATGTTCTGACTTCCTTCAGGGGATTAATGAGGTCCTCTTTTCTCCACTACATGTCTGTGAGAGGTCAAATTATCTTCATATGACTCAATCAAAACACTATATCTTAAAATACTGAAAGCAGATGCATATATGAGGTTCCAACTAACTTCTATTAAACTATACATTAAAAAGACATGTAAAAATGTAAAATAATCTACTCTATAGTATATTCTATAAATATAATTATTTTTCAAAAAATATTTTTATGTTAACATGTAATGTGTTCACTAAAATTAAATGATCTGTTTTAGAGTATATTATAAATATCAGTGATATGATTTATATAAACAAAAGTCTTTTGCATCCCCAACAATTTTCAATAGGCACTAGAATATAAATATTTAAAAACCACTAACCTAATTTTAAAAGAAACAAATTTTACTCTTCTTGAAGGAAGATGGCAGTGAAGGAGGAGGGCCCTGGGCTCACCACATCCAATGAACACAACTAGATAACCACCAAATCATCCTAAATACCCCCAGAAATAGACCTGAAGACTGACAGAACAAATTCCACAGCTAAAGGGAGACAAAAGCCCACAATGAAGAAGGTAGGAAGTGCAGAGAACTGGTTTAGGAGAGAAATGAATCATGAGGCTGCAGGGAGGAGAGAGCCATGGTTATGGAGAAGGATGAGAGAGGAGCACACAGTAGAACACACAAGAACAATTCTCCAAAATCCACTGGCTTGGAAAATAAGAGAGGCTGAATTTCATGAGTTCTTGCAACCAGCAGGGCTTAAAGCCTGGAGGTTTAAACATCAGTGGGCTTGGCAGGGATGCAGCTAGAGGGCACTGTCATTCTCCTGGACAGAAGGCAAAAGAACAGCCTGGAGATGAACAATGTGGAATAGTTATCTGAAGAGCACCTAATGCACACAGTGGGGAGATTATTTGCTCTTATCAGAGAGCATCTCTGAGAGGCAGGATTCATGGAGACACCTCTCTGGGAACAAAGGAGCTGGACAGCACCATTTCCTTCCCCATCCCTTAGCATAAACACAAAGTCACCTATAGAAAGCAGTGCAGCATGGACACTGGCTGTCTAACTTGCTTCCATCAAGCCCCAACCTCCTGTACTCTGGCAGGACTGCCCTTCTCAGTCAAGCTTGCCTCATTCAGAGCTCAGTAAGTCCCTCTCCAGAAGACTAGCAGAAACCCCGACCTGCATCATGACTCTCAACTAGAGAGAACTGCAGGGCTTCAGTTTCCATGGAGGAGGTGACATGTTATTTCACAAGCAGACCAGAGAACATTTAGTTAAAACTCACCACATTCAGGCCAGGGGACAAATACTACCCACAGCAGGCAAGGAGAACGTCTGCAGAAAAATATCCTGAAAGATACATCAGCTAAAACACAAAGCAGTGTTCATGCAGCACACACCAGAGAAACACCCTGAAGTGCCAGGCCCTGGGCACTATATAACCTTTTCTTCATAAGGCTACTACTTTCAAGAGCGAGAGACATAACTGACCTTTCTAACATATAGAAGAAGGTAGAGACTTAGACAAAATTGAAGAAGGAGGAATTTATCCCAAATAGAAGAATAAGATAATGCTATGGCCAGAGAGGTAAGAAAAACAGATATAAGTAACATGCATGATGGAGAATTTTCTTTAACATCTATTTATTTATTTTGAGAGAGCAAGAGTATGGGGGAGGGGCAGAGAGAGAATCACAGGCAGGCTCCATTTTGTCAGCATAAAGCCCAATGAAGGGCTTGATCCCATCAACTGTGAGATCATGACCTGAGCTAAAATCAAGAGTAGGATGCTTAACCTACTGGGTCACCCAGGCATCCCAAACTAATGGAGAATGTAAGACAACAATCACAAGTATACTCACTGGGCTTGAGAAAAGAATACATCAGTGAGACCCTTACCACAGAGATAAGAGTTAATAATACTCGGTCAAAGATGAAGAGTACAATAAATGAGATTAGGAACACATTTAATGCCATGAACATCAGGCTGGAAGAAGCCAAGGAATGAATTAATGATCTAAAAGACAAAGGAATGGCAAGTAAAGAAGCCGAACAAGAGAGAGAAAGAAGAATTATGTAACAGGAGAATCAACTTAGGGAACTCAGTGATTTCATCACATGTAATCACGTTGATATTATAGGAGTCCCAGAAGAAGAAGAAGACAGGAAAAAAAGAGGCAAATATATATATATTTCAAGAAATAATAGCTGGGACCTTCCCTATTCTGGGGAAGAAACAGACATCCATATCCAGGAGGCACAGAGAATGGTCATGAAAATCAAAAGCAGACCAACAGCAAGACATATTTTAATTAAATTTGCAAAATATGACAATAAAGAAAAATTCTTACAAGTAGCAAAATGAAAGAAGTCCTTAACCTATAAGGAAAAACCCATAAAGCTAGCTGGAGTTTCTCAACAAAAACTTGACAAGCCAGAAGGGAGTGTCATGATATATCTAAAGTGCTAAATGGGAAAAATCTGCAACTAAGAATATTCTAAACATAAAGTTTATCCATCAGAATAGGAGATATAAATAATTTCCTGAACAAACAAAAACTAAGAGTTTGTGACAACTAAACAAACTCTGCCAGTAATATTAATATTAAAGGGTCTCTTTGGGGAGACCAAAAGGGAAAAGGCAAGAAAGGATCAGGGAAAATCTCCAAAAGCAACAAAAATCAAGTAATAAAATGGCAAAAAATATACATCTATCAATAATTCATTTGAATGTAAATGGATTGAATGTTCCAATCAAAAGATATAGGGTATTAGAATGGATTCAAAAAATAAGACCAATCTATAAGCTGCCTATACGAGAGTCATTTTAGACCTAAAGATACACGCATATTGAAAGAGAGGGGATGGAGAAACATTTATCATGCAAATAGATGTCAAAAGAAAGCATAGTACCAATGCTTATATCAGACAAATTAGACTTTAAAGTGAAGACTGTAACAGAAGACAAGGAAGGGAACCATATAATCATAAAGGTTACAATCCAGCAAGAAGATCTAGTGACTGTAAATATTTATGCACACAACATAGAGCACACAAATATATAAAACAGTTAATAAGAAACAAAAAGAAACTAACTGATAATAATAACAGTAAGGGACTTTAACACCTCATGTACATCAATAGACAGATCATCTAAACTGAAGATCAACAAGAAAACAATTGTTATGAATGATACACTAGACCAGATGGACTTAACAGATATCTTGAGAACATTCCATCCTAAAATAGCAGAATACACATTCTTTCAACTGCACATTGGAAATTCTTCAGAATAGATCACATATTATGTCACAAAACAGGCCTCAGCAAATTGAATATTGAAGTCATGCCATGCATATTTTATGACCACAATGCTATAAAACTAGAAGTCAACCACAAGAAAAAATCTGGAAAGACAAAAAATATATGGAGGTTAAACAATACGCTACTCAACAATGAATGGGTCAACCAGGGAATGAAAGTAGAAATTTTAAAAATACATGGAAACAAATGAAAATGAACACACACATCCCAAAACCTTTGGGATGCAGCAAAAGTGATCCTAAGAGGGAAGTATATAGCAGTATAGGCCTAGCTCAAGAAGCAAGAAAAATCTCAAATAAACAACCTAACCCTACACCTAAAGACACTCAATAAAAAATAACAAATGAACCCTGAAGCTAGCAGAAGGAAGGAAATAATAAAATTAGAGCAGAAATAAATGATATAGAATCTCAAAAAACAATAGAACAGATCAATGAAACCAGGAGCTGGTTCTTTGAAAAGATCAAGAAAAGTGATAAATCTCTAGCTAGACTTAACAAAAAGAAAAGTGATCAGACACAAGTAAGTGAAATCAGAAATGAGAGAGGAGAAATAACCAACATCACAGAAATACAATTATTTAAAAATAGTATACAAACTGTATGCCAACAAATTGGACAACATGGAAGAAATGGATCAGTTCCTAGAAACATAAACTACCAAAATTGAAACAGGGAGAAATAGAAAACTTGAGCATCCTGATAACCAGTGAAGAAGATGAATCAGAAATACATATATAAAAAAATCTGCCAACAGCAAAAGTCCAGGACCAGGTGGATTCACAGGCAAATTCTACCAAACATTTAAAGAAGAGTTAATACAGGGTGCTTGGGTAGCTCAGTCAGTTAAGTGTCTGACTTTGGCTCAGGTCATGATCTCGTAGCTCATGTGTTTGAGCCCTGCATCAGGCTCTGTGTTGACAGCTCAGAGCCTGGAGCCTGCTTTGGATTCTGTGTCTCCCTCTTTCTCTGCCCCATCCCCACTTGCACTCTGTCTCTCTCTGTCTCTCAAAAATGAATAAATATTAATTTTTTTTAAAAAAAAGATTTAATATCTTTTTTCCTCACACTATTCCAAAAATTAGAAAAGGAAGAATAACTTCCAAATTAATTTTATGAGGCCAGCATTACCCTGATACCAAACCAGATAAAGACACCACAAAAGAAGAGAATTATAGACCAATATGTCTGATGAACATAGATGAAAAAATCTTCAACAAAATCCTAAAAATCCAAATCCAACAATACATTAAAAAAACATTCACCACAGTCAAGTGGGATTTATTCCTAGGTACAGTACTTGCAAATCAATTGACATGATACATCACATTAATAAATGAAAAGATAAGAACCATATGATCATTCCAATAGATGCAGAAAAAAGCATTTGAAAAAGTACAACAGCCATTCATGATAAAAACTCACAACACACAAAATAGGGTTAGAGGGAACATATGGCACTTACTAAGGGCCATACGTGTAAACCCCACAGCTAGTATCATCCTAAATGTGAAAAACCTAAGAGCTATTTCTCTATGGCCATGAACAAGCAGGGCTGTCCACGCTTACCACTTTTATTTAACATAGTCCTGGAATTCCTAGCCACAGCAATCAGAAAACGAAAAGAAAAAGCATCCAAATATGCAAGAAAGAAAGAAAACCTTCACTATTTGCAGATGACATGATATGACCTATAGAAAACCATAAAGACTCCACTAAAATGATAGAACTGACATACAAATTCAGTAAAGTTACAGGATACAAAATCAACATACAGATATCTGTTGTATATTTGTATACAACAATGAAGCATAAGAAAGAGAAGTAATCAATCCCATTTACGATTGCACCAAAACCCCTAAGATATCTAAGAATAAACCTCACCAAAGAGGTGAAAGTCCTGAGTTCTCAAAACTGCAAAATATTGTAGAAAGATACAAAAGATGATACAAAATAATGGGAATATATTCCATGCTCATGGATTGGAAGAACAAATATTGTTAACATGTCTATACTACTCAAAGCAATCAACACACTTAATGCAATCCCTATCAAAATATCAACAACATTTTTCACAGAGCTAGAACAAACGATCCTAAAATTTGTGTGGAACCACAAAAGACCCCGAATAGCCAAAGCAATCTTGAAAAAGAAAAGCAAAGCTGGAGGCATCACAATTCCATACTTCAAGTTATATTACAAAGCTGTAGTAATCAAAACATTATGGTACTGTCACAAAAATAAACACATAGAGAATGGGACATAATAGAAAACCCAGAAATGAACCCCCAGATATATGGTCATTTAACCTTCAACAAAATAGTAAATAATATCCAATTGGAAAAAGTCTATTCAAGAAATGGTTTTGTTTAAACTGGACAGCAACAAACAAAAGAATGAAACTGGATGGCTTTCTTATACCATACCCAAGAATGAGGTCAAAATGTATCAAAGACCTAAATGGGAGAAGTGCAACCAAAAAAAATCCCAGAAGAGAGCACAGGCAGTAATATCTCTTACATCAGCCAAAGCAACATTTTTCTATATATGTCTCCCGAGGCAAGGGTAACAAAAGCAAAAATAAACTATTGGGATTTTATCAAAATAAAAGGATTCTGCACAGTGAAGGAAACAGTCAACAAAACTAAAAGACAACCTACGGAATTGGAGAAGATATTTCCAAATGACATGTCCAATAAAGGGTTAGTATCCAAAATATATAAAGAGCTTATAAAATTCAACAGCCAAAAGATGAATGGTCCAATTAAAAAATGAGTATAACACATGAATAGATATTTTCTGAAGGAGACATTCAGATGGCCAACAGCCACGTGAAAATATGTTCAACATCACTCATCATCAGGAAAATGCAAATAAAAACTTCAATGAAATATCACCTCACAACTGTCAGAATGGCTAAAATCAACAACCCAAGAAAGAATAAGTGATGACGAAGATGCAGAGAAATGAGAGCACTCTTACACTGTTGGTGAGATGCAAACTGGTACACTCTGGAAAACAGTGTGGAGGTTCCTCAAAAAGTTAAAAACAGAACCATCCTATGATCCAGCAATTGCTCTACTAGGTATTTACCCAAAGAATACAAAAATTAATTTAAAGTGATATATACACCTCAATGTTTATAGCAGCATTGTTTATAACAGTCAAATTATGGAAGCAGCCCATTTGTCTATCAACTGATGAATGGATAAAATGTGGTATATATATATATATATATATATATATATATATATATATATATATATACAATGGAATATTACTCAGGCATCAAGAAGAATGAAATCTTGCTATTTGCAATGACTTGTATGGAGCTAGAATGTATTATGCTAAGCAAGGTAAGTCAATCAGAGAAAGACAAATGGCATATAATTTCAGTCATATGTGGAATTTAAGAAACAGGACTGATGAGCGTATGGGAAAGGGGGGTGATAAGAGAGGAGAGGGAAACAAACCATAATGATAGAGAACAAACTGAGGGTTGATGAAAAGAGGTGGGTGGGAGACGGGCTAGATGAGTGATGGGTATTAAGGAGGGCACTTGCAATGAGCACTGGGTGTTGTATGTAAGTGATGAATCACTGAATTCTACTCCTAAAGCCAATATTGCACTGTCAACTAAAATTTAAATTAAAACCCCACCAAAACAAGAAAACTTCACTCAGATTTATCAACATTTCTGTTTTTCTCTCTGTCCAGTCTCATAGGAAGAATTGCATTCACCATGTTCCCCTTTAAAGTTAGCCATGACCATGCATCTTACTTAGTTCAATAAATATAAGTAGGGACAATGTGCATCACTTTTCTGTGGAATAATTTAAGATCTAGTGCTCTACTCCCTTTTATATTTTTTCATACCTCTCCAACAGAGGATGTTGTATATTTTACATAGTGAAATTACAGAGTGTCAAAGGCCCTCAATATCCTGAATGAATGAGTCTGTGGGTACAAGTCAGGTGCCTGCTAGAGGTGTTTAGATCTATAGGACGTAGATATTAGACTTTCACAAGTGAGAAGTAAGCCTTAGTTTTGTTAGCCCACTGAGATGTGTGAGTTGTTGAAGTAACATTACCATCTCTATCTTACTGAACCTCGAAGTGATTTCAGAAATGACACAAACTCAGGCATTCTTATCACTGTAAGTACACAATATCAATGAATGTATCTCTGAGCTACAAATAATATACTCCTCTCCTTCTCACCTCATATGACTAATTTATTCAGTACAGTATTGACACTACAAACTTTTTCCATTGGAAATATCCTCTGAATTTAGTGAAGTTTATCAAAGCTTTCATTTTTCTATTAGTCCTTATCTTTTCTAAAAGGCCATATTTTAAGTAAAGTAGGCTGAATTAGCAATTCTTTTCTTTTTTCATTTTTACCAGGGCAATAGAATAAACAATTGAAATTTATTCTCACGCATGTGTAAGGCTTAGAAGGATTAATGGATATGAGAGTCCAAATAAGGAGCCTTTGAATGTTAATCTACCAAGGGTTTAAGTTAGAAAATATATCATCTTTTGAGCCATTGGGCATAATATTTAACCAAATAGGTTTGGGAGGATTGTACAACCTTTGGAAAGACATGTAAGCTGACATGGATTAAGAACTAATTTTCTTCCATCATCTGGCACATTCACTTTTATTGTGGAAAACAGTGTATGCTATTGTACCACTCGGTGCAGTCCTTTAAAACCTTTTCCATTCCATGTATGTAAGTAAATGTCTAATTTATCTAGTGTGTGATTATGGTAACAGTGGTGATACTGATTATTTATTGAGACAGTGTGTCAGCAAAGACAATGTGTATTAGCTGACTAATAAGAAATACAGAAGTTTTTGCTTTGTTACTTTTGCTGTTGTTGTTTACATTATTAGAAAAAAAAATATATATATATACAGAGAACCTATTACCAAAGATGCCTGTTTATTTACATATTGAAGACTCTGGACTAGGAACTTCAGAATGGCTGTATTAAAGAGGAAGAGAAAAAGAAGGGCACATATTGGAAAATGGAAATGGGTTTTGGCCAAACAGAAAGACAGGAAGGAAGAGATGAAAGGTAAAAAATAATATGATGTTTTCAATAGACACACAAAAAAAGGATTTGAAAAAATTTAGCATTCTTTTAGGATACAAACTCTCAACAAATTGGATATAGAAGGAATATACCTCCATTTATCTCAAGCCCACAACCAACATCATACTCAGTAGTGAAAGTTTGAAAGCTTTTCAAGTTCAAGAACAAGACAAGTGCACTCACTTTCTCTGCTCTTATTCAATATAGGACTGGAAATTCTACCCAGAGTAATCAGACAAGGAAAGAAAAAAGCATCCAGATTGTAAAGGAAAAAGTAAAATGCCTCTTTTTGTGGATGACTTGATCTTAAATATAGAATTCCTAGACTCCATAAAAATTGTTAGAACTAATAAATGATTCTAGTAAAATTTTAGGATGCAAAATCAACATATGAAAATCATTTTAATTTATATATAATAACAATTTATTTTCCAAAAAGAAAATTAAGAAAGCAACCCAATTTACAATAGCATCATAAATAATAAATTCTTAGAAATTAACTAAGGAGGTAAAAGATCTGTGCACTGAAAACTGTAATACACTGATTAAAGAAATTGAAGAAGACACATATAAATAGAAAGGTGTCCTGTGTTCATGAATTGGAAGAATTAAGATTGTTAACATGTTCATACTACCCAAAGTAATCAATAGATACAATGCAATTCCTATCAAGATTCCAATAGCATTTTTTTACACAAATAGAAAAATATCCTAAAAATTGTATGGAACTGTTGAAGACCCCAAATAGTGAAAGCAATGCTGAGATTGAAGAACAGAGCTGGGGGGCACCACACTTCTTGATTTTAAACTACATTACAAAACTGTAGTAATAAAAACACTACACATTAGTTTCCATTACTTGACAGTTAAAGGTGTAGGTTAATACAACATCACTTGCTGTGTTTCTTTGCAACTAGACATTTAAATTTTTTTAAATATAGCTGGAATATTCCTAATATAACTTATTTTTTCACTTAATGTGAATGAACCTGAAATTGATGAAGTGTATTGATGACTGTATAAACTCATTTCAAATTTTTAATGAAATTTATAATGAAAATTTATCAATGGGTATGACACTGACAGACAATTATATCATATTTCCCTAATTTATCACTTTTACACTGTCTAAAATGGCTGGTTTATGGCATATGTCTTCTAAAATTACAACCCATACCTTAAATAATAACTTCAGTGCACAATTTATGAAGAAAAGATTCAATCAGAGAATTATTTCATTTGATTTCCTTAAATCCCACCAATCTACCAAGATCTATATGTACATATTCTCCCTTCTATCCTTTTATAATAGAAATGTGTCTTATTTGATATAAATCCAAAACCTCTATTTGATCCCATTCCTTTGGTCATACACTCTTCATCTCATAATATACAGCTGTCTAGTAGGCATTTTGATATGGATGTCTGATAACTATCTCCAACTTAACATTGGCTTAATTGAACTCTAAGATGCTGGTCTGTTTCCTGTTACTCAATTGTACTAGCTTATTTCTGTCTCAGGAACTTAGTTATGGCTTTCCTCCTGCTTGTAGCACCATTTCTTCAGATGTCTTTATAGATATTTCTCCTCATAATTCCTATCTCACCTCAAAGTTTGAATTACACAAAGAAGCCTTACACAACATCTCAAGCTAAAATAATTATCCTCCCAAATCATTGGTTATACTCTATTGCACTGCTCTTTTTTATTGACACTATAAAACTTATCAATACTTGATATTATCCTATTTATTTGTGTGTGTGCATGTGTGTGTGTGTGTGTGTGTGTGTTCATTACGATCTCTGCCAATTAGGATGTAATATACTTTAGGGTAGTTGTTATATCTTTCTAGTACCTTAATATAACCAAAACATGTATAACATGGTCTGGCACATAGTAGATCCATATAATTATTTTTTCAACTGACTCTTTTTTTGTTTTAAAACAAAGACACCTCAATTTTCACAGAAGTATCTGAGAAAATGAAATAATTTAAAGAAGCAGATTATTTTGCAACTGTGGGAAAATTCTGGATAATATCACTCCAAGATAACTCTAATTTAGATTGATTTGGGTTTCACTTAGTTAAATGTTGATGGGTTTACCTCTTACACTGCCGATGGGAATGCAAACGGGTGCAGCCACTCTGGAAAACATTTTGGAGTTTCCTCAGAAAGTTAAATATAGAGTGACCCTATGACCCAGCAATTACACTACTAGGTATTTATCCAAAGGATACAAAAATACTGATTCAAAGGGGCACATGCACCCCAATGTTTATAGCAGTACTATCAACAATAGCCAAATTATGGAAATAACCCAAATGTCTATTGACGGATGAATGGATAAAGATGTGATATATACACACAATGGATTATTACTGAACCATAAAAAATAATGAATGAAATCTTGCATTTGCAATGATGTGAATGGAACTAGAGTGTATTATGCTAAGAAAAGTAAGTCAGTCAGAGAAAGATACTGTGAAGACAACTTCACTCATATGTGGATTTTAACAAACAAAACAGATGAACATAGGGGAAGGGAAGGAAAAATAAGATAAAAACAGGGAGGAGGTAAACCATAAGAGACTCTTTTTAAAAAAAATATTTATTTTGAGAGAAAGAGAGAGCATGTGTACATACATGGTGGGGAGGGGATGAGAGAGAGAGGGAGAAAGAGAATCCTCTCTCAGAGATAGAATGCTGGTCTTTGACAGGCTCTGTGCTGTCAGAACTGAGCATAGGGCTTGATCTCACAAACCATGAGATCATGACCTGACCCAAAATCAAAGAGTCAGATGCTTAACCAACTGAGCCATCCAGGTGTCTAAAGTGACTCTTAACTATAGAGAATAAACTGAGGGTTGCTGTAGGGGTGGTGGATGAACATTAAAGAGGGCACTTGTGATGAGAATTGGGTGTTATATGTAAGTTATGAATCCCTAAATTCTACTCCTGAAACCAATACTACACTGTATGTTAACTAACTTGAATTTAAATAAAATCTTAGAAGAAAATAAGAAATGTTTATGGGTTTATAAAGTATATATACTTTACTGAAAAATATTTGTAAAGAGAATTATCTTAATGTGAACATTTTTATAGCCCAATCTCTTTCTTTGCATCAAGGTCATGGTGACACCTCATATTTTTTTTAGAACTATACCAATAGAGTTATTATTACCATTCCTAAAACAATGGAAAAATATTTATCTTATTTTATTTGCCCTCTAAGTAGAACAATTATCAAAAATGCATGCATACAAATTTGTAAAATTAGATATATATTAAAAATTCATGTTTATTTTTTAAGTTGGTTACATTATTCTACTATTTTCTTAAATTTGCATAGGACTGTAATCGAGACACATACAAAAATATTTATAAAGCTTGTGATAGTTCTCTGTTTATAGCAGTCCCTACCTAAATTATTTTACACCTATAAAGCTTTTACCATCTATATACACTATCTTCACATACTGAAATAACAGTATTATAAATTTATCCTCTACCTTTACACCTTAGCTAAACCTACTTCATAAATAAACTTAGGATGTCATATTGTGTATTTCTGTTCCCTGAACCCACAACACTGGGGTTAGATATTTCTTTTATATACTCACTTGTCAGTCTATATATGCCTTTATGAAAGCATTTATCAGATTTATTAAAACTGTTTTTACTTCAGTGCTATTATCACCTAATATCATACCCTAAATTCAATAAGTACTCAACTAACCTCACTATATTGAAATAAATTTTCACTTATTGTGGTGTGGTAAGATTAAATTACTGTTGCTCAAGATACAATCTCTTCCCTTATGATCAATAAGTCACATGGAGAATTGAATCCATGACCTTTGTTGTTCCACATTCTCTTACCAAATGAGCTATCTTTACTCTGATGTAACAGTATTTGTTTTTAAAGCATATTATATACGTACAATCACAGTTAATCATCATAGTGGAACAGCAGGATGGCTCTCCAAAGTTCCTTTGAACACTTTTTCCACTATTTCTTTTTTTTTATTCATCTCTTTACCATTTCACGAACATCAGAACATCTATATTCCTTACTTTGTACTTTCCTGACCTCACTTCCAGAAATCGCTACAGTTAGGATAATAGATGGACTATTATGACTATTTATAACTCTGTGGAACTATTTTAGAAGTGATATAATAGAACATGAAGTTTATACTACTCAGGCTACAAGTTGTGACCTCAGAGGTAATAGTTTGCCTTAGAATGAATTGGTTATTCAACCTGTCTTCCTCAAGGGCTTGGTTTTTAAACTGTTCTGAAGAAAACATTTAGGGGATTTGACAAAGTTTAACTTGAATTTATTGTGTATTTATTGAAAATCCTTCATAAGAATGCACAAAGTCAAATATATACACACCTGGCTTATTTTTGTGCAGATTTTATTAACACAAAACTTTCCCTGATATATTTGCATAGACTTAAAGTTCTTGTCAATAGGAACTTGATGTTACACATGAGTTTTTATTATAATTCAAAACTTTGCATGTTTACTCATACAAAATTGTGCAAGGAAGTGTATTGAGGCAGCACATATGCTGTGCTCAATAAAAATACCCATTATCTTCAAGTGCTAAAGTTAATTATAATACTTTCTTTTTAATTGTTAATTGTCATGATACAATGACTTTTCTTCCATGACATGACTGTGTGCTAAACAGATGCACATGAGGGGTGCCAGGGAGGCTCAGTTGGTTAAGTGTCCAACTCCTGATTTCAGCTCAGGTCATTATCTCACAGTTTGTAAGATCAAGCCCCATTTCATGCTCTGCACTGACAGCATGAAGCCTGCTTGGGATTCTCTCTCTTCCTTTCTCTGCCGATCTCCCTCACACGTGCACACATGTATCTCTCTCTCCCTCCCTCTCAAAAAAATAAACTTTAAAAAAATAGATGCACTTGAGAAGAACCTAAAAAAAAAAATAAAAGTTTTGTTGCTAAGTTGAAAAACTATTCAGAGTCAAACTATCATGCTGAGCATGAATAAAGGTATCTCATACAGTGTTTAGACTACAGTTGGTGCTTGATAAATATTTTGTTTCTACCAAATTGAGGAGTTATATTTATGTTTGGGTGTAATGGAGTAGGGAGGATAGCGAACAGAGTATAGTGTTCTTTCCTTTATTTACATCTGCCTAGGTTACATTTAAAATATTTAGGGGCACCTGGGTGGCTCAGTCGGTTGAGCGTCCAATTTTGGCTCGGGTCATGATCTCCCGGCTTGTGAGTTAGAGCCCCGCATCGGGCTCTGTGCTGACCGCTCGGAGCCTAGAGCCTGATTTTGATTCTGTCTCCTTCTCTCTCTCTGCTCCTCCCCTGTTCGTTCTCTCTCTCTCTCTCTCTCTCTCTCTCTCTCTCTCTCTGAAAAATGAATAAACATTAAAAAATTAAATTAAAATAAAATAAAATATTTAAAATCTGTCTGAATAAACTTTTGAATTCAGTATCATCAGTTCCATCACTATTGTTAATAGTGAGCTTGCAAACTTCTCTTGATCATTATTCTTTCTAAAGTTACATACACCAATAAGGAGTGTCTGGGTGGCTTAGTTGGTTAAGCATCTGACTTTGGCTCAGGTCATGCTTTCACAGTTCATGAGTTCAAACCTCACATCAGGCTCTGTCAGTGCAGAGCCTCCTTGGGATTCTCTCTCTCTCTCTCTCTCTCTCTCTCTCTCTCTCTCTGCCCCTGTCCCACTTGCACTCTTTCTCTCTATCTCAAAATAAATAAATAAACTTAAAAAACAAAGATACATATACCAATAAAAAGAAACAATTTCCATAGGAGTTATTGTGTTTACTTTGACATATTAATATTAGATAAATATGTATTTTGCCTCCTTTGATATAGAGACTGCTAGTTAAGATCTTGGTAATATGTTTTGTGTCATAACAGTACAAAAAAGATATACTAGTATTATTGTCTCCAGCTTCTACAGCCTTTAATAGTGAATTTCATGGTGTTAAGAGTTATTGTGTAAATATATAATATAAGAAGTATAAAAATATTGTGTGATATGTCAAAAATGTAAAAAAGTAAATATACAACATGAACATAAAATATTATTTTATAACTTCAAAATATATTTAATATTTCCAGTATTTTTGTTTATAACTAGGCAAAAATAACATTACATGAGCAATCAGATTTTTTAGGCTTTGAAAATGAGTACAGGCGTGCCTGGGTGGCGCAGCCGGTTAAGCGTCCGACTTCAGCCAGGTCACGATCTCGCGGTCCGTGAGTTCGAGCCCCGCGTCGGGCTCTGGGCTGATGGCTCCGAGCCTGGAGCCTGTTTCCGATTCTGTGTCTCCCTCTCTCTCTGCCCCTCCCCCGTTCATGCTCTGTCTCTCTCTGTGCCAAAAATAAATAAACGTTGAAAAAAAAAAAGAAAATGAGTACAAATGGCCTTTCTTGTGATAAATGATTTTCATTTTATTTAAAGAAAAAATGGAAATGTATATGATCTTCTACCCATTTTCAGTGTCAGCAGAAGAGTTTCCCTGAGTAGCCATGGTCCCAAATCTACCAGTAACTTTTTTTTTTTTTGCAATTCTTATCAGAATTTTCCATTAACATGATTATACACTGTCATATGACACTAATATGAATCTGGGCATGAGTAGTAAAGTAGTGATCCTTTTACTTACAGGGAATTGCAAAGATAATTTTAATGGTTAGCAGCATAATTTATCTGAGTGGACAATGATAATCATGTACATTTTATTGGTTCTTGATGTGGCATTATTTAGCATGTTTATGAATTAGAAAAAAAAATAGACACTTTTTAAATTAAAATGAATAAGAACTTCAATTTGCCAAAGAAATAAATTTAAATACTTACTAAGTTTTTTACAACCATGATGGCTATTTTTTTCCTTGAAGCATAATTTGCATACAATAAATATATAATATTTAAAGAAAGTTTGCAAGTCTTAAATTTGGCAGGATGTGGCTTCAAAGATTTCCCTTTCTCTTTGCTTTCCCCTTTTAAAAAGTTCTAAGAAACCCAATTCCTGGTCATTCAATTAATCAGACTCAATAGTACACATATGCTGGTATCCATCTGCTGAAAGCTGTCATAAATGACATTGTCTTACAACTGGATTTAAGAATTAGTTGGCATGCCTGCCACATAGCCCATCTTCTGTTTCAGGCTATAAAATAGATGCTTAAGATTTCCCCTTCATTTTTTGTGATAACAATTTATATTACTAATGTACCAGACACTTTAATTTAAATGTTCAAATTTGACTATGTAGTGTTTGCTGGGATTAAAACTTTCGCAGGGGACATAGGGGTTTCTGTGTCGATTTTCCACTTTTGTGACAATTATAGAGTCAAAACTGATGTGCTTTCCTTAAATTTTGGCCTCGATGATTTGTGCTAGGTTAGTAGGTGGAGAAGAAGTAGCTAAAAAAAATGATGAATTTAACAAGTTTTGTTTTCAGATGCTTTTGGTGCCATCTCTGAGCTAAGAGTCTATCTCCTGTAAAAGGAGAATTCATTCATGACATAGGAAGGAAAGGGGAGCTTTTTCTGGATTTATTCCTTCTTGATTACCTTCTACTCAAAATAATTTTTATGACAAAAAGGTATATTTTGGGTGGCATATTCTGTTTTCTTTTAAAGCTTGAGAAAATATCTTATTCATTTTTAAAATTAAATGTTACTTACATATATTGCTTGACCACTACAAGTAATTTCCATTTACCCACCAAGATTTTATCTCCTACTCCCTATCTTAAAAACATCAAAAAGACATATTGAATAATTGATAAGTAAAATAGTTCTACTAGTGATGTGTCTGTGCCAGGGAAAATATAAGCAATGTGGGTTTTTTTTTTGGCAGTAAAACAAAACATAGTAAGGAACAAGTATATCCAAGAAAAACAAAAATATTATAAGTCTACTGTTTGAGACACATTTATTGGTGACTGAAAACAAAAAATAAATTTAGAAAATTTACTCATCTCTTAGTTTGTTTCCATTTTCCCTATCAAGGAGAATTAACCTCAATATGATGAAGATGGAATAGACATTGAGTAAAAATAAAAAAAAATAATAGAATAGATGGAAAGTTATATAAGACACTTTAAGTGACAAATTGTGTGTTATAAATAAATTCAAGTCTCCTTGATGAAACATATATGCCAGGATATTGATATCTCAAAATACATAGATAAACACTGCTGATAATATCTGAAAAGTCAATGCAGAGAGGAGTGATTTGATGAAAAATCAGATCAGAAAAAGAAGTTGAATTTCTAATGAAAAATAAGATTGTTTCTGCAGTTGTAAGTTGCTGATAAGGTAATAGCAAAGCTTTCATTTACTTCTAACAAAAAATCACAGATAGGAAATTAGTACACATTAGCAGAGATACACAAAAATAGATTCCAGATTTTTGCAGGTAAAAGATTTTGATAAGTGCCTACATCATAGAGCTTATAAACGGCAGATAGGACTCAATCACATGTCATATCTGATTCGAGACCTTTCAATACTTAAGTATTACTATATGTAGTTTGTGATAAATATCTAGCCAAATTTCTACACTGGATTATTGAATGTATAATTATGTATGAGAATAGTGGTCATTAAAATAATTGATATTAATATGGGCTATCACAAGGCCAGATGAAGAAATATTTAAATTTTTCCAAACAATAATGATTAATATATTGAATTAAGTGTTGATAAAGGAAGTGGTTAATGGGACAAATTGCTGGTTTATTCTGTTCTATATTTTATTGATCATTCAAATCCAGTTATATATAACATGCTAATCAAATTTGCAGGTGGCACATATCTAGGCCAGTTATATTAATAGAATCTCAGTGTTTGAAACAGGGATCTAAAATACTAAAGGAATTCCAAACATGTCACTCCAAATTATGCCATTCTGGCATATTGGCTTTTTGAGTTAAAGACACTTGAAAAGAAGAAAAAACAAAAACAAAAACAAAACACTCTGATTTTCCCTATTTTTCTTAATGTTTATTTTTTGACTGAGCAGGGGAGGGGCAGAGAGAGAGGGAGACACAGAATCTGAAGCAGGCTCCATCAAGGCTCTGGGCTATCAGCACAGAGCCCAATGTGGGGCTTGAACTCATGAATTTCGAGATCTTGACCTGAGCCAAAGCCAGACACTTAACCAACTGAGCTGCCCAGGTACCCCTTTCCTAAAAGCAGGAGATGATATTCCCATGAGAGATATCCTGCCAATACCAGAAGGAAAGCAATATTATTATCATCAATGAGAAGTTGAGACCCAAAGTTATCTTTACCAACAGACGTTGTTAAAATAATTCTTATCTTTTTGTAGCTTCCACACATAGTTTAGTTACTTTTCCTCAATTTCCTCTCTTTGTTCAACCCAATATAAAAGCAAGTATATTTTTCCATGTTGTGACAGTAAACTCACCATATCCCTGTGTTTCCTGTTTTAATTCTGGTTTTATATTCTTTCCATAAAGAAAGTATTTGAAAATTTCTATAACTATTTAATTATCTCTTATTCAATATAGGGGATCCAGAAAGAATCTGAATGTATTTTTAAAACATAGAAAGAAAATCTGAAAAGTGCTCGAATGGTTGAAAATATCAGCCATATCAAGGAAGCATTTTGGCTATTTTATTTTATTTTTTTTTAATTTTTTTTCAACGTTTATTTATTTATTTTTGGGACAGAGAGAGACAGAGCATGAACGGGGGAGGGGCAGAGAGAGAGGGAGACACAGAACCGGAAACAGGCTCCAGGCTCTGAGCCATCAGCCCAGAGCCTGACGCGGGGCTCGAACTCACGGACCGCGAGATCGTGACCTGGCTGAAGTCGGACCTTTAACCGACTGCGCCACCCAGGCGCTCCCATTTTGGCTATTTTAAATCAACTGTATTTCATTTCGCCAATGTTGAGGACAACTAAAATATGATACACAAAATGACAGTATAATAATAATTGGATTAACATTATAATAGAACAATTATGGGTTATCTGATAAAAGATATTCACAACTTTATTAGTAGTACCAAAGAAATAACTACTATTAGTTTTCTTTTCTCTAATAAAGACTGTTCACATTAAATATAATTGGTAAAAACTAAAACATACAGTGGTGAAATTAATTCTAGTTATAATTTAGATTCAGCTTTATTGAAGAATAACTTACAGACAATAAAATTCACTTATCTGTTCTTAAGTATATAATTCAATGTGAAACTGCTGTAACCATCACCACAATCAAGGTATAGAACATTTTCATTACCTCTGCAAGTACCCTCTTGACTAGTTCCCCAACTAGAAGTCTATAAAAACAACAGGTGAATGTGACCCAAAAAATTTAAAGAACAAATAGAACATCTATAAATAAATAAATAATATATGTAAACAAAAACAGATTTTTATAAATAAATATATAAACTATTTATAAATTAATATATACAATGTAAAAATATAATGAATGAATTAAATAGCAAATTAGATGAAGCAGAAGAAAAAAACTAATGGATGAAAGGATAGATTTGAAGATATTCAGTAAAAAGTTGAACAAAAAATATGTAGCTGCAAAATATGAAAGCTTAGAATATTGTATAAAGTGATTTATCAGAAGAAGTAAGGCATCTTTCTGCATCTTAATATCACAAATAAGAACAGTAACACTTTTAATCTGATCCTAACATTATAGAGAAAGTGAAAATGTCCTCAAAGCCTGAAAGCAAGACAACAAATCTGATGGAGTGAATGTTTTAAATACTGATCTAAGGAAATTTACCTTCAATTATATCATTAGTTCTATGGGATAATCATATTCCAAGTTTCAAATAGATGACATGAAATTAAAATTTCAAGAACATAAAATTTAAGTCATGACACACACTTGCTGTATCTGCACATTTATTTATTATTTCCTTTTATATTCTTTTTGTTTCCCAGTCACTATTTACCCACAGTATGGTAACAATTACATTTTTTTAAGTGGAATACCAAATACAAAAGCATTCTTTGATGCCATGCATGCTTCTTTACTTTAACCATTACTTTGCATTGTTCTAAAACAAAAACATAAATCCCATGATTCAGCTAATTCTTTCAGTGTTTAAATATCAGGATAAAGAATTAGAAGAGGAAGAGATTAGGGGCACCTGGTGGTTCAGTCAGTTGAGTGTCAGACTTTGGCTCAGGTCACGATCTCGCGGTCCGTGAGTTC
The DNA here is from genome assembly GCF_027475565.1 of Acinonyx jubatus. Taxonomy (NCBI): domain Eukaryota; kingdom Metazoa; phylum Chordata; class Mammalia; order Carnivora; family Felidae; genus Acinonyx; species Acinonyx jubatus. Next base: position 102,474,621 of record NC_069389.1, on the reverse strand, counting down.
GAGCCCCGCGTCGGGCTCTGTGCTGACTGCTCAGAGCCTGGAGCCTGCTTTGGATTCTGTGTCTCCCTCTCTCTCTCTGCCCCTCCCCCGCTCATGCTTTGTCTCTCTCTGTCTCAAAAATAAATAAACCTTAAATTAAAAAAAAAAAGAAGAGAAAGAGATTAGCTTTTTTAAAACTCTGAAGGTAAGGTGGAGAAACTCATCTCCCATTTTTAAATATTTTTTCAAGCATCAATAGAAAGATATGTTATTGCAATTTAGTTTAATTTGATGGGGAACTATTGGTTATTTCAAGGTTCTTGAAAAGGTTTTTTTTTTCTTTTAGTATTCTATCCTGATTAAGCCTTCTTTTCAGTAGTGGGAATCGTTCTTCTACTCTGATCAATTTAATTTGTCTTCAACTGGATTCAATTATGATTGTATCTAACTTATTCTTTTAAGTTTTAAAAATATGCTTCTGAAATACTTTATCTCCAATTCATAGTTGAGATTCCAGAAATCATAAAGCACTTTGAACAGAACTACTTTTAAAAACTTAGAGTTTACAAAATATATTAAAACCTTGTTAACAAGAATGTCTAAAAAATTGGTAGTCTTATTGTTTAAATGCTCTGCTTCAGTGACAATTAAGCCTGAAGTCCATTGTTTCATCTTTTGTTATTTAAAAGTTTTCTAAAATGCCTATGTCTACTTTGTACTTTCTACATTGAAATGAGCTTAATGGAATACCTTTTTGGAAACCTTAAAGTGCTTCAGGGTCATCTGTCAGTATAGCAATTCAAAGTGTGAGTTTAAATATTAAAGATATAGGGAAACCAAACTATCTGTATAGGAAATCTGTTTTCTCTCTTGAAAGTTGTCTATGATTGTATTTTTTTGAATTAACATGTTATGTTTTTTATTAGTCTTTTCCAGATACATTGAAATGTTACAAATACTGATTATGCAAAATTCTAGTGAATTGTAGTTCATTTACATTTTACAGCTAAACATATTCAAGATGTCTGGAATGTTTTTTTAATTTTTTTTTAATGTTTATTTATTTTCGAGACAGAGACAGACAGATCATGAACAGGGGAGGGTCAGAGAGAGAGGGAGACACAGAATCCGAAGCAGGCTCCAGGCTCTGAGCTGTCAGCACAGAGCCCAATGTGGGGCTTGAACTCACGAACTGTGAGATCGTGACCTGAGCCGAAGTTGGAGGCTCAACTGACTGAACCACCCAGGCGCCCCTGGAATGTAACCTTAACCACGGTATCAAAATTCTAACCTATCAATTGTTCTTTTGTGTTACATAGAATAGTGCATTACCTCTGGTGGATCATATGCAAAGCTGGTCTTCAATAATTCTTCCCCTTGCTTTAAGCGCATGCCACTTCTGTCGTTGAAACTTGGCTTATTTTCCTTCCATGTAGAGCTGGAATGGTCTTGTGTCTTACTGTGAACAATAGAATATGATAGAATTGATGCTGTGCTATGTCTGAGCATAGGTCTTAAGAGACAATACACTTTTTCATTTGCTGTTGGAAACCAGTCACAATATAAAGTATGAATGATCTATTGGAGGAAAAATGTGTGCAGACAGAGGCCTATCCAGTCTTTAGCTATTCTAGCCATCTCAGCTAAGTTGCCAAAACTTTGAGTGAAGTTATCTTGGATGTTTCAACCTCAGCCAAGCCTCTAGATCAATGCAAATTCAAGGGTGACACCAGTACACATGTTGAAGAAGTGTACAACAAAGGCAAGACAATCCAGAGAATTATTAGAAATAATGCTTATGGTATTTTAAAGCCATCAAATGTTAGGTGTTACATTATGCTGTAACTGATAATTGATTCAGAAATTAGTAAGATAGAATGTTCCTCTAACATAAAGCTAAAGCATGTGCACTGGCTTTGAGACCAAATGTGGGTTGGAGGGTAGAAAAGTGATAAGGACACTGTGAGTAGAAACTACAACAGTGAAGAAATCAGTGTTATTGAAAGCTGAAAAATAAGTAACCCACATTACATACTGAGAAAATGTTCACTAACTCCATCACCTGAGGTAATATAAAAGGAAAAAAAAAGTTCCTAATAAATTTGTGGACCTGGCTAAGGAAATTTCTGGCTAGAGTATGAATATGTCAAAGAGCCTACTTCAGTAGACTATGATAAGTATTACAAGAGTAAGGTAAGCTAAATAAGAAAAAAAAATCTATTTTCAGGCAGAACCTGGACACAGGACCAGCTGGAAAAGTATTTTAAAAGGAAGAAGTACAAAATGGCACAGATCATCATGAAGCCAATAAAACATAGCCTAAGGATTAATATAAAGTCATATAGCTATAAAACTTTGTAAAGCACTCAACAATTCAAGTTTGTTCCTAGAAGATCCCCTCCAGTTGATAAAATCACTATTAATTAAAAAAAATATTATTCTACAGTAGCCTGACTAAATGCCACTTGATCCTGGTGAATGAATTTTTAAATGTATTATTGATTAAGTTTGCTAATATTTTGTTGCGGATTTTTGCATCTAAATTTATCAGAGATATTGGCCTGTACTTCTCTTTTTTTTCTGGTGTCTTTGTCTGGTTTTGGTATCATGGTGATACTGGCCTCATAGAATGAATTTGTAATATTTCTTTCTATTTTTTGGAATACTTTAAGAGGAATAGGTCTTAATTCTTCTTTAAATTTTTGGTAGCATTAGCTGTGAAACCATCTGTTACTGGACTTTTGTTTGTTGGGAGTTTTTTGATTACAGATTCAATCTCCTTCTTGGTAAATGGTCTTTTCAAATTTTCTATTTCTTCCTGATTCATTTTTGGCAAATTATGTATTTCTAAGAATTTACCCATTTCTTATAGATTGTCTAATTTGTTTCATGTAATTTTTATTAATATTCTCTTATAATTGTCTGTGTGGTGTTTGTTGTTATTTCTCCTTTTCCATTTGTGATTTTATTTATTTGAGTCCTCTTCCTCTCTCTCTCTCTTTCTCTCTGTCTCTTTTTTTTTTCTTTTTGATGAGTCTGGCTGGAGGTTTATCAGCTTTATCTTTTCAAGGAACTTGCAACTGGTTCCATTGATATCCTCTATTGTTTTGTGTCTTTTTTGTTTGTTTTGTTTTGCTTTATTTCTGTCTTTTTTTTTTTTTTTTTTGAGAGAGAGAGAGAGAGCACTAGCATGAGCTGGGGAGAGAGGCAGAGAGAGAGGGAGAGAGAGAGGATCCCAAGCAGGCTGCACAATATCAGTACAGATCCTGATGCATGCATGGCTCAAACTCACAAACAGTGAGATCATGACCTGAACCGAAATCAAGAGTCAGATGCTTAAGGGACTGAGCCACCCAGGTGCCCCATGTTTTAGTTTCTATATCATTTATTTCTGCTCTAATTTTTATTATTTAATTCCTTCTGTTGGGTTTGTGTTTTGTTTGTTGTTGTTTCTAACCCTTTTAGGTGTAAGATTATGTTCTTTATTTCAGATTTTTCTTGCTTCTTGAAGTAGATCTGTATCACTATAAACTTCCTTCTTCAAATCGCTCTTGCTGCATCTCAAAGTTTTTGGACAATTGTGTTTTCATTTTTGTTTGTCTCCATATATTCTTTGATTCCTTCTCTGGTTTCTTGGTTGACACATTCACTGTTTGGTAGCATGTTGTTTAACCTCCATGTATTTGTGGTCTTTCCAGATTTTTTCTTGTGGTTTATTTCTACTTTCATAGCATTGTGGTCAGAAAAGTTGCAGGTTATGACTTCAATGTTTTTGAATATGTTGAGTCTTGTTTTGTGGCCTAATATATGATATATTCTGGAGAATATTCCATGTGTGCTTGAAACAAATGTGTATTCTGCTGTTTTAGGGTGGAATGTTCTCCATATATTTGTCAAATTCATCTGGTCCAGTCTGTCATTCAAAGTCTTTATTTCCTTGTGGATTTTCTGCTTAGATGATCTGTCCATTGATGTAAGTAGGGTGTTAATTCCATTAGTATTATTGTTTTGCTATCATTAGTTCCTTTATGTTTGCTATTAACTGTTTTATGTATTTAGGTGCGTTCTTGTTGGAAGCATAAATATTTACAAGTGTTATATCTTCTTGTTGGATTGTTACTTTTATTTATTATATAGTGTCCTTCTTTGTACCTTTTTACAGACTTTGTTTTAAGTCTATTTTGTTTGATATTTGTATTTCTTTTCCAACCTTATTTTGACATCCATTTGCATTATAGTTGTTCCTCCATCCCCTCTCCTTCAATCTGCAGGTATCTTTAGGTCTGAAATGTGTCTCTTATGGACAGCATATAGACTTTTTTTAAATCCACTTTGTCACCCCATGTACTTTGATTGGAGCATTTAGTCCATTTACATTTAAAGTAATGATTGATAAACATGAGCATTTAGTCCATTTACATTTAAAGTAATGATTGATAAACATGTATTTATTCCCATTTTGTTACTTGTTTGGTGGTTGTTTTTGCAGTTTCTCTCTGATCTTTTTCTTTCATGGTTTGCTGCTTTTCTTTAATGAAACACTTAGATTCTTTCCTCTTTATTCTTTGCATACCTGCTAGTGCTTTTTGATGTGTGGTTACCATTAAGTTTGTATATAACACACCTTTTGCCTATAGGAGTCTATTAAGTTGATAGTCGCTTAAGTTCTAACCCATTCTTTACTCCTCCTCCCACATTTTAGGTATATGGTGTCATATTTCACATCCTTTTATCTTGTGAATCCCTTGACTGATTTTTACATTTATACTTAGTTTTCATACTTTCATTCATGGTCTTTCTTTTCTCATAGAGTCCCCTTTAATTCTTCTCATAGGTATGGTTTAGTGGTCATGAACTCCTTTAGTTTTTGTTTGCCTGAGAAACTATCTCTTCTATTATGAATGATAGCCTTGCTGAATAGAGTGCTATTGACTGCAGAGTTTCCCTTTTTAGTACCTTGAATACATTATGCCACTCCCTTATGGCTTGCAAAGTTTCTGCTGACAAAACAACTGATAGCCTTATGGGGTTTCCTTTGTTTGTAACTGTGTCTTTTATCTTGGAACTTTTTAAATTCCTTCTTTATGACTATTTTTTTTTTCTATTTTAATTACTGTGGATCTTAGTGTGGACCTTCTTGAGCTTAACTTGTTGATAGATCTGCATGCCTCATGAATCTGGATCTCCATTTCCCTCCTGAGATTCAAGAAGTTTTCAGTTATTATTTCTTCAAATACATTTTCTGCCCCCCTTTCTATTCTTCTGGGATCCCTATAATGTGAATGTTTTTACATCTGATGGTGCTGTTGAGTTCTCTAAGTCTATTTTCATTATGCAGTATTTGTTTGTCTCTCATCTGTTCAGTTGACTGCTTTCCATTACTCTATCCTCCAATTCACTAATAATGTTCCTCTGTTTCCTGTAGCCTACTCTTTATTCCATCTATTGTATTTTTAATTTCATTTAATTAATTCTTTATCTCTGATATGTTATTTTTATCTCTTTGTCAAAGGTCTCCCTAATGTCCTCCACCCTTTCTGAAGACTAGTGAGTATCTCTATGATCATTAGTTTAAATTATTTACCAGGCATGTTACTTAGTTCTGTTTTGCTTAGATCCCCTGCTGTGATTTTGTCCTGTACTATCATTTGGGACATATTTCTACCTATTCATTTTCTCTACCTCCTGATCTGTCTCTGCTAGGAAAGTCAGTTATGTCTTCTGCTCTTGCAAGTGGTGGCATTATGAAGAATTCCTGTAGTGCCCTGCAGTGCAGTAGCCTCTGTTCACCAGAACCTGGCACTTATTTTAGTCTACTATGTGTATTGGTTTTATACTGTTGTTGTGTCTGTCACTTTTTCTTTCAGTCTAGACATCCTCATTGACTCTCTGCCTGTTTGTTTGATCTCTTGGGTGTTAGTGAGACCCAAGCAATCAGGCTCTAAGGGGATGTGACCACAGGAGGGCTAGGGGGTGTGGCATTGGTGTTAGCAACATTTGCACTAAACCATTATTCTTAGGTTTGATCCCCCAGTGCAGTTGTTGCCCAGGGCAAGGCATGGGCAGTAGCCAAGTGTGTAGCACAGAAGCATCATTGGCAGTTGAAGGCAAGGTGTATGGTGGTGGCAGTGGCCAGGGGTGCACAGAATTTGTGTGCATGTTAGCTGCTTAGGGCATGCATGGAATTAACAAAATTTGCACTGAGACCACGGCTGAGGCCAACAGGCTTGGATTGGGCGAATCCTTAGGAGAATGTATAGGAGGGTGCACTGCTGGCAGTTTAGATAGCAAGTATCTGTGCAGTGCTGCCTCCTGCAGGTGGCCCTGTGTTTATGTTGGGGATGAAGTAGGAAAATGGCACCTGATAGCTCTTTTGTTCATGAAGTGACCCAATACACCCTGAAATCATCATAAACAGATCTTTCTGTCATTTGCCCCCAGCCTTGTTCAAATTGCCACTTCTATGTTGCCTCTCCATGGGCTATTGTCTCTTTAAGGACAGAGATGTAGCTATCATTGGCCCTCCAGTCTTGCCCAGTGATGAGCTCCAGGATCCAAGTCTTGCTGGTTATACAAACTTGCAGAGTTCAGACCCTCTTGTTGTCAAAGGCAGACAATATAGTGATTCATCTTCTCTGTGTTGGTTCCCTGGTGCAAGGGACCTCTTTTCCCCCTTTCTATGCCTGCTGCTCCCTCCCTCCTGCAGGCAGCTCCTGACCACTGTTTCTGCTCTTCCTAACCTCTTAGTTGTGGCTTCTTCTCTACATTTGGTTGTGGTATTTGTTCTGCCAGTCGTTGGATTCCTCTCTGGCTTATTTACATGGATGTGAGTGATATCTCATTGTAAACATGGAACAGGGTGAGCTTGGGGTCTTCGTACTCCACCATCTTCCCAAGATATTAGGATTTTTTTTACAAATCTAATCAAGATTTTATAGAATATCAACCTGAAAAATATTTATGTGATGTCAGTTTCATTGTTTAGTGCTCTTCACAGCACTGTTTGGCATATGAAGTCATCTATAGAAGCCCTTCATTATCTTACTTCATATCACTAGTAATTATTAGAGAAAAATAATTAATTATATTTAATTTATACTTATTTTTCATTAACATCCATTGATACTTCCTAATTCAAAGCACTTTAATTTGGTCTATAAGAGTTGCAGAAGTGAATCAACCATGTACAAATTTACTACAAGAGCTTTCTACATTTCTAGAGGGTATAAGATAGGTGTATACAAATATTAAGTAGAAAAATCAGTGTGATTTAATTTAATTAAAATTAAAAGCCTGTGTAAAACCAACAGGGAAAATAATTCCTTCTATAGAATCCCAGGGACACTCTTGAAAATATAGTCTCCAGTTACATAGATATTTCATAACATGTAATATTTTGCTTATTTCACTCAACATTGTTTTTGGGACTTACACAAATGAATACATGTATGTCTAGAGGTTATCAAAGTCTTTCTATAAAGGGCTAAGTAGTAAATATTTTAGGCTTTATAGGCCAGATGTTTGCTGTTGCAACTCCACAGTTTTATAGACAATACATAAATTAAGAAGTGTGACTGTGTTCCAATAAAACTTTATTTATGGGGCCCATGATTTGAATTTCACATAATTTTCACATGTCACAAATTATTGCTCTTCTTCTGTTTTTTAATCATCAATTTAAAATGTTTAAAAATTATTATTTATTGTGGGCTCTGCAAAAAGTGATAACAGGATGAATTTATCCTATAAGCTGTAGTTTACTGACCCCTGGTCTAGTCATTCCTTTTTATTGCTAAGTAGTATTTCATATTTAATATTTTTTCATGGGATATAGTTCAGAGAAGAATGACTAAATCATTAACTCATTTTCTATGATATTCTCCAAAGTAAACCAATTTACATCCTTACATAAACATATATGAGTTCCCTTTGTTTCACATTTGTACCAAGGCTTGATATTATCAACTATTTTGTTTTATTCCATAGCTCTTATATAAGAAAAAGTATACACTCAGGTTTGCACTATTATTTTATTTTACAATAAAAATAATCACAACTTAGAGAAATTTATACATGTTTATGAATAACTTTTATTTTCCTAAATGACTTGTAAGTTCTCCACCTAATGTCTCATTATCTCTGAAAATGTTGTGCATATTTGAAACAAAGATATTCTGTTATATAATCACAACAAAATCATGAAACAGAGCTAGGAAATCATACATATGCATACACAGAAACACACATGCATGCCTATTTGTATGTCTATCTATATTGACACCCATGAGATCACACAAATACCTCCAATTACAATCTAACACCAGAGAAATCTTTCCAGTTTTCTCCCTTTCCATTTCTGTAACTCCCTTCTCAGTGAGAAATCTCATAATCCTTAATATATTTGCATATTTGATTATATTAGGTCACTCTCCATGTATTTAATACAATTTTTTCATTATTACTACACCTACCCTTCTGCATTTACCCTCCTCACTGTACTCAGATTCCAAGATTCCACCTCCAAGTTCCATCTCATTACCATTTGCCTTTGCATGGAAGACTTCCTTACCTGTTCCAATTCTGATTCTCTAAGCCATCATTCCTCTGAATGTGAAAGTTTCTCATACTGCTTGTGTTTTAATAACCTACAAAAGGACACCCTTCTTGGGTGTGGAATTACTATCCCAGGCCATATTTCTCATAATAATACCTCCATAACATCCTTGGACCATGATATGCCAAATTCCTTCTCTGCATGGACACCCTTCTCATCCTGCTCAGGCTCTGATATCTCATATCAGGAAGCCCCCATGTATGGATGTGCTCTTGACTCTTTTAATGTCCTGTATCTCTATGGTAGGTTTATCTCCATCACAACACTGATGCTTTCTTTACCTTGATCAGAACTCTGATATTCTGGGACATCATGACTTCCCACTCAACCCCACCCACTGCAACTACTGCCTTGCTCTGCACTAACCAAAAATTTTATACCTTTAATTGTTCAACAAAGGAAGGATAAAGGAAGAAATATAGTTCTAATTGCAATTTTAATCTGCAATTAAAGGTGACAAAGTTTCACATGTTATTTGGTTATTTAGATTTCCTCTAATATTAATTACCTATGCTTACATTTGACTATTTTCCTATTGTTGTTTTTCCTATTTTTATTCGTACATAGACATCTTCTATTTATCAATAATAATAATCCAAAACCATAGAGAAAATCAATTGAACCAAGAGTTGAGTACTTAGATCAGCAAAATTGACAACATTTAGCTAGATTAGGAAAAAGAGAATATTGAAATAACTAAAATTTTAAGGTCTGAAAGATACTTTAAAAGTCATATTACCAGGATAGAATGGTTTACAAGAAAACACTATAAGGAATTGTAATGAAATGAATTTCATAAACTAATTAAATGAATAAATTCTTGGAAATACACAACCTACCAAGACAATGTGGAAGAAATAGAAAATCTGAACATACCTAAAGCTAGTAAGGAGATTGAGTCAGAAATCAAAAACCTCCCAGCAAAGAAAAGCCCAGAAATACATGGTGTCACTGGTGAATTGCATCAAACATGTGAAGAAAAATTAACACCAATATTCCTCAATTCTTACAAAAAAAATAGAAGAGAATACATCCAAACTCATTCTACAAGACCAGAATTACTCTGATAACAGAGCCAAAGATACTACAAGAAACGAAAATTATAAACCAATATCCTCTAAAATTGTTACAAAAACATGCACAATACTAGAAAACAATTCTACATCTCATTAAAAGGATTATACACCCTAATCAGGTGGGACTTGTTTTTGAAATGCAAGGATGTTTCAACATAGGAAAATCAATCAGTGTAATATAACATAGTACCAGAATAATGGGGGGAAATACTACACAAACATCTCAATTAATGCAAAAAAAAAGAAAAAATTCAACATGATTTCATGATGGAAGTGCTAACAAATTAGGAATACAAAGAAAATAACTCTATATTATAAATTAGGAATATAAAGAAAATAACTCTCTATTATAAAGTCATATATGATAAGACTTCATCAAACTCATAGTTACTGCTGAAAGACTGAAAGCTTTTCTCTAAGATAAGGCAAGAAACAAAAATGCCCATTCTTGCTACTTCTTTTTAGCATAGTACTAAGAGTCTAAGCGCTATTAGGAGAAAATATAAAACAAAACACATCAATATTGGAAAGGAAGAAGTAAAAGTATCTGTGTCAACATATGACATGATTTTATATATATATATATATATATATATATATATATAAATATATATATATATATAAATATATATATATATATATATATATATCACCTTGAAGATTCCATTAAAAAGGGCTAGAAGTAATCAGTAAAGTCAGCAAAGTTGCTAGATACAAAATTAACATGCAAAATCAATTGCTAATTTATACACTAAAAACTAACATTTCAAAAAGAAAATAAGAAATTCTATTTACAATAGCATAGAAAAGAGAAAATACTTAGAAATATACTTAAATATGGAGATTAAAGACTTTTACGCTTAGAATTATAAAGCATGGCTGAAAGAAATTAAAGAAAACAGAAGTAAATGGAAATACAACCTGCATTCATGGATTAGAAGACTTAATATTTTTAAATTGGCAACACAAAGTTTTCTACAGATTTAATGCAACCCTTATTAAAATCCCAATAGAATCTTTTTTTGCAGAAACAGAAAAATCCATCCTAAAATTCAATGGAATTTCAAATTAAAATTCAAATGGAATCTCAAGGGATCATGAATAGCCAAAAAAATCTTGAAAAAGAGGAAATTTGGAGGTCTCATACTTTTTATTTCAAAACTTGTTATAAAGATACAATGATCAATAATGTGGTATTGACATGAAGACAACCATATAGACCCATAAAATAGAATAGCCCAAAAATAAACTCTTGTATATAAGGCTAAATTACCTATCCTGGAGAATGTTCTGGGTGTGCTTGAGAAAAATGTGTACTCTGATGCTGTTGAATGGAATGTTCTCTGTATGTCTCTTAGGTCCAATTGGTCTATAGTCTTAAATCCACTGTTTTCTTATTAATTTTATGTCTGAATGATCTATGATCTCATCTTCATTTGCTTTTGCATGGAAAGGAAATTTGGATTTTGAAGTTCCCTACTATTAATGTATTGCTGTCCATTTCTCCCTTCCATTCTGTTAATATTTGCTTTAAATATTTAGCTTATCCAATGTCAGTGCATACATATTTACAACTGTTATTTCCTCTTTATGAATTGACACTTTTATCACTATATAGTGATCCTTTTTATGAATTGACACTTTTATCACTATATAGTGATCTTTGTTTCTTATAAATAATTTTGACTGCTAGTTTATTTGATCTAATATAAGTATAGACAATTCTACCCTCTTTTGCTCACCATTTGCGTGGGATATCTTCTTCTGTCCCTTTATTTGCAGCCCATGTGTCCCTAAAGCTAACACAAGTCTTTGTAAGCAACATATTGTAGGAACTTATCTTTTTAAACCTACTCATCCACTCAGTATCTTTTAATTAGAGAATGGAATTTATTTACATTAAAATAATTGATGACTGGTAAGAACTTACTATTTCTATGTTGTTTTCTGTTTTGTAGTTTCTTTGTTTTTTTTTTCTTTTCTCACTGTCCTCTTTTTTGTGATTTGTTGACTATTTGTAGTAATATGCTTTGATTTATATCTCTTTATCTTTTGTGTATCTACCAGAAGTTTCTTCTTTGTAGTTACCATGAAACTTACATACTGCATGTCGCAATTATAACAAACTGTTTTAAGCTGATAAAAATTAACTTCAATTGCATACAAAAAGTCTACACTTTAGTTCTCTCTACCCATATTGTATGTTATTGATTTCACACATTGCATCTTTTCATGTGTTGTATCCATTATATAATTATTGTATCTATAGTTATTTTTAATACTTTTGTCTTTTAAAATTTACAGTAAAGATAAAAGTGATTTACCTACCATTGTCACAATAGTATTCTGAATTGGACAATATATTTCCCTTTACCAGTGAGTTTTACACGTTTATATATTTTAATGCTGTTACTTGGTATCCATTCATTTCAATGTAAAGAATTCCTTTAGCATTTCTTGTAAGGCAGTTCTAGTGTAAGACAGATCTGGATCAACTTTTGTTTGTCTAAGAATATCTTTATCTGTCCATCTTAGCAATTCTGCTGAGTATTATTGGTTTGCTTTTTTTTTTCTTTCAGCACTTTGAATATATCACTGTACTCTTTTCCAGCTTGCAATACTTCTGCTGGGAAATCCACTAGTAGCCTTGCAGAGATTCCTTTGTAAATTGTAAGTTTTGTTTTCTTTTACAACTTTTAGATTTCTTGAAAATTCTAATACAGTGTTTGTTGAGGAAGATCTCTTAAAGTTGAGCTTGTTTGGGAACTTATGAGTTTCATAAACATGGAGGTCTAAATCTCTCCCCAAATTTGAGATGTTCCCAGTTACTATTTCATTCATTAAAATGTCTGTCCTTTTCCTCCTCCCTTCTTCTGGTATTCAAGCAATTCACAAATTATTTATTTTGATAGTATTCCATAGATCATGTAGGACTTACTCTTTCTTCTTTTGTCTATGTTCTTCTCTCACTGGATAAGTTCAAAGTTCCTATTTTCTAGTCCACAAATTTTTTCTTCTGCTTGATGCATTTTGTTGTTAATGATCTCTATTGAATTTTTCATTTTATTAATTATTTTCTTCAGTGACTAAATTTCAGTTTGGTTCTTTTTTAACGTTTTAATTTATTTTTGAGAGAGAGAGACAGAGCATGAGCAGGGGAGGGGCAGAGAGAGAGGGAGACATAGAATCTGAAACGGGCTCCAGGCTCTGAGCTGTCAGCACAGAACTTGTGAACCACAAGATCATGACTTGAGCCAAAGTTGGGCACTTAATCAATTGAGCCACCCAGGGGCCCTCTGTTTGGTTCTTTTTAGTGAATTATATATCTTTGTTAATCTTCTCAGTGTGTGAGTGTATTGTTTCCCTGATTTCATTGAATTGTCTTTCTGTGTTTGTAGTTCATCACGCTTCTTTAAAACAGCTGTTTTGAATTTTTATCAGGTAAGCCAGAGATCTCCATCTTTAGGGTCAGTTACTGGAAACTTATTGTGTCTTTTGTGTATCATCTTTTCTTGATTATTCATGTTCCTTGAAATCTTGTGTTGCTATCTTTACATTTGAAATAGAAATTACCTCCAATCTTTATGGCTTGACCGAGGGAGAGAAATACCTTCTGTCAGTCCTGCCAGGGATTCTGAGACTTTCTCAGAACTTCTATGGATACCTCTGCCTCATATTTCTTGCTCCCTATTGTGGCCCAATTCTTAAGCATGTATGACTTCTCTTGATTCTGCAGAGCCAGGCTGTGTACTGACAACCTCTTTTTTGCTTCCCCAAGGAAAATCTTTCCAAAGCCCTCAGATTCAGGCCAGCTTTATGCAATGATCTCTGGCCATCTACAAAATCCTCTTGCTTCCATCAGGACTATACAAGGGGAATTGGCCAAGAGGTGTGTTCAGGTGAGGTATACAGAGTTCTGGAAGTGCTGGTAGTTCAGCTGCGGGTTCTACATGTAAAATATCCTCAGTGGTTTATGGGTAGGTCTCCCAATGGAGTGCATAGTGTGATTAGTAAGACCTGTGTCCCTTTGATGTATTGTTTGAGCCTTGGCTGTTGTTCTTCCAGCCACTTACCATCCCCAAAATCATGCAGCTCACGACTCAGTAGTCTGGATGAGGCAAGAGAGAAATACACCTGTCAGCATCCCATACAACTGAGGAAGATGGGGAAGTTAGAGAAGACTCACATGATCTCACTTTTCTGCATGTAAGCAATTACTCAGCACTAAGCTGGGCCACCTTGTCGAAGTTGTTATGTAGGTAAAGTCAAACTGTTTCTGTTATCCTCTCCAATGCATCCATTCTCAATTTTTTTGTATTTTAAATGTGTGCTGGAATTCTCCACTGAACTCCTGTACCTCCAAATATATTGTATACAAATGGTTTTACACAACTGATTTTTAAAACAGTTAATAAAAGAAATGGCAATGTATGAATTTATATCATCTTGTGTAATTACATAATTCCATATGTTGGTGCTCTTTGCTTTTATGTGGATCTGAGGTCACATGCTTTCAGCTTGAAAAAATCTTTACTACTCCTTGCAGAGCTTGGGTGGCTCAGTCAGTTAAGTATCTGACTCTTTATTTCAGCTCAGGTCATGATCTCACAGTTCATGAGTTCGAGCACCTCATAGGGCTCTGTGCTGGTGGTGCAGACCCTGATTGTGATTGTCTCTCACTCCTTCTGGCTCTGCCCTCCCCCTGCTTGTGCTCTCTCTCTCTCTCTCTCTCTCTCTCTCAAAATAAATACAATAAACATTAAAAAAATTAAATAATCTTTAGCATTCCTTGTAAAACAAGTCAGCCAGCAACACATTTTCAGTGTTTATTCGAGAATGTTATTTCACCTCCATTTTTGAAAGATAGATTTGTTGGATATTTGATTTTTGATTCACAGTTATTTCCTTGAGAAATTGAAATATGTTATCCCACTGCCTTATGTCCTCCAATGTTTCTAATGAGAAGTCCATTGTTAATCTTATTCACATTCCCTGGTAAGAAATAAGTCATTTTTCTTTTGAGGCTTTCAGGAAATTGTCCTTGGTTTCCAGAATTTCAGCATGAAGTTTCTGCTTTTACATCTTATACTTGAAGTTTCTTAAGCTTACTGGATTAATATATTATTGTTTTTCAATATATTTGGAAGTTTTCAGCCACTAATTTTTCAACTGTCTTTTCTTCTCCTTTCTCTCTTCTCCTGATATTCCCATTAGGTATATGATGATTCATTTAATGATGCCCCACACTTCTATGACATTTTTCTCATTTTTCTTTATTATTGTTATTCTGCTTCTCAAATACTCTCTACTGGTTTATCTTCAGGTTTGCTAAATCTTTCTTTTGCTAGTTCAAATCTACTGTTGGGTCCCTGTAGTGAAATGTTTGTTTCAGTTATTGTGTTTTTGAACCCCATAATTTCCATATGATTCTTTAAAAATAATTTATAAAGCTTTAATTTAATTTTATATTTTTAAAAAATGTTTTTTATTTGTTTTGAGAGAGAGACAGAGACAGAGACAAATACAGAGACAGAGAAGGAGGAGTGTCAGAGAAAGAGGGAGAGAGAAGGGCGCCTGAGTGGCTCAGTCAGTTAAGCGTCTAACTTCAGCTCAGGCCAGGATCTCACAGTTTGTGGGTTCAAGCCCCATGTTAGGCTCTGTGCTGACAGCTCAGAGCCTGGAGCCTGCCTCAGATTCTATGTCTCCCCCTCTCTCTGCCTCTCCCATGCTCATACTCTCTCTCTCTCTCTCTCTCTCTCTGTCTCTTGATAATAAATAAACATTAACAAAAAAGAGGGAGAGAGAGAATCCCATGCAGGCTCCACACTCAGTTTAGAGCCTGACACGGAGCTTGATCTCACAACTGTGAGATCATGCCCTGAGCCAAAATCAAGAGTCAGACGCTTAACTGACTGAGTCACCCAGGCACCCCTCTTTCTGTACATTGTTAACAATTATTTCCTTTAGCTCTCTGAACATTTTTGTAAGAGGTGCTTTGAAACATTTTTTTCTGCTATATACAACCTGTGGGACCCTGCAAATCACTTTCTATTACCTGTTATTTTTTGTTCCCATTCATGTGTCATGCTTTTATAGTTATTTCCATGTCTCTTTGCTTGTCGTTTTTTGAAACTGGAGGTCTTACATGATATATTGTAGTAACTCTGGGAACTGGACCCTCAACACCTCTGGGTTTTTTATTGTTGTTTGCTTCAAATTTTTACTTACTGTCATGGTGGATCATTTTTGCAAAGACTATTATTCCTTTGCAGTGTTAAGCCTCTGATGTTGCTCCTCAGAGAAGCATAGCTTTTGTTATTCATGCAATCATCCTGGGATAAAAGTAATTTGGTCAGGGCTCATTTTGACTGTCTCTACCTCTGACTACTCTCAGTAATTATGCTCCACTAATAGTTGATTTCTGTATTGTTTCCAATAATGCCAGGGCCAATAGACCAATTTAATTCTGTTTACTTTGAAAGAATAGTTCCCAATATCAGTCTTTGAGATGTTTTCTACTTCAAACAGTCTCATTGCATCAGACTCTTTATCAGGTTCTTTACTTTTACAACAGGCAAAATCTGAGTCAACTTTTGAGTTATAAAAGGAGTCAATGATGAAATTTTCTCTTAGTGACACCTCAGCTTCAGGAGCTGAACAGTAAATGGAGGATAGAGGGTGAGAAATATTCTCAATTCTTTTTGTCTGGCATTTTCAGATTTCAAAGCATAGCTTGTTGGAGACACCTATCACTGTATAATTTCTGTAGAATTTTAGGAAGGTCAGCAGCTTAACCTAAATTACCATATGAAGACCTTTACTAGAAAATTAATATTATTAGTGAACTATTTATCTGTTTGCAGGATGAAGGGGGTTTGTGTTTCCTGGATATTAGGGTTTGAGTAGTTCAAATATGAGGCATAATATGCTCACCCTATATTTTTTTTACTTCTCCCATATTATTGAATTTTTATTACCTAATAGAATATCAGACCAGTAGGTATATAATCTATTTTTCTTTTCTTTTCTTTCTTTTCTTTTTTTTCTTTTCTTTTAATATGAAATTTATTGTCAAACTGGTTTCCATACAACACCCAGTGCTCATCCCAATAGGTGCCCTCCTCAATGCCCATCACCCACTTTCCCCTCCCTCCCAACCCCCATCAACCCTCAGTTTATTCTCAGTTTTTAAGAGTCTCTTATGGTTTGGCTTCCTCCCTCTCTAACTTTTTTTTCCTGTCCCCTCCTCCATGATCTTCTGTTAAGTTTCTCAGGATCCACATAAGAATGAAAACACATGGTATATGTCTTTCTCTGTATGACTTATTTCACTTAGCACAACACTCTCCAGTTCCATCCACATTGCTACAAAAGGTCACATTTCATTCTTTCTCATTGCCAAGTAGTATTCCATTGAGTATATAAACCACAATTTCTTTATCCATTCATCAGTTGATGGACATTTAGCCTCTTTCCAAAATTTGGCTATTGTTGAAAGTGCCGCTATAAACATTGGGGTGCAAGTGCCTCTATGCATCAACACTCTTGTATCTCTTGGGTAAATACCTAGCAGTGCTATTGCTGAGTCATGGGGTAGATCTATTTTTAAATTTTGAGGAACCTCCACACTGTTTTCCAGAGCGACTGTACCAGTTTGCATTCTCACCAACAGTGCAGTGCAAGAAGGTTCCCATTTCTCCACAACCTCTCCAGCATCTATAGTCTCCTGATTTGTACATTTTAGCCACTCTGACCAGTGTGAGGTGGTATCTCAGTGTGGTTTTCATTTGTATTTCCCTGATGAGGAATGATGTTGAGCATCATTTCATGTGCCTGTTGGCCATCTGGATGTCTTTTGTACACAAGACTCTATTCATGTCTTCTGCCCATTTCTTTACAGGATTATTTGCTTTTTCGGTGTGGAGTTTGGTGAGTTCTTTATAGGTTTTGGACACTAGCCCTTTGTGTGATATGTCATTTGCAAATATCTTTTCCCATTATGTTGGTTGCCTTTTAGTTTTATTGATTGTTTCCTTTGAAGTGCAGAAGCTTTTTATCTTGGTGATGTCCCAAAAGTTAATTTTTGCTTTTAACTCCCTTCCTTTTGGAGATGTGTCAAGTAAGAAATTGCTACGGCTAAGGTCAGAGAGGTTCTCTCTGCTTTCTCCTCTAGGGTTTGGATATATTCCTGTCTCACATTCAGGTCCTTTATCCATTTTGAGTTTATTGTTGTGAATGCTGTTAGAAAGAGGTCTAGTTTCATTCTTCTGAATGTTGCTATCCAGTTCTCCCAGCACCAATTTTTAGAGACTGTATTTTTTCCATTGGATATTCTTTCCTGCTTTCTCAAAGATTGGTTGGCCATACATTTGTGGGTCCAATTCTTGACTCTCTATTCTATTCCATTAGTCTATGTGTCTGCTTTTGTGCCAATACCATGCTGTCTTGATGATTACAGCTTTGTAGTAGAGGCTAAAGTCTGGGATTGGGATGCCTCCTGCTTTGGTCTTCTTCTTCAAAATTACTTGGGCTATTCGGGGCCTTTTGTGGTTCCATATGAATTTTAGGATTGCTTGTTCTAGTTTCGAGAAGAATGCTGGTGCAGTTTTGATTAGGATTGCATTGAATGTGTAGATAGCTTTGGGTAGTATTGACATTTTAACAATATATATTCTTCCAATCCATGAGCACAGAATGTTTTTCCATTTCTTTGTATCTTCTTCAATTTCCTTCATAAGCTTTCTATAGTTTTCAGCATACAGATCTCTGACATCATTGGTCAGGTTTATTCCAAGGTATTTTATGATTCTTGGTGCAATTATGAATGGGATCAGTTTCTTTATTTGCCTTTCTGTTGCTTCATTGTTAGTGTATAAGAATGCAACTGATTTCTGTACATTAATTTTTTATCCTACCACTTTGCTGAAGTCATGTATCAGTTCTAGTAGACTTTTGGTGGAGTCTATCGGGTTTTCCATGTTTAATATCATGTCATCTGCAAAAAGTGAAAGCTTGACTTCATCTATACCAATTTTGATGCCTTTGATTTCCTTTTGTTGTCTGATTGCTGATGCTAGAACTTCCAACACTATGTTAAAGAACAGTAGTGACAGTGGACATCCTTGTCGTGTTCCTGATCTCAGGGAGAAAGCTCTCAGTTTCTCCCCATTGAGGATGATATTAGTGTTGGGTCATTCATATATGGCTTTTATGATCTCGAGGTATGCTCCTTCTATCCCTACTTTCTTGACGGTTTTCCTCAAGAAAGGATGTTGTATTTTGTCAAATGCTTTCTCTGCATCTATTGAGAGGATCATATGGTTCTCATCTTTTCTTTCATTAATGTGATGTATCACATTGATTAATTTGTGAATATTGAACCAGCCCTGCATCCCAGGAATGAATCCCACTTAATCATGGTCAATAATTCTTTTTATATGCTGTTGAATTCGATTTGCTGGTATCTTGTTGAGAGTTTTTGCAGCCATATTCATCAGGGATATTGGCCTGTAGTTCTCTTTTTTTGCCGAGTCTCTGTCTGCTTTGGGAATCAAAGTAATTCTGGCTTCATGGAATGAGTCTGGAAGTTTTCCTTCCCTTTCTATTTTTTGGAATAGCGTAAGAAGGATAGGTATTATCTCTGCTTTAAATGTCTGGTAGAATTCCCCAGTGAGGCCATCTGGTCCTGGACTCTTATTTGTTGAGAGATTTTTGATAACTGATTCAATTTCTTTGCTGGTTATGGGTCTGTTCAAGTTTTCTATTTCTTCCTGTTTGGGTTTTGGAAGTGCGTGGGTGCTTAGGAATTTCTCCATTTCTTCCATGTTGTCTAGTTTGTTGGCATATAATTTTTCATACTATCCCCTGATAATTGCTTGTATTTCTGAAGGATTGGGTATAATAATTCCATTTTATTTCATGATTTCATCTATTTGTGTCATCTGCCTTTTCTTTTTGAGAAGCCTACCTAGAGGTTTATCAATTTTATTTTTTCAAAAAAAAACACAACTCTTCATTTCATTGATCTTATCTACAGTTTTTTGAGGCTTTTTAGATTCTATGTTTTTTTTTTTTTTGCTCTGATCTTTATTTTTTCTCTTCTTCTGCTGGGTTTGGGGTGTCTTTGCTGTTCCACTTCTATTTCCTTTAGGTGTGCTGTTAGATTTTGTATTTGGGACTTTTCTTGTTTCTTGAGATAGGCCTGGATTGCAATGTATTTTCCTCTCAGGACTGCCTTTGCTGTATCCCAAAGCGTTTGGATTGTTGTATTTTCATTTTCTTTTGTTACCATATATTTTTTAATTCCTTCTCTAATTGCCTGGTTGACACACTCATTCTTTTTTTTTATATATATGAAATTTATTGTCAAATTGGTTTCCATACAACACCGAGTGCTCATCCCAAAAGGTGCCGTTCTCAATACCCATCACCCACCCTCTCCTCCCTCTCACCCCCCATCAACCCTCAGTTTGTTCTCAGTTTTTAACAGTCTCTTATGCTTTGGCTCTCTCCCACTCTAACCTCTTTTTTTTTTCCTTCCCCTCCCCCATGGGTTCCTGTTAAGTTTCTCAGGATCCACATAAGAGTGAAACCATATGGTATCTGTCTTTCTCTATATGGCTTATTTCACTTAGCATCACACTCTCCAGTTCCATCCACGTTGCTACAAAAGGCCATATTTCATTTTTTCTCATTGCCACGTAGTATTCCATTGTGTATATAAACCACAATTTTTTTATCTATTCATCAGTTGATGGACATTTAGGCTCTTTCCATAATTTGGCTATTGTTGAGAGTGCTGCTATGAACATTGGCGTACAAATGCCCCTATGCATCAGTACTCCTGTATCCCTTGGATAAATTCCTAGCAGTGCTATTGCTGGGTCATAGGGTAGGTCTATTTTTAATTTTCTGAGGAACCTCCACACTGCTTTCCAGAGCGGCTGCACCAATTTGCGTTCCCACCAACAGTGCAAGAGGGTTCCCGTTTCTCCACATCCTCGCCAGCATCTAGATTCTCCTGATTTGTTCATTTTGGCCACTCTGACTGGCGTGAGGTGATTCCTCAGTGTGGTTTTGATTTGTATTTCCCTGATAAGGAGCGACATTGAACATCTTTTCATGTGCCTCTTGGCCATCCGGATGTCTTCTTTAGAGAAGTGTCTATTCATGTTTTCTGCCCATTTCTTCACTGGGTTATTTGTTTTTTGGGTGTGGAGTTTGGTGAGCTCTTTATAGATTCTGGATACTAGCCCTTTGTCCGATATGTCATTTGCAAATATCTTTTCCCATTCCGTTGGTTGCCTTTTAGTTTTGTTGGTTGTTTCCTTTGCTGTGCAGAAGCTTTTTATCTTCATCAGGTCCCAGTAATTCACTTTTGCTTTTAATTCCCTTGCCTTTGGGGATGTGTCGAGTAAGAGATTGCTACGGCTGAGGTCAGAGAGGTCTTTTCCTGCTTTCTCCTCTAAGGTTTTGATGGTTTCCTGTCTCACATTCAGGTACTTTATCCATTTTGAGTTTATTTTTGTGAATGGTGTGAGAAAGTGGTCTAGTTTCAACCTTCTGCATGTTGCTGTCCAGTTCTCCCAGCACCATTTGTTAAAGAGACTGTCTTTTTTCCATTGGATGTTCTTTCCTGTTTTGTCAAAGATGAGTTGGCCATACGTTTGTGGGTCTAGTTCTGTGGTTTCTATTATATTCCATTGGTCTATGTGTCTGTTTTTGTGCCAATACCATGCTGTCTTGATGATGACAGCTTTGTAGTAGAGGCTAAAGTCTGGGATTGGGATGCCTCCTGCTTTGGTCTTCTTCTTCAAAATTACTTTGGCTCTTCGGGGCCTTTTGTGGTTCCATATGAATTTTAGGATTGCTTGTTCTAGTTTTGAGAAGAATGCTGGTGCAATTTTGATTGGGATTGCATTGAATGTGTAGATAGCTTTGGGTAGTATTGACAATTTGACAATATTTATTCTTCCAATCCATGAGCAGGGAATGTCTTTCCATTTCTTTAAATCTTCTTCAATTACCTTCATAAGCTTTCTATAGTTTTCAGCATACAGATCCTTTACATCTTTGGTTAGATTTATTCCTAGGTATTTTATGCTTCTTGGTGCAATTGTGAATGGGGTCAGTTTCTTTATTTGTCTTTCTGTTGCTTCATTGTTAGTGTATAAGAATGCAACTGATTTCTGTACATTGATTTTGTATCCTGCAACTTTGCTGAATTCATGTATCAGTTTTAGCAGACTTTTGGTGGAGTCTATCGGATTTTCCATGTATAGTATCATGTCATCTGCAAAAAGCGAAAGCTTGACTTTATCTTTGCCAATTTTGATGCCTTTGATTTCCTTTTGTTGTCTGATTGCTGATGCTAGAATTTCCAGCACTATGTTAAACAACAGCGGTGAGAGTAGGCATCCCTGTCGTGTTCCTGATCTCAGGGGAAAAGCTCTCAGTTTTTCCCCGTTAAGGATGATGTTAGCTGTGGGCTTTTCATAAATGGCTTTTATGATCTTTAAGTATGTTCCTTCTATCCCGACTTTCTGGAGGGTTTTTATGAAGAAAGGGTGCTGGATTTTGTCAAAGGCCTTTTCTGCATCGATTGACAGGATCATATGGTTCTTCTCTTTTTTTTGTTCATGTGATGTATCACGTTGATTGATTTGCGAATGTTGAACCAGCCCTGCATCCCAGGAATGAATCCCACTTGATCATGGTGAATAATTCTTTTTATATGCCGTTGAATTCGATTTGCTAGTATCTTATTGAGAATTTTTGCATCCATATTCATCAGGGATATTGGCCTGTAGTTCTCTTTTTTGGCTGGGTCTCTGTCTGGTTTAGGAATCAAAGTAATACTGGCTTCATAGAATGAGTCTGGAAGTTTTCCTTCCCTTTCTATTTCTTGGAATAGCTTGAGAAGGATAGGTATTATCTCTGCTTTAAACGTCTGGTAGAACTCCCCTGGGAAGCCATCTGGTCCTGGACTCTTATTTGTTGGGAGATTTTTGATAACCGATTCAATTTCTTCGCTGGTTATGGATCTGTTCAAGCTTTCTTTTTCCTCCTGATTGAGTTTTGGAAGAGTGTGGGTGTTCAGGAATTTGTCCATTTCTTCCAGGTTGTCCAATTTTTTGGCATATAATTTTTCATAGTATTCCCTGATAATTGTTTGTATCTCTGAGGGATTGGTTGTAATAATTCCATTTTCATTCATGATTTTATCTATTTGGGTCATCTCCCTTTTCTTTTTGAGAAGCCTGGCTAGAGTTTTGTCAATTTTGTTTATTTTTTCAAAAAACCAACTCTTGGTTTCGTTGATCTGCTCTACAGTTTTTTTAGATACTATATTGTTTATTTCTGCTCTGATCTTTATTATTTCTCTTCTTCTGCTGGGTTTAAGCTGCCTTTGCTGTTCTGCTTCTATTTCCTTTAGGTGTGCTGTTAGATTTTGTATTTGGGATTTTTCTTGTTTCTTGAGATAGGCCTGGGTTGCAATGTATTTTCCTCTCAGGACTGCCTTTGCTGTGTCCCAAAGCGTTTGGATTGTTGTATTTTCATTTTTGTTTGTTTCCATATATTTTTTAATTCCTTCTCTAATTGCCTTGTTGACCCACTCATTTGTTTGTAGGGTATTCTTTAACCTCCATGCTTTTGGAGGTTTTCCAGACTTTTTTCTGTGGTTGATTTCAAGCTCATAGCATTGTGGTCTGAAAGTATGCATGGTATAATTTCAATTCTTGTAAACTTATGAAGGGCTGTTTTGTGACCCAGTAGATGATCTATCTTGGAGAATGTTCCATGTGCACTCGAGAAGAAAGTCTATTCTGTTGCTTTGGGATGCAGAGTTCTAAATATATCTGTCAAGTCCATCTGATCCAATGTATCATTCAGGGCCCTTGTTTCTTTATTGACCGTGTGTCTAGATGATCTATCCATTTCTGTAAGTGGGGTGTTAAAGTCCCCTGCAATTACCACATTCTTATCAATCAGGTTGCTTATGTTTATGAGTAATTGTTTTATATATTTGGGGGCTCCTGTATTCAGTGCATAGACATTTATAATTGTTAGCTCTTCCTGATGGATAGACCCTGTAGCTATTATATAATGTCCTTCTTCATCTCTTGTTACAGCCTTTAATTTAAAGTCTAGTTTGTCTGATATAAGTATGGCTACTCCAGCTTTCTTTTGGCTTCCAGCAGCATGATAAATAGTTCTCCATCCCCTCACTCTCAATCTAAAGGTGTCCTCAGATCTAAAATGAGTCTCTTGTAGACAGAAAATAGATGGGTCTTGTTTTTTTATCCAGTCTGAGACCCTATGTCTTTTGGTTGGCGCATTTAATCCATTTACATTCAGTGTTATTATAGAAAGATACGGGTTTAGAGTCATTGTGATGTCTGTATGTTTTATGCTTGTAGTGATGTCTCTGGTACTTTGTCTCACAGGGTCCCCCTTAGGATCTCTTGTAGGGCTGTTTTAGTGGTGACAAATTACTTCAGTTTTTGTTTGTTTGGGAAGACCTTTGTCTCTCCTTCTATTCTAAATGACAGACTTGCTGCATAAAAGATTCTCAGCTGCATATTTTTTTCTGTCTAGCACACTGAAAATCTCGTGCCAATTCTTTCTGGCCTGCCAAGTTTCAAAAGAGAGATCAGTCACGAGTGTTATAGGTCTCCCTTCATATGTGAGGGCATGTTTACCCCTTGCTGCTTTCAGAATTTTCTCTTTATCCTTGTATTTTGCCAGTTTCACTATGATACAGTATGCAGAAGATCGATTCAAGTTACGTCTGAAGGGAGTTCTCTGTGCCTCTTGGATTTCAATGCCTATTTCCTTCCCCAGATCAGGGAAGTTCTCAGCTATGATTTGTTCAAGTACACCTTCAGCCCGTTCCTCTCTCTCTTCTTCTGGAATTCCTGTGATATGGATATTGTTCCGTTTGATTGCATCACTTAGTTCTCTAATTCTCCCCTCATACTCCTGGATTTTTCTATTTCTCTTTTTCTCATCTTCCTCTTTTTCCATATTTTTATCTTCCAATTAACCTATTCTCTCCTATGCCTCTTCAATCCATGCTATGGCCGCCTCCATTTTATTTTGTGCCTCATTTATAACATTTTTTAGGTCCTCATGACTATTTCTTAGTCCCTTGATCTCTGTAGCAATAGATTGTCTGCTATCTTCTATACTTTTTTCAAGCCCAGTGATTAATTTTATGACTATTGTTCTAAATTCTTGTTCTGTTATATTGCTTAAATCAGATTTGATCAATTCATTAGCTGTTGCTACTTCCTGGAGTTTCTTTTGAGGAGAATTCTTCCATTTTGTCACTTTGGGTCGTCCCTGTGGTAGCTCCAAACTGCAGGGCACTTCCCCAAACCATGTCTGGAGTAACTTGTATTGGTGGATGGGGCCGCAGTCAGACCTGATGTCTGCCCCCAGCTCACCACTGGGGCCATAGTCAGACTGGTGTGTACCTTATCTTCCTCTCTCTCAGGGGCAGGACTCGCTGTGGAGTGGTGGGGCCCCTGTCTGGGGTACTTGCACACTGCCAGGCTTGTGGTGCTGCATGGGATCTGGCCAAAAGTGTATTAGCTGGGGTTGATCCATAATGTTGGCAGGGGTGGGAGGTGCAGGCTTAGCTCACTGTGCTGTTGGTGGTCCCCTGGGTGGGGCTTTTCAGCACTGGGAGGGAGGCAGGCTCATCATAGTGATGGATCCACAGAAGCACTGCCTTGGGCATTTGGGTGATGCAAGCAAGTTCACTGAAGGGAACCAGTTCCCTTTGGAATTTTGGCTGGGGGATGGGAGAGGGAAATGACACTTGCCAGCACTTTTGTTCCCCTGCCAAACTCTGTCCTCTCAGGGGGCTTACAACTCTCCCTCCCAGTGTCCTCTCTCCTTCCCTGCTCCCCGAGAGCAGAGCTGTTGACTTTTAACATTCTAGATGTTAAGTTCCGCTGGCTGTCAGAACTCATGGTGTCTGGCCCCTCCGCTTTTGCAAGCCAGACTTTGGGGGCTCTGCCTTGCTGGGCAGGCTGCCCCTCCACTGCCCCAGCTCCCTCCCACCAGTCCGTGTAGCATGCACCACCTGTCCTCCCTTCCTTCCCTCTTCCATGGGCCTCTTGTATATGCTTAGCTCCAGAGAATCCATTATACTAGTCTTCTGGCAGTTTTCTGGGTTATTTAGGCAGATGTGGGTTGAATCTAAGCGATCAGCAGGACGAGGTGAGCCCAGCATCCTCCTATGCCACCATCTTCCAACAAACCAAACTTATAAGTTCTTTATATATTTTTGATACTAAGTCTCAGATATGTCATTTGCAAATATCTTCTCTCATTCAGTATGTTGCCTTTTAGATTTATTGATCATTTCCTTTGCTGTGCCAAAGGTTTTTATTTTGATATGGTTCCAATAGTTTAATTTTTCTGTTATTTCACTTGTCTCAGGAGACATATTTAAAAAAAAATGTTGCTATGACTGATGTCAGAGAACTTACCGCTGTGCTCTCTTCTAAGATCTTATGGTTTTATGACTCACATTTAGATGTTTAATCCATTTTTGGTTTGTTTTTGTGTATGGTGTGAAAATGTGGTCCAGTTTAATTCCTTTGCATATAGCTGACCACTTTTCCCAACATGATTTGTTAAAAAGACTGTATTTTTCTCATTGGATATTCTTTACTGCTTTGTCAAAAATTAATTGGCCATATAATCATGGTAATCATGGGTTTATTTCTGTTTTTTTTTTCTTTTAGTCTGTTCCATTTATCTGTGTGTCTCTTTTTGTACCAGTACCATACTCTATTGAAAACTACAACTTTGAATATGACTTGAAGTCTGGAAATATGATACCTCCAGTTTTGTTTCTTATTTTTCAAAATTGTTTTCACTATTCTGGATCTTTTGTGGTTCTATACAAATTTTAGGATGGTTTGTTCCAGTTCTGTGAAAAACCATGTTGGATTTTTGATAGGGATTGCCTTAAATGTGTACATTGTTTTGGGTAGTATAGACATATTAGCAATGTTTGCTTTTCTAATTCATGAGTGGGGAATGTTTTCCTATATATTTGTGTCATCTTCAATTTCTTTCATCAGTGTTTTATAGTTTTCAGAGTACAGGTCTTTTACCTCTTTGGTTGGGTTTATTCCTAGGTATCTCTTTATTTTTGGTGCAGTTGTAAATGGTATTGATTTCTTAATTTCTTTTTATGTTGCTTCATTATTACTGCATAGAAATGCAACAGATTTCTGCACATTGATTTTGTATCCTGCAACTACTGAATTCATTTATCATTTCTAGTAGTTTTTTGGTGATGTCTTTAGGGTTTTCTATATATAGTATCATGTCAATGTTTTTCTGTATATAGTATGATGTCATCTGCAAATAGAGAAATTTTCCTTCTTCCTTGCCGATTTGGATGCTTTTTATTTCTTTTTGTTGTCTAATTGCTGTGGCTAGGACTCCCAGTACTATGTTGAATAAAAATGGTGAGAGTGGACATTCTTGTCTTGATCCTGACCTTAGAGGGAAAGCTCTCAGTTTTTCCCTGTTGAGTATGATATTCCCTGTGGGTCTTTCATATATGACCTACATTATGTTGAAATATGTTCTCTCTAAAATTAGTTTGTTGAGGGCTTTTATCATGAGTGGATGAGCATGAGTGAATGCTTTTCTGCATTCATTGAAATGATTATAAGTTTTAAATCCTTTCTCTTATTGATATAATGTATCACAATGATTGATTTGCAAATATTTAATCACCTTACAACCCCAGAATAAATCCCACTTGATCATGATGAATCATATTTTAAATGTATTTTTGGATTGAGTTTCTGGTATTTAATGATGGTTTTTCATCTATATTTATCAGAGAAAATGGCCTGTAGTTCTTTTTTGTGGTGTCTTTGTCTGGTTTGGATATCAGGATAATACTGGCCTCATAGAATAAATTTGGAAGATTTCCACCTTCTTTTCTTTAACATTTTTTCCTCTTCTTATATTTTTTTTAGAATAGTTTGAGAAGAATAGGTATTAACTCTTCTTTAAATGTTTTGCATAATTCACCTTTGAAGTCATCTGGCCCCAGACGTGTTTGTTGGGTGTTTTTTGGTTACTGACTCAATCTTCTTGCTGATAATCAATCTGTTAAATTTTCTCTTTCTTTCTGATTTAGTTTTGGTAGGGTATATGTTTCTAGGCATTTATCCATTTCTTCTAGGTAGTCTAACTTGTTAGCACGTGATTTTTAATCATATTCTCTTAGAATTGTTTGTATTTATGTGGTGTTGGTTGTTATTTTTCTCCTTAATATGGTATTTTGTTTATTTGAATGCTTTCTATTTTGAGGAGTCTGGCTAGAGGATTTTCAAATTTGTTTATCTTTCCAAAGAACCACCAACTGATTTCATTGATCTTTTATACTGTTTCTTTTGTTTGTTTTTTGTTTTAGTTTCTATATCATTTATTTCTGCTCTAATTTTTATTATTTACTTGTTTATGCTGGTTTTCTGTTTTGTTTGTTGTTATTTTCTAACTCCTTTAGGTGTAAGATTATGTTCTTTTTTGAGATTTTTTTTGTGCTTCTTGAAGTAGGCCTGTATTGCTATAAACTTCCTTCATCAAACCACTTGGGCTGCATCTCTAAGTTTTTGGACCATTATATTTTAATTTTTGTTTGTCTCCATGTACTTTTTGATTCCTTCTTTGGTTTCTTGGTTGACACATTCATTGTTTGGTAGCCTGTTATTTAACCTACATTTATTTGTTGTCTTTCCAGATTTTTTTCTTGTAGTTTATTTCTACTTTCATAGCATTGTAGTCAGAAAAGATGCAGGTTATGACTTCAATGGTTTTGAATTTGTTGAGTCTTGTTTTGTGGCCTAATATGTGATGTTTTCTGGAGAATGTTTTATGTGTGCTTGAAAAGAATGTCTATTCTGCTGTTTTAGGATGAATGTTCTGTAAATGTCTCCTAAATACATCTGGTCCCATGTGTCATTCAAAGCCTTTGTTTCCTTGTTGATTTTCTGCTTACATGATTTGTCCATTGATGTAAGTGAGGTGTTAAAGTCCCTTACTATTTTTGTATTATTTTCAATGAGTTCCTTTAGGTTTGTTATTAACTGTTTTATGTATTTGGGTGCTCCCAAGTTGGTTGCAAAATATTTACATTTGTTATATCTTCTTGTTTGATTGTCCCCTTTGTTATTATATAGTGCCCTTCTTTGTCTCTGGTTACAGTCTTTATTTTAAAGTTTATTTTGGCCAATACAAGTATTGCTACTCTCTATTTCTTTTGACATCCATTTGCATGATAGATGTTTCTCCATCCCTTTCTTTCATTCTGCATGTGTCTTTAGGTTTGACATGAGTCTCTTGTAGGCAGTTTATAGATGGTTTGTATTTTTTTTAATCCACTTTGTCACCTTAAGTCTTTTGGTTGTAGTATTTAGTCCATTTACATTCAAAGTAATTTTTGATAAATATTTATGTATTGCCATTTTGTTACTTGTTTTGTGGCTGTTTTGTAGTTTTTCTCTGTTCATTTTTTTCTCTTTCCCTTGTTCATGGTTTGCTGCTTTTCTTTAGTGATATTCTTGGACTCCTCTCTCTTTATTCTTTGTATATCTGTTAGTGATTTTTGATTTATGGTTACCATTAAGTTTGTATATAACAGTTTTTGCATAAAGCAGTCTACATTAAGTCGATGGTCTCTTAAGTTCTAATCCATTCTTACTCCTCCCCCGACATTTTTGGTATATGGTGACATATTTTACATCCTTTAATTTTGTGAATCCCTTGACTGATTTTTTTAAGGAAATACTTATTTTTACTGCTTTTGTGTTTCCTTATTTTCATACTCTCACTTATGGTCTTTTGTTTCCACTGAAAGAGTCTTCTTTAATATTTATGATAGGGCAAGTTTAGTGATCATGAACCCCTTTGGGTTTTGTTTGTCTTAGAAAGTCTGTACCCTTCTATTATGAATGTTTGCCTTGCTGGACAGAGTATTCCTGGCTGCCCATTTTTCCCTTTCAGCACTTTGAATATATCATGACTCTCTCCTGTGGCCTGCACAGCTCCTGCTGAGAAATGTGATGATAGCCTCATAGAGTTTCCCTTGTATGTAACTATCTTCTTTTCTCTTGCTATTTTAAATTTTTTCCTTATCACTACTTTTTGCCATTTTGATTACTATGTGTCTTGGTGTCACCTGATTTTTTTGATTTATTTGGGAGATCTTTGTGCCTTCTGGATTTGGACATTTGTTTCCTCCCCCATATTAGAGAAGTTTTCAGCTATTATTTCTACAAATTAATAGAATTAAATTATGCCCCCTTTTTTCTCTCTTTCCTATCTGTCATCTTTATCATGCAAATATTATGCTTGATGCAGTCATTGAGTTCCATAAGTCCATCTCATTTTGTTTAATTATTTTTTCTCTTATTTGTTCAGCTTGATTAGTTTCCATTACTCTGTCTTCTACTTTTTGTAAGATAAAGTATCCACATATATTGTCATATATCAAACAGAACACTATACTACACAAGGAATGAAGTACATCTATGTACTAGTGAAACAGTCTCCAGGAGAGATTAAGGAAAAAAAAACACAATGAAGAGCAATAGCCACTACCATTTATACAAACAAGACACCTGCATATTCACATATGCTCATACATGCCTGGTCTGTTTCTGGAAGGATGCATAGGTTTGCTGAGGTACTAGAAAATCAAGGGTAGGAAGGGAACTTATTTTGCACTGTTTTCTTCTTGCTAGTGTTTGCATTTTTCTTACTATATCCACATTAATACTATGCTTTAAGAAATGCAATATTTCCTTGTTATCTTGTACTGAACTCAAAAGAAGGATGGCAGTTTTTGAGGCAGCATTGCTTTGAATTCCCACAAATTCTTTTGTACCTCTCTTCCCCAATTACATACTGTTGCAAACCTATTATTCTGTCTTCTAGTTCATTAATTTGTTTTCTGCTTCTTCCAGCCACTCCAGAAAGTGCATGGGTGGGCAGAGACATGGCACTTTAAGTTATGGGCACCAGTCCTCTTTGCAGGGAAGCACAGATGCTGTGGAGATCAGGGCCATCAGGGGCTGTTCTGTATAGTACATGCAGGTAGAGGATGCAGTTTTAACATGGTTTATGCATCCTCTATGGGAAGTCAGAGGTGCAGTTTTACAAAGTTTGCATGGGTCTTCTTAGGGAGGGGATCTGCAGCACCAGGACTGAGGCAAGTCTGACTTGGGGGTGCAGTATGAGGAAGGTAGGTACTGAATGCTGGTGCTACACTGGTTCTCACAAGTGGTTGTGTGTCTATGATGATGGGTGGGAGAAGACAATCACACCTGCCATATCCTTTGCTCTTGAAGATTTCCATCAGCAAGCTCTGAGATTAGTAACTAAGTCTCCCTCCCATAAGCCTCAGGCAACTTTCAAACTACTGTTTCTATGCTGCATCTCTATGGGCTGTTTGCTGTGCTGTTTGTTTAAGGAGAGGCACTCAGCTACCAGTCACCATCTGGTCTTTCTCAGAGCCAAGCCTGATTATTTTTAAAGTTCCAGGCTTTAAGTCTCACTTATAGTAAGCACTTGCTCAATTAAGCCTCTCCGATTTTCAAAGTCAAGAGTTATAGGGATTTCTCTTCCCATTTTAGGCTCCTAGGTGTGCTAGTCTCTTTCTTGCCCCTCTCTGCACTCAGAGCTCCCACCCTCCAGTGTTCCAACCTGTGGGGTTAAGGTTCCCACCAATTCCTTAGCCTTCCTACCATCTTCAATGTGGGGTCTTCTCTACATTTAGTTGTAGAGTTTGTTTGGTCATTCTTTGGGTCCTTTTATGATTTTTTTCCCCTTCTGGTGCAAGTGTTATCTAGTTGTATCCATTGGACAAGGGGAGTTTAGGGTCCTCCTACTCCACCACCTTCCATGGAAGACCATTTTTTGAAAAGTATATTTAATTTGATCCTGTAGTATATTTACTCATCTTTGATTGTTTTGAACTTTTTCAGGGTCAGTTATTGACTAGAGATTTTCCTGGTGGAGATTAATGGACTGATTTTTAGAGTTTCAGTAATTTTCCTGTTATCCAGAATCAAATATGTTTATGTGTTTGGACAGTAATTTTGATGTTAATTTTCTTCAACTGTTTCTGATGGTCCACAATATCTAGGATGGTTTACAATAGTCTCTCTTTTCCCATATGGACTGCTTTTGACAATTTAACTCTTCTGTGTATTTGTGTTGGCTTCCTCTTTCTAGAACCAAACTTTGTGGTTGGTGTTAAGGAAAAAGAATATTCAATGAGACTTGTTAAAGATGATAAGGCAGATTTTATTCAGTACTACCTAAATGGGTATAGAAACCACTGCAATGAAATTTTAGAGTGTAGGAGGGGGATTAGGTTCAACTCTCAATATAACATGAGCAACTGGGAATTTATAGCCAATGATCAGAGTGGAGATTAGTGGATTGAAAATTACTAAAAGGAAACATTATAAGTAGGGGATATTCTGGCTACCACTACCAAATGGGATTCTTGATAAGGATAGGCTGATTTATCAGATATTACCCAAGAGATGGTATAGAATGAGGAACCAGATGAGATATCAAGGGTAGTCAGATATTCAAAGTGGGAGATACTGATAAAACAGACTTAGCAGGGCTTTTGCCAATACCAGATTTTATAAGGAAGAACACAGGTGGGCCTAGGAAAAGTTTCAGGGTCCTGACTAAAGTTTGGTTAAGCAAATAATCTTTGCCATTGGAAAAGCCTATTATCATCTTATTTCTATTGTTCTATAAAATATATTTTGCTTTTATACCTCAAATGTACTCCTAGATCTTGGAAAATATACATTACTACAGTTAATACTTGAGCAACACAGGAGTTAGGGGCATTCATCCCCCCCACACAGTCAAAAATCCCTGTATAAATTTTGACTCTGCCAAAATAACTACTAATAGCCTACTGTTGACTGAAACCTTATTCATAACATAAACAGTCAATTAACACATAGTTTGTATGTTATATATATTATAGAAATATTCTAACAATAAGGTAAGCTGGAAAAAGATATTGTTATTAAGGAAATCATAAGGGGGCACCTGGGTGGCTCAGTCGGTTAAGTGTCTGACTTCAGCTCAGGTCATGATCTCATAGTTCGTGGGTTTGAGCCCCATGTCAGGCTCTGTGCTGCCAGCTCAGAGCCTGGAGCCTGCTTCAGATTCTGTGTTTCCCTCTCTCTTTCTACCCCTCCCCCACTTGTGTGTGCACTCTCTCTCTCAAAAATAAATAAACAATAAAAAAGAAAATCATAAGGAAGAGAAAATACATTCACCTGACTGTGCTATACTTATTGAAACAAAAATCCACGTATAAATGGACCTACACAGTTCAAACCCATGTTGTTCAAGGGTCAACTGTATTTGTTTCTGGCATCAGCAGCCATGGGAATTTTTTCTACTTGACTTTTCCCACATCTCTGCTTCAGTTCTACTGCTTTTAGCAGCATTTTTAGATGTTTTGTATTTGTGTTCTCATATGTTTCCTTGTTCTTTCTCTTATTTCTTAGTTATATCTGAGAAAAGTAGAAAATCCATACTTTGTACTGCCATGTTCATGTTCAAATGGAAGTCATGTTATGTTTTAATATTCTTTAGTATTTTATTATTTTTTCTTGGAATATATATATATATATTTATTGGGATATATAATTATATATAATTATATATATAATTGTACAAATATATATGCAATTTTTTAATTACCATTTTTTGTAGTATATTTTTCCAGTTTTTAAAGCATTTTTTATGGCTTTCAGCAAAGTTTGTAATGTTCCTCTTAAAGGACAGCATCTTCCTTAATAAGCCCCACTCTGAACCCATGCTGGAGCTTTTTTTACTATAGTTTTCTGATTGTAATTTCATTGTGTTGAATTAAAAATGTTTGTCTATCAATTTTGTATTATTTTTCCTCCTTTTTTGTGCAATCATGATTTGTGATACGCTGTCATCTAAATGTCAAAAATTCCACAAGCTAAAACAGAAGAAATTCTGAATAATTTTTATCTTGGTACTATTAGCAATATTGTCTTACCTTTCTGAGCAGCGAAACCAGTTCTGGAAAGGGAACTGATTCTTTTAACCAAATGATGGGGAGAGTTCTGTGAATGATAGTAATATAAGATAATACAGGAAATGTTACTTATGTCATGTTTATTTTCATAAACTAATTTCTACTTTTCAGGTTTTAAAACACATTATGAGACAACCTGAATTACTTTTTAAAGGTCACCATTTGCATTTGCTCTTTTAAGACTCATTCTTCTTATGTAAGATGAGCATGTTTCTGCCAAGCTTTGATTTTCTGTGACAAGCATGGTAGAACATTTTTGCTAATTAGACGAGCTTACATATTCCCCAATATTCTGTAATCCATTCCATTGATCTGAGACATTCCTTAATTGAATGAGTCCCCTAATTCTGAGCATAGAGAAGGAAAGTGATTTTACCATTTGAAAAGACTGAATCTTACACAATAGAGATAACACCATATATCTGCAAATTCCTTTCTAGAAAGCTTTAATAACTCTAAACATTAATAACTCTAAACTTTAATAACTCTAAACTCTAAAGTTTTAATTACTAAAACATCAAAAATAAAAATAAAAAACAGATCCAAAAGTGACTAAGTATAGAGATTGTGACTTCTTTTAAACTTGAGGAGCATTTTCTCTTGGCACTCATATATCCAACATTCATTAGTAGAAATTTTCATAGTTGAGAATTTAATATAATTTGGGCATGGGTTCATCAAAATTTTCGCTCATTATGATACATGTAAACTTCTTATATTTTTATTAAAACTAATACTCTATCCTGAAGTTTATAATATTAAAATAAGTAGATGTACTCTACTGGAAAGAAATAAAATGAATTTTATGGAATTCCATAATTCAAAACTTTCACTAATCATTATTTGTATTAGTGAACATTTTATTAAATAGCATCTTGCTACTCTTGACAAGGGTGTTTGTATGTGTGTGCACCATACAGTTGGCAATTTTACCTTCAATGACACAGTTCAAGAGACAAGGATCATATAAGAAAACATCTTTTAGTGTAATATCTAGTTCAGGGTAATTTTGCATTCTTTGAAATTATTTATGTGAGAAGAAAATAATAAAAATATTATATGTATGTTACATTTTATTTATTTCTTATGGTACCTGATTTTTTTTAATTTCCCAAAATAACTGGAACAGCAAAGTTGGTTTCATAAAGGCTCATCTGCATTTTCCTATACAATTTAGAGTAGGTTGCCTACTCAATGGTTACTCAATGGCTCACTCACTGACCCCCTAGGTGACCTTAGGCAAGTAATTTACCCTTCTGGACTGCCAATATCCCACCAGGGATAAGATTAATCATATTTGCCATGTATTTACCTCACAGTTGGGTTAGAGGGGTGATCATTGAAAGGTGCTTTTGGAAGCTAAATGAGGAATAAATGCCAATTATAATCCACACATTCTTTATGAGCTATTGGTAAAGTAATATAAACAGTTTCACCCATTTTAAGCCACTCAGAGGAAAAATGATTATGGATATAGCAGTGAACAGAATAAAAAAAATAGTCTTTGAATATAGCTTAAACCTTTGATATAATCCTCTGCAACAGTAAGTAAATTTTCTTCCTACATTGAATACTCTACTGTAAACTATTCAGGAAAAAAATAATCTGAATTACATGACATCAGAACAACTTCCTACAATATTCACTCAAAAATTATTTGCAAATTTTTAGTTTACATTTTCAAATAATTCATTCAGATTTGCCTGGTTTTTTAGATGAAGATTTTTCCTCAATCTTAAAGGAGTTCTGTGTGAATTTGAAGGTAATAGTATTTTTTAAAAATTTTTGTGTGTTTTTTCCCTTTCTTGAACTTTTTATGAAAATAACCTCACCATGATTTTTCTATCAAAGGTTTGGACACTCTGAGTCTCAGAAATAAAATAAACATAAATATTATATTTAAAAAGTACTTACTCTTAAAACATTGCTTAATTCCCTAAGTAGCTATTATATAATAATTCAATATTGATAATTTATATACTTGAAATGTTTCTTATTTATTTAAAACTTAAGTGAAGGGTCTTGGATAAATAGGCTTTATTTTAAAGTAACTAAATAATCATTAACTGCTATCCTCATAATGAGTCCCCTTCCACTTAAGTTTATTGGTTTATTTAGGATTTAAAGTAATTCATCCTATTTATGTCCCACTTCATTCTGAAATAGGAAGACTGAAGGACCCAATGAAAATAAGCTGCTTTTTCTTTTCTTTGCTCCTTTTCCTATTTCTATTCTTGTTAAGACCTACACTCTTGCCTTACACATGCCTTAATATATGTTCTCCTTGTAAGAGACAAGAATTTAATGATTTCTCTGGAGTTTTCCAGCACAGTAGACAGCATCTAGGGAATCACTGGATGAGAATGACCAGGTGAGTCCATCATGTGCATATTCCAGACAACTGGCACTAGACATCTTGATGCCAAGATCCCCTGACTCCAGGCAATAAATGACTTATTATTGACATCTGGACCCTGTCCTTCTTCTGACCAATTCCTTGATGATTGAGAGGACACATGCACTGAACCATAATTGTCAATAAAAACCTGGGGCCCAAAGCAAAGAGTAGACTACTCTCTACTTTTCTTTCTTTTCCTTTATTTTTTAAAAATTTTTATTTATTTTTGAGAGAGAGGGGTGGGGAGCAGAGGAACAGAGAGAGAGAGAGATAGACTCCGAGGCAGGCTCCAGGCTCCAAGCTGTCAGCAACAGAGCCTGATGTGGGGCTCAAACTCATGAACCGTGAGATCATGACCTGAGCCAAAGTTGGATGCTTAACTGACTGAACCACCCAGGCATCCCTCCTTTTCTTTCTGAGTCTTGAAGATGCTCTATCTGTATCTTCACTGTCTTTATATCTTCAATAAACTCCTATCTCACTTCCCACTGGCTGGCATTTGATTTTTACCCTGTGCAAGGCCACAGACCCTCCTGGCTAGTCCTGTGAGACTCCCTCTGGGTCCTCAGACCCAGTAAGCCTACATCAATCGCAAGCTTATCACAGTTAAAAAGCATATTAACACATATGGGAAAAGCAATCAAAGTTGAAAACATCTTAACACATATGGGAAGGTCCAGACTTGGAACATCAATAGCGTATCGATTTTAAGCATTGACTACATATATTTTTCAATAGGGGACTCCCTAAGCATTAGGCTCTCAGGAGTATCAATTAATGCCCCCATTTTAATTTATTAAACAGTTTCCTAGCATTGTGACTCACTTTACTTTCAAAATGTGTAATTGTTTCTAAGGAGATGTATACTAGCAGGAAGAACTTGGTCAAGTTGTTCTAACTCCTGGGGTTTGCTCTGATCTTGGACTTTCTTTAAATACAAAGATCTTTATTGATGCTAGTTAGCAATATTTTCCCCTTCTTTGTTCATTTATAATTTTTAAACACTACTTGACAATTTTTTTAGAAACTATGTGAACTTTAATGGACAAACCTACTATGCTAGAAAACTTTGTAGTAAAACAAATCTTAGAATTTTTTGTGATGGTTACATCCCATTTCATTACCACCTATTTCCTTATTAAGATTATCTAGCATTTAAAATGATACATTTATTTATTTTTTTTAACGTTTATTTTTGAGACAGAGAGAGACAGAGCATGAACAGGGGAGGGGCAGAGAGAGAGGGAGACACAGAATCGGACGCAGGCTCCAGGCTCTGAGCCATCAGTCCAGAGCCCGACGCAGGGCTCGAACTCAGGGACTGCGAAATCGTGACCGGAGCTGAAGTCGGACGTTTAACCGACTGAGCCACCCAGGCACACCTTAAAATGATACATTTAAAATAACTTTAAAATATATGCAAAAATGCTTTAAAGGATTCTCTGTCATAAAAATTGTTCTTCAAATATAACTGTTTTTCATTGACTTAATTATTTTTTTTTAATTTTTAAAATGTTTATTTATTTTTGAGGGAGAGAGTGACAGAGCACAAACAGGGGAGGGGCAGAAAGAGAGGAACACACGGAATTCAAAGCAGGCTCCAGGCCCTGAGCTGTCAGCACAGAGCCCAACGCAGGGCTCAAACTCATTAACTGTGAGATCATGATCTGAGCTGAAGTTGGATGCTTAACCAACTGAGTCACCCAGGCGCCCCTGGCTTTTACTTCTTTTAAGTGCTATGAGTGTACAATAAAAATAAGTAGTAGAGAACAAAATTGACCACGATTGTCTTCAAGAAGGGTAAATAGGAGGAGGAAAATAGCATATTCAAAGATATGGAGGTAAAAATTGAACGTGATGTGTGGAAAGTATAAACTAAAACTATTCTAAGAAATTCATATTATATTTTATTTTACACATTAAAGTACATTGTTATGAGTGACTTTTTATTTTTACTCATGTTTTCTATCAATGCTACTTTATCTTTAATACCTTCTGATGTGCTGGATTTCATATTTAACAAATTGACCATATAAATATTTTTAAAATTATATTCAAAAATCAAATATTTAGGGGCGCCTGGCTGGCTCAGTTGGTTAAGTGTCTGGGTTCGGCTCTGGTCATGATTTCACAGTTTGTGAGTTTGAGCTTCATGTCGGGCTCTGTTCTGACAGCTCAGAGCCTAGAGCCTGCTTTTGATTCTGTCTCCTCTCTCTGCCCGCTGTCCACTAACACTGTGGCTCTCTTTCTCAAAAATAAACATTAAAAAATTAAAAATAAATAAACATTATTTTTAAAAAAAGAGTCAAATATTTAAATTGGAACTTTGAACATATGTAACTTGGGTAGTTCCTGCATTAATAAAATACCTTCTTTCCCAACGAATGAATACATATATACTCTGAAAATGAAATGATTTTAATTTTTTTTAATGTTTATTTATTTTTGAGACAGAGAGAGACAATGCATGAACGGGGGAGGGTCAGAGAGAGAGGGAGACACAGAATCTGAAACAGGCTCCAGGTTCTGAGCTGTCAGCACAGAGCCGACGTGGGGCTCGAACTCACGGACAGTGAGATCATGACCTGAGCCAAAGTCGGACGCTTAACCGACCAAGCCACACAGGCGCCCCTGAAAATGAAGTGATTTTAATCTGCTTTTCATGTCAGTGTTTAACTCCCTAATAAGTATTTGTGATTTCATCTTTAAAAGTACCTAGATATTAGGTCGTCAGAAAAGTGAATGCAATAGAAAAATTAATTTTTATAGGTGGAAATAGATAAACCAAACTTTAAAAGAATCACTTGATTTTGCCTTCTCCACTTTACCTTTGGAGAAAACAATTGTGTCCTTTGGAGTGAATTCTCTTTTATTATAGTTACTTACACACTTTAGATGAAAAAATTCCAATTAAGAAAACTATATAATATAGGATTAAATTCACAGTTGATGTTCCACTTTGCCTATGCAAAATTGGAATCAGTGATGTTAAAATGTGAGCACTTATCTAACTATTAATGGGAAAAATACAATTTTATCATTGCTATATTATCTTTAATTTGCTTAGTTTGGCCTTCCTTGTGGTGGAAGTTCAGAAATTCATATATCTGTCTTAACAACAACTAACAGAATAGGATGAGAGTCAGAGTCATTTTCTTTTGCATATTTATTTATTTTTAAATGTTTGTTTCACACCTCTTCTGCACAGATTCCTAGATCATTTTCCCATGCTAAAGAGTCAACCAGAGAAACATTCAAGTTTAACTTTATTTTCCATTTGTCTCTTCATAGCCAAACAGTTTGAGAATGCTACAAAAATTATTTTTGTGTACAGTAATTACATTAGACCTCATGTTCTCCACAGGCATCACCATGTTGGTATATAAATTCTGTTAATTATAAGCCATGGAATGTTGACTGATAAAATATTAAATAGTACCTCATCAAGATATGAATAAAAGAAAGTATATGCACTATAAGTCTTTAAAATAGTTTTCCTCCTTTGTCTTTTTTTTTTTTTAAATAAAACTTTACTTGCTCTGGTAATTACCTAGAGCCAAAGTTAGGTTCAAGAAAATGATGAGTGGAAAGGTGAATTCCAGATATTAAAAGTGGTTGAGATGTGTCAAAGTTGTTTCCATAATTAATGGAGATGGGGTGGGGGAAGTGAGAAAGGGGATGCGAAGGAAGAAAAGAGCGAGGAACAGAGGTAGAGAGAAGGATTGATTTAAAAAAATGAGAAAAAGCAGCTGCCTTCAGGGGACTTGACTTGAATGTGAGACTTCAGGGAAAATTAATATACTGAAATATTAATAACTATCATCCTATGTTATACAATGTTAATTATTTTGCAGTTACCTCTCTCCAAAATTTCTAGACTCAGATCTTCATTGCTTGTAAATATTTTGTTGAAGTTGAAGTTTTGTTTATTTTGGAACTCATATTTTTCTTATTTCATTTAAAATTTTATTGTTATTTTTACTTTTTATTTAAATTTTAGTTAATATACAGTGCAATATTGGTTTCAGTAGTAGAATTCACTGATTCATCACTTACGCACGACACCCAGTGCTAATCATAACAATTGTGCTCTTTAATAACCATTATCCATTTAGGCCATCCCCCCTACCTCCCTCCATTAAACCGGTTTTTGCTCTGCCTTAAGAGTCTCTTGTCGGGGTGTCTGGGTGGCTCAGTCAGTTGAGCGTCTGATTTCAGCTCAGGCCATGATCTCATGGTTCAAGAGTTCCAGCCCTGAATTAGGCTCTGTGCTGACAGCTGGGGGTCTGGAACCTGCTTCAGATTCTGTGTCTCCCTCTCTCTCTGCCCCTCCCTTGCTCATACTCTGCGTGTCTCTCTCTCTCTCTCTAAAAAAAAATAAATAAAAATTTAAAAAAGAGTCTCTTGTGATTGGTTTCCATCTCTCCTGATTTTTCCTCCTTTGTATATGTTCATTCGTTTTGTTACTTTTTAAAATGTTTTTATTATTTATTTTGAAAGAGAGGAAAAGAAAGAGAGAGTCAGACAGGCAGAGAGTGGAGAGAGAGAGAGAGAGAGATCCCAAGGAGGCTCTGCACTGTCAGTGCAGAGCCCTATACAGGGCTTGAACTCACGAACCATGAGACCATGACTGAAACCAAGGGTTGGACCTTAACCTACTGAGCCACCCAGGCACCCCCATCGGTTTTGGTTCTTAAATTCCACATATGATTGAAATCATATGCTATTTGTCTTTCTCTGATTGACTTATTTACCTCAGCATAATACATTCTAACTCCATCCAAGTCATTGCAAATGGCAAGATTTCATTCCTTTGATGGCTGAATAATATTCCATTATATCAATTTCAATATCAATATCAATATCAATATATATACCACATCTTCTTTATTCATTCATTAGTCAATGGACATTTGGCTCTCTCCATGTTTTGACTCAAGTTGATAATGCTGCTATGAACATCAGGGTTCATGTACCACTTTGAATCTGTATTTTTATAACATTTGGGTAAATACCTAGTAGTGCAAATGCTGAGTCATAGGATAGTTCTGTTTTTGTTTTGTTTTTTTTTTTAACTTTTTAGGAAACCTCCATAATATTTACAGAGTAACTGCACTAGTTTGGATTCCCACCAACAGTGCAAAAGGGTAAACCTTACTCCACATTCTCACCAACACCTGTTGATTCTTGTGTTGTTAATTTTAACAAATCTGACAGGTGTGCAGTGGTATCTCATTGTGGCTTTGATTTATTTGTATTTCTCTGATGATGAGTGATGTTGAGCATCTTTTCACGTGCCTGTTAGCCATTTGGATGTCTTCTTTGGAGAAATATCTATTTATGTCTGCTGTCCATTTATTAACTGGACTATTTTTTGGGGGGGATGTTGAGTTTGATAACTGTTTCACAGGTTTTGAATACTGACCCTTTATCAGATATGTCATTTTCAAATACCTTCTCCCATTCCATAGGTTGCCTTTTAGTTTTGTTGATTGTTACCTTCACTGTGCAGAAAGAAGCTTCTTATTGTGATGAAGCCCCAATAGTTCATTTTTGGTTTTCTTTCCCTTGCCACTGGTGACATGTTTAGTAAGAAGCTGTTACAGGCAAGGTCAAAGAGGTTGCTGTATGTGTTTTCCTCTAGGATTTTTATGGTTTCATTCCTGTCTCACATTTAGGTCTCTTATCCATTTTGAATTTATTTTGTGTATGGTGTAAGAACATGGTCCAGGTACATTTTTCTACATGTTACTATCCAGTTTTCCCAAAACTACATGTTGAAAAGACGTTTTTTTTTCCATTGCATATTCATTTCTGCTTTGTCAAAGATTAGTTGACTATATAGTTGTGGATCCATTTCTGAGTTTTCTATTCTGTTCCATTGACTTATGTGTTTGTGTGCAAGTACCAAACTGTCTTAGTCACTACAGATTTGTAATATAGCTTGAAGTATGGAATCATTATACCTCCAGCTTTGCTTTTTTTTTTTTTTCTTTCAGGATTGCTTTGGCTATTCAGGATCCTTTGTTCCATACAAATTTTAGGATTGTTTGTTCTCGCTCTGTAAAAAAGTGCTGGTGGTATTTTTCTAGGTATTGCATTAAATGTGTAGATTGCTTAGGGTAGTATAGACATTCTAACAATGTTTTTTTTTTCCAATCCATGAACATGGAATGCTTTTCTATTTATTTGTGTCCTCTCCAATTTCTTTCCCAAAAGTTCTATAGTTTTCAGAGTAGAGATCTTTTACCTACTTAGTTAGGTTTATTCTAAGTATCTTAATGTTTTTGGTGCAATTGCAAATGGGATAAATTCTTTGATTCCTTTTTCTGCTGCTTCATTATTGGTGTATAGAAATGTAACAGATTGCAGTACATTGATTTTATATCGTGCAACTTTGCTGAATTCAAGAATTAGTTCTAGCAATTTTTTGGTGAAATCCATTAGGTTTTCTACATAGAGTATCATATCACTTGCAAATAGTGTAAGTTTGACTTCTGTGCCAATTTGGATGCCTTTTATTTCTTTTTGTTGTCTGATTGCTGAGGCTAAGATTTCCAGTACTAAGTTAAATATTAATGGTGAGAGTGGGCATCCTTGCATTGTTCCTGACCAAAGGAGAAAGTCTCTCAGTTTCCCTCCCTTAAGGATGTACTAACTGTGGGTCTTTCATATATGGTCTTTATGATGTTGAGACATGTTCCATATATCCTTTGTTGAGGGTTTTTATCAAGAATGGATGCTGTGTTTTGTCAAATGCTTTTTCTGCATCGAGAAGATCATATAGCTCTTATCCTGTCTTTTATTAATGTGGTGTATCACATTGGCTGATTTGTGAATATTGAGCTAATGCTGCATGCCAGGAATAAATCCCATTTGATCATGATTTTGGACCATTGTGTTTTCATT
Organism: Acinonyx jubatus; assembly: GCF_027475565.1. NCBI lineage: Eukaryota > Metazoa > Chordata > Mammalia > Carnivora > Felidae > Acinonyx > Acinonyx jubatus. The sequence goes on along the minus strand of NC_069389.1, from coordinate 102,431,491 downwards.
TTAATTTCCTTCCATTTATTTTTTAATTTATTCTTTAAATTCCTGGTTAACCCATTCATTCTTTAGTATGATGTTCTTTAACCTCCATGTATTTGTGGTATTTCCAAATATTTCTCTTGTGGTTGAATTCTAGTTTTATAATGTTGTATATCTGAAATATGCATGGCATGACCTTGATCTCTTTGTCCTTGTTGAGGGCTGATTTGGCCCAGTATGTGTTATATTCTAGAGAATATTCCATGTGCACTCAAAAAGAATGTGTATTCTGCTGCTTTAGGAAGAAATGTTCTGAATATATCTGTTAAGTTCATCCAGTCCAGTGTGTCATTCAAAGTCATTGTTTCCTTCTTGATTTTCTGCTTAGATGATATGTCCATTTCTGTAAGTGGGGTGTTAAAGTTCCCTACTATTATTGTATTATTGTCAATGAGTTTCTTGATGTTTTTTATTCATCGATTTATATATTTGGGTGCTCCAAGATGGGGGCATAGATATTTGCAATTATTATATCTTTTTGATGGATAGACCCCTTAATTATGATGTAATGTCCTTCTTCATCTCTAGTTACAGTCTTTGATTTAAAATCTAGTTTGTCTGTTATAAGTATGGCTACTCTGGCTTTCTTCTGATGTCCATTAACATGGTAAGCGCTTCTCCATCCCCTTACTTTCAATCTGAAGGTGTCTTTAGGTCTAAAACAAGTCTTTTATAAGCACCATGTACATCGATATTGTTTTTTTTTTTTTAATCTGTTTTGATACCTTACGTCTTTTGAATGGAGCATCTTGTCCATTTACATTCAGAGTAATTATTGAAAGATGAATTTAGTACCATTGTGTAATCTGTAGAGTTGGTGTTTCTAATGTTGATCTCTGGTCCTTTCTAGTCTTTGTTGCTTTTGGTGCTTTTTCCCCCACTAAAAGGGTCCCCCATAAAATATCTTGCAGGGCATGTGTAGTGGTCATGAAGTCCTTTAGTTTTTGTTTCTCTGGAAAACTATTTATCTTTCCTTCTATTTTGAATGACAGCATTGCTGGATAAAAAATTATTGGCTACATATTTTTTTCCCATTTAGCAAGTTGAATACATCTTGCCACTCCTTTTTGGCCTGGCAAGTTTCTATGGACAGATCTGTTATGAACCTTATCTGCCTTTTCTTGTAGGTTAAGGACTTTTGTTTCCCTCACATCATTCAGGATTCTTTCCTTGTCTGTGTATTTTGTGAATTTGACTATGGTATGACTTGGTGATGGTAGTCTGTTATTAAATTTAATCAGAGTTGTCTGTGCTTCTTGGATTTTGATGTTTGTGTCCTGCCCCAGATTAGGGAAGTTTTCAACTATAGTTTTCTCCAATAAACCTTCTGTCCCTTTTTCTCTCTCTTCATCTTCTGGGATTTCTATGATATAAATGTTATTCTGTTTAAATAAGTTGCTGAGTTCCCTAAGTTTACCTTTATAATCCATTATATTTCATTCCCTCTTCTTTTCACTTTCATTATTTTTTTATAATTTTATTCTTGATATCACTGATTTGTTCCTCTGCTTTCTCCATCCTCATTTTTCTGGCCTCTGTTTGAGTATGCATCTCAGTTATAGCATTTTAAACATCAACCTGACTAGATTTTAGTTCTTTTATCTCTCAAGAAAGGGATTCTTTAGTGTCTTCTATCCTTTTTTCTAGCCCAGCTAGTATCCTTATAATTGTTGTTAAATTCTAGTTCAGACATCTTACTTATATCTGTATTGATTAAAATCCTAAGAGTTCTACTTCCTGTTCCTTCTTTTGGGGTGATTTTCTCAATCTTGTCATTTTGCTAAGAAAATAAAAGAAGAAAAATAAATAAATGAAAAACCAAGAAAAAAATCCAAACCAAACCAACAAAATAAAAACTTGATCCTGGGTATAGTTTGGTCTGCTTGTTAAAATAACCTAGATTCAAAAATAAAAATTAAAAAAACAAACAACATTTTATATGTAAGTAATAAAAATTAAAAAGGAATGGAAAAGATAAGAAAATAAATTAAAAGAATAACTATTTTAAAAATATAGAATAAATATAAAATGGAAGTTAGATCCTATTTCCCTTAGAGCTGAAGCTTTGCAGTACTCAATGGTCAGTAGACTTAATGCAAGGGAGTTGTTTGTGCTGGTCTTCTGGGGGAGGGGCTAGTTGCCCTGATTTTCAGGTGTACTTGACCTAGTCAATATGCACCTCTGGGCACAAGGGGGCAAGGTTGATGTTAAGTGGGTCCCGTCTCCACTTGGTGGAGCCATTTTGCTCCTCAAAAACTTTTGGCACTGATAGTAAATAAGGTGTTGCCTTGCTCTCTAGCCCAAGAACTGATAGTTCATGTCCCTTACTCTTCAGGGAACCCTCACAGAAAGGCAATCACTCCTCTTGTGTCCCCAGTTTCCATCAGAACCCTGAATTCACCCTGTTTCTGAGGGTTATTTTTTTAATCTTTCTTTCTTTCTATCTTTCATTCATTCTTTCTTGAAAGAAAGAGCATGAGTCCTAGCAGGAGAAGGGCAGAGAAAGAGGGAGGGAGAAAATCTCAAGCAGGCTCTATGCTCTCAGTGCAGAGCCTGATGTGGGGCTCAGTCTCCTGAACCATGAGATCATAACCTGAGCCAAAATCAAGTGTTGGACCCTTAACCAACTAAGCCACTCAGGCATCCCCTGAGCTTTTTCTTTTTTTTTTTTTTTTATCTCAAGCACATGACTGAATTTCAAAACTCCAAATTTTGGAGGCTCTGGTGGCATGGGTCTGCAACGTTCCTCTGAGGGAGGGTCTCACTGCATATTTGCCATTTGGAAGCCCATGCATGAATAGTAGTCCCATGACCATGCAATAGTTCAGAGTTTATGGCAAAACAAAGCAGAATGCTGCTACCCTGACTCACTGCCCTCAAATGGAGTCCCTACTCCTATGTTTGGGAACAGTGTAGCACCTGGTCCCACCCATTCTTGTGACCCAGGGGATCCTCAGACCACACTGTTACTCCTGGGACACCACCTGCTTCACCACGTGACCACCTTTAAGCCAGGCATATACACCATGTTAGCAGAATTCTAAAATTTCAGATTTTGTACTCTGCTGTTTATAATACTTTATGGTAGCCTCCATAAACAGGGCTCCTTCCCATCACCATACCCACAGTTATATCTCCCCCAAATCAACTATTCACTCCTCTTACCTTCCAAAAGATGGTCGCATTTCTACTTGTAGACTTACAGTTTTTGTTTTCTAGACAGTTTTTGTTTTCTCTTATTGATTTCTTGGGTGTTCAGAATGATTTGATAACTAGCTGTATTTGAGGGAGCTAGCTGAGCTTAGGGTCCCCATACTTCTCTGCCATCTTAACTCCTTCCCAGAAGTTTTATCTTTCTGAGAAAAGGAAAAGTCTCCATTTTATTTGGCTTAATCTTTTGTTGTTGTAGTTGTTATTTATTTATTTGTTTGTTTGTTTTTGGCTTAGTCTTTACAAGAATAATCAATACACATAACAGATACCTAATATCAATGGGGAAGTTCTGAAAGAACAAGAGCCTAAGAATACACACTAAAGTGGTAATTGAAACCTTTAAACATATTTCTAAGGTATGTTTCATTTTTTGTGTTCTATACTTAATTTTTGAAAATTTACTTTTGTTGTTATTTTTTTATGACTTTTCAGTTTTCTAATTAATCAGATGGCTTTTGCCTTGGATTTATTCATGCTTCAACAAAGCAGGCATCTCTTCTACCTACCTACACATGTTTTAAGCACCCATATGGCACATCAACAATTCATATCTTGTCAAATTTATGAAGTTTGATTCAGAGGTAAAATAATTATAGGTGTATTACTATCTTTTTTTAATATTTCAAAATATTTTATAACCAGTACTTTGTTTTTTACTTTCTTCACTTATTCTAGCTAAGTATTATAACTTAATTCAGGAACTAATAAACTTACCAGGGTTCACAGGGTAAATCTTGCATAAATGTCAGGCGCATCCTTTTTTAATGTGGAATTAATTCTAAGTCACTTGCAAAATTAAACTATTTTAGTAGTTTCTAGACCAAATCTGATCTAAGACAGGGAGAATTAAAAAGAAACATCTAACTCAATCATCTGGGACTTGGTGTTTGAGTAATCTCTCTGCTGTGTCACTTCAAATTCTATAGATCACAAGATGTTGTTGGGTCAGTTTTCTGGAAAGAATAACTATCTCTGAACCTACAAAGTACTGAAGCCCTTAATCCCAACTTGTTTTTCTAAAGTTCTTGCATTTTCAATTTGAATTCTGATGACCCGAAAAGTTTAAATCCATAGATATTATGCTGCACTGTGACATCTACACTGTATACTTTGTTGTTTGGAAGTCATACACCCACTTATTCAACAAATAGATATTGAGCACCAACTATGTCAGGTTGTGAGAATATGGTATTCTGTAAGACACATACAGTTTCTATTAATAATCTTAGAATTTATAAGGAAGTCAGACTGTAGAGGAGTGAAGCTATTCAGAAATCTTCAGTGCACTCAGAAAAGGTATAATTTTGGTCATTCATTTATTTACTGAATAAATACTTCTTCAGTTGTCTCTCATGCCAAGTACTGCTGTTCAACAATATAGACATGAACCTTATCCTTATGGAGAATATTTTCTGTGTTACCTCTTCATACTGGTAAAAGTTTTACCATGTAAGCATTTCAGATTGACTTATATTTTGGATTCTCTGTAGCCTTGTATGTATGGTGTTGGCAAAAATAGTGATAAAGAAATTTATTGATTTCAAATATCATTCAAATTCAAATATCTGCAGCAGGAGTATGCTCATAGGGTATAGCATTTGCATGCAGTCACACTGTTGTCCTAAAAGGTCTTCTATTTTTATATTAATTTGATGGTTTAGTTTTTAGTTGCCAGACAGGGGGAGGAGGGTTCTAAATTAAAAGATATAGGTACATATTTTATCTATGGAGGTGAAGATACAAAACTAATATACCTAAAAGCCAAGATGTAATAAAATTTCAAAAAAATTTTACTCACTATAGGTCAGTTTTCTCTCTTACTCCATCTACTAGTAAGAATATATATTTCTCCCTCTGAACTATAGAAAGCATACTTAAGGTTGATGGAGGGAAGTGGGCGGGTGATGAGCTAAATTGGTGATGAGTATTAAGGAAGACACTTGTGAAGAACACTAGGTGTTGTATATAAGTGATGAATTACTAAAGTTTACATCTGAAATCAATTTTACCACATATGTTAACTAAGTAGAGTTTAAATAAAAAACTTGAAATAAAGAAAGGAATACATATGTCTCACATTTCCCATGGTTTGATTCCAGTAATCTGGTAATTCTAACTGAAACTCTCTGATAATTTTCATTTTAGGATTTAGAATTAATTGTTCAAAATTGGATCATCTGTTTATGTTCAATCCAATAAGTCAGTATGGAGGGACTAGGGAGGCAAACAGTTGTGGGTGTCAATCTCTGTGGAATGGAGGAGAGATTCCAGAGAAGTTTAACTGGATACTAAACAAATATATAAAAATTATTCTAATGGTACAGATGATTAGGTGTAATAGTTATAATAGTAGTACTAACAGCAAAAATGACAATTAAAAAGTTTTAAAAACCACTTTTATTATGGAGTTTATACTTTCTCTTGTTATTAATATAATAATTACAAGCACATTTTAACTAGTTTTTTATGATAAAATATATATGACAATTTACCATTTTAAATGTACAGTTTAGTGGCTTTAAATACTTTCATATTGCTATGGAACTGTCAGTACCATCATTCTCAAACTTTATCACTTCTCCATGCTGAAACTCTCTACCCATTAAACATTAACTCCTTATACTTTCCTCCACTCAACCACTGGCAAATAGTATCTACTAACTTTCTTTATGTATTACTATTACAAGTACCTTATCTGAGAGACTTGTACAACATTTTCCTTTTGGGTCTGGCTTATTTCACATATGGGCCACTTTTCAAGATGGGTTGTAACATGTAATATGTTGTAACATTATATTAGAATTTCATTATTTTATTTAAGGCTAAATACTATTCCACTGTATGCATACCGTATTTTATCCATTCATTTATCAATAAACATGTGCATCATTTCCACTTTTTGGCCATGATAAATAATGTTGCTATTAATTTAGTGTACAAATATATTTTCAAATCTCTGTGGTCAGTTCTTTTGGGTATATACTCAGAAATGGAAGAACCATAGCATATGGTAATTTATATTCAAGTTTTTGAGAAACTACCACTCTGTTTTCCACACTGGATGCACCATTTTACATTCCCACAAACAAAATATAAGGATTCCAATTTCCCCACATCCTTGTCAAGATCTATTATTTTCTTTCTTTTCTTTATTTCTTTCTTTCTACCTTCCTTCTTTCCTTTTTTTTATAATACCCACACTAATGGTTGTGAAGTTGTGTCCTATTATGATTTTGATTTGCAAATCTGTAATTATAATTGATGTTGAGTATCTTTTCATGTGCTTTTTTCATTGTGATGAGGTCTAAGCTATTTAATTTTTCTTTTATTGCCTGTGCTTTAGGTGTCATATTTAAGAAGTCATTGCCAAATCTAATATCCTGAATCTTTTGTTTTATGTTTTCTTATGGGTAAATTCCTAGTAGTGCTATTTCTGGGTCATAGAGTAGTTCTATTTTTAATTTTTGAGGAACCTCCACACTGTTTTCCAGAGTGGCTGCACCAGTTTGCATTCCTAACAGGGCAAGAAGGTTCCCATTTCTTCACATCCTCTCCAGCATCTATAGTCTCCTGATTTGTTCATTTTAGCCACTCTGACCGGTGTGAGGTGGTATCTCAGTGTGGCCTTGATTTGTATTTCTCTGATGATGAGTGACATTGAGCATCTTTTTATGTGTCCGTTCGCCATATGGATGTCTTCTTTGGAAAAGTGTCTATGTCTCCTGCCCATTTCTTCACTGGATTATTTGTTTTTCATGCGTTGAGTTTGGTAAGTTCTTTATAGATTTTGATTACTAACCCTTTATCCAATATGTCATTTGCAAATATCTTTTCCCATACCTACTAACTCTTGACCTAAAACAGATGACTGTTCTTCCCCTAATCATTGTGCTTCCCCTCTTCTGGGACTTGTAAATAATAAACCTTGTGATCTTACTTCCTTTGTGGGGGTGCACTGAGCCTCTACCTTCAATCAACATGACCCTGGGGTTTTCACTTTCCCAAAGTGGGAAGTCAGAACTAAGGAAAGTACTTTGTAATCCATGTGGGTAGCTTGTGTCTCCTCATTTAGCAGGTCATAATCTATGTACTAATTTAATACAGCAGCTATGCCCCTCACACACAATGGCTTTACTTGTGAATTTATCAAATGTTCAAAGAAGAATTAATATGAATACTTCACAAACTTCCAAAAAACCATAGGATTGGATACTTCCCAACTCCTTTTATGTGGCAAGTATTATCTCACACCAAAACCAGGCAAAGATATCACACATAAAGAAAACTGCAGAACAATATAGCTGATGAAATAGGTACACAATTTCTCGACAATATACTAGCAAGTTAAATTCAGTAACATTAAAAAGTATTATACACATAACCAAGTGGGCTTTATTCCCGAAGTGAAATCTTGATTGAACAAATGATAATCAATCAATTTCATACACCTTATTAATCAAATGAAAGGCAAAAACTGCATGATCATCTCAATAGATGCTTCCAGATTGATTCTATGAGGCCAAAATTACCTTGATACTACACACAAAGACACCACAAACAAGAAAACTATAAACCAATAACCCTGATGAACATAGATGCAAATATTCTCAACAAAATATTAACAAATCACATTCAACACACTAAAAGGATATTTCACTATGGTAGGATTTATTTTGAACTTACAAGGATGGTTCAATATTTGCAAATGAATAGACATGATATACCACGTCAAGAAAATAAAGAATAAAAGCATATGATCATCTCAATAGATGCAGAAAAGCATTTGATAAAAGTCAACATCCATTTGTGATAAATATTCTCTAGATAGTGTGGTTAGAAGGAACATACCTCAAAAAAATAAAGGCCATTTATGAAAACCTCACAGCTAACATCATATTCAATAGTGAAAAACTAGAGCTTTTCCTCTAAGATCAGGAATAAGACAAGGATGTCCACTCTGACTACTTTTATTCAACATAGTAGTGGAAGTCTTAGCTACAGCAATCAGATAGACAAACAAATAAGAAGCATCCATGTTGTTAAAGAAGACATTAAGCTGTCACCATTTGCAGATGACATGGTACTATACATAGAAAACCCTAAAGACCCCACCAAAAAACTGTAAGAACTCATAAAAGTATTCAGTAAAGTTTCAGGATACCAAATTAATACCAAGAAATCAGTAGAATTTTTTATACACTAATAACAAAGTAACAGAAAGAGAAATTAAGAAAATAATTCCATTTAAAAATTGCATCAAAAAGAATAAAATAGTGAGGAATAAATTTAATCAAAGAGGTAAAAGACCTGTACTCTTAGAACTATAAAACATTGATAAAAGGAATTGAAGACTACACAAATAAATGGAAAGATATTCCATTTTCATGGATTGGTTAATATTGTTAAAATGTTTATATTATCCAGAGCAATCTAAAGATTTAATGCAATTCCTATCAAAATACCAACAGTATTTTTCACAGAACTAGAACAAATAATATTAAAATTTGTATGAAACGACAAAAGACTCCAGATAAGGAAAGCATTCTTAGAAAGAAGAAAAAGCTGGAGCTATCATAATTCATATTACAAGATATACTACAAAGCTGTGGTAATCAAAAGAGTATAGTACTGGCACAAAAATAGACAGAGACAATAGAACAGAATAGAGAGCCCAGAAATAAACCCATGACTATATGGTCAATTAACCATATAATCTTTTTCTATGAAAAAGAAGCAAAATATGTAAGGGGGAAAAGACAGTCTCTTTCATGGTACTGAAAAAACTGGACAGCTGCATAAAAACGAATGAAACTGGACCACTTTCTAACACCATACACAAAAATAAACTCAAAATGGGTTAAAGACCTAAGCGTGAGACATGAAACCATAAAAATCCTAGAAGAGAGCATAGGTAGTAATTTCTGTGACATTGGTTTTAGCAACATTTTTCTATCTAAGTCTCCTCAGGCAAGTGAAACAAAATAAGCAAGCAAAAAATATTGGGACTACATCAAAAGTGGTTTCCTTCTGACCTGCAACACGCCAAACAAATCCAACTTCATGGCCTTTGCAGTTGCTGTATCTGGAAGTCTTCCTGAAGACCTTAACATGCGTTATTTTTCACTCCTGTTTTAAACAAATATTGCCTTCTCAATACATAAGGCCTGTCCTGACCACTTTACTAAGAAAGCCTATAAAAGTTAAGTTTTTTCCCTTTTACCATGCCCCAAATTCTTTCTGTCTCTTTTGCTGTTTGTTTTATGATCTAGTATACTATATATTTTACTTATTTATTTATGGTCTATCAATTCTCCCCTCTACTTGACACACACACGCAAACACACACACACATACACACACACACATTAGAATGTAAACTCCATAATAACAGGGACTATTTTCTAGTTTGTTTACTGTTCTATCGCAGTGCTTAGAAAAATACCTGGCAGATGATAGTCCTCCAACAAATTATTTGTTGAATATATGAATAAATTTTAACATCTTGGCAGTAATAGGTGTAGTATGTTGCAAAATTATAATGGGCCAGTAGGGGATCTCAGGTGAGTTTTATTCTAGATCCGTTTGATAAGGATGTACTTGGCAAATTCTGATGCCTTCCCTTATGTTCACATGACCATCATATTTTGAGGAGTCCTGCATATCTTTATTCTACCAGGTTATTCTGTCCCAGGCTTAGAAACAGCTATTGTTGATACAGGTTCCTTCATCTGAAAAACAGAAGATTAAGCAGTGCTAGAGAGGGAAAAAGAATGAGCATGTTTACGTATCACTGATATGGGTCCTTAACAGATAGCAACAAAAAACATAACAAGATAGATAATAAATAAATAAATAAATAAATAAATAAATAAATAAATATTATAACACAGCATTTCTTTGTTGCATCCTTATGAGGGCCACTAAAATAATTTAGTTGAGGCTTATTCTTCCTGGGTTTCAGATTTTCTTGTCCATATCCTCCCACCATATTTGTCTATTATCTAGTTTTCAAGGAAAAGAATGTATTCTATAAAAATGTATATGGTTTCTCTCTCTTAGACCAGTGATTTTGAAATGAACAGCTAAGTTTTTGTGTATCTTGTTTCTTTTCCTCATAGTGGTTTGTTCAAATCTCACTGTATAGGTTTGGTGGAGGCTGGGAGACCTTTAAAAGACAATGAAAAAAATAATTAGGTGGGTAGAGGTAGTACACCAATTACTATTTCAATTGTATTTTTCTGCAACATGTCTTTTAACTTATTTTTTGAAATAATTATAGGTGCACAGGAATTTGCAAAAAAAAATGTACAGAGAAGTCCCTTGTAATCTTCATCCAGTTCTCTCAATGGTAAAACCTTGTATAACTGTAATACAATATTAAAACCTGGAAATAGACACTAGTAAAATCCACAAAACTTATTTGCATTTCACCACTTTTAAATGCCCTCGTGTGTATGTGTGTGTGTGTGTGTGTGCGCACACATTACATGTGTTTATAATTGAAGGTAATTTTTTCATATGTGTATATTCATATAAAACCACCATAATAATCAAAATACACAATGTTTCATCACCAACTGCAAGGTTCCCTTTTGTTTATTTAATCAATTTGTATAAATATGTGGGCCAGACAAAATCTGTGTGCTAGATTTACCCTGGCAGCTACCACTTTGCAATCTCTTTCTAATGTGCTTTAGAAGATAACTTTTTCAAATTTTATGTAGAGCTTCTCTACCCATAGTACCACCTCTCTATAGGATTAAGGCCAATGTGACGCTAAGTAAAAAACAAATTCAATTGACAAGCACTATTCTCTTCTTTCTTATAAGTAAGGTTTTGTACTAATTTAAGATTATTGCCAAGACTCCCTTCTTTATAATCCCTCCCAGTAGTCCATGCAGATTAACATAGTTCAAGGACACTCCATTGATTCACTGCACAAGTCAAAACATTTGTGAATGTAGGTAGTGGAACCTGCTAATTATTAAACTGTGACACTTACTAGAAATATAATTGTGGATATTTAATTTTTCCCTTTTTAAATTTTATATTGAAGTTTTAGTACTGGGAAGAAAGAAGAATATTTTGAAATTGGCAGCCAAGAAAGAGTCACAGAAAGTTAAAGCAAACAGACATTCATTTGGGCAATTAGGGTTATAATTCATGAGACACAGATTCAGGTAGAAATGTGACTCATGTTCCAAGGAAGACAAAGAAGAAGCAGAGTTCTATAAGTGAAAATTACCAGTTGTAGCTCTCTTTCAGGTCCTCTATACAAAAAAGGGGGGGGCTTGGAATTAGAGTAACTGGGATTGGTTGAGTTAACATGCAATGGAAGACTGAAGGTTGTTAAACTGCACTGCCAATCGATGCAGAAAAAGCATTTGACAAAAATCAGCATTCTTTCTTAATAAAAACCCTCAATAAAGTTGGATAGAAGGAACATACCTGAAGGAACATACCTTAACATTATAAAAGCCATATAAGAAAAGCCCACAGCTAATATCATCCTCAATGGGGAAAACAGAGCTTTTCCCCTGAGATCTGGAACAAAACCGGGATGTCCATTCTCACCACTGTTGTTCAACATAGTGTTGGAAGTTCCAGCATCAGCAATAACACAACAAAAGGAAATCAAAGGCATCAAAATTGGTAAGGATGAAATCAAGCTTTCACTTTTTGCAGATGACATGATACTATACATGGAAAACCTGATAGACTCCACCAAAAGTCTGCTAGAACTGATACATGAATTCAGCAAAGTAGCAGGATACAAAATTAATGTACAGATATCAGTTGCATTCTTTATACACCAATAATGAAGCAACAGAAAGGCAAATAAATTCACAATTGCACCAAGAATCATAAAATACCTAGGGATACATCTAACCAAAGATGTAAAAGATCTGTATGCTGAAAAGTATAGAAAGCTTATGAAGGAAATCGAAGAAGATACAAAGAAATGGAAAAACATTCCATGCTCATGGATTGGAAAAATAAATATTGTTAAAATGTCAATACTACCCAAAGCTATCTACACATTTAATGCAATCCCAATCAAAATTGCACCAATATTTTTCTCGAAGCTAGAACAAGCAATCCTAAAATTTGTATGGAACCACAAAAGACCCCGAATATCCAAAGTATTATTGAAGAAGAAAACCGAAGCTTGAGGCATCACAATCTCAGACTGTAGCTTCTACTACAAAGCTGTAATTATCAAGAAAGCATGGTATTGGCTCAAAAACAGACACATAGACTAATGGAATACAATAGGAACTCCAGAATTGGACCCACAAAAGTATGGCCAACTAATGTTTGACAAAGCAGGAAAGAATATCCAATGGAAAAAAGACAGTCTCTTTAACAAATGGTGCTGGGAGAACTGGACAGCAACATGCGTAAGAATGAAACTAGACCACTTTCTTACACCATTCACAAAAATAAACTCAAAATGGATAAAAGATCTGAATGTGAGACAGGAAACCATCCAAACCCTGGAGGAGAAAGCAGGGAAAACCTCTCTGACCTCAACCGCAGCAATTTCTTACTTGACACATCCCCAAAGGCAAGGGAATTAAAAGCAAAATTGAACTATTAGGACCTCATGAAGATAAAAAGCTTCTGCACTGCCAAGGAAACAATCAACAAAACTAAAAGGCAACCAATGGAATGGGAAAAGATGTTTGCAAATGACATATCAGAAAAAAGGCTAGGATCCAAAATCTATGAAGAACTCACCAAACTCCACACCCAACAAACAATCCAGTGAAGAAATGGGCAGAAGACATGAATAGACACTTCTTTATAGAAGACATCCAGATGGTGAACAGGCACATGAAAAGATGCTCAACGTCGCTCCTCATCAGGCAAACACAAATCAAAAGCACACTCAGATACCACCTCATGCTGGTCAGAGTGGCTAGAATGAACAAATCAGGAGACTATAGATGCTGGAGAGGATGTGGAGAAACGGGAACCCTTTGCACTGTTGGTGGGAATGCAAACTGGCGCAGGCAGTCTGGAAAACAGTGTGGAGGTTCCTCAGAAAATTAAAAATAGACCTACCCTATAACCCAGCAATAGCACTGCTAGGAATTTATCCAAGGGATACAGGAGTGCTGATGCATAGGGGCACTTGCACCCCAATGCTTATAGCAGCAGTTTCAACAATAGCCAAATTATGGAAAGAGATTATATGTCCTTCACCTGACAAATGGATAAAGAAGATGTGGTTTATGTATGGAATGGAATACTACTTGGCAATGAGAAAGAATGAAATCTGGCCATTTGTAGCAACGTGGATGGAACTGGAGAGTATTATGCTAAGTGAAATATGTCAGGCAGAGAAAGACAGATACCATATGTTTTCACTCATATGTGGATCCTGAGAAACTTAACAGAAGACCATGGGGGAAGGAAAGGGGGAAAGATACTTACAAACAGAGAGGGGTGAAGGCAAACCATACGAGCCTGTTAAATACAGAGAACAAATTGAAGGCTGATGGGGAAAGGGGGAGAGGGGAAAGTGGGTGATGGGCATTGATGAGGGCACCTGTTGGGTTGAGCACTGGGTGTTGTATGGAAACAATTTGCCAATAAATTACATTAATTAAAATCCCACAAAGTAAAGAATGAGGATGATTCAAGTGTCCTGGTGAGGAGCAAGTTAAGTCCAAGGTGACAATTGAAGCTGGATGAAGTTCATGGTTTTTCCAATGATGACTTGCATAAATTCCTCTTCCCTTATGGCCTCCTGACCCTATTAAAAAGACTCTTCTGGCCAGGCTTGTTTGCCAAATTTGGAAATCTTTTAATAAATCTTGATCTAACATTTTACATGTCACTTTTTTATCTCATTCTCCCATAATCATATATACTGGTTGTATCTCTGATCAGTATATATACAGTAACTATCCAAGTAATTGATAAAAGGGTAAAGAATAATTGATAAAAGGGTAAAGAATTGTTAAAAAAAATTCTTCCAGATTGGCAATCATTAAGTATGTTGAGCAAATAATTACAAATTCATGCATCTGTACTGTCACTCAGTACTTATCTATTTTGGCCATACCATAGGATGATCAATTATTACAATTTGCACAAAATTCAAGACATCCCTGGGATGTAGAAGTTTTTGTTGTAAAACTTGCCTAGTCTTGGGGAAAACAAGAAAATTGGTCACCCCATAATAAAAAAAGATCATCTCTTGTCTAGGGTAAATTTAAAACTCCAGAATTTTATTAGCTCTCTGGAATGAAAAGTGCTTTTAGAAAATTGGCTGGTATCTGTGATTCTCTTTCTAAATTTACTTTGAGGTTAAGTACACCAAAGGCCATTCTGTATTTATATAGGAAATAATATATAATTATCTTCCTTGGGAGACTTTCTGAAGGATACTTTGAAATTAATTGTGTGTAGTGAATGTTAGAGAGTGACTGATTGAAAAGGAACTAATTTAATCAATGGTCCCTTGATTGGTACTTTGTGAAAATAGTTAAATCTCAAAAAAGTCACCGCCAAGAGCAGGGGGAAGGGGATAAAACTAGTTCCTGAGCCAAAAAGGGACATGCAAAGCTTCTTTTGAAGTTTGATTTTGTTGTTAACTAATACTCATCCACCCAGCATACTTTCATACATATTACTATAAAACAAATATATTTAAGATACAGCTCAAAGAAATTGGGCGTTCTCCCTCTCCAAATACACTAAAAACTGTATTGATTTATAGCTCAATTATTCTGGAGCATCCTATAATTTAAGTTGGAGCAAATCTTGCATACAAAATCTGATTCTCCCTAACCTGCACCTCTACCCCATATCCAAATCATCCCAAAGAACCCTAAAACAACAGATATCAAAATAGAGTACAGAAAATGATATGTTATTTAAAGCAACAATTGCTTTTTTTATTCTTACTTTCTAATAAAGTCTTGTTCACCTCTTTATAGCTGCAGAGATCTCTGGAATTTGTCTAGGGATTATCTTCAAAACATTTCCCTTTTTCCCCATTTTCCAGTATGCTATCTTTCTCAACATTGTCTGACCAAACTTTGTTCTAATCATGCATTCTTTCATCCTAACAAGTTAACAATAAACTATGCTTTCCCATTTCATTCTTTAAATTTTCCCAGGAGGGATAAAAATAGTAAAATAGTCTGTTTCGAATGTTCTTTTTCCATATCTGTTAAAAAATAATTCGGTAAAGTTTTCTTTTTCTATGTTCTTTTTATCTATTATCTGACACATGATGTTTATTATTAAATAAAAGTGAGAAAATGCATTGCATTTTCAATACATCAAGGTGGTTAAATGTCAAGTATTTCTCAGCATAGTCTTTAAGGCAGCAATTTTGTCTGATTAAGAATCTGGGCTTTCCATCTTTGTGTGTGAGCAATTGTATTATGAACTATAGCTTTGTTTCATTTGCTCAAAACTATTTTATCATACATATTCAGTTGATAGTTTTCATGACTATATCTGGTCATGACTGTAAGGTTGGTTTATTATTTGGTGAAATCATTTCATTTACATATTGAGTAAACCAGAAAAATAAAAAGTATTTTTATATACTAAGAAATGCATAGACATTTGCAACAAAATGAACTTTAAAGGTTAAACTTTACATTTAGTGTATGATTTATGAAAAATAAGTTCTTAGTATGTTTTAAAAAAATAAAAACAATTTATTAGTACATTTTCTTTTTCATATCCATGGCTTTGGAGTAACTATCATTTCCTATCAGTTTCACTTTTTTCTATAAAAAGGTGATATTTTATATTTTAATATTAATATCTCAAACAGGTAATGAAAAATTGTTATATAATTCATGTATCTAATTTTTATAAGTTTATATATAAAGATTAAAATATTTAACGAATTATTTTGAAATTTTTTTTTCAATCACTAATAGAATCTAAAATAGATTATATATCTTAAAAATGATAAATGTACAAATGTGGGAATATGGAAAGATAAATGTAGTAGTCTTTCCTCCATTGTGTAGCCTTTTCAGTTGCCTTCTTTCACTAACAATATTCATTTAAGGGTTCTCTCTATCTTTTCATGGCTTGATAGCTCTTTCTCTTTAGCACTGAATAAAATTCCATTTTTTGGATGTATTATTATCATTTTATCCATTCACTTAATAAAGAACATCTTGGTTGCTTCCAACTTTCAGCAATTACGAATAAAGTTGCTATAAACATTCATGTGTAGGTTTCTGTATGGACAGAAATTTTCAACTCCTTTGGGTAAATACCAAGAATGTGATTTCTGGATCATATGGTAAAAGTATGTTAATGGCATAGGGAACTGAATAACTGTGTCTCAGAGTAGCTATACATTTTACATTCCTACCAGCAAAGAATGAGACTTCCTATTGCCCTACTCCCTCACCAGCATTTGTTGCCAGAGTTCTGAATTTTGGCCATTTTATGCTTGCATAATGTAGCACATTGTTGTTTTAATTTGCATTTCCCTATTACATGTGATATGGATCATCTTTTTCATATGCTTATTTGCTATCAGTATATAACTTCTTTTGTGTGGTATTCATTAAGGTCTTTGCCCCATTTTTTAAACAGCTATTTTTTTATTGTTGAATTTAAAGTGTTCTTTAATTTTGATAACAATCCTCTGTCAGTTGTGTGTTTTGCAAAAACATTTGTTGTATTTTTTATTGCTCTTTTTTAATCCTACCTACCTGTGGATTCGTTTCCAGAGTTCTGTTTTTGATTAGTATGTATTGTTATTAAGTTTAATCTTTTATATGGCTTTTTCAGTGTTTACTATAGGCATTGTGTTATGTATACATAACTCATCACAGTCTAATGATTTATTCATTTTGTCTGTCTTATGTGCAGTGCAGAAACCTTAACTTCCTTTACTCTTTGCTGATTATATCAGAATTTTATTAAATATTTCCTCCACATTCTTTTAGAATCACTCAGGCAAGGTATTACTTTTTTTTTGTCAAAATAACAGGGGAAGGTGAAAGAAAGTGTATTGTATCTATCCATATCTTTGTATATCATATTCTTCCTCCAGATATGTCAAGGTTTCTTTCCTTTCCTTTCTGTTTACAAAGGTTTATTTAGCCATTTAGGATAAATCTACTGGAAAAATATTCTCTTAATTTTCCTTTATCTGAAAATGTCTTGATTTCTCTATCATTCCTTAAAGGTATTTTCACCTGATCTAAGATTCTGAATTGACAGTGGTTTTGTTGTTTTACCACTTGAAAAATTATGTGCCTCAACTTTCTGGTGTCCATGTTTTCTAATCAGAAATCTGCTGTCATATGACTTATTTTTCCCCTATAGGTAAGGCATTTTTTCTCTCACTACTTTCAAATCTTTTTTTGTCTTTAGTCTTCAGAAATTTGACTCTAATATGTCTTAGTTTGGATTTCATTGGTTTATCATTTTTCACATTCACTCAGCTTCTACAGTCCATAGGTTTACAACTCTTGCCAAACATAAGAAGTTTTCAGCCATTATTTCTTACTTTGTCAGACCTAACTCTTTTTCTCTTTTAGTATACCAATGACACACATGTTAAATGTTTTGTTATACTACTATAGATCCCTGAGTTCTGTTAATTGTTTTTCAGTCTATTTTCTTTCTATCATTCAGATTGTGTAGTTTGTGTTTTCTATTTTTTAGTTCACTGATTTTTTTTTGTATTCTTTCAATTCTGCTATTGAACCCATCTAGTGATATTTTAATGTTGTTTTTTTCCAATTTAAATTTCTGTTTTGTTTTTCTAAATATTTACTATTTTTGTTGTGATTTTCTATTACTTTCCTGCATCTATTGATCACTTTTTCTCATTCAGTTTGAGATCCTCCTGTTTCTTGGTACGATGGATTTTTTTTTCCTATTGAAACCAGGACAATTAGGGTATTATGTTATTAGGTTCTGGACCTTCTTCAAACTTTCTTTGTTAGTTGTCTTCTGGTGTACTGCTCCAGCTAAGATGGGGGATGCCTATTTATTATTATCAGGTTGGGGGATCCCATCTTATTACTGTCAGGCCAGAAGTAAAATTCCAGGTTTTACATTTGGTGGCTTCTGATACCCGAGAGGGTAATCCTTCTTACCACTGGGCAGGAATGGGAGGACTAGCTTGTCAATAGGCCCCCACTGATACTTCTTCAACAGGAAGGTGTACAAGTGCCTCACTACTGCCACTCATGCAGCCTCCAATCATATAACAATGGGAGAAATTTTAGTTTTAAATTGATATTTCTACTACTAAAAATACTAGTAGAATATATTGTAAAATAGGAGCATCTGGGTGGCTCAGTCGGTTCAGCATCCAACTTGATTTCAGCTCAGATCATGTTCTCAAGGTTCATGGGATCAAGTCCTACATCGGGCTCTGTGCTGACAGCAGGAGAGCCTGCTTGGGATTTTCCCTCTCCCCCACTGCACACGCACTCTGCACCTCCCCCACTTGCACATGTACTCTCTCTATCTCAAAATAAATAAACATTATTAAAAAAGAAAATATCGTAAAACAGTTTTATAATATTCTTAAGTAAGGGCAGCAAATTATGGCTCACAGGTCAAATCTGGACTGTAGGCTAAATGTAGCCTGCCAAGAATAGTTTTGACATTTTAAAGAGTTGTTTAAAAAAAGCAAAAAAAAAAACAAACAAACAAAGAAAGCTATCTTACAGTAACCATATGTAACCTGAAAAGTCTAAAATATTTACTATCTGGATTTTTCAGGAAAAAATTCTGACTCTTGACCTTAAGCAACATACAAAACCCAAAAATCATTAGTGAAAAACTAAACAATTCTACCTAATCAAAATTTTAAATTTCTGAATGTTAAATGATAATAGATGCAAAATTTAAAAAGTTAAAAAAATGGAACAAACAATGGTAACATAAAATTTGATAACAGACGAGGATAAATGATTTCCCAGGCAACATAAACAACTTTTACAAATCAATTAAATAGCTGTCTTTTTAGAAGGCAATTTGATAATATACATAAAATTTTAAATGCACATTGCTTTGAGCTAGGATTTCAAATTCTAGTAATATTTGACCAATTTTGAGGTGATGTTCTAAAAGATTTTCAGTGTAGAATTGTTTGTAACAATGAAAAACTGCAAGAAATGTATAAAGAATGATTAACTAATTTATGGGACATCCCTATAATGACATAATAATGCCTAAAAATTAATGAATATTTCCTGTAAACCTGAGATGCAAATGATTTACATGTACTAATTCATTCAGTGCTCATGATCATCAATATTAAAGGCTCTATTATGTTTTCTAGTATATAGAAGAGAAGACAAACTCAGTGAGATTAACTTGCCATAATTCACACAGCAAGTGCTCTGATCCTAAACATTATAATTCCAGATGTCACAATCTTTTTTTTTTTTTGTAAACTCTACCCCAACATGAGGTTCAAACTCAACCCTAAGATCAAGAGTTGCATGCTCTACTGACTGACCCAGCCAGGCACCCCAATTTTTGTGTTTTCTTTGAGAGTTTATACTCTTGATGATTGTTACAGTGTCTACCCATGTAATGCTATCTTGTTATTAAGAGAAAATATAAACCTATATGTAACATGCAAAGAACTTTGAAATATATTTTAATGAGGTAAAAACAAATCACAGACTACTATTTATATGTCAAAAACCACAGCTTATGTATATACAAATGCAGTTGATTTTGAACAATAGGGGCAGGTAGGGATGCTGTGCCCCATGCAGTCAAAATCCACATATAACTTTTGACTCCCCAGAAACTAAGAATAGCCTACTGTTGACAGGAAACTTTAACTATAACATAAACAGTTGATGAACACACTTTTTTTTCAGATTTTTATTCCAATTCGAGGTAGTATAATAGCGTAATAAAGAGTGTGATATTGTTTTCAGGAGAAGAATTTAGTGATTCAGCACTTACATATAACCTCCAGTGCTCAACACAAGTGCCTTCCTTAGTACCCATCACTCATTAGCCCATCCCCCACCCCCCCTCCATAAAACCTTAGTTTGTTCTTTACCATAAAGAGTCTCGTATAGTTTGTTTCACACTCCCTCTGTTTTTTTTCACCTTTCCATATGTCCATCTATTTTGTTTTCTGAATTCCACATACAAGTGAAATCATATGGTATTTGTCTTTATTGGATTTATTTCATTTAGCATAACACACTCTAGCTCCATACAAGTCATTGAAATGGCAAGATTTCATTCTTTTGATGGCTAATATCTATATCTATATATCTATATATCTATATCCATATCTATATCTATATCTATATCTATATCTATATCTATATCTATATCTATATCTATCTATATCTATACCACTTCTTTATCCATTCATCAGTTGATGAACATTTGAGCTCTTTCCTTAGTTTGACTACTGTTGATACTGCTACTATAAAGATCAGTGTGCATGTACCCCTTTGAATCTGTATTTTTGTATCCATTGGGTCAGTATGTGGTAGTATAAATGCTGGATCTTAGGATGTGGGGAATAAGCTTAAGAATTCTCTGAGCCTGCACTGATGGGTTAAAATGTCATTTTTACATAAATTTCACCATTGCTAATAGTACAAGTGAAGAAGGGAAGACCTCGTTTCCAAAGATCAACAAGCCAAGTTCCTTTTAATTTCCCTTTATGTGCAGAAATTGTAGGGCCAGACAAGACTCCGTCTTTTCAAAAAACATTCTCCCTACTAAACTGGTCAAAGGATATGGTTTTATTTGAATATTTTCTTTCAAGATGTTCTCTAGGACCCCTGTCAATAATAGTCCAATTTCCCCAGTGAAGATTATGCTCAGTCTCTCCATAACAGGTTGTCCAAGGAATATTATTTCAAGGTGGTCTGAATATTTGAGACTAGAGCAAGCTATAACATTAGGAGTGTGATATGCTTTTTTTTTTTTTGAGGTATATCAAATCTTGTGGCTTAGATAAAGGTAAAATTATCTGGCCTTGTAGAGGTTTGGGGCTGCATATGCAAAAGCCAGTTTTTTGCTTAACTTTAAGTTTTAGTTTAAGACAAGCAGATAAGTTGTTAAGTTTTGTAACACACATAGAAGATGCTGAAGTAAGCCACCATTGAGGTCTTGGCATATAAAGCCAATGCTCTTGTCCCATTTGAAAGGATAGGTTAAGATTGGCTCCTCCCATGAACTAAGTGTCATTATTGCTAATAGGAATATTCCAGGTTAGGAGTGTTAAGCTATCAAATATAGGTGGGTTAAGGAGATGAGCCCAATATGAATATTGAGCTCGGCCTAAACAAATTAGGGCAAGGAGTAGAATCTGGCTTACACATATTGAATTTTTGTTACTGACAGAAATCATGGCCATCAGATGTGAATTAGGGGTATATGTAATATCATTGTGTTGTAAGAGGATGCCAGCCTAGTTAGGCAGACGTTTAAGGCTTCCCCTTATTATATCAGGGGCAAGGACTTGCATTTGTGGAGTGGCTTCAGGATGAGAAGTCAATGAAGAAGCTTCTTTCATCTGGAAAAAGGGGGCCAGTGGCCACTCACTCAGAGTCACTTTCTGGAAGTCTTGGTTCATCGGAGGATATCCTAGGGGTCTCCACCACACCATGGTGTGGCTTCACCAACTGAGAGGGGATCCACAGAGGTCCAGAATCTGAAAGAACAGAAGCATATTCTCCACCCTGGGTGAGAAGTTTAGTGGGTCCAGTCTGTGTGGGCCCCCATTCAGGGGTTTTGCATAGCACCATAGGGTGAGAGGGTTTATCTTATTTTGAAGAATGTCACTCAACTGCAGTTAGTCCTTGAGGATTAAGATTTAAAAAGTTAAGAGTAATCATAGCATGATCAATAAGGAGCTGAGGTTGTAATGCAGATAACCAGGGGTATCTCCCCCCCCCCATTTTTTAACATGTTTTTTGAGCATAATATATGCTCACTTTACAATTGTTTGGCCTTGTGTATTATAAGAAATGGGTAATTCCAACCAAGGCTTAAGTAAAACAACTTAAAAGGGTGTGTTGTCCTGTGGTTTTACCCTTTTTTGTTAAAATTACATTTATTTATTTACTTACTTATTTGTTTATTACCATTAACAAAAAAATGTACTTTTTTGTGGTTGTCATAGGATGCATTCATTTTATTTTGGCTCAGCAGTAACTTACATATTTATCATTGGCCATTTAGGGAGGGGACCAAAGGACCAAAGTCAAGGTCTATTCCCCTGCCTTTTTCAGCAGTGCTCACATAAATATGTTTTAGCAATGTGGATATCAATTTGTGGCATACAATGGGCTAAGTTTAGTAAAATGGCTCCCATGTATCTTAGTACAAGCCCTTCATATATCATCCATCCTTCATATGGCAGAGGCATCCATTGTTCTGTTAAACAGGAACAACATAAATGTGGAGGATTTTGGAGGCTGGCACCAAGAGTATTGCCATCATTTTCCCAGCCTTTGGATCAAAGGAGGAGGAGTTTTAATCTTAACCCTGTGTACTTTTAAAATCCATTTATTTTAACCTTAGTCCATCCTGACCACACATAAAATTTCTTTTCAAAGATTTTCCTTCATGAACCTTCTACAACTTTTCTTTGCATTTAGATTTTTGTCCCAAGCCATTTTTCTCCAACTAAACAGTCTCATTTAGGACAAAATTACTTTCTTTTACCTTTAGTAAAAATATATTTCCATTTCTTATATCTTTCTTTCATATCTCCTACTTTTCTACATACAGACTTGCTATTCTTATTTTTGTTAGTTTTACCTACATTTAGCAGAATTTTTAACTCTTAGAAACCTTAGTCTCCAGTGAAAACTAAGTAGTAACCAATTTTGAATTGTTTGTTACATCAGAAAAAAATTTAGGTGGTAGACTTATGAATCCATTAAGCATGAAGCATGTTTTTTAAATAGATTTAAATATTATTGTTTTTTTTTCATAAGAAGTCAGAAGCATAAATCTATAGTAAACAATGCTTCAGCATTCCATTTGATTTGGAAGAGGCCTAAATGTCTGAAGAACTTAATTTAATTTATCATTTAAGGAAAATGTTAAAGTTTTAGGTTACCATAGACCCTGAAAGCTATCTTAACAATTACCCATGAAAATTATGAGGCAAAAAAGTTAACCATTACTTTAAGTCATCCTTTTGCTAACAGATTGGAACAGAGATAAACATGAGCTTATTTGACCTTCAGTAAACCTTAGTAGAATGCAATTTTATAATTTAAAAGGCATGCCTATCTTAATAATGTTTCATCTGTGTTCCCTTAAAAATTTACCATTGTTAATTTTTTTTTCAAGGATCCAGTGAGGAAATCTGAAGTCCAAGAGAGTGGTTTTTGCCTTTTGACAGCGTGGGGAGGAGGAGCTGATGCTGTCTGAGGCATTGAAGAGCCAGATATGCAGGCTGCACCCCAAGTGATGCAGAAACAGGAGGAGGGGGAAGGGAAGGCAGAAAAAGTGAGGTGCCACCAACAGGCCTGAGGGCAGACAAAGGTGCAGAGGGTAGAGGAAGAGTTCACATAGTCCTAAAGCCTGTCAGCTCAGATAGATGAGCAGATACAGATTTTTGTTTTGTTATGTATTATTTGTTTTGTTTTGTTTTGTTTTGTTTTGTTTTGTTTTGTTTTCCACTAGTGGAATTAAGCAATCTATGTCAGGCCAGAGAAGACAGGGAAGTTCCCCAAAACAAAAAGAGTTTCAGCAGCTGCTTGGGAATATTCTTTAAAATCTCTATCCACAGGTAAACTAGGCAGTGACAAGTGGCTCTAAACATCATAGTTATGAATCCAGGAAATGAATGAGGGAGAAGCCTTCACATATAGTTAGAGTAACAAGAGTGCATAGGGAGAAACAGTGTGAGAGAGAGAGAGAGAGAGAGTTAGAGTCCCCTATATTAAGGATAGACTGTGTAAAATACACCGCACTATTTTAGTGCATGGTTTTACTGACAATGATTGGAAGCTGGACTCACTGCCTTGGTTGGGAATACTGCCCTGTACAGGACAGTTGTTCAAAAGACACCAGAATTTCAGGAGCAAAGTTCTGCATAGCACAAGCCATGCAAGCATCATGAAACTCTTGGGCCCAGACAGCATACTGGGCTGGGGTCAGAATGATGTCCATAAGAGAACCTCAGTCTCAGGCACACGTGGACTAAGTACCACAATTTTTTTTTTAAGCCGATTGTAAAAGGGCTATGATGCACATGTACCTGAACTGATTTTTGCATTTTTTTTTTTTACTATTGCAAAGAGCAGGACTTTATAAACATATTGCCCATTTTGCCTGACAACAGGAAACAACTGGAATTTACTGGTCCTGTGGGCTTCCTTTATGTACTTTTGCATTGGGATGAGGACTTTATCAGAACTGTTCGGTGAGGTTTTTAGAGGCTAGATATCATCTCAGCCTTTTGGGGGAAGGGGAGTAACTTTTGGCTGTAAAGGCAACAAAGGCACAGTCTGACTATAGGGAGACCAAGGTTTCTCCTCCTTTTTATTTATTTATTTTTTATTTTTATTTTTATTTTTTTAATATGAAATTTATTGTCAAATTGGCTTCCATACAACACCCAGTGCTCATCCCAACAGGTGCCGTCCTCAATACCCATCACCCACGCTCCCTTCCCTCCCATCCCCCCATCAACCCTCAGTTTGTTCTCCGTTTTTAAGAGTCTCTTATGCTTTGGCTCCCTCCCTCCCTAACCTCTTTTTGTTTTCCTTTCCCTCCCCCATGGTCTTCTGTTAAATTTCTCAGGATCCACATAAGAGTGAAAACATGTGCTATCTGTCTTTCTCTCTATGACTTATTTCACTTAGCATCACACTCTCCAGTTCCTTCCACGTTGCTACAAAAGGCCAGATTTCATTCTTTCTCATTGCCACGTAGTATTCCATTGTGTATATAAACCACAATTTCTTTATCCATTTGTCAGTTGATGGACATTTAACCTCTTTCCATAATTTGGCTACTGTTGAAAGTGCTGCTATAAACATTGGGGTGCAAGTGCCCCTATGCATCAGCACTCCTGTATCCCTTGGGTAAATTCCTAGCAGTGCTATTGCTGGGTCATAGGGTAGATCTATTTTTAATTTTTTGAGGAACCTCCACACTGTATTCTAGAGCAGCTGCACCAGTTTGCATTTCCACCAACAGTGCAAAGGGTTCCCGTTTCACCAAATCCTCTCCAGCATCTATTGTCTCCTGACTTGTTCATTTTACATACTCTGACTGGCGTGAGGTGGTATCTCAGTGTGGTTTTGATTTGTATTTCCTTGATAAGAAGTGACATTGAGCATCTTTTCATGTGGCTGTTGGCCGTCTGGATGTCTTCTGTAGAGAAGTGTATATTCATGTTTTCTGCCCATTTATTCACTGGGTTATTTGTTTTTCAGGTGTGGAGTTTGGTGAGATTTTTATAGATTTTGGATACTAGCCCATTGTCCGATATGTCATTTGCAAATATCTTTTCCCATTCCGTTGGTTGCCTTTTAGTTTTGTTGATTGTTTCCTTGGCATTGCAGAAGCTTATCTTCATGAGGTTCCAATAGTTCAATTTTGCTTTTAATTCCCTTGCCTTTGGGGATGTGTCAAGAAGAAATTGCTGTGGCTGAGGTCAGAGAGGTTTTCCCTGCTTTCTCCTCTAGGGTTTGGACGGTTTCCTGTCTCACATTCAGATCCTTCATCCATTTTGAGTTTATTTTTGTGAATGGTGTAGAAAGTGGTCTAGTTTCATCCTTCTGCATGTGGCTGTCCAGTTCTCCCAGCACCATTTGTTAAAAAGACTGTCATTTCTCCACTGGATATTCTTTCCTGCTTTGTCAAAGATTAGTTGGCCATACTTTTGTGGGTCCAATTCTGGAGTTCCTGTTCTATTCCATTGGTCTATGTGTCCGTTTTTGTGCAATACCATGCTGTCTTGATGATTACAGCTTTGTAGTAGAGCCTAAAGCCAGGGATTGTGATACCTCCCGCTTTCGTCTTCTTCTTCAATATTACTTTGGATATTCGGGGTCTTTTGTGGTTCCACACACAAACAAGCAATTTTAGGATTGCTTGTTCTGGCTTCGAGAAGAATGCTGGTGCAATTTTGATTGAGATTGCATTAAATGTGTAGATTACTTTGAGTAGTATTGACATTTTAACAATATTTATTCTTCCAATCCATGAGCACGGAATGTTTTTCCATTTATTTGTATCTTCTTCACTTTCCTTCATAAGTTTTCTATACTTTTCAGCATACAGATCTTTTACATCTTTGGTTAGATGTATTCCTGGGTATTTTATGATTCTTGGTGCAATTCTGAATGGGATCAGTTTCTTTATTCGCCTTTCTGTTGCTTCATTATTGGTGTATAAGAATGCAACTGATTTCTGTACATTGATTTTGTATCTTGCGACTTTGCTGAATTCATGTATCAGTTCTAGCAGACTTTTGGTGGAGTCTATTGGGTTTTCCATGTATAATATCATGTCATCTGCAAAAAGTGAAAGCTTGACTTCGTCTTTGCCAATTTTGATGCCTTTGATTTCCTTCTGTTGTTTGATTGCTGATGCTAGAACTTCCAACACTATGTTAAACAACAGCGGTGAGCGTGGACATCCCTGTCATGTTCCTGTTCTTAGGGAAAAAGCTCTCAGTTTTTCCCCATTGAGGATGATGTTAGCTGTGGGCTTTTCATAAATGGCTTTTATGATGTTTAAGTATGTTCCTTCTATCCCGACTTTCTTGAGGGTTTTTATTAAGAAAGGATGCTGAATTTTGTCAAATGCTTTTTCTGCATCAATTGACAGGATCGTATGGTTCTTTTCTTTTCTTTTCTTTTCTTTTACTAATGTGATGTATCACATTGATTGATTTGGGAATGTTGAACCAGCCCTGCAGCCCAGGAATAAATCCCAGTTGATCATGGTTAATAATTCTTTTTATATGCTGTTGAATTCGATTTGCTAGTATCTTATTGAGAATTTTTGCATCCATATTCATCAGGGATATTGGCTTGTAGTTCTCTTTTTTTTTTTCTGGGTCTCTGTCTGGTTTAGGAATCAAAGTAATGCTGGCTTCATAGAATGAGTCTGGAAGGCTTCCTTCTCTTTCTATTTTTTTGGGACAGCTTGAGAAGGATAGGTATTATCTCTGCTTTAAATGTCTGGTAGAATTCCCCAATGAGGCCATCTGGTCCTGGACTCTTATTTGTTGGGAGATTTTTGATAACTGATTCAATTACCTTGCTGGTTATGGGTCTGTTCAAGTTTTCTATTTCTTCCTGTTTGAGTTTTGGAAGCGCATGGGTGCTTAGGAACTTGTCCATTTCTTCCAGGTTGTCCAGTTTGTTGGCATATGATTTTTCATAGTATCCCCTGATAATTGCTTGTATTTCTGATGGATTGGGTGTAATAGTTTCATTTTCATTTATGATTTTATCTATTAGGGTCATCTTCCTTTCTTTTTGAGAAGCCTGGCTAGAGGTTTATCAATTTTATTTTTTCAAAAAAACAACTCTTGGTTTATGTCATCTGATCTATAGTTGTTTTTTTTTTTTAGATTTTATATTGTATATTTATGCTCTGATCTTTATTATTTCTCTTCTTCTGCTGGGTTTGGGGTGTCTTGGCTGTTCTGCTTCTAGTTCCCTTAGGTATGCTATTAGATTTTGTATTTGGGATTTTTCTAGTTTCTTGTGATAGGCCTGGATTACAATGTATTTTCCTTTCAAGACTGCCTTTGCTGCATCCCAAAGCGTTTGGATTGTTGTATTTTCATTTCATTTGTTTCCATATATTTTTTTCATTTCTTCTCTAATTGCCTGTTTGACCCATTCATTCTTTAGTAGGGTGTTCTTTACCCTCCATGCTTTTGAATGTATTCCAGAATTTTTTTCTGTGGCGATTTCAAGTTTCATAGCATTGTGGTCTGAAAGTGTGCATGGTATGATCTCAATTATTTATAGTTATGAAGGGCTGTTTTGTGACCCAGTGTGTGATCTATCTTGGAGAATGTTCCATGTGCACTCGAAAAGAAAGTATATTCCGTTTCTTTGGGATGCAGAGTACTAAATATATCTGTCAAGCCCATCTGATCCAATGTATCATTCAAGGCCCTTGTTTCTTTATTGATCCTGTGTCTAGATGATCTATGTATCGTTGTAAGTGGAGTATTAAAGTCACCTGCAATTGCCACATTCTTATCAATAAAGTTGCTTATGTTTGTGATCGTTTTATATATTTGTGGGCTTCCTTATTCGGTGCATAGACATTTATAATTGTTAGCTCTTCCTGATGGATAGACCCTGTAATTATCATAAAATGCCCCTCTTCATCTCTTGTTACAGCCTTCAATTTAAAGTCTAGTTTGTCTGATATAAGTATGGCTACTCCAGCTTTCTTTAAACTTCCAGTAGCATGATAGTTCTCCATCCCCTCACTCTCAATATGAAGGTGTCATCAGATCTAAATTGAGTCTCTTGTAGATTGCAAATAGATGGGTCTTTTTTTTGATCCATTCTGATAGCCTATGTCTTTTGTTGGAGCATTTAGTCCATTTACATTCAGTGTTATTATTGAAAGATATGGATTTAGAGACATTGTGATGTCTGTAGGTTTCATGTTTGTAGTGATGTCTCTGGTACTTTGTGGTTCTCACAACATTTCACTCACAAAATCCCCCTACAAAATCTCTTGTAGGGCTGGTTTACTGGTGTTGAATTTCTTCAGTTTGTGTTTGTTTGGGAAGACCTTTATCTCTCCTTCTATTCTGAATTACAGACTTGCTCAACAAAGGATTCTCAGCTGCATATTTTTTCTGTTCATCACATTCAAGATTTCCGGCCATTCCTTTCTGGCCTGCCAAGTGTCAGTAAATAGGTGTTCCACTAGTCTTATGTGTCTCCCTTTAGAAGTTATAGCCTGTTTAGCTGCTTTGAGAATTATCTCTTCATCCTTGTATTTTGCCAGTTTCACTATGATACATCATGCGGAAGATCGATGCAAGTTACGTCTGAAGGGAGTTCTCTGTGCTTCTTGGATTTCAATGCCTTTTTCCTTCCCCAGATCAGGGAAGTTCTCAGCTATGATTTGTTCAAGTACACCTTCAGCCACTTTCTCTTTCTCTTCCTCTTCTGGTATTCCTATTATATGGATATTGCTCCGTTTGATTGCATCACTTAGTTCTCTAATTCTCCCCTCATACTCCTGGATTTTTCTATTTCTCTTTTTCTCAGCTTCCTCTTTTTCAAAAGTTTTATCTTCTAATTCACCTATTCTCTCCTCTGTCTCTTCAATCCTAGCTGTGGTCGCCTCCATTTTATTTTGCACCTCACTTATACCATTTTTTAGTTCCTCATGACTACTTTTTAGTCTCTTGATCTCTGTAGCAATAGATTCTCTGCTATCTTCTATGCTTTTTTCAAGCCCAGCAATTAATTTTATGACTATTATTCTAAATTCTTCTTCCGTTATATTGCTTAAATCGTTTTTGATCAATTCGTTAGCTGTCACTACTTCCTGTTGTTTCTTCTGAGGAGAGTTCTTCTGTTTCATAATTTTGGGCAGTGCCTCAGGTGACGCCAAACTCCAGGGCACTTCCCCTGTGCTGTCTTGAGTAACTTGTGTTGGTGGGCTGACCACAGTCAGACCTGATGTCTGTCCCCAGCCCACTTCTGGGGCCATAGTCAGAGTGCTTTCTACCTTATCGTACCGTCTTCAAGGCGCAGGACTCACTGTGGAGTGGTGTTGCCCCTGTCTGGGCTACTTACACACTGCCAGGCTTGTGGTGCTGCTTTGATGGGATCTGGCATATTAGCCGGGATGGATCTGCAAGGTGCACAGGGTTGGGAGGGGCAGCATTAGTTAGCTTTGTGTTGGTGGTCTCCTGGGGGAGGGCCCTGCAGCACCAGGAGGGAGGCAGACCTGTTGGAGGGATGGATCCGCAGAAGACAGCGTTGGCTGTTTGCGAGGTGCCAGTTAGTGACAGGAACTGGTTCCCTTTGGGATTTCAGCTAGGGGATGGGAGAGAGAGATGCTGCTTGCCAGTGCCTTTATTCCCCGCCGAACTGAGCTCTGTCTTCCAGGGCTCAACACCTCTCCCTCCCAGTGTCCTCTTGCCCTCCCACTCTCCGAGCAGAGCTGTTGACTTATAACATTCCAGATGTTAAGTCCCTCTTGCTGTCAGAACTCATGGAGTCTGGCCCCTCCGCTTTTGCAAGCCAGACTCGGTGATTCTGCCTTGCTGGGTGGGCTGCCCCTCCACCATCCCGGCTCCCTGCCACCAGTCCATGTAGCATGCACTGCCTCTCCAGCCTTCCTACCCTCTTCCGTGGATCTCCTCTCTATGCTTGGCTCTGGAAAGTCCACTCTGCTAGTCCTCTGGCGGTTTTCTGGGTTATTTAGGCAGATGTGGGTGGAATCTAAGTGATCAGCAGGGCGAGGTGAGCCCAGTGTCCTCCTACGCTGCCATCTTCCTTCCGCCCCTCTCCTCCTTTTTATATAACTCTATGTCTTCATGCACACCAGATGAGTGCAAGAGGAGACAGGCAGTGCAGACCATGGACAAGGTGAGGATTACCTCAGAGGGGACATTACCTCCTTTATAATGTCTGTCCTTCAATGTTTACTCATTCCCGCACGTCAAGATTATAAGTTCCTTGTTCTGGGAACCAAGGGCAATTTTGTTGGATGGCCAGTAATTTAAGGACAACCTTATTATTTAGAGTATTCCCTGCTGTCTCTCCTAGTGACTGAAGAATTCGAATACAGTGCTGTTTTTTAGGGGCTAGGGAGTTTCCCATGATAGGTCTCTCAAATAACTTTGTATTGTGGCCTTTGCCCCACCCTCTTTATTCTGGGGTTCTTTGCCTCCCCCGCTATCCTGGGGGTCTTTGCCACCCCCCCCCACTCTATCCTTATATGCCTAATCTTGTTTACCCAAGCTTGGGTGTGAGCATCCTATGGCTTTGTAATTCTTTATGCCTTGTTAACCCATTAATGCAATCTCAGGGAATTCCTAAGCTTATATCCCACATTAGGATAGTTCTATTTTTAACTTTTTGAATAATCTCCATATTGTTTTCCAGAGTGCCTGCACCCATTTGCATTCCACCTACAGTGCAACATGGTTCCCCTTTCTCCACATCCTTGCCAACACTTGTTTCTTTTCTTGTTAATTTTAGCTATGCTGACAGGTGTTAGGTGGTATCTCATCATGGTCCTAATTTGCATTTCCTAATTATGGGTTATGTTAAGCACCTTTTCACGTGTCTGTTAGCCATCTGGAGGTCTTCTTTGGAAAAATGTTTATTCATGTATTCTTCCCATTTCATAACTGGATTGTTTCTTGGGTGTTGAGTTTGATAAGTTATTTGTAGATTTTACATACTAACCCTTAACCCATAGCCAAACTTATCAAAAAGAAAAGATAAAAGACCCAAATAAATAAAATCATGAATGGAAGAAAAGAGATCTCAACTAATACCATGGAAATACAAACAATTATAAGAGAATATTACAAAAGATTATATGCCAACAAACTGGGAAATTTGGAGGTAATGGACAAATTCCTTGAAACATACAAAGTACCAAATTGAAACAGGAATAAATAGATAATTTGAATAGACCCATACATGGTAGAGAAATTGAATCAGTAATCAAAAATCTCCCAACAAACAAAAGTCCAGGGCCAGATGGCTTCCCAGGGGAATTCTACCAGATTTTTAAAGATGATTTAATGTCTATCCTTTTCAAACTGTTTCAAAAAAATAGAAATGTAAAGAAAACATCCAAACTCATTCTATGAGGCCAGCATCACCTTGATTCAAAATCAGAAAAGACCCCACTGTAATGGAGAATTACAGGCCAATATTCCTGATGAATAAGGATGCAAAAATTCTAAACAAGATACTAGCAAATTGAATCCAACAGTACATTAAAATAATTACTCACCATGATCAATTGGGATTTATTCCTGGGCTGCAGAGTTGGTTTAATATTTGCAAATCAATCAACGTGTTCCACCACATTAATTTAAAAAAGGATAAAAACTATAAGGTCCTCTCAATCAATACAGAAAAACCATTTGATAAAACACAGCATCCATTTTTTATAAAAACCCTCAACAAAATAGTAATAGAAAGAACATACCTCAACATCATTTAGGCCATACATGAAAGACCCACGGCTAATAACATCCTTAATGGGGAAGAATTAAAAGCTTTTCTACTATGATCAGGAACAAAACAGGGATGTTTGCTCTTGCCATTACTCTTTAACATAGTACTGGAAGTCTTAGCCTTAGCAATCAGACAAGAAAAAGAAATAAAAGGCATCCAAATTGGCAAGGAAGAAATCAAAATTTCACTATTTGCAGACAATATGATACTCTGTGTAGAAAACCCAAAAGATTCCACTGAAAAATTGCTACAACTAATATTTTAATTCAACAAATTTGCAGGATAAAAAATAAACATACAGAAATCTGTTGCATTTTTATACATCAATAATGAAGCATCAGAAAAAGAAATCAAGGAATCAATCCCATTTACAATTGCACTAAAAACCATAAGATACATAGGAACAAAACTAACCAAAGTGGTGAAAGATCTATACTCTGAAAACTATAGAATATTTATGAAAGAAATTGAATAGGACACAAAGAAATGTAAAAACATTCCATGCTCATGGATTGGAAAGCATTTTAATTGTTTATATTACCCAAAGCAATCTACGTATTTAATTAAATCCCTATCAAAATAACACCAATATTTTTTTTTGACAGAGGTAACAGCAAAAATTTTTAAAATTAATATGGAAACAGGAAAGACCCAGATAGTCATAGCAATCCTGAAAAAGGAAAGCCAAATTGGAGGCATCATGATTCCAGACTTCAAGGTACATTACAAAGCTATAGTCATCAAGACAATATGGCGCTGACACAAAAACAGACACATTGATCAATGGACCAGAAAAGAAAACCAAAAAATGTACCACAACTATATCGTCAACCAGTCTTTTACAAAGCAGGAAAGAATATCCAATGGACTAAAGACAGTCTCTTCAACAAATGGTGTTGGGAAAACTGGACAGCAACATGCAGAAGAATGACTGGACCACTTTCTTACACCATGCACAAAAATAAAATCACAAAGCACAAAAGACATAAATGTGAGTCAGGAAACCATCAAAATCCTAGAGGATCCAGTAACCTCTTTGACATCAGCCATACTAGCTTATTAGTAGTCATGTCCCCAAATATAAGAGAAACAAAAGCAAACATGAAGTATTGGTACTTCATCAAGATAAAAAGCTTCTGCACAGCGAAAAAAAAACATCAACAAAACTAAAAGGTAGGCTACAGAATGGGAGAAGATATTTGCAAATAACACATATTTTCTATATATATTGTATCTTACAGGACTGTACTATATTGGTTGATACTATAATTCCGTATCATCTGTTTACAAGATGAATCATCTGTCAGTATTTACATCAATATTGATACAAAATACTCTAACATTAGATATAAAGTTACAAAGGTAATGTGAAAAAGAAATTCAAATTTATTTACAGATATAACAATTCATGCACTGAGAATGAAGAAGCAGCAATATGACTGCTTTATGGTATCCTAGAGTAATCAATAAAATTACTTCATAGTAGCCTAGTCTATACACTAATGAATTAATCATTATAAAATTTTTATTGCTTAAAATATTATAGTCATATTCATAATACAGTATTAGAAACACTGTTAATGTTTTTAAAAAACACTTACCTATGATGATAGGCTAACACAAAATTTCTCCCATTATGAGGGATAGAGACATACTGTATGATAATGTATTTCTTTGAAAGAAAAATTATAAAATGGCAAGAGAACTAACACATTGTTAATTTTATTTTATATATCACTAACCTTATGCTTATGTAAGCATAAGGTTACCCACTTCCATACAACTCTTCCACATGATGTTCTGCATGATGAATAGTTAGGCGATGATTTTGATGACATAAAAACATCTCATGCAGTTCTTGCCACATGGCTATGATATATGTGCATGAAGACATACACAACAGATATGTTTATTAACTGCATGGCATGATGATTATTTAATATTCATTCACTGGAAGTGGATCATCATAAATGTCTTTATATTCATCATCTTCACATTTTCTAAGCTAAAGAGGAAGAGGAAGAAAAAGTGTTTTGCTGTCTCAGGAGTGGCAGAGCCAGAAGAGGTGGAAGAGTTGGAAGGGGAGGAAGGAAAGACAGGTACACTAAGTGTAAACTTGCTGAAATACAGCACAGTTTCTGTATGATTTTTTTGCTTTTTCATTTCTTTAAAAACATTTCTGTATAGTACCAGTACTTCTTACACCATTTGCTTTAGTTTCAGTTCCCATATCAAAGAAGGGTCCATGACATAAAATAAGTTAAAAGCTCTCTTGAATAATCAGAACTCTTCTGCCAGATTGTTTAATGTTAATTTGGTTTCTGGGACTGTTTCTTCAATATCTTCTTTCTTTTCCTCATCATCTAGCACTGATTCAGAATTACACAACTCCATCAACTAATCTGTTAATTCCTCTGGTGTGGTATGTATTAGCTCTTGAAATTCTCCAAGATTTAAATCTTGAATCCCTTTAGCACCACTTTTGTGCCATATCCACAATTTCTTTCATGATTTCCTTGATTGTCTCTGTTGTAAATCCTGTGAAGTCATACACAACAGCTGGACATGATTTTCTCCACGGGAATTTGTTTTGGACTTGATGGTTTTCACTGCATTTTCTATAACAATGATATCCTCTTCAGTGGTGTAATCCTTCCAGACTTTCATGATCTCTCTACTGGGATTTTATTCCATAGCATTGACATAGTATTGACTTGCTATAAGGTACTGTGCATAATAAACGTTAAAGGTCCTTATGACCCCCTGATCTGGAGGCTGAATTACAGATGTGTTTGGAGGAAAGCAGACCACTTTGATGTTTTCAGTGTTGAACTCATGGGATTTGGGGTGGTCAGGAGCATTTCCCAATATCAAAAGAACTTTAAAAGGTATTCCATGTCAAGGTACTTCCTGACTTCAGGGACAAAACATCAATGAAAGCAATCTGAAGAAAGGATTCTCATTGTCCAAACCTTCTTGTACAATGAAAAAATTGGCATGGAGTGTTTACCTTTTCTCTTCAAGGTTCAGAGGTTAGTGGCTTTAGAGATAAAAGCAGTCCTCATCATAAACCTGACTGCATTTGCACAAACCAGTAGAGTTAGTCCATTCTTTCTTGCCTTAAATCTTGGTGTTTGCTTCTCTTTCTTACAACTAAATGTCCATTGTGGTGTTTTTCTCTCAGAATAGAGAATTTATGTCTGCATTAAAAATCAATTCAGACAGATATCCTTTCTCGTCAATAATTTTGTTAATGGCATCTGGAAACTTGTGTGTTGCCTCTTGGCTGACAGAAGCTGCTTCTCTTGTTATCTTGATATTTTTTAAGCCAAAACTTTTTCTAACATTATCAAATCATCTTTTGCTGCCATTAAATTAACCAGCTTTATCTCCATTATCTTCCTTTTGCTTTAACTTGTCATATAATGACTTCACTTTTTCTAGAATCATATTAAGGTCTATAAATATGCCTTTCTTACAGCAATGTTGCACTCACATAAAGCTGCATTTTCAGTATGAGATTAAAGCCATTTTGCAAAAAGTGCAAAATGACTGCTGGCATAGGTGCAGTGATGGCTTCATTAATTTATTTTTCTTTCATTACAATGGTCTTTATGCTGGATTCATTTATCCTGCAATGGTGGGCGACTACAGCTACAGACATCAAGCTATAGTATATACCAATAAATTCAACATTTTTTTGGTAACGTCATGACTTTTCTCTGCTTTTTGGGAGCACTTCCAGCAGTATGAGTAGCACTTCATATGGGTCTCATGGTGTTATTCAAGGTTTATGGTATGGCATTAAACACAATGAAAAATATGCAAGAACCATGAGATCACTTCTTACTGTTATATGCAATTTCTGCAGAAACAAACTATGCATGTTGAGATGATTTAGCATCACAAGACATTTTAAGCTTAATACTTGCAACACTTGAGTTCACCTCAATTGGCAACAAAAGGTGACTACAAAATTATTATAGTACTACAGTAACTATTATAGTCAATTTTATGCAGTTATTTAATAATGCATCTTTACATTTTTTTTACATTTCTCTTGACTGCTAATGACACCATGTATGACCTGTATTTGTGTGTGTAATCTTTGATAAATTTTAACTTTTTATAATAGATTTGTTTATATTTTATGGTAGTAATAAAATATATTAGAATATACATATATTTTATTCATTCATGGTATATCTAAATTTTTAAATTTTTTTCAATATTTCTAGCATATGTGATTTGTCCATTTTTTCAAATGGTTGCAAATCTCCAAAAAATTTTCCAATATATTTATTGAAAAAAATTCATGTGTAAATGGATCCATGCAGTATAAACCCATTTTATTCAAAGGTCATTTATATACAATAATATAGATAGATACATGTAAAAATCGTACATACATATAGCTATATACATGTATGTGTATGTGTACATACAGAAAGGAAATAAAAAAAGTACAACAGAATATTGACCAGAATTACCTCCAAGAAGAGTGGGAGCAGTTTGCAGTAGGTGGTAGTAGCACAATGGGAATAGCTCAAATTTATTGTACTTCTTTTTAATCTTTTTTGAAACAGAAAGACATAATGTGAGTGGGGGAGGGTCAGAGAGAGAGAGGGAGACAGAATCTGAAGCGGTCTCCAGGCTCTGAGCTGTCAGCACAGAGCCCGACGGCAGGGCTCAAACTCACAAACCATGAGATCATGACCAGAGCGAAGTGGGATGCTTAATCGACTGAGCCACCCACGTGCCCCTTTTCTTTTATTGAGTTTTAATTTTTTAATGTTTATTTATTTTTGAAGGAGAGAGAGACAGAATTTGAGCAGGGAAGGGGCAGACAGGGGAGACACAGAATCCAAAATGGGCTCCAGGCTCTGAGATGTCAGCACAGAGCCCAAGGTGGGGCTCAAACTCTTGAGCCATCAGATCATGACCTGAGATGAAGTCGCATGCTTGACCGACTGATCCACCCGGGCACCCCGGAATTTAATGTACTTCTGTGTACAAATGACTATTGTTTAAATTTGTCCATTGAGAATATTTTAATAAAGTTATTAGTTAACAAAAATAAATGATAATGTGGATTTTATCATAACAGATTCTTATTTACCTTTATACTAAGATTTTAATAAGAGCCTTTGAACTCTTGAGTGATGAGTGCTTAAATACAAAGTGATACATCAATGACCCTTTAGAGAAGTTCAGTTTGGAAAATAGAAGATATGGATGATGGTCACTTGGCTTATAATTAATAACCTCCTTAAAATTTCATTGAAATACTTGAATCTAATGAAAATTCCTATCCTTATTTTATTATAGTTGTATCACACCATTAGTCTGCTAAAAAATTTCTCAGACTTAACTCTGCTTCTTTGTCTTTTCGAAAGAGAAAAAAAAAGTTGTGAAAGGCAAAGATTATAGAAACTGTCATGCTACCAATTTAAATGCAGAGTTGAATTTTTCTGGGGTTTATTTTATTTTACCATTGCAGTATCACATATGCATTGAAAACTATCTGATGGAACATGTATAAAGTGTTTGATATTAGGCAAAACATTTGGAATTGTAGTAATTAAGTTTTTTGATAACAGTGCAGTTATATTTTTATGGCTATTCAAATAATTTTCGGAAATAGCTGAAAATTACATTTATAGATACAGGTATAAAGTAATGCCCAAATCATGGATAATAACCCACTTAACTTGTGTTTCAGAGTTTTCAAGTAAATTTCTGATCATTCATATGTATAAATTGTGAATAAGAAAATATATATATATAACTGTATTTAAAATAACTTGTCTATTAAGATGAAATAAGTAGCATTATATTTTAAAGATTAACACCCTAATGTATTCATTGTTTCCAAAATGGTTGACTATTATTCATAATATTAAGTTAAAATAGTTTTAAAATGTTGAATTATTTCTATGTGCAAGTTACCATTTCGAGCACTGTGTAAAATAGGAGATAGTATCTCACCCAGAAGACCTTATTATAATAAGAAGGTAGAAAATAAATATGAAAAAATAAATAATCATACTATTGAGTTAAGATAGCTTAGGGTTTTTTTTTTTTTCAGAAAGCAAACAACTGAGATATCCAACAAAGATTTGATAAGTCACAATTTTAAGTGATTTTTGGAAACATTATCCATGAGGATGGTAAAGAAAGAAGGAATAGCATGAATGAAGTCACAGACAACTAATGAAGTATGTTTAAGGAAAAACAAATGTCATTGTATATATGTCCTGTAGTATGTGATTGTGTGCTTGTGTGTGTTAGTGTGTGGTATGTAATTTCATGTAGGAAGTGGAAAGTGTGTTACAAGAATGTGAGGAAGAAAATACAGTAAAATGGGACATCTGGGTGGCTCAGTTGGTTAAGTGTCTGACTCTTGATTTCTGTTCAGGTCATGATCTTACAGTTCATGGGTTCAAGCCCACATCAGGCTCTGCACTGACAGTACAGAGCCTGTTTGCAATTCTCTCTCTATCCCTCTCTCTCTGCCCCTCCTTTGCTCACACTTTTTCTCTATGTCAAAATAAATAAACAAAAATTTAAAAAAATATAAATATAGTGAAATTGTGTTGTTCTTGTTGTTTACACCATGCTAAGAGAAAAAATATATATATAGGAAAAAATGGTGAAGTGTTTCAACTATAGATTGTTACAATAATGAATTTGGGATTTAGAAGGAATACTGATGGCAGAAAAGAAAACAGATTTATTATGACATTTTTTAGTTAAGAAGACCAGTTTGAGGTCTACTCCAAAAACCAAAGCAAGAGTTTAAAAGAGAGGGTACATATGGAGTTATATGTGAGAAAAATTAATAGGGCATGGTACTTTGAAATTCCAAAATATAATAATAATTCCATATTACTATGATGAGGAATTCTTGGGAATAGTAAATAAAAGACAAGAACATTAAATGACTGCCCATGAGTTCATTTTTAAACTTATTTTTTTAATTTTTTATTTGAGTATATTTGATGCACAATGTTACATTTGTTTCAGGTGTACAACATAGTGATTCAACAAGTTTATACATTATGATATGCTCACCACAAATGTCACCATATAACACTACTACAGTATCATTGACTATATTCCTTATGTTGTGCCTTTTATTTACATGATTTATTCATTCCATTACTAGAAACCCATATCTCTCACTCTCCTTTACACATTTTGTCTTCCCACTCCCCTCTCCCTCGTCAACCTCAGTTTTTTTCTATTTATAGGTCTGATTCTGTTTTTGTTTGTTTATTCATTTTTAAGGTTCCACATATAAGTAAAATCATATGGTAATTGTCCTCTGACTTATAATAACCTGTAGGTTCACCCATGTTTTCTCAAATGGCACTCTCTCATCCTTTTTTATGGCTGTGTAATATTTTATGGCTGTGTAATATTTATCACATCATTCTTATCCATTTTTCTATCAATGGACACTTTGATTGCTTCCATATCTTGGTTATTATAAATAATGTTGAATTGAATGTAGGGATGCATACACCTTTCTGAATCAGTGTTTTTATTTTTGAGGGGTAAATACTCATTAGGTGAATTATTTAATAATATGTTATTTCTATTTTTAATTGTTTGGGGAACTTCCATACTCTTTTCCACATTGGCTTTAGCAACATTTTTCTACATATGCCTCCTAAGGCAAGGGAAACAAAAGCAAAAATAAATTATTGGAAATACATCAAAACAAAAAAAGTACAACTTTGCACAAAAAAGGAAATCATCGTCAAAACAAAAAGGCAACCTACGAAATGGAAGAAGATATTTGCAAATGATATACCTGATAAAGAATTAATAACTGAAATATACACACTTAAGAAAAAACTTATACAACTAAATTAAAAAAAATCTGAGTTAAAAAATGGTTAGAGGTCTTGAACAGATATTTTTCCAAAGAAGACCTACAGATTGCCAATTGCCAACAGGTACATGAAAAGATGGTCATCACTAATCATCAGGGAAATGCAAATCAAAACTACAATGAGATATCACCTCACATCTGTCAGAATGGTTAAAATAAAAATTACAGATCAGAAATAATTCTTGGTGAGCATGGGTTCATTTTTTTTAAGCACAGAATTAAAAGTAACAAAAAGTATAAACTTAAGTCATTTTTTTCATTTGTTTATAATTAATAGACTTCATATTCTAAAGTAGTTTTTAGTTTACAGAGAACATACAGAGTCCCAGTATACTCTCATTTCTACCACCCAAAACTAATTTTGCATTAGTGTAACATTATTGAGTTGATAATATGTAACTAAAGTCTATAGTTTACATTAGAATTTACTCTATGTGTTGTGCATTCTATAAGTTTTGAAAAATGTATAAGATGTATGCACCAATACAGTATCATACAGAATAGTTTCACTGCCCTAAAAATCTCTTGTTCACCAACTACTCATTCCTTCCTTTCTCTCCCCACCTGCAACATCTAGCAACCACTGATCTTATTACTGTCTCAATAGTTTCTCCTTTCCCAGAATGTCATATAGTTGGAATCATATAGTATGTAGCCTTCTTTCATATTGGATTCTTTAACTAGAAATATGCATTTATGGATCCTCCATATCTATTCACAGCTTGATAGCCACTTCTTTTTAGCTATGAGTAATATTCTATTTCCTGGATGTATCACTGTGTGTTTATTCATTCATCTAATGAAGGGCATTTTGATGACTTCCAAATTTTGACAAATATAAGTGAAGTTGCTATAGACATTTGTGTGCAGGTTTGTGTGTGTATATGTAAGTTTTCATCTCATTGGGTAAATATCAAGTAGTGCAATTGCTGGATTGAGTGGTATGGATATATTTCATTTTGTAAAAAGCTGTCAAACGGTCCTCCAAAGTGGCTGTACCATTTTGCATTCCCAATAGCAATGAATGAACATCTTTGTTGTCTTGCATTCTAACCAGCATTTGGTATTCTCAGTGTTTGGGATTTTAGCCATCCTAATGGGTTTGTAGTTGTAACTCATTGTTATTTCAGCTTGAAATTTCTTGATGTCCCTTGACATTGAACATCTTCTCATATGCTTATTTGCCATCCATATATCTTCTTTGTTGAGGGAAGTTTCATATCTTTTGCCCATTTCTAAACAAGATGTTTGTTTTCTTATTAAGTTTTGTGAGTATTTTTTTTGTATGTCAGGAGAATATAAAAGAGCACCTGCTTAGTCTTGATGTATTCAAGATTTCTGACTGAAACTGATAACATAATTAATTTACGTCACCAAACCTGCCAACAAATCTTGTCATTACGAAGTATATGAAAGGGGTTAGAAGGCTTACTATGAAAAAATGGTCCTAATTTTCATGAAAAGGAAACATGTCTCTTGGTGACATGTCTCTTGATTTTAGTAAAATTACAAAATAGACTATTAAATAAGTTGTTGATAATTACAAAATGAGACAAATGAGCACTAACCAATACAATCATTTGTAGTTTGACTGGGATGTTAGACTAATACATCAGGGAACTATATCAGTAGATATAGTATTTCTATTTTATCAAGTCTCATTGTGTCCTTCTTGGAAAAAAAAAATGGAAAGATCTGGGCTAGCTGATAATAAAGTTAAGCTGAACTCTAACTAGTTGAACAACCTCACACAGTGCTGATTTTTGAGTCTCTATCAACCTAGAGTATATTCACTGTTATCATTCCATAGACATCTCTCCTGTTAATAATATATAGCAGATCTTAAGAAGAATATTGATTGCATTCAGTTATAATTTGTAACATTAGGATGAAAAGAAGCCTTAGTATGTTAGAATCAAAAATGTCTTTTCATAGGCTAGAGCATTAGGTGACTGTAACCAAATGAATTATTAGATGTATAGGGAAAGTCCTAAGTTATATCAATAATTTTTATTTGTATGGTTGAAATCATAGTTGAAAACCTGATTATATTTTATTTAAAAATAAAACGCTGTTGGAGTACACATTTTGTTGATTCACATATTTGAAAAATATTGTGAGTACCTAAAGATATAAATGGCCAGGGACATAAATTATGCTTAAAAAGAAGAAATATCTATCAATTAGAGCTACTTTAAATTGGACTAAGCTACTTTGAATAGCTGTATGTTCAATAAAATGGGCAGTATTAAAGCAGAAGCTAGAAAACCATCTATTATTGTATTTGCAGGAATTTCAATTATTCAATGGGGGATTCAATTAACCATTAAAGTATCTTTTGACTGCAATTGACTTGACAGTATTTTTAAAGTATGCAATTTTCTGTTGGAAAATCTACTCAAAATACTGTGCAATGCATATTCATAACATGTAAAATCTTACCCACTTTGTTCTCATCACTGATTTCTTACTATATCTCCATAGTTGCATATTAACCACACACTGGCATAGTCAGGCAAAATCAGTTGCTTGTTATTCTCTAGTAGAAAAAAAATACTTTATTAATATTGTAGTATTTTATTTTCATTGTTTGTCCCAGTATTTTTATGTGGTACAATGATTAATTGTCTGGCTGTTTTATTTTGTATTAGCCTAGACATTGCTGTTTAGTAATATAATGGCTTACACTTTAATAATTACAATCTTATTCATTGGGATGGAAATACATTTGCATGCTGACACCAAATGAAAGACAAACAAGTTTGTTTAAAGACTGAACTGGAAACAAACAGTAAGTGTAAAGTCAATAATTAGAATTATTACTTCCATGCCACGAGGATTTATTTTTATTGACAGTAGCTCCAGACCTAGTTGATGATTCTTAGAAAAATAATTTTCTATTTTCTGAAACACATGTTGTCATAATTTATCTTGGCAACCTCTTAATCCTCTAGGAACCACAGATTAAAACCCATTAGTGAAAAACTGTGCCTATGTTGATATCAACTGAATAGTACATTTAACTGATGGCTGATGTCCTATTTGTGAGTAGTAGCAAATTATAAAATTAGATATAATTTTTAAAAGAAGGGTATTATGCTTGTGCCTATGTATTTCTTTCTCAAATTTATAAAATATTATTTGTTGTTCTGTTAATCCTATATGATGACTAAGAATATGATGAAATTTCAAATTAAAGCTGCAAAATTTTATTTAATTTTTTTAGATTATGACTTATAATAATGTGCCTGGCTACTGGTGCATTTTTAATGCTTCCATTAAAGTAATTTCTACTCACACTGAAAGGCATGGTGTAAGGACTGTCAGCATTTATCATGTTTATTTCTAATCTAGCTAAATACCTCTACAATTTTGTCCCCTCTGGAATGACCATAGTCTCCATCCAGGTTCTTCATTCAACAAAAAATATGTTGGAAAAATATATTGGAAAAAATTCTTCAGTGTACATTAAATTTCTATTCTCATTGATGATGCTATTGTTGATACTGCTTGCTTGGATTATGACTTCTTATGTCCTAGTCTAATTGCTTATATCCTGATATACTTCACTTTTGTATATGACCCAACTCTAACTCTGATCTATGACACTTTCAGGTCTTACTTCCTCAACCATGTGTATTAATTTTCTATTGTCTCTGAAACAAACTACCACAAAGTTGGTCAGTTAAAACAATGCAAATATATTATCTTACAGTCTGTACTTCAAAAGTCTGGTATGGGTCTCACTCAACTAAAATCTAGATTTTGGCAAGGATGCATTCCTTTCTGGAGGTTCTAAGGCAAATCTACATTCTTCCCTTTTCCATCTGCTAGAGACTTTCTGCATTCCATGTCTCATGGCTGTTTTCCTCCATCCTCAAAGGTAGGCGCAATGGGTGGAATCCTTCTCATATCACATCACCAATCTTAATTGCCCCTTAATATGTAACCTAACAAATTCACAGGTCCTGGGGATTAGGATGTGGGCATCTTTGTGGGCTATTATTTTGCCTACCAG
This sequence comes from Acinonyx jubatus, assembly GCF_027475565.1. NCBI lineage: Eukaryota > Metazoa > Chordata > Mammalia > Carnivora > Felidae > Acinonyx > Acinonyx jubatus. Next base: position 102,387,150 of record NC_069389.1, on the reverse strand, counting down.
TTAAAATAAATATCTGGATTTTCCTTTCTGTAAAGATTGAATAATAGAAACTGTACTTACCTTCCCACCTGTAACATTAAAAATTTAGACCAAATATATGAAACAATACTTGTCAGGTGGTCAAGTAGTACAGGACAGTAATTCCTAAGAAAGAAGAAACAGGCAAGATGAGCCCTGTAATTGTTCCAGCTTACTTTCTAGAAAAAGTTTACAGCTTTCAGTGCAGGGATCAGGAACCCAGAGCCTGAGATCTCTTGGAGTTAAGGAGATAGAGTTGCAAGTATAGGAAGACTAACACAGCTAAAGTTCACAAGACAGAATAACAGAGTGCTGCACAGGCAGACAGATCCCAATATAAGAAGATAGTCTCCCTCAACTCTTTCTGCTGACTACTGTTTAGTACATGCATGTGAGGAATGTACCTGAGGCCAAAGAAACAAACAGCCAAAAAGAAAAACAAAAAGAGCCCAAAAAGGGAAACAATACTATTAACTGAGCTTCAGGAATAATTCATGTTCCCACAAGCCAGAGTTGGAAATCTCATAATGTGTGGGGCATCAGAAAGAATACTCAGGAGGGTATTGTTTCAGTAGGGAGGCAAAATTATTCCTAGAATAAAGACTACTCTGGTCTTATCTAATAAACTTAAATCAAATCCCCAAATGATAAACTATTTCCAGGTAAAATCATTGTGCCAAAAAACCTTAAACAATATTTATGGGAATAGAATGGTATCCAGGATTCAACAGCAAAGCAAAATCAGAGTGTCTGACATTCAATAAAAAGTTACAATGCATAAATAGAAACAGGAAGATATTATACCAAAAAGAGAAAAATAACTTAGTAGAAACAGTCTAAGAAACGTGGAAATGATATAATTAATATATAAAAACATTAAAATGATTAGCATGACTATATTCCATATGTTCAAGAAGTTAGGGGAAAATTGAATGTGTTAAGTAGATACACGAATTATATAAAAGTACCCAAATTAAACTTCAAAAATGACAATTATAATGTATTAAATAAAAAAAATAACTATATGGGATTATGCAGTTTAGAATAGAAATGAAACAGGAGCACCTGGGTGGTTCAGTCGGTTAAGTATCGACTTTGGCTCAGGTCATGATCTCACGGTTCATGAGTTCGAGCCCCAAGTCAGGCTCTGTGCTGTCAGCTCAGAGCCTGAGGCCTGCTTTAGATTCTGTGTCTCCCTCTCTCTCTGCCTTTCCCCCACTCACACTCTGTCTCTCTATCTCTAAAAAATAAATTTAAAAAATTAAAAAAATTTTAGAATACAAATGAAACAAAAATTAGTGAACTTAAAGATATAGCAATTAAAACAATTCAAAATGAAACAGCAAGGCATCAAACTATATTATAGTTTGGTTTCAAACTATATTATAAAGCTATAGTAATCAAAAAGTATGAAACTAGCATAAATATTAACACATGAACAAATGGAATAGAATTGAGAGCCCAGAAATAAACCCATGCATATATATTTGAAAAGAGAGCCAAGAACACTCATTAAAGAAAAGACAGACTCTTCAATAAATGGAGGGAGGGAAATTAGATATTCACATGTAAAAGAAAAGAACCATACCCCTATTTTACAATACTCACAAAAACTGACTCACAATGGATTGAAGATTTCAATGTAAGATCTGAAACCATAAGATTCCTAGAAGAAAACATGGGACTTGGCAATGATGTTTTGGATATGACACCAAAAGCAAAGGAAACAAAAGTATAATTAAGTGGAACCACATCAAACTAAAACGCTTTTGCATAGCAAAATAAATTATCAATAAAAAGAAAAGACAACCTATGAAATGGGATAAAGTATTTGAAAATCATATATCTAATAAAGAGTTAATACACAAAATATATAAATAGCTCATACCACTTAATAACTATAAAAAACAATTAAAAATGGGCAAAGGGCCCAAATTGACACTTTTCCAAAGAATATATTCAAACATCAAACAGATACATGAAAAGGTGCCCCAAATCACTCATCATCAGGGAAATGCAATAAAAAACCACAATGAGATATCACCTCAGGCCTGTTAGAATTGCATTTATCAAAAAGACAGGAGATAACAAATGCAAGCAAAGAAGTGGAGAAAAGGGAATTTCTTATACATGGTTTGTGGGAGTGAAAATTGATACAGCCACTCTACAGTATGGAGGTTTCTCAAAAAATTGAAAATAGAACTGCCATATGATTCAGCAATTAATCTTGTGGGTATATACTGAAGGAAAATAAATTACTATGTTGGAAAGATATCTGCATCCTTATGCTTATAGTAGCATTATTTATAGTAGTGAAGACTTGGGAACAATCTAAGTATCCATCAATAGATGAATGGATAAAGATAATGTGAGACACACTACACACACACACACACACACACACACTGAAATACTATTCATCTATAAAAAGAAGGAAATCCTGCCATTTTGGACAACATAGATGGACTTTGAAGGCATTATGCTAGGTGAAATAAGCCAGAGAGAAAGAAGATGCTTTTAATAGCAAGGAGAATGTGTAAAATTACCATTTTAGATCTTGCAGAATTTTACTAGAAAAAAAATGTGGTGTGTTTTCTAGGGGAATGTTGAAGACTCCCTTGAAGTCTGTGTTCTTTTTAGAGAAGTGTCTTGAGACTCCATATTTTTTATAACTATATATACTAGTTCCTGATAGCTTTCATAACAAATTAACACATTTTTAAAACAATAAAAATATATCATAGTTCTGGAGTTCAAAAATCAAAATGGGTCAAAATGGGCTTAAATTAATATTTTAGGAGACCTGCATTGTTCTCTAGATGCTTTATGGGATTAGATTTCTAAGACTGCATAACAAACTACTAGCAATTTAGTGGATAAAAAAAAAACCCAGAAATTTATTTTCTTACATTCTGGAAACTAGAAGTCTAAAATCAACGTGTCAAAATGCAACACTCCCTTTGAAGGCTCTAGAGGAGAATCCTTCCTTGCCTCTTCCATCTTCTGGTACCTTCACATATTCTTTGGCTTGTTTCTACATCACTTCAATCTCTGCCTTCATCTTTACATTGCTTTGTCCTTTCTCCTTCTTCTCTTTTGTCTGTCACAAAAGCTTCTTGTTCCTTTATTTTGTAAGAACATTTGTCATTGGGTTTGGGACTCACTCAAATAATCCAAGATGGTCTCATCTCAGGATCCGTAGCTTAATTACCTTTGAAAAGCTCCTTTTTCCAAATAAGGTAACATTCAGTTTCCGCATTATCCATGGATTTTACATAGACACCTCTTGGGGGGCTCACCAAACCATTTTAGAGACAATCTATTTTCTCATCATTTTCAGCTTCCAGTGGATACCTGCATTCTTTGTTTCATGGTTCATTTCCACCTTCAATGTAAGCAATGGTCAGTTGAGTCTTCCTCACATTATATTGCTCTGACTCTGACTTTCTAGCTTCCCACCTTTACAAGTAAGGATCTTTGTGGTTACATTGCCCCATTTAGATAATCCAGTACAATATTCCCCTCTCAAGGTCAGTTGATTAACAATCTTAATTCCACCTGCAGCTTTAATTACCTAATTTACTTATAGGCTCAAGGGAGTGGAAATTGGACATTTTAGGGGAACAATCATACTCCCTACCACACTATAGAAAATGTGCCCTTCGTTTATCAGAGATAAACATTTCCCCATTTTTTTTTAATTTTAGAGAGAGAGAAAGGACAAGCAAGGGAGAGGGGAAAGGGGGGAGATGGAGAGACAGAGAGAGAGAGAGAGAGAGAGAGAGAGAGAGAGAGTGAGAGAGAATCTCAAGCAGGCTCCTTGCTCAGCAGAGCCTGATATGGGGCTCCATCCCATGACCCTGGGATCATGACCTGAGCCAAAATCAAGAGTCATACACTCAACCGACTGAACCACCCAAGTGTCCCACCCTCATATTTTAAGAAACCTTTTCCATATCCATAATAAAATAATCAGACATATTTAATTTCTAAATTATTTTCCAATATAATTCTAAAATGATGGCACAAAGTTGATGTTATTCTCTCCTCAAGAAAGCTATAGCTAAAGAATGTTTATAAGTTTAATCACATGTGGATTTCATCGTATATAAATTTGTGCTCAACTTTGTTAATATTTATTCATGTATGATTTTTGTTTTTATCCTTTGAAATGAAAATAAATCAGATGTTGACTGAATTACATTCATTTAATGACATTATTTTTACTATAGTCAAATAAAAGTTTTTAAATAATAATTCAGAAGACATATCAGGGGTTTTAACTATAAAATGTCCTGCAAAAGAAAAGTGAAATTTTGTTTTATCTTGGGCTATGGAAATGGAAATGTGCTGAGCTTTGTTTATTTTGTTTGTTTTCATGCTCTCATTAATGACCTGTTGTATTTAAGCAAATGTAATCACTACTGACATTACTGTTGATTCATCATAACATTATGGCATATAGATCATATAGCATATAGATCATTAAAACATGATCTTTTTAAAGTAAAATTTGCAAATCTTCTGTACTAGGTTTACTTTAGTAGTTATGGAGGTTTTATATTCTTATTATAACATAATGGGAAATATTCAAAATTTATGCTCTGAAATATTTTTATTAAGTCATTTCATGTCTTTACCAATCCAAACTATAAATTTCACTAATACTAACACTTTAACAATAATCTAAAAAAGACGTGTACAAATCAGATATCCCTATGAACAATTGCATTGAAAGCATGACAATATAAATAGACAGCTTTAAGATGTCGATTTATCAACAAAGAGGCACATTACATGCCTTAATGATATCATTCCAATATGCTGGGTATCAAGTAAGTTATAAATCTGAGAAAAATTAAGTGACAACATAATGTATGGTATTAAATATAAAACATATAGAGAAGAAAATAATAAAATAACTACAGTGTTAGAATTATTCAGAAATGTATTCAATAAACATATCTGTAGCATGTTATGTGTGATAGATGCTCTAATAGATCAAACAATCAAATGAATATAATGCAGTTTGGTAAATGACACTATAAGAGACATGCAAGTTCATATATGAGGAGCTCTAATTCCTATAACATGAAAATACTGTAGAAAATATAACCCTCCAATTTTTTTCTCAGATAATTTATATACATTAAAGAAATTATATATTAACATAGCACACTAACACAACAATAAGAACTCAGAGACTGTAAAGGATTCAGAATATAAATGCTATAGTAATTTAGAAAAGTAAAGATCATTTATGCAGTGAGATAATGGAGGAGATGGAATTTGAGCAGGGTACTGCCAAAAAAGTTAGCCTTTGGTCAGTGAAATTATAGTGTAAGAATATTATAGCCGATGAGTACAACATACAATACAGAAGCAGTAATTAAAAATAGCAGTTAAGGAGATGGGGAATAAAAGAAAGACATAGTAAACACTGAAGCAACAATTCTGTTGTAGGAAGTAGTAAATGATAAGCTTTATAAAAAGAAGTGGGCTAAGATTGTGAAGTGTTGGGGATTTGGGATTGTTCGGGTTATTTATAATGAGCTTTTGTGGTAACCAAAGAAATGCAGCCCTCAGATCTGATGCAGGGAGTGTAACTGACAGATGACCCCAGGTGCTATGTTTTAAATCCATCACCATGTTTGCACAAGGCTAGGCTTCCCAAGGGCTGCTGCCAGCAAATGACAAAGCTACAGTAATATTAAGGCAGATCCATTCCTATAAGATTTAGGACTAATCTCACAGGACAACTTTAGTCTCAGGACTCCATATCAGCCATGACCTAAATTTTCTTAAAACTGTACTGCAGTCTGACACTCTTCCTAGGTAATTCTTTTCTTACAGAGGCCAGACCTGCAGAATGGGATAATGGCACTTTCCTTCTTCTCTAGATTCCTGTCCTTTGTTTTACCTCACAGGATTTTCTGGTAATAAAATTTCTTACCTTTATAATAACACAGCCCTTATAAATTCCTGAGCTGAAAAGTGCAAGGATGAAAATAAGATTTTATTGGAACTGTGATTGTGATGGTATATATAATGAAATAAAAAATAAAGTCCCAGAAGTATACAAACAAATTGAGGTGGCATGGATTTATTTAATACCTATGTGATAATAGTATGGGACTCAGAGTTGGCAGCATATATAGCAAGAAAATGATAGAACATGTATGATGGAGAATTGTGTAGTACACCAATGTTTGCTCTGAATAAAAAAAAGCGACACATATATATAAGAAATTACTTTCTTTGAAATATATAATGAACCCTTTCAAATCAGTGTAATAAGATTAATAATCTAACTTGAACACATTTTTCCCTATATGTGATTCCATATCTTCAGCAAATATATTAACATGTACTCAGCATCAAGTAGTCACCAGAGGAATGCTAGTTAAAATTATATTGAGATAGTATTAAATACCCATCATAATAGCCAAATTTTATTTTCATTTTTATGTTTTTGAGTTTATTTATTTATTTTGAGAGAGAGAGAGAGAGAGAGAGCACGAGCAAGGGAGGGACAGAGAGAGAGAGAGAATCTCACACAGGCTCTGTGCTGTCAGTGCAGAGCCCAATGTGGGGCTCCATCCTACAAACCATGAGATCATGATCTGAGTCACAATCAAGAGACAATTAACCCAATGAGCCACCCAGGTGCCTCAATAGCTCATTTTTTAAAATCATATTATACCAAGTTTTGGGGAGGGTATAAAACAACCTGACTTCTAATGTAAGTCTGATGGGAGAATAAACTGGTACATCCACTTCAGAAAAGAGTTTGGCAATAGCTACTATAGTTTACCACATGAATACTCAATAGCCACAGACTTCCATTTCATTCATATGGTGTTTATTCTCATTGTTGTATAGTTTTCATTATTTGAATATACTAAATCTAAGTATCCATTCTACTATATGTATATAAGTATAAATTAAGTTTAAAACCAAGAACTAATTTGTGTTGCTAAAAGTCAGGATAGTGATCATCCTTGGGTGAAAATACTTCAATGATGCTAAAAATATATTTCTTGGACCAAATGATAGTTATACATATATATACTTTGTGAAAATTCATCTACTGTATATTTATTATTTGTATATCAACTAAATATTGTATATTGTATATACAGATTGTACTTAAATATTAAGAGAAATTTTTATGGAGGTTCCTCAAAAAATTAAAAATACAACTACCCTATGACCCAGCAATTGCACTACTAGGTATTTATCCAAGGGATACAGGTATGCTGTTTCAAAGGGCACATGCACCCCATGTTTATAGCAGCACTATCAACAATAGCCAAAGTATGGAAAGAGCCCAAATGTCCATCAATGGATGAATGGATAAAGGGGACGTGGGATATATATATATATATATATATATATATATATATATATAGTATTACTCGGCAATCAAAAAGAATGAAATTTTGTCATTCACAACTACGTGGATGGAACTAGAGGGTATTATGCTAAATGAAATTAGTCAGAGAAAGACAAATATCATATGACTTCACTCATATGATGACTTTAATATACAAAACAGGTGAACATAAGGGAAGGGAGCCAACAGTAATATAAAAACAGGGAGGGTGACAAAACATAAGAGAATTAAATAGGGAGGACAAAAAAAAAGTTACTGGAGAGGTTGTGGGAGGGGGGATGGGCTAAATGGGTAAGGGGCATTAAGAAATCTACTTCTGAAATCTTTGTTGCACTATATGCTAACTAACTTGGATGTAAATTTTAAAAAATAAATAAAATGATAGAAATATAAATTTTTAAATAAAAATAGTCTTAAAATTTTTACACATCTTGTTCTATTGATCTTACTGTATATGCCTTTACTGTTAAGAATTGATTTGTTGAATGTTTATCATTTTCTAAATTTATCAGTTTAGATAAGACTTAACTCTCCCATTAGGTAGTAAAACCTTAAGCATTAGGAGTATTTCTTGTTTAATGTTTACTTTTTTTTATTTTGAGAGATTCAGAGAGTGAACCAGGGAGGGGCAAGAAAGAGAGGGAGAGAGAGAATCCAAAGCAGACTTTGCAGACCCCAACATGGGGATCCATCTCACAAACCCATGAGATCATGACCTGAGCCAAAATCAAAACCAACTGAGCCACCCAGGCACCCTTAGGACTATTTTTGATCTTTGTATCCACTCATGGATCTCTCCTTAAACATAAGATATGTTATTCCTAAAACCTTAGGTCATGGCTCTAATATCTCTATTTTTGTGTTAAAGATATGTGTATATATGCATGAGTGTGTGTGATAAGTTGAAAATATTATTTATTTTTTAACTTCCTGATATTATCTTCTTATCACCTTAAATTTCTATGATTATGTTTTCATTATTAAGATATTATTGTATATTGTGCTGTTCTTGTAGTGAGTACAGTATCTAGAGACTGGCACTGTTAAGAATGTGGTATAAAAAAAAGTAGCTAATGGATGAAAATAGTAGCTTTTTCCCCCCCAACTGGACTGCTTATGTTTATTGCAGTGCTAGTGGAAGATATTCTGTATCCTCTTGGGCAATAACACCTGACATCACAAGAAAGCATGGACTGCAGCATGTGATCATAATGAAACGCTGTTATTATAGGAATTAGTAAATAGTATTTCCCAAGATTAGAGCATTACATAAATTAAATTCTATAGTCATCTGCTTTATTTTAGTTGTATCTCAGAAAGGGAATAAATTTGAAATATAAAACTGAAGCACACACACACTTTTTTTCCCTGTGTTTTGGTTTGAGGGAACTGGGCAGTAATGCACTATATGTTTTCCTCAGTGTACTGAGGTGTAAGTGAAAATATGAAACAATACAACACTGTCTATTTGGGTACAACTCTGTAAGACTTTAAATATTTACCCACAGAAAGCTTACTTCCAGCCATCGTATGCAGAATATTATTGGAAAGTATTCATTGAACAGGAGAATAATAGCTACTCTAGAGTTTTCCTAAAAAGCCTGCTCATATTCAAAAATAATTTTCAGCATAAGTAAATTCTATTCATTTAATTAACCTGGAGAAATGCTGAGTTTAAATTTTATTTCTGTAATCTTTTTTTTTCAACGTTTATTTATTTTTGGGACAGAGAGAGACAGAGCATGAACGGGGGAGGGGCAGAGAGAGAGGGAGACACAGAATCGGAAACAGGCTCCAGGCTCTGAGCCATCAGCCCAGAGCCTGACGCGGGGCTCGAACTCCCGGACCGCGAGATCGTGACCTGGCTGAAGTCGGACGCTTAACCGACTGCGCCACCCAGGCGCCCCTATTTCTGTAATCTTTTATTTTTGAAAGCCCAACCAGAGTTATGGCAGATGAAAGTAAGGTGATGTTATATTTTCTCATACCATTATTGTAAAGACTATCAGAACCTGTTTGGAAATAACAGTGACCAAACATACAAATTACATAAAAATGATAAAGTATTTTTATATGTATCAAATACAACTGCAGTGGAATTAAGATCATTAGATGTTCATGTAATTTAAGGGCCTTCCAGTTTGCAATAGACTGATGAAGACATAATATACAAATAGAATTGACTGAGGAATTACCAGTGATATATCTTCATTACTGGAATGGTAAGACCAAAAGACACCTTTTTTAATGAAAGTTTTTTTTTTCTTTTTCTGTAAGAAAAATCTTATATAGTCACTAGTGTGCTGAGAAAACCAGTAACTAGAATTTACATATGTTCATCTAACAAATGACATAGTTCAGGGAGAAAATTAAAGATAATATGTGAGTGAGAGTAGTAGAAAGGATTGAGTGAAAGAGATCTGAAGCTTCTATTTAGTGTTTAGTAAAACTACAGGAAAAGATCCTATTTTCCTTGCTTCAAATTTAAGGATTGTTACACAGTTGTCATTACATTATTATTCAAGGAATGGCAATTGGCACTAAGGAACCATTTTCACATTTTTGCCATTAGGTGTTTTTTGTTTTTTTTTTTTGTTTTTTTGTTTTTTTGTTTTTTTGTTTTGTTAGAAAGAAAGAGAGAGAAGGGCACCTGGGTGGCTCAATTGATTAAGCACTCAACTCTTGGTCTCAGTTCTGGTCATGATCTCACCATTAGGTTCATGGATTCAAGCCTCACATTGGGTTTTGTGTTGAGAGTGTGGAGCCTGCTTGAGATTCTCTCTCCCTCTCTCTCTCTGGCCCTCCCACGCTCTCTAAATTAATTAATTAATTAATTAATTAATAATAAATAAATATTGATACTGGATTTACAAGATATGACTAATTTCTTTTTTATTTCAGTAATTTAACCATTTTTTCACTTGCTATTTTGCAAAAGCCTCACTTACAGTTTATTGAGTGATTTTCTGCTGTTGAGTAAACTATGTGAAAGGGGAGTTTTTGCTGGGCAGTTTTGGGAATGAAGCCAAGAAGGATGAAAGAGGCTGCCTCTCTACTCCATCATGAGTGATCCACAGGGATCCGGAGTGGTATGATGCTGAAATTGCCAGAAAACTGCTAGAAGAAGAAAATTTGGCTATCCAGGTGGACATGAGAGCAGCTCAAATAGCCCAGGATGAGGAAATTGCTAGATTTCTCATAGCTGAAGAAAGGAAAGCTTACAGGAAAGCCAAGGAGCAGGATAAATCATCTCTGGATAAAAGAAAGCAGGACCCTGATTGGAAGCCAACAACTACTAAATTGGAACTCTCAAAGTCAAAAGAGAGTGATGATCCTCACTGTTCTAAGAATAATAAGCCAGTACAGCCACCACCACCTATCATGACAGAGGCTGAGTATTTGAATTACACTCATTTTACAAACCAGGACAATTCCACATGTCATTTCTCAAAATCAGAATCCTCTCATACAGGTCTCCATTAAAAGCAGTAAAAACCCAAGAATTTGCTTTGAAAATGGACTCACTGTAGCAAGTATTACTGGATGATACAGAATGTATCCCATGCTCATTTTTATCCTTCTATGTTTGTATTCCTGGGATTTACCTTCAAGTGTTTTTCTGAGCATAAATAATTTTAATTCATTTAAAACGTTTTGGTTATTCCTGATCACTTGGGCAATACAAGAAAATCTAGCTTTTGAATGTTGACCACCTCTCCTGAAATATAGTATCTATAAGCTCTGTAAAATGTCATTTTTTTTTAGGTATGAAGTACTAGTATCTAGACACTAGACTTTATTTAACAATTAGAATTTTGTAGAGATAGTGATCAGAGTAAAACATAATGTTTGGATGCAATGCAGAATAAAATAATATACCAAATTTTTAAAAATAACTAAAACTAAAAATCCCTAAAATCTGTGACAGTAAGTCTGAAAGCCACTGGTACTTCACAACTGACTACCAAACCTATCAATGGTTTTAAGAACTTAATTTCCTGCATCAAATCCCATTTTTAAAAAATACCTAGAATGATGTTTATGTCTCATATCATATGTTGATATAGTCTCATTATTATAATGTTTGAAGGGATGGTTACTTTTGGAAAACATAATTAATCCAATTTTATCTTCTTAATTATTCAATTTAGGAATTGCATGTGCTTTTATTGTTTCTTAAAGTTTATTTTTCCTCAAATTGAATAGGGACGTATGAACCCTTGCATCAGTTGATGGTAGGGTACATTTCATTCACCAGCAATTATTTATCAACTACCTCCTATCTTTAGGTACCTACTATCCTTACAACTTTCTACTATCTACTATATTATTATCTACTATCATTTGAGCACTGTACAATGTCTTGGTGTTATAAGAATGTTGTGTAACATGCTTTATGCTTACAATCTTATATGAGGAACTGCAGTCCCCAATCTTTAGTAACTATGAGTTCTGTTGTAATAATGATACTTGGATTAGGTAGAAGATTATTTTATTTTATCATACATAATAGTATACCATATAATGAGAATTGATTTTATTATAAACTTTATAGTTTGTTTAATACTCATAATTTCCTTCTATATACAACAATCTACATTTGTTTGCAGAGTGATAACATGAATACGTTGTGGTCAATTTTCCAATCTAGTGACTAGTGCAAGCATGGACATGACAAATTATATTAAGTTTAGATTATTATGCATTCAACTATTCAACATAGAAGAATAAACCAGACACTATGAGATCACAAGCGAAGGGTTTTAGTTTTGATCAATAAGTTGAATAAAACTTAACATATGAATAGAAATGCTGTCTACTCCTAATTTGAATTTGATCAAGGCTAAAAAGGTAAAAGGACGTTTTGTACAAATAGAACAGATAGAAAATGACATAAATGCATGACAGTAAATGGGCTATTAGGTAATTTAAAAATATATCATTTTATTTGAGTATAAACTGCATCCTATCAGGATGAGTTTGAACTTTTTCTCTAAGCAGTCAGGACCCAACAAAAGAGAGTTAGCAGTGGAATACATGATCAAAATTGGTTTCAGAGAGAACTTAAGTGGTAATGGGAATTATGGAATAGAGGGGAGAATGTCAGGTGTCCTGAAAATACCAATGCCCTTCTTTTGCATTGTATTTAATGCCTATTCTTCAAAGGTGACATTACTGCATTGGTATAACTGCTAGGGTATAAGTGCTTGACATTAAGCTTTTTTATTGTAATGTTAGTGCCTGATATTAAGCTTTTGACTGCCAAGGCATCCATTTCAAAGACAACTATCTTGAATAAACATATTGCCAGCTTTGTGGCACAGCTACTAATAAAACAGCTAGATAAACCAGGCTGCTTCACCCTCGTGGTACCCCTTTTGTAAGTCCTGGGTAGCCTAGATAACGGACTGCTTGAGTCACCTTGTTTTTCCTATCTTGTGCCCTAATTTTCACTCTTATGCTTTAAGTTCACCAATAAAGAGTGAACCTGTGAAACCCTAGGCACCCTTCCTTTGGACCCCAGTAAAGGCAGACCCCTCCCCCAAATCCATTCACTATTCTCTCTCTCTCTCTCTCTCTCTCTCTCTCTCTATCCCCAGGGACTTGGCCAAATGGGCTTTGGGTGTACCATGTATCCTCTGGCATCTGTAAGTAACAGATCATTTTTTATTCAAAACTCTGTGTGTGTGTGTTTCCTGATGTGTGCCTTGTAATCACAATACAAACCACAAGGGCATTTTCAGCCACGGCACTGACTCTGGTTAGGAATATGCCTGTGGGGAATGCCACAGATGAGTGCTTCAGGCATTCCTAATCAATAGCATCACTATTGATAGACTAAGATAAACACAAAACAACTACTTTATAAGAAAGATGGGTTATTTAACAACTGAAGTTCTTCAGACAAAAGTCCAAAGCCTATCTTTCAAAAAGAGTATGGGGGTGGGGGGAGAGATTCTGCTATGTATAATGAAATACATCAATGTATTACTTTATGATCTTATACGTGATTAGTTATATTAAATTATTTATTAGAGTCTTAATATTTCTGTTCTTCCTAAAGAGCATAACCATAATTTGTGTAATTGAAACACATTATATTCTTCTTATACATTGTCTAGTGATAGTCTTGATGAATTTATTTTCTGAATGAATTTTTACTATGACTAAATCCGCAGTGAGCTGTAAGAACTGAGAAATTCTGCAGGCTTAAGTGGAACATAGGAGATAGAGTCTTAAACCTAAAATGGTTTACAATAATCCATTTTATATAGACCATTTTATATTTAAGAAAATCAACATAAAAATGTATACATTGTCACTACATGGCAATGAGAAAGAATGAAATATGGCCCTTTTTAACAACGTGGATGGAACTGGAGAGTGTGAAGCTAAGTGAAATAAGCCATACAGAGAAAGACAAATACCATATGTTTTCACTCTCATGTGGATCCTGAGAAACGTAACAGAAACCCATGGGGGAGGGGAAGGAAAAAAAAAAAAGGTTGGAGTAGGAGAGAGCCAAAGCATAAGAGACTCTTAAAAGCCGAGAACAAACTGAGGGTTAATGGGGGATGGGAGGGAGGTGATGGTAGGTGATGGGCACTGAAGAGGGCACCTTTTGGCATGAGCACTGGGTGTTGTATGGAAACCATTTTGACAATAAATTTCATATATTAAAAAAAATGTATACATTGTCATCTAGCCCAGTAAAAGATAACCCATTACCTACATTTCTGCAATTTTTCAAGGACAAATTTAGCTTCTCTGATTTTGTCCTTTTATTCTCTCTTTTGCTGTTGTTTTTGTCTTTGAACACACTTTTGCTGGGACCTAAGGGACCGAAAATGCTTTTTTGAGACATATTTATAAGTTGTAATTAGTCTCAGGAACTGATTTTTAGTGAAAAAAATTGAGGTTCTATTATAGATCAGATTTGCCCTTATGGATAAAAATGTTAAGATCATATTTCATTAGGTCCTTGTTTTATTGTCATGTTTAAGAAAAAAAATTCAACTATTTAATCACTGTATCTTTTTGCTTAAGGGAATAATGGAATTATGATATTATTGTCTGTTTTTATTATCCATTTCCTGGTGTTCTATTATTAATAATAGGATGACAGACTTGAAAATAATGTCTTTTGTTCAATGTTTCTGTGTGTTTTTGATGTCATGCTTTTGATCCTCACTGAAGAATACTCAGGATTTATTATATTACAAAAATAGGAAAAACACTTATGCAAGAATATTTAAAAATTTCTACTTCCTCAAATAACCTTGGATTGACTAATGAGTAAAATAACATGTTCTTGACTTACTGGGTTTCAATTCACCATCAGAGTTATCTCCAGAGAATTGCATTTCTACATCTAGGGAGAGTTCTCTTGCTTGTCATTCTTAATTGTAAGCAGCAGTCCAAGTCACATACCAGCACAAAGACCATCAGTAAAAATGTCACAACAAAATGAATAAAAGCAAATGGATTTACTAGCTATCAGTGCATCTGTCAGGACATTACTAATCTTGACTCTCACATATAATAGGTAAGAACTATTTATCATACATAATTTTTCTTGCTGCAACAATTATAACAATTGCCTACACAATGTAAAATCAGTTGGCATAAAACTATATAAAAATTGTGACATACCAGTGTAAGTATGAGCATACAAAGTAATTGAACAAAATAACAATTATAGAGGGGTAAAGAGAAGATAATTATTTAGTATGTGATAAATAGAGCATATCAAATTAGAATGGAAAAGAGCTATTATTCAGTCAAGTATATTAGAATCAATAGTCATTAAAAATATATGTATTTAATATTTTATACATTTCTATATATATATTTCATATTTTATACTTAAATGTATTCTATGTATACTAAAGTTGTAGTTTAAAGCCAGGAGATAATGGGATCATGAGAAGATGGCGGCATAGGACGACGATGGGCTCACTGCGCGTCCTGCTGATCACTTAGATTCCACCTACACCTGCCTAAATAACCCAGAAAACTGCCAGAAGACTAGCAGAAAGGAGTCTACGGAGCCAAGCACAGATGAAAGGCCCACAGAAGACGGTAGGAAGGGCAGCAAGGCTGTGCACACTACACAGACTGGAGGGAGGGAGCTGGGGCGGAGGGGCGGCCCCCGGCCAAGCAGAGCCCCGAATCTGGCTGGCAAGATCGGAGGGGCCAGTTGGAGTGTGTTCCGTCAGCAAGAGGGACTTGACATCTGGAAGGTTATAAGCTAACAGCTCTGCTCGGAAAAATGGGAGGGCTGGAGGACAACGGGAGGGAGAGTTGTTGAGCCCCGGATGACAGAGCTCAGCTTGGCGGGGAACAAAGGTGCTCACCAGCGCCATCTCCCTCGCCCATCCCCCAGCAAAAATTCCAAAGGGAACCAGTTCCTGCCAGAGAACTTGCTTGCACTGCGCAAACACCCAATGCTGTGCTTCTGTGGATCCATCCCTCCAGCAGGTCTAACTCCCTCCAGGTGCCTCAGGGCCCCTCCCGAAGCAGATCTCCGAAGGACAAGCGAGCTGAGCCTGCCCCTCCCGCCCCTGTGCACCTTGCCGATCCACCCCAGCTAATACGCCAGATCCCCAGCACCACAAGCCTGGCAGTGTGCAAGTAGCCCAGACGGGCCACACCACCCCACAGTGAATCCCATCTCTAGGAGAGGGGAAGAGAAGGCACACACCAGTATGACTGTGGCCCCAGTGGTGGGCTAGGGGCACACATCAGATCTGACTGCGGCCCCTCCCACCAATGCAAGTTATTCAAGACAGCACAGGGGAAGTGCCCCGCAGTCCCACACCACTCCAGGGACTATCCAAAATGATGAAACAGAAGAAATCCCCTCAGAAAAACGTCCAGGAAATAACAACAGCTAACGAACTGATCAAAAATGATTTAAACAATATAACAGAAAGGGAACTTAGAGTAATAGTCATAAAATTAATCGCTGGGCTTGAAAACAGTACAAAGGACAGCAGAGAATCTCTTGCTACAGAGATCAAGGGACTAAGGAACAGCCAGGAGGAGCTAAAAAATGCTATCAATGAGTTGCAAAATAAAATGGATACAACTACGGTTCGGATTGAAGAGGCAGAGGAGACAATAGGTGAACTAGAAGGTAACATTATGGAAAAAGAAGAAGCTGAGAAAAAGAGATATAAAAATATCCAGGAGTATGAGGGGAAAATTAGAGAACTAAGTGATACACTAAAAAGAAATAATATACGCATAATTGGTATCCCAGAGGAGGAAGAGAGAGGGAAAAGTGCTGAAGGTGTACTTGAAGGAATAATAGCTGAGAACTTCCCGGAACTGGGGAAGGAAAAAGGCATTGAAATCGAAGAGGCACAGAGAACTCCCTTCAGATGTAACTTGAATGGATCTTCTGCACGACATATCATAGTGAAACTGGCAAAATCCAAGGATAAAGACAAAATTCTGAAAGCACCTAGAGATAAACGTGCTCTAACATATAAAGGGAGACATAGAAGACTCGTGACCGATCTCTCTACTGAAACTTGG
This sequence comes from Acinonyx jubatus, assembly GCF_027475565.1. Lineage (NCBI taxonomy): Eukaryota > Metazoa > Chordata > Mammalia > Carnivora > Felidae > Acinonyx > Acinonyx jubatus. The sequence continues at coordinate 102,370,193 of NC_069389.1, read as the reverse complement.
CAGGCCAGAAAGGAATGGCAGGAGATCTTCAATGTGATGAACAGAAAAAATATGCAGCCCGGAATCCTTTATCCAGCAAGTCTGTCATTTAGAATACAAGGAGAGATAAAGGTCTTCCCAAACAAACAAAAACTGAAGGAATTCATCACCACTAAAACAGCCCTAGAAGAGATCCTAAGGGGGATCCTGTGAGACAAAGTACCAGAGACATCGCTACAAGCATGAAACCTATGGACATCACAATGACTCTAAACCCTTATCTTTCTACAATAACACTGAATGTAAATGGACTAAATGCTCCAACCAAAAGACATAGGGTCTCAGAATGGATAAAAAAACAAGACCCATCTATTTGCTATCTACAAGAAACTCATTTTAGACCTGAGGACACCTTCAGATTGAGAGTGAGGGGATGGAGAACTATCTATCATGCTACTGGAAGTCAAAAGAAAGCTGGAGTAGCCATACTTATATCAGACAAACTAGACTTTAAATTATAGGCTATAACAAGAGATGAAGAAGGGCATTATATAACAATCACAGGGTCTATCCATCAGGAAGAACTAACAATTATAAATGTCTATGCGCCAATTACAGGAGCCCCCAAATATATAAAACAATTACTCATAAACATAAGCAACCTTATTGATAAGAATGTGGTAATTGCAGGGGACTTTAACACTCCACTTACAGAAATGGATAGATCATCTAGACACACAGTCAATACAGAAACAAGGGACCTGAATGATATTTTGGATCAGATGGACTTGACAGATATATTTAGAACTCTGCATCCCAAAGCAACAGAATATACTTTCTTCTCGTGTGCACATGGAACATTCTCCAAGATAGATCACATACTGGGTCACAAAACAGCCCTTCATAAGTATACAAGAATTGAAGTCATACCATGCATACTTTCAGACCACAATGCTATGAAGCTTGAAATCAACCACAGGAAAAAGTCTGGAAAACCTCCAAAAGCATGGAGGTTAAAGAACACCCTACTAAAGAATGAATGGGTCAACCAGGCAATTAGAGAAGAAACTAAAAAATATATGGAAACAAATGAAAATGAAAATACAACAACCCAAATGCTTTGGGATGCAGCAAAGGCAGTCCTGAGAGGAAAATACATTGCAATCCAGGCCTATCTCAAGAAACAAGAAAAATCACAAATACAAAATCTAACAGCACACCTAAAGGAAATAGAAGCAGAACAGCAAATACAGCATAAATCCAGCAGAAGAAGAGAAATAATAAAGATCAGAGAAGAAATAAACAATATAGAATCTAAAAAAATGGTAGAGCAGATCAACGAAACCAAGAGTTGGTTTTTTGAAAAAATAAACAAAATTGATCAACCTCTAGCCAGGCTTCTCAAAAGGAAAAGGGAGATGACCCAAATAGATAAAATCATGGTTGAAAATGGAATTACAACCAATCTCTCAGAGATACAAGCAATTATCAGGGAATACTATGAAAAATTATATGCCAACAAACTGGACAACCTGGAAGCAATGGACAAATTCCTAAACACCCACACACTTCCAAAACTCAATCAGGAGAAAATAGAAAGCTTGAACAGACCCATAAGCAGCAAAGAAATTGAATCAGTCATTAATAATTTCCCAACAAATAAGAGTCCAGGACCAGATGGCTTCCCAGGGGAGATCTACCAGACGTTTAAAGCAGAGATAATACCTATCCTTCTCAAGCTATTCCAAAAAATAGAAAGGGAAGGAAAACTTCCAGACTCATTCTATGAAGCCAGTGTTACTTTGAGTCCTAAACCAGACAGAGACCCAGTAAAAAAAGAGAACTACAGGCCAATATCCCTGATGAATATGGATGCAAAAATTCTCAATAAGATACTAGCAAATTGAATTCAACAGCATATAAAAAGAATTATTCACCATGATCAAGTGGAATTCATTCCTGGGATGCAGGGCTAGTTCAACATTCGCAAATCAATCATTGTGATACATCACATTAGTAAAAGAAAAGATAAGAACCATACGATCCTGTTAATCAATGCAGAAAAGGCCTTTGACAAAATTCAGCAATCTTTCTTAATAAAAACCCTCGAGAAAGTCAGGATAGAAGGAACATACTTAAACATCATAAAAGCCATTCATGAAAAGCCCACAGCTAACCTCATCCTCAATGGGGAAAAACTGAGAGCTTTTTCCCTGAGATCAGGAACACGACAGGGATGTCCACTCTCACCGCTGTTATTTAACATAGTGTTGGAAGTTCTAGCATCAGCAATCAGACAACAAAAGGAAATCAAAGGCATCAAAATTGGCAAAGATTAAGTTAACCTTTCACTTTTTGCAGATGACATGATATTATACATGGAAAATCTGATAGACTCCACCAGAAGTCTGCTAGAACTGATACATGAATTTAGCAAACTTGCAGGTTACAAAATCAATGTATGGAAATCATTTGCATTCTTATACACTAATAATGAAGCAAGAGAAAAACAAATACAGAAACTGATCCCATTCACAATTGCACCAAGAAGCATAAAATACCTAGGAATACATCTAACCAAAGGCGTAAAAGATCTGTATGCTGAAAATTATAGAAAGCTTATGAAGGAAATTGAAGAAGATATAAAGAAATGGAAAAATATTCCGTGCTCATGGATTGGAAGAATAAATATTGTCAAAATGTCAATACTACCCAAAGCTATCTACACATTCAATACAATCCCAATCAAAATTGCACCAGCATTCTTGTTGAAACTAGAACAAACAATCATAAAATTCATATGGAACCACAAAAGGCCCCGAAGAGCCAAAGTAATTTTGAAGAAGAAGACCAAAGCAGGAGGCATCCCAATCCCAGACTTTAGCCTCTACTACAAAGCTGTAGTCATCAATACAGAATGGTATTGGCACAAAAATAGACACATAGGACAATGGAATGGAATGGAAACCCCAGAACTAGACCCACAAACGTATGGCCAACTAATGTTTGACAAAGCAGGAAAGAACATCCAATGGAAAAAAGACAGTCTCTTTAACAAATGGTGCTGGGAAAACTGGACAGCAACATGCAGAAGGTTGAAACTAGACCACTTTCTCACACCATTCACAAGAATAAACTCAAAATGGATAAAGGACCTGAATGTGAGACAGGAAACCATCAAAACCCTAGAGGAGAAAGCAGGAAAAGACCTCTCTGACCTCAGCCGTAGCAATTTCTTACTTGACACATCTCCAAAGGCAAGGGAATTAAAAGCAAAAATGAACTACTGGGACCTTATGAAGATAAAAAGCTTCTGCACAGCAAAGGAAACAACCAACAAAACTAAAAGGCAACCAATGGAATGGGAAAAGATATTTGCAAATGACATATCAGACAAAGGGCTAGTATCCAAAATCTGTAAAGAGCTCACCAAACTCCACACCTGAAAAACAAATAACCCAGTGAAGAAATGGGCAGAAAGCATGAACAGACACTTCTCTAAAGAAGACATCTGGATGGCCAACAGGCACATGAAAAGATGCTCAACGTCGCTCCTCATCAGGGAAATACAAATCAAAACCACACTCAGATATCACCTCACGCCAGTCAGAGTGACCAAAATGAACAAATCAGGAGACCATAGATGCTGGAGAGGATGCGGAGAAATGGGAACCCTCTTGCACTATTGGTGGGAATGCAAATTGGTGCAGCCACTCTGGAAAACAGTGTGGAGGTTCCTCAAAAAAATTGCAAATAGACCTACCCTATGACCCAGCAATAGCATTGCTAGGAATTTACCCAAGGGATACAGGAGTACCGATGCATAGGGTCACTGTACCCCAATGTTTATAGCAGCACTCTCAACAATAGCCAAATTATGGAAAGAGCTGAAATGTCAACTGATGAATGGATAAAGAAATTGTGGTTTATATACACAATGGAGTACTACATGGCAATGAAAAAGACCGAAATATGGCACTTTGTAGCAACATGGATGGAACTGGAGAGTGTGATGCTAAGTGAAATAAGCCATACAGAAAAAGACAGATACCATATGTTTTCACTCCTACGTGGATCCTGAGAAACTTAACAGAAACCCATGGGGGAGGGGAAGGAAAAAAAAAGAGGTTAGAGTGGGAGAGAGCCAAAGCATAAGAGACTCTTAAAAACTGAGAACAAACTGAGGGTTGATGGGGGGTGAAGGGAGGGTGTGGGTGATGGGTACTGAGGAGGGCACACTTTGGGATGAGCAGTGGGTGTAGTATGGGAACAAATTTGACAATAAACTTCATATGTTGAAAAAAAAATAAGTAAAAATCTAAAAAAAAAAAAAAAAGCCAGGAGATACACATCAGAATTTTTTTCAGCCTCTCAAAAAATACATTACAGCTATATTGGAACTAACTAAAATTCAAAATTGATAATAACGTGTCAAAATGGTTAGTTAAGTAATAGTACATCAAATCAAAGGACTTTTATGAAAGACACATAAAAGTTTGGCATGTCGTTTTATTCACATGAAAAACACCATAATACAATATTGAGATTATTAACCAGATAACAGAATTTCATGTATAGTATGCCAGGGGTGAGGAGTAAAAGAGAGAGAAGGATTAGAGAAAATATACTATAAAAAATGTGTATCCCTGGATTTTGGAATTAAAATAAGTTTTTCCTAGGTTTCTTTTGCTTATCTGTATTTTCAATACTGTCTTCCGTTAACACATTTTACTTTTACATTAAAGATATTATAAAGTTAGTTAAAAGACTGAGGTAGATATTATAGATATAATTATATATATGTGTATATACAATTATATATAAATAATATTTTATATAATTATATCTATTATATTTAATTATATATATAATTTTTGTAACCAGTTCTTTATCACCTGACATAATTATTTTTACTGATTTTTCTTTTTAGTGTGTCAGTATGATATAAATACAACCTGTTGAAAAGTGAAAATTGAAAAATTCAGTCAACTGTGTCACTTTCCATCATATTTTGTTTCTGTGAACTGAACTAGCTGAAAGTTTGGATGACTTATAGTAATAATAATATAATACACTAAATAATAAGTGCAAAATACATCTATCAATTTATAATTATCATAGTATTTTAGAACTGCAAACACTTTAGAAATCAGATAATATAACCCTATCTTCCTGAAGGTGAGGAAACTGTGTAAAAAACAGTCTTTTTTTTAATGTGGATATCAAATACATATTTCTTTAAAGAAGCTTATAGGAAAATTAGAAACAACCACAACAAAAGCCAAACAACTTAGGAAGAAAAACAGTGAGACACCAAAATTATTAAGCAATATCTTATGGTCATTCTTTCTAGGACTGTGTAATTTGAGATTCAACTAAAATCCTTGTGGAGAAGTAAAAATCAGACCCAAAGAGTTATTGTTTTCAAAAGGAAGGGCTGATTTGATTGTAGATCACAGTGATATTTTTGGTCTCCTGAAGTTAGTGTCACCTCAGAGCCAGTGTTCAGTAGTCCCTGAAATTCTGATTGTTTCATTTTCCCTAATGCACAGTCTTTCTGGTAAAAGGCTGTAAGTCTTTTTAGGGAAGAGTGGGATAAAGGTCAACAGCATAAATTTTTGATAGTGCGTTGGAGTCTTTCTTCAAGGGGAATCAACTTCTCTTCTTCAGGGGTCTTCTAGGATTTCAGTCTAATTATAGGTAATGGGCAAAGGGTGGTGGGAGTGGATACTAAGGAAAATTTGCCTCAAGAGAAACTAGTATAGTTTCTTCAGGTAATGCAGGGTTAATCTCAGATGGATATTACTTTTACTTGGATAGAAGTCTCTTCAGAATTTAAAGGGCTTAGTGTCCCCAGATTCATCAAAATCTTCTCACATGTCATTATTCCAACTTTCATATCATTCCCTCCCAAGTAATGCCCTTAATTTCAAAAGTACACATGCTGCAAGTCAGATAGTTTAATTTGCACTTCAATTTAGCCCCAGACAAAATGTAGTGTGTTTGATTTTCAGAAATCTCAGATCTGCCATTACTGAAGACAAAAGTCTCTCTTTTTTTAAGGACAAATATAGAAATTCTCAGGTCATTTATGTGGCCCTTGAGGTGTAAATTCAAGCCCCTGAGGTCATGCTTTTCTTTACCCACTTTGTCCAGGGACATTTGGAACAAGAAGCCAATCTCGTTATACTCCTTAGTTTGACAAAAATGTTGGAGATATCATATACATGGCCACCAAGATCCTTGACTCATAATTGTTTGGGAATATTAAATGGCGATATTTTGTTTGTCCTTATTGCCACATCATGACAGAGACTATCAGTGCTCTGTTTACTACTTAAAATACCATTAGTCTTTTAATTTAATCAAATTAGAGGGCTGATTTTAGAAAATCCAGAGAAAATTCAGAAATTTTATTTTTTAAGATTATTTTCCTCTAGAACCACTTCTGGTAACAAAACCTGTATTAGTAAGGTTCTCCAGAGAAACAGAAATATTATCTCTATCTATCTATCTATCTATCTATCTATCTATCTATATCTAAGTCTATACCTACCTATATTTATATCTACATCATTTATATCTATATCTAGTTTGCCTATATTGAGAGAAAGAGACATGGGGGGGGGAGAGATTTATTATGAGAAAATGGCATACACAATTATAGAGAATGAGAAGCCCCATCTTCTGCCATATGCAAGCTGAAGACATAAGAACATTGGTTGAGTAATTCAGTCCATGTCTAAGGGGCTGATAATCAGAGGATCCAATGGTATAATACCAGTCTGAACGCAGGAGAAAATGAAACAAGATGTCCCAACTCAAACAGTGACACAGGATAAAGAAACAAATCATCCTTCCTCTACTTTTTGTTATACTCGGGCCCTCTATGGATTGTTTGATGCTCATCCACATTGGGGGAGCCAACTGACTTTACTGAGTCCATAGATTCAAATGTTAATCTAATCCTCAAACACTATCACAAACACATCCAGAGATAGTAACCTGGGCATCCTGTAGCCAGTCACGTAAACACATAAAATTAACCATCACAAGTCCACCCTTGTCAACATGGCACTCATATACATCCCTTTAAACTATATACTTAGTCTCCAAATAAAGACAATAACAATGTCATAAGTCCACCTAACATGATTCAACTATACTGCATACAAATGAAAACACACTGTTTCCCCAGAAGAGGTAAAGTCCTTAAATGATGTTTACTCTCTTTGATATATTATAACTTCATACTATGATATAAAATTAACAATACTTAAATGTTGTAATATAAAAGCAATATATTTTATGTTATATAAGTGGATAAGCAAGGAAAGACAATGAATACACGCATACACCATAGAAGACTCAAGGGTAAATATCATAATAATTGCAGTTCTCATTTCTGTAAGTCATGATATGGTTGTAGCCAGTATTTTAATTACCTTCTTCTACTATGCATCCTGTATTTCATTTTCCTTCAATATGCACCTCATTTGGTCATGGTTCTTTACCTGCTGGGATAACCCAAACTTTCACCTTTCAGAGTTTTGAACCATTAGTAGTTCTGCCTAGATGGAATTGTTTTAGTTTTCCATTGACCTAAATCACAGGGCATGGTAATACTAAGAGTGTCCTGGGAGATCTTCTGTATTCCTGACACACTCCTTACCTCAGTTGTGGAGTAGCCATCCAATTTCCCCTTGGTAGTCAGGATCAATCACTTAACCAACACTATAACTCCTCTATTTGCCTGTTGATTCAGATGCATGAGAAGCCCAACATAGCTATTATAAATGGGAATTCACTTATAGGAGGTATTTTAAATAATCAAACTCATAGAAACATATAATATAATGGTGATTGTCAAGGTCTGGAGACTGTACATATTGTAAGATGCTATGTAACAAATATAAAGTTCTAGTTATGCAAAAAGAATAAGTTCTAGGGATCTTCTGTACAGCATAGTGCCTATATTTAACAATATCATATCACACACTTAAAGATTTAAGAAGATAGATATCATGTTAAGTGTTCTTAATACAGTAAAATAAAATTTTAATCATGTATCAAGGAAACAAAAAAATTGTAATTGCTATGTATAAATAGTAAATGATTTTTAAATATACTCTATTGTAGAGTGAATATTTTTTTTGTTTTTCATGTTTGCATTTTAATAAAATTCTAGCTTGATATGATCACTCATGGTGTTACAGAATACCTTTATGCAATATTCCACATGATAAATTCCTTCTTGAATTTAATTACAAGAAATTATTGTTTCTGAGTTTCTGGTTCAATTTAGTAATATAATAGGCTTCTGATTTCACCTTCTCCCATGGACACACAGAATCAGTAACTTCATACAGAACAGTTACCTTTTATAAAACCATCCATACTAGCTGAGTAACTTTTACATATTGATTGAACTAAAAAAATCTATATTGAATTGGGTAGAAGAGGTTGAGATAAAATCTTGTCAGAAAGCCTACCCACAGGACAGTGACACACACTTGGGAGGAAAATAACAACTCTCAGATTCTCCCCAAGGAGTAAAACTGATTGGGCCAAAACATCTAGCATCCCATCTTTTGAGACATCCACCTGAGAGGCCCCCCAAGCAGGTAGCTCTGAAAGCCAATGGAGCTTGTGTCCATGAGACCCATAAGGCTACAATGAACAAGGAAACAGTTCTTAATGGTCTAATAGGACTCACCATGGCTATCCTCCCCCATCCCAACCCAGCATAGAGTCAGGAGACCTAAATAGTTTTTCTATGAAATAGGCATATTACCATATGTTAAAAGCTGATGCTTGAGGCTTCTTTAGGATACACTTAAGGGCCAATTTCAATGCTCTCCAAAGACTGGTGAGAACAGTAGATGCCATCTCTGAGCTCTCTCTCTCTCTCTCTCTCTCTGTACCACACCAGGTCACTGGTGTCTCCATAAAAGGAGCTTGTACATATGTCTAGTGCCCTGGATTTTATGGGTGCTTCCCAGAGCACACATCCTTTGATATACTGGTTCTGATAGCCAAGGAGACTTGTGTTCATGAGTTTACTTGGATGGTAGCAAAAAACTATCTGTAACTGTTGTCTCCCCAGGGCTCAGTGCAGAAGACAGAAATAATTCCCAGTCTTCCTGAAAGATGTATAATGTGTACTTTAAAAGCCACTGCCTGAGGGTCTGCCTTCCAACCAGCCTGCATTTAGGTACTGACTGAGATCCTCTCCTTTGGGACACTGACAAGTCTTGGCACATTCTCAAATGTTTGGAGCCACTAAAAACAAAGAAGTCTGGTTGGACAGTCACAAATGTTTGAGAGACAACCAACAGCTAGATCAGGTGTTGCAGACTTTGAGCCTTTGAGTTCTCTCTTGTCCAGCAAGAGATCAGACTCAGAATTGAATATGAGAGAGGCTAATGCCCAGGAGTAGACAAGAGCCCCAAGTAAGGGTCCTTGCTCCATATTTATTAGGATCATAAGGCTTATAAACGTGATGGACGTGCAGAAAGAGACAATGAAACAGTGATCATCAACTCAAGAGTGTGACAGAAAAGGGGTTTCAAAGATATGCAGTGTTAAGGGTTTGGATCAATACAAAACAAAATCCCCAGGCTGAGCAGATGGCTGTTTATGGCAGGCACCAGGCGCTGTGTCTGTTTACCTTAACTTGTCTAGGGGATAAGACAGAGCATGTTACCTCAGGGTCAACAAGGCACTTTTTTTTTTTTTTGGTAATTAGCTCCAGGCAATTTCATCCTGCTGTGGTGGTCTACCACCCTATTTACCCGATTACCTATTCTTGGAAGCTTTTTTCCTGTGGCTGCTTTCCACTCTAAGCATTGTTAACCTATTGGTGTAAGCTCAGAGAATTCCTAAACTTATTCTCCACAGGCAGGATTGAATAATAAGGTTTATCTCATACACATGACCACTCTATTAAGACTAGGAGTGTGGCTGTTTTATCTAATGCACAGAATGCAACACAGAAAGTCAAGAAAAATGAAGAAAAAAAAAAGGATTGTATTCCAATTGGAAGAACAAGATAAAGCCTCAGAAAAAGACGATAATAAAATGGAGATAAGTGACTTACCTGATAAAGAGTTCAACATACTGGTCATAAAGATGATCACCAATGTCAGGAGAACAGTGGATAAACAGGATGGAGATTTCAACAAAGAGATGGAAAATCTAAGTAAGTAGTATAAAACAGAAGTTATAGAGCTGAATACAACAACTGAAATAAAAATTTAAGTTTTTTTTAAAGTTAATTTATTTATTTTTGAGAGAGAAAGAGAAAGGAAGGGCAGAGAAAGGAGAGAGAGAATCCTAGCAGACTCTGTGTGTGATGTGGTATTGCACTCACAAACCATGAGATCATGACTAGAGCTGAAACCAAGAGTGGATGCTTAACTGACTGAGCCACCAGGCACCCCAAAAATTTCAGTTTTAATAGCATACCACATGAAGCAGAAGAAAGGATCAGCAGAAGAAAGGATCAGCAAATTCAAATATAGGGTAGTGGAATTCATCCACTCAGAGGAGCAAAAACAAACAAACAAAAGAGTGAAGATAGCTTAACAATGTTAAGCAGATAAATATTCACATAATAGGGGTCCTAGAAGGAGAAGAAAAGAGAGAATGAAGCAGAAAGCTTATTTGAAGAAATAATAGCTGAAAACTCCCTTAACCTAGAGGGAAACAGATATACAGATCCAAGAAGCCCATAGATTCCAAATCAGATGAATGAATAGGAACCAACTCAGAGACAAATTATGATTAAATTGTCAAAAGTTAAAGAAAAAGAGAGAATCTTAAAAGTAGCAAGAAAAAACAAGTTGTTACATACAAGGGAACCCCCATAAGATACTAGCAGATGTTTCAGCAGAAACTTTGAAGGGGTAAATTATATATTCATTGCTGAAAGGAAAAAATAAAACCTTTTAAACCAGGAATACTTTACCCAGCAAAGTTGTCCTTAAGAAACTAAGAAAAAATAAAGAGTTTTCCAAACAAACAAAAGCTGAAGGATTTCATCACCACTAGTCCAGCCTTACAAGAAATGTTTTTAAGAGTATTTATTTATTTATATATTTATTTTAGAAAGAGAGATGAACAGGGGAACAGGGCAGAGGGAGAGAGACAGAATATTAAGCAGGCTCCACAGTCAGCACTGAGTGCAAAGCCTGACACTGGGCTCAATCCCACCACCCTGGGATCATGATCTGAGCCAAAATCAAGAGGTGGATGCTTAACTGACTGAGCCTCCCAGTCATCCCCAGCCTTACAAGAAATGTTAAGAGAACTTCTTTAATCTGAAATGAAAGGTCATTTATTAGCAATAGGAAAATTGAAAATATAAACTTATAATACTTTGTTAATGGATACAAAAGCTAACCAGATGCAAATTATGACATCCAAAATATAAAACATTATGGGAGAGTAAAAATGGAGAGCTTTATAATGCATTTAAATTTAAGTTGGTTTTAGAACTTTTTAAAAAAACTGTTAGTGCTATGTTTTATGTAAGCCTCATGGTATGTACAACTCAAAAAACTTATAGTAGATAAAAAAGAAAGGAATCTAAGCATACCTTTAGAGAAAATTATAAAATCACAAAGAAAAAGAACAAGAAAGGAGCAAATGAATTGCAAAAAATCCAGAAGAGAATTATCAAAATGATAATAGCAAATCCATACACATCAATAATTATTTTAAGTGTAGATGGGCTGAATTCTCCAAAGAAAAGACAAAGAGTAGCTAAATAAATTAAAACCAAAAATAAATAAATAAGCAAGACCCAAATATATGCTGCCTACAAGAGATGTAAGGGCATGCACACTGAAGGTGAAAGGATGGAAAGAGACATTTAAGGTAATGGAAACAAAAAAAAAAGCAAGGGTATATACACTTATATCAGACAAAAAACAGACTTTAAAACAAAGACAGTAATGAGAGACCAAAAAGGGCATTACATAATGATAAGCGGGAACTCTTAACAAGAGGATATAACATTTATAAATATTTATGCACCCAACATAAATACACCTAAATATATTAAGCAAATTTGGGGCACCTGGGTGGCTCAGTCGGTTAAGTGCCTGACTTTGGCTCAGGCTATGATCTCACAGTTCGTGGGTTCAAGCCCCACATCAGGCTCTGTGCTGACAGCTCAGAGCCAGGAGCCTGTTTCAGATTCTGCATCTCCCTCTCTCTCTGCCTCTCCCCTGCTCACGCTCTGTCTCTGTCTCAAAAAAAAGTAAATATTAAAAAAATTTAAATACATAAAGCAAATTTTAACAGACCTAAAGGGAAAAATAGACAATACAATAATAGGCAGAGGCTTAATTTATCCACTTTCATCTATAAATAAATCAATCAAATAGAAGATCAACACAGAAACATTGGAAATAAACTACATGATACCCCAGATGGACTTAATAGATATTTCAACAATGTCCCATCCAAATGCAGCAGAGTACATATTATTCTCAAGTACTCATGGTACATTTTCCAGAATAGATAATATGTTAGGCCACAAAATAAATATTACTAAATTTAAGAAAATTGAAATAATATCAAGCATATTTTGTGACCACAGTGATGTGAAAGTAGAAATAAATTATAAGAAAAAAAGTGGAAAATTCACAAATATATTGAGATTAAACAATATGTTACTGAACAACCAATGTTTCAAAGAAGAGATCAAAGAGAAATAAAAATAATGTTCAGACAAATAAAAATGAAAACATAATGTAACAAAATTTATAAAAGGCAGAAAAATCAGTTCCAAGAGGGAAATTCATAGTAATAAACATTCACATTAAGAAAAGGAAAAGAAAGATCACAAATAAACAACTTTATTCCTCAAGGATATGGGAAATAGAAGAAAAATAAAGATAAAAGTTAGAAGAAGGAAGGGAATAAGAAAAAACAGTGTGGAAACAAACAAAATAGAAACAAGAAAAAAACAATAGAAAGTATCAATGAAGCTAAGAGCTTGTTTTTTTAAGAAACATAAACAAAACTGACAAACCTATATCCTTACTCAACAAAACAAGAGAAGGAAGATTCAAAATTAGAAATTAAAGAGCCATTACACTTGATCACTTAAATACAAAGGATCTTAAGAAACTACTATGAATAATTATCCACCAACAAATTGGACAGTCAAGAAGAAATGCAAATTTTTTCTAAAAACATGATCTATGAAGACTGAATAATGAAGAAATATAAAATGTGAACAGTTTGATTACTAGTAAGAAGATTTATTGAATCAGTAGTCAAAAACCTCCAGCAAAAAGTCTAGGACCATCTGCTTTCAACAGTGAATTCTAGCAAATATTTAGAGAATTAATATCAATCTTTTTCAGACTGTTCCCAAAAATATGAGGAGGAAACACTATCCCATTTTATGAAGCCGACATTTTCCTGATAAAAACCAGACAGATACTATAAGAAAAGAAAATGACAGGCCAATATGCCTGATAAACATAGATGTTAAAATTCTCAATAAAATATTAGCAAGCTAAATCCAACAATACATTAAAAAGATTATATCCCATGATCCCAAGACCAAAGGGGTTTATTCTAGAGATACAAGGATGGTTCAACATCAACATCAATCAATATAATACAACACATTAATAAAATTAAGGATAAAAATAATATGATCATCTCAAAAATGTATTAAAACATTTTTAAACATTCAACATCTATTCAGGATAAATACGTTCAAAGGAGTAGGTATAGAAGGAACACACTTAAACAGGCTTAAGGCCATATATGCCATATATGACAAAACCAAAGTTATCATTGTACCCAACAGTGAAAAACTCAAGGCTTTTCCTCTAATATTAGGAACAAGGCAAGAACATCCACTCTCATCACTTTTATTTAACATAGTACTTGAAATCTTAGCCAAAGCAATTAGACAAGAAAAAGAAATAAAAGCCATCTCAAGGAAGGAAATAATAAACATTAGGGAAGAAATTTTAAAAAATAGAAAATAAAAACACAATAGAACAGTTAAATTAAACCAGTTAAATTAAATTAAATTAAACAGTTAAAAAAAACCAGCTGGTTTTTTAAAATATTGACAAAGAAGATAAATGTATAGCTAGACTCATAAAAAGAGGGGGGGGGGAGAATGAGGGCTCAACAAAAGTCAGAAATGAAAGAAGAAATGACAACCCAAACCATAGAAATACAAATTTATCAGAGAATATTATTAAAATATTACATGCCAAAAATTGGACAACAAAGAAGAAATGTATACATTCCTAGAAACATATAAACTTCCAAAACTGAATCATGAGGAAATAGAAAATTTGAATAAACTGAATGCCTAGAATGAAATTTAATCAGTAATCAAAAAACTCCCAACAAATGAAAGTTCAGGAACAGATGGCTTCACAGGTGATTTTTACCAAATACTTAAAGAAAAGTTAATACCTATTCTTCTTAAACTATCTCAAAAAATAGAAAAAGAAGGAAATATCCAAATTCATTCTATGAAGCCAGCATTAATCTGACACCCAAACAAGATGAAGACACTACAAATAGAACAAAACAAAACAAGAAAAAAAAAAAAAACTATAGGCCAATGCCTCTGGTGAATGCTCAATGCTCAATAAAATATTAGCAAATGAAATCCAACAATACATTAAAAAATCATTCACCATGACCAAATAGGATTTATTCCTATGTGGAGGAGTGGTTCAATATTTGCAAATGAATCAATGTGATGCATAATATCAATAAGAGTAAAAAAAAACATGATCATTTCAATAGATGCAGGAAAAACATTTGACAAAGTACAGTATACATTTACAATAAAAACTCTCAACAAAGTAGGTTTAGAGAGAATATACCTCAACATAATAAAGGCCATATATGAAAAGCCCACAGCTGAAACCATACTCAATGGTGAAAGACTGAGAGCTTTCCTCCCATGTTCAGGAACAAAACAAAAATGTCCACTCTCATCACTTTTATTTAACACAGTAGTAGAAGTCACAACCACAAAAATCAGATAACAAAAAGAAAGAAAATGCATCCAAATTGTTTATGAAGTAAAATTTTCCCTATTTGCAAATGGCATAATACTATATATAGAACACCATAAAGACCCCACCAAAAAAAAAAAAACAAAAAACACGAGGACTGATACATTAATTCAGTAAGGCATAGGATACAAAGTCAACATACAGAAATCTGTTGCATTTCTACATACTAATAATGATGCAGCAAAAAGAGAAATTAAGAAAGCAATTCCATTTACAATTGCACCAAAATATAAAATACCTAGAAATAAACTTAACCAAGGAGTTAAAAAGGAATTGTATTGTGAAAACTATTAAAAATTGATGAAAAAGGGGCACCTGGGTGGCTCAGTCGGTTAAGCGTCCAACTTCACCTCAGGCCATGATCTCACAGTTCATGGGTTCAAGCCCTGCATCGGGCTCTGTGCTGACAGCTCAGAACCTGAAGCCTGCTTCGGATTCTGTGTTTCTCTCTCTCTCTGCCCCTCCCCTGCTCACATTCTGTCTCTCTCTGTCTCTCAAAAATAAATAAATGTAAAAAAATTAAAAAAAAATAAACATTGATGAAAGAAATTAAAGATGACACAAATAAATGGCAAGATACTCCATGCTCATGCATTGGAAGAAAAAATATTGTTAAAATCTCCATACTACCCAAAGCAATCTACAGACTTAATATAATCCCTATCAAAATAACAACAGTGTTTTTCACAGAACTGGAACCAACTAAAAAAAAATTTGTATGTAACTACAGAAGACCCCAAATAGCCAAAGCTATCATTAAACACACACACACACACACACACACACACACACACACACACACACATATATACACACACAGCCGGAGGCATCAAACTACCTGATTTCAAACTATATTACAAAGTTATTATATTCAAAACACTATGGTGTTTACATAAAAATAGAGAATAATAGAGAACCCAGAAATAAAACATCCATATATGACAAATTAATTTATAATGTAGGATCCAAGAATATACAATGAGGGAAGAACAGTCTGTTCAATAAATTTTGCTGGAAAAATTTGAAAACTACGCAAAAAAGGCTGAAACTAGGCCACTGTCTTACATCATAAACAAAAATAAACTCAAAATGGATGAAAGAATTAACATAAGACCTGAAATCATAAAATTTCTAAACAAAAACCTAAGTGTTAAGCTCCTTGTCATCAGTCTTGGTAATTATTTTTTTTTAATTTTATGACAAAAGAAAAGGCAACATAAGCAAACATAAACAAGTGTGACTACATCATAATAAATAGCTTCTGTACTGCAAAGGAAACAAATGAAAAGGCAACCTACAGAATGCAAGGAAATATTTGCAAGTGATATATCTTTAAGATATTATTGGAAAGTATATACAGGACTTATACAACACAATAGATAAAAAACAGTCTGATTCAAAAATGGGCAGAGGATCTGAATAGACATTTTTCCAAAGAAAACATAAAGATGGCCTACTGGTATGTGAAAAGGTGCTCAACATCACTAATCATCAGGGAAATTCAAACCAAAACCACAATGATATATTCCTTCACACTAGTTGGAATGTTTATTATCAAAAGACAAGAAATAACTCTTGCTGACAAGGATGTGGGAAAAAGGAGGCCATTTCATATAATACGTGGGAATGTACATTGGTACAACCATTAAAGGAAAATAGCAAGGAGGTTCCTCAAAAAATTACAACTAGAACTACCATGTGGCCCATCAACCACCAATTTCACTTCTGAGTATTGATGTGAAAGAAATAAAATCACTGTTGATAAGACATTTGTACCTTCATGTGTGGTTTTTTTGCAGCTATTAGTATTGCAGCATTATTTCAAATAGCTAAGAAATGTGAACAACCTAATTATCCATTGATGGGTGAATGGATAAAGAAAATGTGCTGTGTGCGGCTTGAACCAAGTGCGGCTGAGCCAAGATGGAAGAACAGCATGGAAGTTTTTTTTGTGTCTCGCATCCATGAAATACAGCCAGATCAACACTATACCATCCTACACACCTAGAAAACTGATTTGAGGATTAAGACAACAATCTGCACAACCTGAATAACATAACTCAGCAGTTACGTGGCATGGAGAGGTGACCTGGGGGAGAGAGAAGATGCAGAGGGCAGGGAGCTGTTTTTGCTTGTAGAAAGAGGACAGAGATGGGGGGGGGCAAGTATGGGAAAAGCACACCTCCCCCCAAAGCAGCTGGAGAGAAAGTGGAAAAGTGGAAACAGCTGCAGGGACTGAACTAAAAAGGGAGAAAGGAGGACAGGGTATAAATTCCATTAAGATTCTATAAACAGGGGGAGCACAGAGTCTGAAACTGCAACTCAATACCTGGCAGTGCTCTGGTGGGAAGAGCGAATCTCTAGGAGCAGAGTGGGGTCCAGGAGGTCCTTGAGTCACACATGGAGAAGCGGTTCCACTGCTGGAAGGACGTTTGGTAGAGGCTGTGCAGCCACCCAGTCCCAGAAGGCCCCAGAGAACAACCACATTCGCTGGTGCTGGAACAAGGATGTTAAGGGGGAAGCCTGGTGCCAGATGTGTGTTGTGATTTTCCATAATCCCTGAAATGCTGCTGCTACACAACTGTGTGAACTTTTTCTGGGGTGGGCTGGTGCCCAGCTGCAGTCTCTGGGCTTCAGCAGTAGCATGGTCCCACAAACACTCCTGGGTGTGGCTGGCACCTGGCCATTGCTCGATGAGACCTTTCCCTAGAGTATCTGAGTGGGTCAAACCAACAGTCTCACAGAAGTGAGGGGCTGGGAAACACAGTCGCATCTGAGATAAAACTCAGGAGGGAGGTGCCACCTGTCAACCTGACAGCTTGGTCAAGGTGTAAAAGAGGGGAGTGGACAGAAGCCACAGACAAAGGACAGGTATGCAATTGCTGGTCGGGGAGAGCACAGAATTCCAATACTAGAGACTGGGTAGCTGAGTGAAGCCATTTTCACCCTTCCCATGCATGCATATACACAACTACAGGAGCAACAACAATCCACTCCAGTAAGCTAAGCAGCACCATCTAGTGGAGAACGGAGCCATTACAGAAGCCCCGCCCAACTGGGCCAACCTTGCTCTTCAGGAACACCAAAAATCTCTCTGCCTGCTTAGTTTAAGGACTGTAAAGTGCTTCATAGTTTGACTTCTAGGAGAAAATGATGTAATTTCAATCATATTTCAGTATGCTCGGTGGTTCATCCATTCAATTTTTTTTCATCTCTTTTCTTTTTCTTGAATACAGAAAGAGAAAAAAAATTTGTTTTCAATTTTTATTAAAAATATTTTTCTTAATTTTTTCCTACTATATATTTTTTTATTTTTTTGTAAATTTTTCAAATACTATTTTACTTCCATCATGTCATTTTATTCTATTTCATTGTATTCATTTTCTTAAATTTTCAAAATTTTTCCTTTTTTTCTTGTTTTTTTCTTGTTTTTTTCTTTCCTCCTCCCCCCCCCCCCCGCTTTTTCTCTAATCTATCAACCTCTTTTCAATAACCAGACCAAACACATCTAGGATCCGGCATCATTTATTTGATTTTTGTGTGTGTATGTGTGTTGTTTTAAATTTTTAATTTTAATTTTTTACCTTATTAATTCCTTTTCTTCCTTCAAAATGATGAAATTAAGGAAATCACCCCTAAAGAAACAGCAGGAAGAAACGACAGCCAGGGAATTTACACAGATACAGGCAAGAATCTGAACCAGAATTTAGAATCATGATAATAAGAATACTAGCTGGGGTTAAATATAGATTAGAATCCCTCTTAGCTGGGGTCAAAAAGAGATTAGAATCCTTCTCTGCAGAGATAAAAGGAGGAAAAGCTAGTCAGGATGAAATAAAAAAATGCTATAACTGAGCTGCAATCTCAAATGGTTCCCACAGGGGCAAGGATGGATGAGGCAGAACAAAGAATCAGCGATATAGAGGACAAACAGAGAAAAATGAAGCAGAAAAAGAGGGAGACTAACGCAAAAGAGCACGATTTAAGAATTAGGAAAATCAGTGATTCATTAAAAAGGAACAACATCAGGTTCATAGGGCTCTCAGAAGATGAAGAGAGAGAAAAAGGGGTAGAAGAGTTATGTGAGCAAATCATAGCAGAAAACTTTCCTAACCTGGGGAAAGACAGACATCAAAATCCAGGAAGCACAGAGGACTCCCATAAGATTTGACTAAAACTGACCATCAACAAGGCATATCATAGTCAAATTCACAAAATACTCAGGCAAGGAGAGAATCATGAAAACAGAAAGGGAAAAAAAATCCTTAACCTACAAGGGAAGAAAGATCAGGTTTGCAGCAGACCTATCCACAGAAACTTGGGAGGCCAGAAAGGAGTGGCAGGATATATTCAATGTGCTGAATCAGAAAAATATGCAGCCAAGAATTCTTTATCCAGCAAGGCTGTCATTCAAATTGGGAGAGATTAAAAGTTTTCCCCCCAAAATTTAAAGGAGACCATGACCACTAAACCAGTCCTGCAAGAAATTTTAAGGGGGACTCTGAGGGGACAAAAGAAGGAAAAAAACAAAAAGACCAAAAACAATAAAGATTAGAAAGGACCAGAGAAAACCACCCGAAACTCCAACTCTACAAGCAACATAAAGGCAATAAATTCATATCTTTCAGTACTCACTCTAAAGTGGGTACTAAATGCTCCAATCAAAAGGCACAGGGTAACAGAATAGTAAGAAAACAAATCCAACTTTATGCTGTTTACAAGCATATAGACCCACTTTAGACCTAAAGACACTTTCAGATTGAAAGTAAGGGGATAGAGAACCATCTATCATGCTAATAGTAAACAAAAGAAAGCCGGAGTAGCCATATTTATATCAGAAAATCTAGGCTTTAAAATGAAGACTGTAACAAGACATGAAGAAGAGCATTATATCATAATTAAGGGGTCTATTCACCAAGAAGTCCTAACAATTCTAAACATTTGTGCTCCAAATGTGAGAGCACCCAAATATAGAAATCAACTAATAACAAACATAAAGAAACTCTTTGATAATAATACCATAATAGTAGGGGACTTCAATAACCCACTCACAGAAATGGACAGATCATTTAAACAGAAAATCAACAAGGAAACATTGGCTTTGAAAGACACACAGGACCAGATGGACTTAACAGATATATTCAGAACATTTCATCCTAAATCACCAGAATATACATTCTTCTCAAGTGCACATGGAACGTTCTCCAGAATAGATCACATATTGGGATGAAATCAGCCCTCAACAAGTACAAAAAGAGCAAGATCATACCGTGCATATTTTCAGACCACAATGCTGTGAAACTTGAAATCAACCACATGAAAAAAATTTGGAAAGATAACAAATACTTGGAAACTAAAGAATATTTTACTAAAGAATGAATGGGCTAACCAAGAATTTAAAGAGGAAATTAAAAATTACATGGAAGCCAATGAAAAAGATAACACGACAGCCCATAACCTCTGGGACTCAACAAAGGCATTCATAAGAGGGAAGTATATAGCAATACAGGCCTTCCTAAAGAAGGAAGAAAGGTCTCAGATACACAATCTAACCTTACACCTTAAATGGCTGGAAAAAGAACAGCAAATAAAACCCAAAAACAGCAAGAGACAGGAAATAATAAAAATTAAAGCAGAAATCAATGCTATAAAAACAAAACAAACAAACAAAAAATCAGTAGAACAGATCAATGAAACCATAAGCTGGTTCTTTGAAAGAATTTACAAAATTGATAAACCACTAGCCAGTTTGATCAAAAAGAAAAAGGAAAGGACCCAAATAAATAAAATCAATAATGAAAGAAGAGAGATTACAACCAACACAGAAGAAATACAAACAAAAATAAGACAATATAATGAGCAATTACATGCCAATAAAATAGGAAATCTGGAAGAAATGGACAAATTCCTAGAAACATATACACTACCAAAACTGAAACATGAAGAAATAGAAAATATGAACAGACCCATAACCAGTAAAATAATCGAATTAGTAATAAAAAAAAAATCTCCCAAAAACCAAGAGTCCAGGGCCAGATGACTTTCCAGGGGAATTCTACCAAACATTTAAGAAAGAGTTAACACCTATTATCTTGAAGCTGTTCCAAAAATATAAATGGAAGGAAAACTTCCAAACTCTCTATGAAGCCAGCATTACCTTGATTCCAAAACCAGACAGACACCCCACTAAAAAGGAGAACTATAGATCAATTTCCCTGATGAACATGGATGCAAAAGTCCTCAACAAGATATTAGCCAACTGGTTCCAACAATACAAATTAAAGAACTATTCACCATGGCCAAGTGACATTTATACTTGGGATGCAGGGCTGGTTCAATATCCACAAAACAATCAATGTGACTCATCACATCAATAAAAGAAAGGAAAATAACCACATGATCCTCTCAAAAAAATGCAGAGAAAGCACTTCACAAAATACATCATCCTTTCTTGATAAAAAGCCTCAAGAAAGTAGGGGTAGAAGGATCATACCTTGAGATCATAAAAGCCATATATCCATGACCCAATGCTAATATCATCCTCAATGGGGAAAAACTGAGAGCTTTCCCCCTAAGGTCAGGAGCAAGACAGGGATGTCCACTCTCACCACTGTCATTCAACACAGTATTCGAAGTCTTAGCCTCTGCAATCAGACAACACAAAGAAATAAAAGGCATCCAAATCGGCCAGGAGGAGGTTGTACTTTCACTCCTCGCAGATGATATGATAGTCTATATGAAAAACTCGAGTTATTCCACCAAAAAAATGCTAGAACTGATCCATGAATTCAGCAAAGTGGTAGGATATAAAATCAATGTACAGAAATCGGTTGCCTTCCTATACACCAATAGTGAAGAAACAGAAAGAGAAATCAAGGAATCGATTCCATTGATAATTGTACCAAAAACCATAAAATATCTAGGAATAAATCTAACCAAAGTAGTGAAAAATCTATACACTGAAAACTATAGAAAGCTTATGAAACAAACTGAAGAAGACACAATAAAATGGAAAAAAAATATTTTATGTTCCTGGATAAGAACAAATATTCTTAAAATGTCAATACTACCCAAAACAATCAACATATTCAATTCAATCCCTATCAAAATAATACCAGCATTCTTCACAGAGCTAGAACAAACAATCCTAAAATTTGTATGGAACCAGAAAAGACCCCAAATAGCCAAAACAATCTTGAAGAAGAAAAACAAAGCAGGTGGCATCACAATCCCAGACCTCAAGCTGTATTACAAAACTGTAATCATCAAGACAGTATGGTACTGGCACAAGAACAGACCCTCAGATCAATGGAACAGAATAGAGAACCCAGAAATGGAGCCACACATGTATGGCCAACTAATATTTGACAAAGCAGGACAGCATATTCAAGGGATAAAGACAGTCTCCTCAGCAAGTGGTGCTGGGAAAACTGGACAGTGACATGCAGAAAAATGAACCTGGACCATTTTCTTAACACCATACACAGAAATAAACTCAAAATGGATGAAAAACCTAAATGTAAGACTGGAAGCCATCAAAATCTTCCAGGAGAAAGCAGGCAAAACCTCTTTGACCTTGGCCACAGAAACTTCTTACTCAACACATCTCCAGAGGTAAGGGAAACAAAAGCAAAAATGAACTATTGGGAGCTTATCGAAATAAAAAGCTTCTGCACAGCAAAGGAAACAATCAGCAAAACTAAAAGACAACTAACAGAATGGGAAGATATTTCCAAAGATCTATCATATAGAGGGTTAAAATCTAAAATCTATAAATAACTTACCAAACTCAACGCCCAAAAAACAAATAATCCAGTGAAGAAATGGGCAAAAGACATGAATAGACACTTCTCCAAAGAAGACATCCAGATGGCCATGCGACACATGAAAAAATGCTCAACATCACTCATTATCAGGCAAATCAAACCACATTGAGATACCACCTCACAAATCAAAACCACACTGAGATACCACCTCACACCTGTTCAAACGGCTAACATTAACAACTCAGGAAAAACAGATGTTGGTGAGGATGTGGAGATAGAGGATCTCTTTGGCACTGCTGGTGGGAATGCAAACTGGTGCAGCCACTCTGGAAAACAGTATGGAGGTTTCTCAAAAAACTAAAAATAGAACTACCCTACGACCCAGAAATTGCACTACTAGGTATTTATCCAAGAGATACAGGTATGCCTTTTCGAAGGGGCACATGCACCCCAATGTTTATAGCAGCACTCTCACCAATAACCAAAGTATGGAAAGAGCTCAAATGTCCATCGATGGATGAATGGATAAAGAACATGTGGTATATATATATATATATATATATATATATATATATATATACACACACACACACACACACACACACACACAATGGGGTATTAGCAATCAAAAAGAATGAATTTCTGACACTGCAGAAATACAATCAATAAAAAGAATATTATAAGCAATTATATGCCAACAAACTGGGCAATCTAGAAGAAATGGATAAATTCCTAGAAACAGAAACTACCCAAAGTAAAATAGGAAGAAATAGAAAATTTGAATGGACCTATACAAGTAAAGGAATTGAATCAGTATTTAAAAATCTTCCAACAAACAAGAGTCCAGGGCCTGACTGCTTCATAGAGGAATTTTACACAACCTTTAAATAAGAGTTAATACCTATTCTTTTGAAACTGTCCCCCCCCCGCAAAAAAAAAAAAGAAAGAAATGGAAGGAAAACTTCCAAACTCATTCCCTGAGGCCAGCATTACCTTGATTCAAATACCAAAGACCCCAATATAAAGAATAATTACAGACCAGTTTCCCTGATGAACCAGGATGCAAAAATTCTAAACAAGATACTAGCAAATTGACTCACATAATATATTAAAAGAATTATTCACCAAGATCAAGTGGGATTTATGGGCTGTATGGGTGGTTTAATATCTGCAAATCAATCAATGTGATACCTCACATAAATGAAAGAAAGGATTCAATTGAGGCAGAAAAAACATTTGACAAAATACATCATCCTTTCTTGACAAATACCATCAAGAAAGTTGGGATAGAAATAACATACCTCAACATAATAAAGACCATATATGAAAGCCCCAAAGCTAATATCATCCTCAATGGGGAAAATATAAGAGCTTCCCCCCTGAGGTCAGGAACACGACAGGGGGGATGTCCACTCTCACCACTATTGTTCAACATAGTACTGGACACCCTGGCCTCAGCAATCAGACAACAAAAAGAAATAAAAAGCATCCAAATCAGCAAGGAAGAAGTCAAACTTTCACTCTTCACAGATGACATGATACTCTATGTGGAAAACCCAAGCGATTCCACAAAAAAAGGAAAAAAGAAAAAGAAAAAAAACCTGCTAGAACTCAGACTTGAATTAAACAAAGTTGCAGGATATGAAATCAACATACAGAAATCTGTTGCATTTCTATACACCAACAATTAGGCGGCAGGAAGAGAAATCAAGGAATTAATCCCATTTACAATTGCAACAAAAGTAATAAAATTCCTAGGAATAAACTTAACTAAAGAGGTAAAAAATCTGAATGCTGAAAACTATACATTTTTTAAGGTTTATTTATTTTTCAGAGACAGAGAGAGGCAAAGCATAGGGGGGTGGGGGAGAGAGGGAGACACAGAATCTGAAGCAGGCTCCAGGCTCTCAGCTGTCAGCATGGAGCCTGACACGGGGCTTGAATTTACGGACCGCAAGATCATGACCTGAGCTGAAGTCCGACACTTAACCAACTGAGCCACCCAGGTGCCCCTGAATGCTGAAAACTATAGAATGCTGATGAAAGAAACTGAAGAAGACACAAAGAAATGGAAAAATATTTCATGCTCATGGACAAAAAGACCAAATATTCTTAAAATGGCTATACTACACCAAGCAATCTACATATTCAATGCAATCCCTACCAAAGTTAACACCAGCATTCCTGACAGAACTAGAATATACAATTCTAAAATTTGTATATAACCAGAAAAGATCCCAAATAGCCAAAGTAATTGTTGAAAAAGAAAAGCAAACCTGGAGGCATCACAATTCCAGACTTTAAGCTTTACTACAAAGCTTCATCATTAAGACAGTATGGTATTGGCACGCACACACAAAAAGACACATAGATCAATGGAAGACAATAGAACCCAGAACCCAGAAATGGACCCACAAATGTATGGCCAACTAATCTTTGACAAAGCAGGAAGAATATCCAATGGAAAAAAGCAGTCTCTTCAGCAAATGGTGCTGAGAAAACTGGACAGTGACATCCAGAAGAATAAAACTGGACCACTTTCTTATACCATACACAAAAATAAATGCAAAGTGGATGAAAGAATTAAATGTAAGACAGGAAATCATCAAATACCTGGAGGAGAAAACAGGCAGTGGTGGTGCCTGTGAGACTCAGTCAGGTAAGTGTCGGACTTTTGATTTTTGCTCAGGTCATGATCTCACGGTTTGTGAGTTCAAGCCCCACATCGGGCTCTGCACTTAAAGCGTGGAGCCTGCTTGAGATTCCCCATCTCCTTATCTCTTTGCCCCTCCCCCAATCATGCTCTTTCTATAAACAAAATAAATGCTTAAGAAAAAAGAAAACAGGCTGCAATCTCCTTAACCTTAGCTGCAGGAGCTTCTCACTGGACATACCTCCAGAGACAAGGGAAACAAAAGCAAAAATGAACTATTGGGATCTTATCAAAATAAAAAGCTTCTGCACAACAAAGGAAACAATCAGCAAAAATAAAAGGCAACTGACAGAATGGGAGGATATTTCCAAAGACATATCAGATAAAGGGTTAGTATCCAAAATGTATGAAGAACTTATCAAATTCAACACCCCCCCAAAAAAAATAATACAGTGAAGAAATGCACAGAAGTCATGAATAGACACTTCCAAAGAAGAGCCAGATGGCTAACAGACACATGAAAAGATGTTCATCATCACTTATTATCAGGGAAATACAAATCAAAATCACAGTAAGACCAGTCAGAATGGCTAAAATTAATAACTCAGGAAACAACAGATGTTGGTGAGGATGTGGAGAAAGAAGGACCCTCTGGCACTATTGGTGGGAATGCAACTTGTGTAGTCACTCTGGAGAATAGTATGGAGGTCCCCAAAAAACTAAAAATAGAACTACTCTATGACTCAGCAAGTGTGCTATTATTTATTTATCCAATGAGTACCAAAAAATGTCCATTTGAAGAGGCACACGCACCCCAATGTTTATAGCAGCGCTATCAACAACAGCCAAATTATGGAAGGAGTCCAAATGTCCATTAACTTATGAGTGGATAAATAAGATGTGGTATATACATAGAATGGAATATTACTCACTGATCAAAAAGAATGAAATCTTGCCATTTGCAATAATGTGGTGGAACTAGAGTGTGTTATGCTAAGCAAAATAAGTCAGACAGAGAAAAACAAATATCATATGATTTCTCTCATGTGGAATTTAAGAAAGAAAACAGATGAACATAGGGAAAGGAAGGGAAAAATAAAATAAAATAAAAACAAAAAGCAAATCAAAAGAGACTCTTACAGAGAGCAAACTGAGGGTTGCTGGAAGGTATGTGGGGAGGGGTGGGCTAGATGGGTGATGGGCATTAAGGAGAACACTCACTGACATGAGCACAAGGTGTTATATGCAAGTGAGGAGTTATTAAATTCTACTCCCAAGACCAATACTATACTATATGCTAACTAACTTCAATTTAATTAAAAAAGAAAAAGAAAAAATAAAATGTGTGTGTGTAGCACACTGGCACTGGAATATTAATCAGCTATAAAAATGAAAGGAATTTTGTCATTTGTGACAGCATGGACGGACCTTGAGGGCATTATGCTAAATTAAATAATTTAGAGAAATATTAATGCTTTATTATATCAGTTAAATGATTAATCTTAAAACCAAAACCAAAACCAAACCAAACCAAAAAAGCCTGAACAAATAGATACAGAATTCACATTGGTGGTTGCCACAGGTGGAAGCAGGGGGGTGGGCCAAATGTGTGAAGTTGGCCAAAAGGTGAAAACTTCTACTTACGAAATACATACATCCTGGGGATGCAATATACATCATGGTGACTATAGTTATCAATTTTGTATTTTGTATTTGAAAGTTGCTTAAAAAGTAAATGTTAAACATTCTCATTGCAAGAAAAAAATGTGCAGTTCAGGTTGTTAACTAAACTTATTGTGATCATCATTTCACAATATAGACATATATCAAATCATTATGGTGCCCCCTAAAACTAATATAATGTTGCATATCAATTATATCTCAATAAAAATGGTTTTAAATGAAGAAAAGCATTGTCTTAATTAATTTTCTCACTTTCGTTTCTTTGAAAATTGAAAACTATATAAAGCTACACATTTATTCATTTTTTTCTTCCTTAAATATGTTTTATAGTGATCCAATTATGTTTCTAACAATGCTGACTCCATTGTAAATTATGACAGAGCATCCTCATGTATTGGAAAATAAGTGGAATATAAATCTTAATTGAGTAAAGTAAAATACTTGAATACATTTTCATTTATCCTTGTCAAAATATAATGATGACTTGATCTTGGAAATTTACGGAGTTTAGTTTTTTTTTTTCCTATAGTGAATAAATTTCCTCTGTCTTAATTGAATTAGGAAAATTTCTATAAAATTCTCAGTAGTCACTTCTGTTTTAAATGTTTGTTGATACTAATGGATACGTCTTTATATATGTTCTAGGAGTACCAGAGTTTTTAATCAGTGGGCCCACAAAACTAATCCTGCTGTTTTTACCCAACTTGAAAGAAGTCTTAAACTAAATTATGATTCTAAGTTAAAGCCCAGAAGAATGTTTTCACAGTGAGCGTCAGATGTTAATATATAACATCTTTTTTGCAACAATTACCTGAAAAGATTATTTTGGCAGCCGTGTGTTTATTCCATTTCACTGGAATGTACTTCTGTCATAGAATCGGAAGAATAACAGATTGCATGAATATCTGCAACAGGATTCCCATTTATTTTTTATATTGTTAGCCTTATTGCTAAGTACCAATGAGAGCATAACAAAACAAAATATTTATTTATTTATTTTAATTTTTTTAATGTTTACTTATTTTTGAGAAACAGAAAGACAG
Source organism: Acinonyx jubatus (assembly GCF_027475565.1). Classification (NCBI taxonomy): domain Eukaryota; kingdom Metazoa; phylum Chordata; class Mammalia; order Carnivora; family Felidae; genus Acinonyx; species Acinonyx jubatus. The sequence continues at coordinate 102,341,995 of NC_069389.1, read as the reverse complement.
AGGGACAGAGGGACACAGAATCTGAAGCAGGCTCCAGGCTGTGAGATGTGAACCCAGAGCCTGATGTGGGGCTCAAACTCACAAACTGTGAGATCATGACCTGAGCTGAAGCCAGTCGCTTAACTGACTGAGCCACCCAGGTGCCCCCAAAACAAAATGTTTAAAGGTTTTTTTAATAAAGGGTTCCTCACACACAGACATAAAGTGGCTTTTGAAAACTCCCAGAAATAACCCAGATTTAAATATTCTCTTGTCTTGAAAACTCCAAAAGGAGATATATCTTTCAATAAAGTAGTGTTTATAGTGTCATTAAAAACGCCTTTCATGGGTCGCCTGGGTGGCTCAGTTGGTTAAGTGTCCAACTCTTGGTTTCGGCTATCGTCGTGATCTCATGGTTCATGAGTTCAAGCCCTGAGTTGGATTCTGAACTGACAACAATGAGCCTGCTTGGAATTCTCTCTCTCTGCCCCTCCCCCCACTCATGCTCTCTGTCTCTCAAAATAAATAAATAAACTTAAAAAAAGGGCTTTCACTTTCATATAGGTCATTTTGGTCAAATATTGACTCCATTGGCCTAAGTGTTTTATATAATTATTATCAAGAGAAATCTACAAGTTAGCTGCAGCAGTTTTCTAGTATTCAATCTAATATATGTGATTCTAAAGGTAAAAAACAGCAGACATCAGGCATCATTTATGCTGCCTCCTGATTATTTGTTGCAAAATATTTTTGAGTACTGGTGAATTTATCCTAATATGAAGAAACAAACAACCAACAAACTGTAGTATAGCCTTTAGCCACTAAATAATAATAATCACTTTTCTTGGGGAGAATTGATGCAGGAGTTAGGACATTATTTTTATCAGTTGCATGTGAAGTATCAACTGATTGCACATGTCTTATGAGAAAGGGTAGTGATGGAAAGTACTTATTTTTGGATCCTATTCATATAAGGATAAAATTTGGAATTTTCTGTCACATTATCATCACTAGTAGTACTATATATGTCTTCCCCATAGCAATAGGAAGTGTTCTATCTTATTGGGCATTTTGAAGTTTAAGGATTGACTTTGGACAGAAAGTACTGTACTTAGGTTCTGGAAATATTTGGAGTTTACTACTGTTACGTTGAAACTAATTGATTAGTTATTGCTAGCATAAATCTGTCTGATGCACAGTGTCTGTCTGTCTAATGATGTGTCAGAGTTGATAGGTGGGCCCATTATAAAAAACTGAACACATTAAAAATATATCAACATTATTAAAATCCAGACTGAACATATAATATCATTATTATGTGTATGCCATACACCTGCTTTATATGAATTTGAGGGAAGATGGATGATGAGAACTGGGTGCAAAAATCGAAAAGTTAATGAAATTAAACTGTATTGTTGGTGATAGATGAAGTCTCAGTTACTAGGTGCTTAATAATGGTATAGATAATGTGAAAATTGAAAAGAGATTCTGGTTTAATTATGTATTTTCTGCATAGCTTCACTAATGAACTTAATTGATCTCTAGGAGATATCACAATTGAAATGTCAACAAACAGGGCGTCTGGGTGGCTCAGTCAGTTAAGTGTCCGATTTTGGCTCAGGTCATGATATTGTGCTTCATGAATTGGAGCCCCGCCTCAGGCTCTGTGCTAACAGCTCAGACCCTGAAGCCTACTCCAGAGTCTGTGTCTCCCTCTCTCTGCCCCCTCCCCCCCGCACTCTGTCTCTGTCTCTCAAAAATAAATAAACATTTAAAAATTAAAAAATAAAAGAAATGTCAAAAAGCTGTTTTAGGTTCCCCTCCAGAATAGAATGGACCTTTAAATAACAATTCTTTTTTTAACAATTCTTGAATAACAGTAAGAGAAACTACATTAGAAAGAACCACTGAGATAATTAAATGCTATTAAATAGAATTCTGAAATACTTCTGTGCATCAACTATATGTATAACCTATGGGAATTATTTTTTTGTAATCCTTTTTTTGATAATTTTGTTTCAAGTTTGATTTGTTAACTACACGTAAATCCCTTCCAAAATATATCAAGAGTATATTCACTGGCCTGTAAACCACATGCCTTTTAAATATCATTATTAATTACTTTTAATTTGCTTCCCTAAATTTGATATATGCCTGTTGTCTTAGTCAATTTGGGCTGCTATAACAAAAATACCATAGACTGTGACTTAAACAACCAACATTTAGTTCTCACACGTCTGGAGTCTGGGAAGTTCACTATCAAGGTACTTGCAGATTCAGTGTCTGGTGAGGATCTGCCTTTGGTTCATAGATGGCCATCTTCTGTTCTCAAGTGGTGGAAGGTAAGAACTCTGGTCTTTTTAGCCCCTTATAAAGGTCACTAATCCCATTAATGAGGACTCTAACCTCATGACTTAATTACCTCCCAAAGGTCCCATGTCCAAATGCCATAACACTGGGGACTTAGGCTTCACCACATGAATTTTGAGGGAACACAAGTCTTAAAGGAGTTATTGATGTTTCGTGGACTAGACGCTGTATGAGAAATGATTACTGGAAACCCAAAAGACTGAATTTTTAAAATTCATCCATAAGCAAAATTCGATGACCTTTTATCTGTAAAATATTTTGCTACATTTGAAAGACACTTAGATGTAGAGTATACGCCTTTCTTTGACACCAATATCTGAATTGAAAGGGAAAGGAAAGATCCACTTTTACTGGATGCAAACACCTTCTTGGTACCCTTTCCCTACAAATGCAGTTGACACACTGAACTGTCTTTGTATCAGTACAGTACAGTCTTTTACAAAGCGAGCCCACTCACTCTGATAAAAATGGTGGAGACTAGAAATCTGGCTTAAGACTTGCCTAATGCAATATATATATATATATATATATATATATATATATATATATTTAGTATGCACACCATATCTTGCTAGCTCTACTGCAGAGAGCAAGCAGTTATCACACAAACACACATCCTCTGAGCCAGGATAAACACTATATTACTCTCCCTCTAAACTCGTTTTCTGGGAGGGAGAGAAAATAGTGACAAAGAAATAGGGGACGAGAAGAAAGAAATAACCCTTTCCTTTTTTAATTTTTTAAAATGATTATTTTTGAGAGAGAGTGCAAGTGGGGGAAGGGCAGAGAGAAAGAGGGAGACAGAATCTGAAACAGGCTTCAGGCTCTGAGCTGTCAGCACAGAGACCTACATGGGGCTGAAACTCACCAATCACAAAAGCATGACCTGAGCTAAAGTCCGACACTTAACCAACTGAACCTTCCAGGCACCCCAAAGTAACCCTTTTCTAAGAAGGTAACAATTAATAGAACTGTTTTATTATTTTTAATACTCTCTACTAGATTAAAAAAAATGATATATCAGTCATTAAACTGAAGGGCCAACTAGGGCTCCAGGCTGTGAAAAGAAGTACCAACTTGTACCAAGTAGGAAGTCCTTTACTGTCTCCTCTTTAATTTTTCTAAACCAGGATTCTCTGTGCTGACTTCTAAAAATCTGGTGTCTGCTATCCACCTTTTCTTGAGTGAAAAAAGCCCTTGGTAAAGCGTCATTACTAATGACCTTCAGGATATTTATTTGAAAAAAGAGGACACTGTACAATAAAAAGAGACAGTGCTTCCATTTTCTTGAGCATAGGTGTGTGGAACATTAGGATGCAGCTGACAAAACTGCAGCTGTTGCCTATCTATGAGCTCTTGTCCCTAATAAAAATTAGCTGTTTTGCAGTTACAGAAACAGCTGCTTTGCTTATTTAGAAACACTGTTGCAAGAGCTTTTATAAAATGTATCGCTATATGTTTTGTTGTGTACAATAGGTAAAAGTGGGTTAGGGTATTCAGAGATATGCCATATGTTAATGAATTGTCTTAGCTTTCCAAATACTTTACACATATTTAATTCATTTTTGTTGTGGTGGTTGTTTACTATTATGTTACTTTAGTGGCAGCTGTTTCTCTTACAAAAGATTGATGTCTATCATTTTCTACTATATATATTTAATGATTGTTTTTCCATTTCCTTTACCTGTTGGAATTTGAATTTGGAAAGCATTGTTGAATTTATTCACTTTACCATATTTCATTTTAAAAATTCTTAGCTAATGAACAATTACTTTATTTGAACATTCTTAAATATTCATTTTAGCTCTTTTATTTCTCATACTTAATTTGATTTATATACTTAATTTCACTCACACCTTCATTTGATGTTTTAGGTTTAGAGGAGTAAATCTGTATTTGTTTAAGTGGAGGTTGTTTAGATTTTATTTAATTAAAAAAATCTACACATTTAATTATTTTTTGATGCCTTAAAATGTATACATGCAAATATTAGCTGTTTGGCAGTCTTCTTAAAATCTTTTTTGAGGTTGGTTTTTGAGTCACTTCCATAATCATGTTGCTTAATTTTCAGGTAAATATTTGATTGACTCATAGAAGAATTAAAAAGTAATATTTCTATGTTCTTAGTTTATGATTAAACGTATAACCTTTGCAAAGATATAGTGTATCTAGAGAGTATTATGCTAAGTGAAATAAGTCAGAGAAAAACAAATACCATATGATTTAACTTATATGTAGAATCCAAAAAACAAAATAAATGAATAAACAAAAAAAAACCCACAACAATCAGATCTGTAAATACAGGGAACAAACCGATGGTTACCAAGCCAAAATGCGTAAAGGAGAGTGGGAGTTACAGGATTCCAGTTATGGAATGCATAAATCATAGGAATAAAAGATAGAGCATAGAGAATATAGTCAGTGATATTGTAAGAGTGTTGCATAGTGACAGATGGTAGCTACACTTCTGGAGTGCATAGCATAACATACAGAGTTGTTGAATCATTATGTTGTATACCTGAAACCAATGTAAAATTGTGTGTCAACTATACTCAAATAAAAAAATAAAATGGTTTCATTTAAATAATACTTGAAAACTATTTACAAATCTAATGATTTTTAATTTTCTGATATATATTAATAGAGATTTTTAGGTACTCTGGTCCAAATTCTTTTAAATCAATAAACATTAGTCATTAATTGCCAGAATTAATAATTTTTAGGTACTGTATTTGCTATCTATGATAGGAGAAAATTATGTATTTTATAAATCTTTTCTACTTATAGAATTTAATGGTCAGTCTCTTATAAATGCTTGATCAAACATTGAATGACTAATTAATGCCCATACCAAAGAACAACTAACAAATTTATGATTCCTAATCTAGGGAAATAATAAGTTTATACAGATAGATTTTTTAAATAACTGCCAGTTTTATTATTTTTAATGTTTATTTATTTTGAGAGACAAAGAGTGTGGGAGGGGCAGAGAGAGAGAATCCCAAGCATGCTCTGCTGTCAGTACAGAGCCTAATGTGAGGTTTAATCTCATGACCATGAGATCATAACCTGGGCCAAAGTCAAGAGTCAGATGCTTAACCAAGTGAGCCACCCAGGCACCCCTATATAGATAAAAAAAGAAAAAATATATAGATATATATAGTTTTTTTGAGACAGAGTGACAGAGAGGGAGAGTGAGTGGGGAAGGGGAAGAAGGAGAGGGAGAGAGAATCTTAAGCAGGGTCTATGCTCAGTGCAGAGCCCGATGCAGAACTCGATCTCACCACCATGAGAACATGATCTGAGCTACAATCAAGTCGGATGATTAACCAACAAAGCCACCCACGCACCACTCCACAGATAAAATTTTATGCTGTGATAGACATAATTTTATGAAAATATTGATTGATCCTGAGTACCTTTTGAGAAATATTTGAGTATAAAATGTAAATACATACCTAATGATCTGCCACTTAATCCAATGAGGTAATCAATTCCCCAATTCCTTCTTTTGTCCAGGTATTTGTTTTGACCTAAACATTAATTTTTACACACATATATATTTTTCTTTATTAAGAAATGAACTAAGTCTACACCACCGAAAAATTCTGCTAAATAAAAAAAAAAGTACCCAGTTAACCCAATACCTTTAAAATACCATATTTTAAGTTCATAATTTTAAATAATGGTAATACTAATACTGTCACCTAGTAAAAATGTTGAAGAATGTTAGCATTTCTGCTGTTCATGAGAATTTGCATTCCACTTTTTCTGCTGCTAAAATATACATTTCCTAATTGTTTATAACATCTATGTTATAAACTCAGGATTTTCATACCTTTGTCATTATATAAAATGATATATTTACCACCAGATGTAAGTTTGAGTGATAGTTAATGAGTTCTGACTACCCTATAATGCCCAAAGTATCATTACTGGGTTTGAGTGAGAGTTGATATTGTTTTAACTATGATTTTCTTATTCTTTTCATGGTAAATGGCTATTTTTATTTATTTTTTATTTTATTTTATTTTTTTTCAATATATGAAGTTTATTGTCACATTGGTTTCCATACAACACCCAGTGCTCATCCCAAAAGGTGCCCTCCTCAATACCCATCACCCACCCTCCCCTCCATCCCACCCCCCATCAACCCTCAGTTTGTTCCCAGTTTTTAAGAGTCTCTTATGCTTTGGCTCTCTCCCACTCTAACCTCTTTTTTTTCTTCCTTCCCCTCCCCCATGGGTTTCTGTTAAGTTTCTTGGGATCCGCATAAGAATGAAAACATATGGTATCTGTCTTTCTCAGTATGGCTTATTTCACTTAGCATCACACTCTCCAGTTCCATGCATGTTGCTACAAAGGGCCATGTTTCATTCTTTCTCATTGCCACGTAGTACTCCATTTTGTATATAAACCATAGTTTATTTATCCATTCATCAGTTGATGGACATTTCGGCTCTTTCCATAATTTGGCTATTGTTGAAAGTGCTGCTATGAACATTGGGGTGCAAGTGCCCCTATGCATCAGTACTCCTGTCTCCCTTGGGTAAATTCCTAGCAGTGCTATTGCTGGGTCATAGGGTAGGTCTATTTTTAATGTTTTGAGGAACCTCCACACTGTTTTCCAGAGTGGCTGCACCAATTTGCATTCCCACCAACAGTGCAAGAGGGTTCCCGTTTCTCCACATCCTCTCCAGCATCTATAGTCTCCTGATGTGTTCATTTTGGCCACTCTGACTGGCGTGAGGTGATATCTGAGTGTGGTTTTGATTTGTATTTCCCTGATGAGAAGCGACGTTGAGCATCTTTTCATGTGCCTGTTGGCCATCCGGATGTCTTCTTTAGAGAAGTGTCTATTCATGTTTTCTGCCCATTTCTTCACTGGGTTATTTGTTTTTTGGGTGTGGAGTTTGGTGAGCTCTTTATAGATTTTGATACTAGCCCTTTGTCCGATATGTCATTGGCAAATATCTTTTCCCATTCCGTTGGTTGCCTTTTAGTTTTGTTGGTTGTTTCCTTTGCTGTGCAGAAGCTTTTTATCTTCATAAGGTCCCAGTAATCCACTTTTGCTTCTAATTCCCTTGCCTTTGGGGATGTGTCGAGTAAGAGATTGCTACGGCTGAGGTCAGAGAGGTCTTTTCCTGCTTTCTCCTCTAGGGTTTTGATGGTTTCCTGTCTCACATTCAGGTCCTTTATCCATTTTGAGTTTATTCTTGTGAATGGTGTGAGAAAGTGGTCTAGTTTCAACCTTCTGCATGTTGCTGTCCAGTTTTCCCAGCACCATTTGTTAAAGAGACTGTCTTTTTTCCATTGGATGTTCTTTCCTGCTTTGTCAAAGATTAGTTGGCCATATGTTTGTGGGTCTAGTTCTGGGGTTTCTATTCTATTCCATTGGTGTATGTGTCTGTTTTTGTGCCAATACCATGCTGTCTTGATGATGACAGCTTTGTAGTAGAGGCTAAAGTCTGGGATTGGGATGCCTCCTGCTTTGGTCTTCTTCAAAATTACTTTGGCTATTCAGGGCCTTTTGTGATTCCATATGAATTTTAGGATTGCTTGTTCTAGTTTCGAGAAGAATGCTGGTGCAATTTTGATTGGGATTGCATTGAATGTGTAGATAGCTTTGGGTAGTATTGACATTTTGACAATATTTATTCTTCCAAAACATGAACACGGAATGTTTTTCCTAAATGGCTATTTTTAAATATGTCTTTGAATTGAGTTTAATAAGCTCCCTGTTTCAAAAGTGATATTTCCAACACAAGCATCATTGCTTAGCTAAGTCCTAATATGCAACATATAATAATAAATTAATGCATTATTATGAATGATACTTCTTACAGAGTCTAATAAGTTTTCTGATATGACCAACTGTTTGATTGGTAGATCTGTATAGATAAACTTATGTCATATATACAGAATAATAACCCACTTAATGTGTGGATAAAATTAAGAATAAAATATTCTCTTATTTCATGATAAGATTATGAAATAAGATTTTTGTTTTTATATTTGTTTCCACAACTCAAGGAATAAAAGCTACTGTTTATTTTACTGTAAGTTTTGTGCATACATAGAACTTATTTGGAAGCATAAAACTTTTAAAATACAGTTAAGGTATCATAGCTAAGAAACCAGTCATTAGAAGCAAATAATCATTAGTTTGTTAGTTCATTATAGCCTATTAACAATTTTCAACACAGTGACTGCTAAATAAAAGAGCAGTATCAGTATCCCATAGAGATGCCTATTGGAATTGAATTACCCATGTGATATAATCCTTTTCCAGTATTAAGAAAACATATACTTACAGATTTAATTTTTAATGCAAAGATTATGGTTTTGCAAATAAATATCTCATATTCTTTATATTTAAAGGCTCTGGCACCCAGGATATGCATGTTATCAAAAGATATAATAGCTCACATGAAACTGTTTTATTGTTCTTTGACTCATCCTAGCACTGTTCATTTAATCATTTTTTATTATCAACCTTAAAAAGTAGTGATGGTAACCCCTAATTGGATATATCATTTGTAAACATCTTCTCCCATTCAGTAGGCTGTCCTTATTTCATTAATGATTTCCTTTGCTGTGAAAAAGTTTTTTGTTTTGATGAACTCCCAATAGTTTATTTTTGCTTTTGTTTCCCTTGCCTTAGGAGACACATCTAGAAAAATGTTGCTACCACTGTTGTCACAGAAATTACTGCCTGTGCTCTCTCCTAGGATTTTGTGGTTTCAGGTCTCACATGTAGGTCTTTAATCCATCTTGGGATTATTTTTGTATATGTTTTTTAAAGGTCATCCAGTTTCATTCTTTTACATGTAGCTGTACAGTTTTTCCAACACCATTTATTGAAGGTATTGCCTTTTCCCCATTGTATATTATTGCCTTCTTTATCATAGATTAATTGGTCACATAAGCATGGGTTTATTTCTGGGCTCTATTCCCCTCCATTGATCTATGTGTCAGTTTTTGTGTCAGCACCATGCTGTTTTGATTAATATAGCTTTGAAGTATATCCTAAAATCTGGAATTGTGATACCTCCAGCTTTGTTCTTCCTTCTCAAGATTGCTTTGGTTATTCAGGTTTTTTTGTGGTTCCATGAAAATTTGGGGGTTATTTACTCTAGTTTTATGAAAAACTCTGTTGCTGTTTTGACAAAGATTATATTGAATCTGTGGGTCACTTTGGGGAATATTCACATCTTAAAAATATTAATTCTTCTAATTGATGAATATAGAATATCTTTCCTTTTGTTTGTGTCATCTCCAATTTATTTCATCAGTGTTTTATAGCTTTTAGAATACAGGTTCTTCACCTCCCTGGTTAAGTTCATTCCTCAACAATTATTCTTTTTGGTGCAATGCCAATGGTATTGTTTTCTTAGTTTCTCTTTCCAATACTTTATTATTTGTGTATGGAAATACTACTGATTCCTGCGTATTAATTTTGTGTCTGCAACTTTACTAAACTCATTTATTTATCCTAACAGTTTTTGTAGAGTTTTTATGATTTTCTATTTATATTATCATGTTGCCCACAAATAGTGACAGTTTAATTTCTTCTTTACCAATATGGATGCTTCTTATTTCATTTTCTTGTCTGATTGCTATGACAAGGACTTCCAGTACTATGTTGAATAAAAACGTAGAGAGTGGACATTCTTGTTTTTTTCCTGATCTTAGAGAAAACACTTTCAGGTTTTCCTCATTGAGTCTGATGTTAGCTATAGGTTTTCCATATGTGGCCTTTATTATGTTGAGATTTGTCCCTTCTAACCCCACTTTGTTAAGAGTTTTTATCATGAATGGATGTTGAATTTTGTCAAGAGCTTTTGTGATAAGCAGTAAATATCCAAAATATAAAAATAAATTATATAGCTCAACACCACCCCCTACAAATAATCCAATTAAAATGGGCAGAACATCTGAACAGACATTTCTCTAAAGAACATGTACAGATAGCTTACAGACACATGGAAAGATGCGCAACATCACTCATCATGAGGAAAATACATATCCAAACCACAATGAGATATCATCTTACATCTGTTGGAATGGTTAAAGTAAAAAAGACATGAAATAGTAAGTATTGATGACAAGAATGTGGAGAAATGGAAGACTCACACACTGTTGGTGGGAATGTAAAATGGTACAGCCACTTGGGAAACCAGTGAGGTGGTTACCGAAAAAAATAAAAATGGAAATACTTTATGAGTCAATAATTCCACTATTTGGTATTTACCCCAAGAAAATGAAAACACTAATTAAAAATGATTTATGCACCCCTATGTTTATTGCAACATTATTTACAACAGCCAAAATATGGAAGCAACCTAAATGTCCATAAATAGACAAATGGATAAGGGATATATGGGGGAGTATATACGATGTAACATAATGCAGCCATAAAAAGGATGAGATCATGCCATTTGTGACAACTTGGATGGGCCTACAGAGTATTATGTTAAGTGAAATAAGTCAGATTGAGAAAGACAAAAACCATCTGATTTCACTCACAAGTGGAATCCAAAAAAAATAAGCAAAAATCAGAAGTGGACCTATAAATATAGAGAAAGGAATGATGGTTGTCAGAGAGGAGGGGACTAGGGGTTGGGAAAAATGAGTGAAGGGGAATGGAAGATACAGACTTCCACTGATGGAATGAATAAGTCACAGGAATAATAGGCACAGCACAAGGAATATAGTGAATGATATTGTATTAGCAATATATAGGGCCCAATGGTAGCTACACTTGTGAAGAACATAGCATAATGTATAATTTTGTCAAATCACTACTTTGTACATCTGAAACTAATGTAATATTGTGTGTCAATATTTGTATACTAAAAAAATAAAAATAAAAATAAAAGGTAGTGATGGCTCAGATAAAACTGAATGATTTAATCTCACTATGTGATCAGGAATTATATACTTATAGCTTCAGAGGTTGTACTAGTTTATACATTAATCATGCAACTAGTATTCAGGGACATTTCATTTTTAGGATATTTATGCAATTAGGCATATACAGTGCACTTTACTTTTTTCTAACAAATTAGTATTTAAGGGGCAACTTTTCCCTTCCACAGTTACATTTCAGTCCTATATCTTTCACCTTCCTCTTTGTTCTAAATTTCTTTGGCAGATCAGCATGTCACTCAACATATATATATATATATATATATATATATATATATATATATATACATGTCTGGTGTTACTGGATTCCTAGCTACTCAGGTGTCATAAAAATGATAATTCATATCACTAAAATATATAAAATTTATATTATTGTTTTCTTTGTGTTTTGTATTTAATCTTAGGGATCTTCATTCTAAGAAGAGCTACAGTTTTTTTTTTTTTTAAATAAGAATCATCAATGGCCTGCAGCTCACCACACTTCTGTGACAGGGGAATGATTATGATCTTTATTCTTTTTATGGCTGGGCTACAAGCTAATTTGCAGCTGCTGAAACCCTCATTTTTGTACATACATACATGATAATTTTCTATGTGCTCTTCTTCACTTCATTAAAGTATCTAGGTCCGTGTTTGTAGTAAGAGTATGTGTTACCAAACCATGTGTGTATGATTGATTGATATAAAAGTATGGGAAGATTTTTTTTTTCTTTATCAGGTCCAGTGATAGACAAAAACGTCTCTTTTAGAAGGTGCAACAAGGTAAAGAAGATGAGAAGATATCAATGTCAATAGATGGCATTATGTTTTTAAATTTAAGAGAAGACCCTTTCTGTGCCCATGAATTAGAAATATTAACCTTGTGTATAAGCAAAAATACCAGTATTAAGACACCTCGGACTGTGAAGGTAAAGAAAATCAAATCCTAATGAATATAATATCTTCTTTCTGTTTTTAACATAACTTTCCATAGTTTTCTTTTGTTCCTCTGGTTATAGAGAAAGGATGTCTCAGAAATGAATATGTTTTTTTTTTCTGTTTCCTTAAAACATGGTGGTTTTATTGTAAACTATATCTCTTCTTAAGGTATTAAAATCAGAAAAGAAATGAAATTTAATAATTATTTTCGGAAGAACAAGTGAAATTTTATGATTTTTAAAATTATACCACTCTTTGTAGGTTCCCATAGATAGGGTCTAATTAGAAACGGTCTTGGTTTTCAGGGCTTTCAACAATTTACCTGAAGATATATCTTTCTTTCTCTCTTTTCTTTCCCTTCCTTCCTTCCTTCCTTCCTTCCTTCCTTCCTTCCTCCCTTCCTCCCTCCCTTTCTTTCCTTCTTTCTTTCTCTTTCTTTCTTTCTTTCATTTCTTAATTTCTTCCATTTGCTCTTTCTTTCTTCTGTTGTTTCTTCCATTCTTTCTCTGCTTATTTCCTCTCTCCCTCCCTCTTTCTTTCTTTCTTTCTTTCTTTCCTTCTTTCTTTCCTTCTTCCATTTGTTCTTTCTTTCTTCCATTCTTTCTCTATCCCTTTCTTTCCTTCCTTCCTCCTCCCTCACTCCTTCCTCCTCTTTCTTTCTTTCTTTCTTTCTTTCTTTCTTTCTTTCTCTTTGTTTTTCTTTCTTTCATTCTTTTACATGCTGTGCTCCCTGGAACTAGTAGAATTTAGCATAACTCTTTGGAAAGATTATAGAATTAATTGATATTGGCAATCTGAAGTATGAAAGAGAGTTTGAGTTTCTTATTTTTCAATTATTTTATTTATTTTTCATCATAATAAGTGCACTCTTTAATCTTAATCCCTTATTTCTCCCAAACCCCCACCTGCTTCCCCTCTGGTAACCATCAGTTTGTTCTTTATAGTTGAGTCTGTTTCTTGGTTTCTCTCTCTCTCTCTCTCTTCTTTGATTTGATTGTTTGTTTTGTCTTAAATTCCACATATGAGTGAGATCATGTGGTGTTTGTTTTTCTCCGGCTGACTTATTTCACCTAGAATTATACTCCCTAGCTTCTTCCATGTTATTACAAATAACAAAATTTCATTTTTATGGCTGAGTAATATTCCATATATATATGTATATAATGTATATAATGTTCCATATATATGTATATATATGTGTGTGTGTGTATATATATATATATATATATATATATATATATATACAACTCATCTTCACCGATTCACCTACTGTTGGACACTTGGGCTGCTTCCATAGATTTGCTATTGTAAATAACGATGCAATAAACACAGGGGTGCATGTATCCCTTTAAATTAGTGTTCTTGTATTTTTTAGGTAAAAATACCCAGTAGTGGAATTTCTGGATCTTTGAGTATTTCTTTCTTTGATTTTTTTGAGGAACTTCCATGCTGTTTTCCACATTCCCACCAACAGTGTAAGAGAGTCCTTTTACTCCACATCCTTGCCAATACATGTTTCTTGTGTTGTTGACTTTAGTTATTCTGATATGTGTGAGGTGATATCTTATTGTAGTTTTGATTTTCATTTCCCTGATGATGAGGGATGTTGAACATCTTTTCATATGTCTGTTGGCCATCTGGATGTCTTCTTTGGAGAAATGTCTATTCATGTCTTCTGCTTATTTATTTATTTTTAGAATGTTATTTTTTTGGTTCTTTACTTTTTATTTTATTATTATTTTTAAATTTACATCCAAGTTAGTTAGATGTAGTGCAACAATTATTTCAACAGTAGATCCCTTAATTCCCCTTACCCATTTAGACCATCCCCCCTCCCACAACCCCTCCAGTGACTTTTGTTCTCTATATTTATGAGACTTTTATGTTTTGTCCCCCTCCCTGGTTTTATATTATTTTTGCTTCCCTTCCCTTATGTTCATCTTTTCTGTGTCTTAAAGTCATCATATGAGTGAAGTCATATGATATTTGTCTTTCTCTGACTAATTTCACTTAGCATAATACCCTCTAGTTCCATCCACCTTAATGAAATTGGCAAGATTTCATTCATTTTGATTGCCGAGTAATACTCCATTGGATACACACACACACACACACACACACACACACACACACACCACATATTCTTTATCCATTCATCTGTTGATGGACATTTGGGCACTTTCCATACTCTGCCTATTGTCAAGAGCACTGTTATAAACATTGGGGTGCATGTGCCCCTTCAAATCTGCCACCTGAAAATTTGCATAACTACACAGTAGTGTAATTTCTAGGTCATAGGGTAGTTCTATTTTTAGTTTTTTGAGGAACCTCCATACTGTTTTCCTGAGTGGCTGCACCAGTTTGCATTACCACCAGCAGTGCAAAAGAGATCCTCTTTCTTTGTTAATTGCCAACACCAACATCTGTTGTTGCCTGACTTGTTAATTTATCCATTCTGACTAGAGTAAGGTCGTTTCTCATTGTGGTTTTAATTTGTATTTTCCTGATGATGAGTGATGTTGAGCATTTATTCATGTATCTTTACCATCTGATGTCTTCTTTGGAAAGAAGACTGTATTTTTTGTTTTTTGGGAGTTGGGTTTGATAAGTTCTTTATAGATTTCTTTATAGATTTTTGGATACCAACCTTTTATCTTATATGTCATTATCAAATCTCTTCTCCCATTCCATCGGTTGCCTTTTAGTTTTGCTGATTGTTTCCTTTGCTGTGCAGAAGCTTTTATTTTGATTAGGTCCCAATAGTTCATTTTTGCTTTTGTTTTCCTTGCCTCTGGAGATGTGTTGAGTAAGAAGTTGCTGCGTCTGAGGTCAAAGAGGTTTTTGCCTGCTTTCTCCTCTAGGATTTTGATGGCTTCCTGTCTTACATTTAAGTCTTTCATCCATTTTGAGTTTATTTCTGTGTATGGTGTAAGAAAATGGTCCAGGTTCATTTTTCTCCATGTCGCTGTCCAGTTTTCCCAGTGGCAGTTGCTGAAAAGACTATCTTTGTTCCATTGGATATTCTTTCCTGATTTGTCAAAGATTAGTTGGCCATATGTTTGTGGGTCCATTTCTGGGTTCCCTATTCTGTTCCTCTGATCTGAGTGTCGGTTTTTGTGCCAGTACCATACTGTCTTGATGATTACAGCTTTATAATATGGCTTGAAGTCCGGGATTGTGATGCCTCCTGCTTTTTTTTTTTTCTTTTTCAAGATTGCTTTGGCTATTTGGGGTCTTTTCTGGTTCCATACACATTTTAGGATTGTTTGTTCTAACTCTGTGAAGAATGCTGGTGTTATTTTGATAGGGATTGCATTGAATATGTTGATTGCTTCGGGCAGTATTGACATTTTAACAATATTTGTTCTTTCTATCCAGGACCAGGGCATATTTTTCCATTTTTTGTGTCTTCTTCAATTTCTTTCATAAGATTCCTATAATTTTCACCGTATAGATTTTTCACCACTTTGGTTAGATTTATTCCTAGGTATTTTATGGTTTTTGGTGCAATTGTCAATGGGATCGATTCCTTGATTTCTCTTTCTGTTGCTTCATTATTGGTGTATAGGAATGCAACCGATTTCTGTGCATTGATTTTATATCCTCCCACTTTGCTGACTTCATGAATCAGTTCTAGCAGTTTTTTTTTTGGTGACATATTTTGGGTTTTTCATATAGAGTATCATGTCATCTGTGAATAGTGAAAGTTTGACCTCCTCCTGGCTGATTTGGATGCCTTTTATTTCTTTGTGTTGTCTGATTGGTGTTGAATAACAGTGGTGAGAGTGGACATCCCTGTCTGATTCCTGACCTTAGGGGGAAAGCTTTCAGTTTTTCCCCACTGAGGATGATATTAGCGTTGGGTCATTCATATATAGCTTTTATGGTCTCAAAGTATGATCTTTCTATCCCTACTTTCCTGAGGGTTTTTATCAAGAAAGGATACTGTGTTTTGTCAAATGCTTTCTCTGCATCTGTTGAGAGATCATGTGGTTCTTGTCTTTTCTTTTATTGATGTGATGAATCACATTGATTGTTTTGTGGATATTGAACCAGCCCTGCATCCCAGGTATAAATCCCACTTGTTCGTGGTGAATAATATTTTTAATGTATTGTTGGAACCAGTTGCTTAATATCTTGTTGAGGATTTTTGTATCCATGTTCATCAGGGAAATTGGTCTATAGTTCTCCTTTTAGTGGGTTCTTTGTCTGGTTTTGGCATCAAGGTAATTCTGGCTTAATAGAAAGAGTTTGGAAGTTTTCCTTCCATTCCTATTTTTTTTGGAACAGCTTTGAGAGAATAGGTGTTAACTCTTCCTTATATGTTTGGTAGAATTCCACTGGAAAGCCATCTGGTCCTGGACTCTTGTTTTTTGGGAGATTTTTGAGTACTAATTAGATTTCTTTACTGGTTATGTGTCTGTTCAAGTTTTCTATTTCTTCCTGTTTCAGTTTTGGTAGTTTATATGTTTCTAGGAATTTGTCCATTTCTTCCAGATGGCCCATTTTATCGGTGTATAATTGCTCATCATATTCTCTTATTATTGTTTTATTTCTGTTGTGTTAGTTGTGATCTCTCCTCTTTCATTCTTGATTTTATTTATTTGGGTCCTTTCCTTTTTCTTTTTCATCAAACTGGCTAGTGGTTTATCAGCTTTGTTAATTATTTCAAAGAACCAGATTCTTGTTTCATTGATCTGTTCCATTGTTTTGTTTTGTTGTTTGTTTGTTTGTTTGTTTGTTTTGTTTCGATAGCATTGATTTCTGCTTTAGTCTTTTTTATTTCCCATCTTCTGCTGGTTTTGGGTTTTATTTGCTGTTCTTTTTCCAGCTCTTTAAGGTGTAAGTCTAGGTTATGTATCTGAGACCTTTCTTCCTTCTTTAGGAAGGCCTGGATTGCTATATACTTCCCTTTTATGACTGCCTCCCAATGATCCCTGTGTCTCCAGGACATGCTCTGAGATGAGCAAATCACTTCTTTCCTGCCTGTTCCTAATATTTTTTCAAACTGCCGGTTCTACACTGTGTCTTTAGGGACTATATGCTGTGCTGTCTCTTTAAGGATGGGGACACTGCTTCCTAATGCATTCTAGGCTTCCCAAAGCCAGGGCTGTGGATGTTTTAAATTGCACATTTTAAGTCCTGCTCGTTTTGAGAACTCACAAAAATCAACACCTATCACTTTCAAGGTAAAATATTACAGAGATTTGTCCTTCCTGTTTGTGGGAATCCTGGTATAAAACTCTGTTTTCTGCCCTTCTTCATGCCATAGGCATCCTCTCCACCATGGAGAGCCATGACAAATTTCACTCAGACCACATATTCACCTTTCCTACCTTCTTTGATATGGCCTCTTCCCTATCTTTAGGTGTAGACATTGTCCTGCCAGTTTTTGGGTGTTTCCTGGGTTATTTATGCAGATATGGGTGTTATTTAGTAGTATCTGCCAGATGAGTCGAGCTTAGGGTCCTCCCACTTGGCCATCTACCCAGCCAACTAACTTGAGAGAGAGAGAGAAATTGAGAAAGAAGATTCACTATCAGGTACCTAAAAAGCCTTAACAACATTGCATCTAAAAAAACTTACTAACATTATGGGTTTCATTTGTTATAGTTTATTATGTGTAATCTTACATTAAGTTCATGTAGATCATTCCCAAAGAAAGAGCTACAATTATTGTTTGTATTATAGGGCTCAATTCACCATGAGTCATATATAGATAGCTGTATAGTAAACAATATGGTATCTACAGAATAAGAGCTGATGATTCTATTTGTTGATTATTGTGTGTCAGTTGGGTTTTAGGTTTAAACAACAGAAACAACCCCTGATTAATTTAAGCAGAGAATATCTCCTGAAGATATTTGAAAGATCAAAGTATTTATAGGAAGACAGAAGAACAAAGCTTGGAGTCTATGTGCTAGAAAATATGTTCCAAATAATACCATAGTGTTAGGTTTCTAAAATCCACATAGTTATTGCTACTGCTCACAGATACCACAGCTTGCTACAGCCACTAACAAGAACACTGACTAATGCTACTGCTAGACCTAATGCCATCCAGCCTCTAGAAATTGGATGTATCTGCTGCTAATACCTTACTCTCATTACAGTCAGTTATGCAGTGGCCCCGTCTCTTCTAGCTGGTTGTTTCTTATTCAAAATCTGAAATAGTGCTTTCAGTTTGTCAATATTAGGTCATATCCCTGCACTCTCATTGCAATGGAATCTGAAAAATTAAATATCTGGCATTTTAAGTCTTTGTAATGAATATGTAAGTGATGAATCACTACATGGTACTCCTGAAACCAATGTTACACTATATCTTAACTAAACAAAATATAATAAAAATTTTTGAAAAAAAAATAATTCTTTGTAATGAGAGAAAATTCTGCAGCATAAGGTGGAACATTCCCAAACATTGTGGTTTTGTCAGCAGTCAACAACAATGACAAAGATTTACCATCACTGCTAATTCTGGTCAACTCAAAGGTCATTAAGCATATCTATCCTTAAGAAAATATAATGCATAATAATTCAGTGACTCCTTCCATTCTTAAGGAAAAAGCCTTAGTTAACTTATGTTGATTTAATTATCACTCATTGAGCCTCAAAACTAGAATTAGCCAGTTACTTAATATAATTGAAATACTTTATCAACACATTTAATTTCATGCAACAACCTTATGGGGAAATTACTCTTTCCAGCTGGATCTTAGATGGAATGTGGTACAACATGCTTCCTCTTTTCTGCTACAATGATCCTTCAGCCTCTACAAGACTAATGCACCAAAATGTGTGTTCTTATTTAAAGTTCCTTATCATAGAGATAGAAAAATTTAATATCAAAATTATGATGGGATAGGGACAAAATGAAAGTACTAGTTAACTTGAATATCCCTTTAAGTTCCTCATAATATAGGCTTTCTCAAAGACAGCTTTTCCCATGAATACTTTCTCCATTTCAATTCTGGGTCTGCTGCTTCAGTTTTGTACTTATAGGTTGAAAGAACCCCTTTCTTCAAGTATTTTAGTCAGAAACACTACCTCCATTCTTGATTTCTCCCTCTTTCTGGAGTTACAAAAAAAAAAAAGAAAGGAAAAAAAAGAAAGAAAAGAAAAGGAAAGAAAAGAAAAGAAAAGAAAAGAAAAGAAAAGAAAAGAAAAGAAAAGAAAAGAAAAGAAAAAATCCTTACTGAGTCCTACAGTTTTAACTTTGAACTTTGAATAGTGTCTTAGTCAATTCAGGTAACCATAGCAAAATACCACACAAAATAATCCATATACTTGGTGGCTTATAAACAAAAGAAATGGAGAGAAATAAGATGCAGTGGAGTAGGAGGACCCTAGGCTCATCTTGTCCTGCAAACACAACTAGATAATTATCAAATCATTCTAAATACCCCAGAAACGAACCTGAAGACTGAAAGAACTAAAGAAGAACTCCACAACTAAGAAGAGAGAAGAAGCCACATTGAAGAAAGTAGGAAGTGTGGGGACGTAGTTTGGAGGAGTAATACAACAGAAATGTATTGTTCACACTTCTGGAGGCTGAAATTGAGATCAGGATGTGAGTATGATTGGGTGGAGGCTGTCTTGCAAAACACAGACCTTTTATTTTGCCCACATATGATGGAAGGAGTTTGGTGGAAGGAGTCTCTTTTATAAGGGCACTAATCCCATTCATAAGGACTTAACTCTATAATTTAAGTAACTCTTAAAGGCTTCACCTCCTAATGCCATCACATTGGGCATTAGGATTTCAGTTTATGAATTTGGGGGGAACACATACATTAAAATCATAGTAAATAGTAACTCCCCAAACCCCAGATTGCTTCAGTTGGAGGGGTATTAGAATTACCTATTTCTCAGATTCTTCAATGATGATTTCATTTTCAATATCTCAAGCAGTGGAAATTCTTAGCCTAGTAGTTCTTTCTTACTTGGCCTATTAAATGTGCACATATCTGAAGGTAAAATATTATTTCTTTCTTTTAATCAGAAATAGCACAGTCTACGTGTGTGTTGAAGAAAAAAACAGTATCCTATAGGCAGGGTTTTGGTTCTGCCTTGAAGTAAATATGTGTCTCTTACAGAGATAAGACATACCTTCTTTGCCTGCAGTGATCACAAAAGTGACATACAGGTTTCTCTATTTCCTGTGGGAATGCTACTAGCCGCGATTCAATTTTTTTTTTTTTTAAATTGAGGGATGGCAGGTGGAGTTCTTGCTGCTCTTCTCACCACACATCCTGTCTAAAAATCAAGTATGTATCTATAGCAATAAGGAAGAATGTGCAAGTCAACGAGTTATTCTCAATTTTACAGACAGACTCACATAATTAAGTTCTTAGATTAACTCTAAGGACTGTTAGGGCTAGAAAGTTCCTAAAGAGATAAGTCCCAAACTTTCTTTTAGATATAAAAATAAAACCTGAAGCCTAATGACGATGTGACTTGTCCAATTGTTTCACCATAAAATGTATTTACAGTTCACAAGTATATGCTAAATTTTATGTCCCGAATTTAGTGCCAGGAGCCTATTTTAACCAAATCATATTGTAACCTCTGTTAGGCAAAAGTAGGATGCGCTTACATAAACAGTTTTAAATGAATGGTCCTACAGCACCATCACACATTAGGGGACATTTCATATTTCATAGCTAAACACATATTTTCCACATTTCATGTATACCTTAAGATGAAAATTTTGAACAACTTCCAAGACAGACATTAAGTGAATTAAAGATATACTGATGGACAATGATTTAAAAAATCCTCTAGAGAAGGGAAAAATGATTAGAGCATCTAGATTTATTATTTATTTTTTATTCTATAAAATTTCAGATTTCCAGATGGAAATACAGATTCTTTCCTTCCATCTCATGTAGTTTAAATTAGCCTACAAAAATTATGTTTTAAATCTAGCCTATTGGGGACAAATAGAATTTAACTCCAGAGATTATGTGATTATAATATGATTTTAAGTGCTCAATTAATACCCATGATGACTATGATAATCCCAAAAAATATTCAGAAAGCATATACAGAGTTTATGTTTGGAATGTGATATCAGAGCCTTGATTAATGATAGAGATAAATAGAGAATGAATAGAGAATAAAAAACATTCTGTTCTTTAGAATAAAAGAGAACCATATGGTTATATGTTAAGAAGGTAGTCAGTTTGCTGAAGAATTCTATCATTTGTTGAAGGAAAACAACTTTTTAAGTTACTTTGCTTCACCAACTAAATTAATGGAGTTTATATTCAGGAACATACAATAAGATTCATTGCAAAGTAGAAGTGATTTAATATGGTAATTTTCTTAGTACTTTTGTTATGGTGAAATATTTTTCCATATTATAAGCCAGGTCCAATTGACCTTAAAAAAAGAAAGAATATTCTTCTAAGGAGTAGAATATATCCATTGCAAATCTCAAAATGGATGTTAAAACAAACATAAAAAATTCATATATTTCCAGAAACTTTAAACTCATGCAATGGCAGTATCAAAAAAATAAATAAAAAAAACCCCATCACTTTAATATACTTCCTTATGAGTAGGTATCTTTGGCTGCAATCTCTCTCTCTCTCTCCTCCTCCTCCTCCTCCTCCTCCTCCCTCCCTCTCCCCGTTTCTTTTCTCTTTCTTGAAAATTCACTCATAGAAACTGAGATCTTAAAGGTTTTTAAAGTTTTTTTAATGTTTATTTATTTTTGAGAGAAAGAGACCGCGAGGGGGGGAGGGGCAGAAAGAGAGGGAGACACAGAATCTGAAGCAGGCTCCTGGCTCTGAGCTGTCAGCACAGAGCCCTGGCAAGGATGGGGGTGGGGTGGAGGCGGCGGTCCTGAACTTGTGAACCACAAGATCATGACCTGAGCTGAAGTCGGACACTTAACTGACTGAGCCACCCAGGCTCCCCTAAAGGTTTTTAACGTTTTGATAGATCTTCTTTTTAAGATTGAAACAATTAGGCAAATTGATGTTTTCATACAGTGTATTTAAACCTCGAATAATGTTCCAAATCTACAAGTGTATAAAGGAAAAAGAAAAGAGGGACAAATATGATCAATATGTAAACAAAATTGGAAGAAAATTTGGACTTGGAGGGCATGATAAAATTGAACGATGAAGGTAAAGAAAAAGGTTGGATGATTAGTTACTTTCAGAAGATTAAATGATGTAATGGACTTACACTGTAATTTACCTGCATGGAAATATATATACAAAAAGTCAATATAATTAGATACATGTAGGATGTATAAAATAGAAGGAGCATTGCTACCACAATAAGAATATGAGAAAATGTCAAATAATCTAAAATATCATTTATTTTCTTGGAACTCTCAAAGAGTTGATGTCACAGGGCAAACAGGGCAAATGGGGCAATGTGGTCTGAATTAAACTCTCCAAAAAAGATCCGGGACACAAAAACTATCCTCAGAGGCAGAGCAGTCCTTGTCAGGGGCTGGGGATGGAGGTTGGAATGGCACAGAGGTTTGACTACAAAGTAGCAGAGAGAATATTTTGTGATGATGGAAATATTCTATATCTTGATTGTGATAGGGTTTACATTATTATGTATTTGTCAAAATTCAAAAAAAATGTACATCAAAAAAGAGTGATATTTAACATATATAAATTGTAATTCAATAACCTGAATTTTTAAAAATGTAATACAATAAATGCTATTAAAATATTAGTAACAAAGGATTGCTATCACAAAACTGGTAAAGACATACTTAAAAATATATGCATAATGAATACTCAGAAACCATTCATTTTATTTTATATATTTGAAGAGGTTGGAATATATATTCTTGATTGTGGGCTTAGTCCAACAAGTGTTTGTAAACAACTTATATTTACATATGCATTTACCATTTATTGACTGCTTTTAGTTCTCAATTAGTTGTAAATACACACTTGGGTTATATTTACAACAGAGGATACTGTATTGTTCCTGGCTCTTAATTTATAAAGGTGACTGAGTGATGACATACAGAGGATAAAGCCATTGGAAAAATAGTATTAAAACAGTTCCCCCAGAAATGATAAGCACAGCAGGTCATAAAGGACCACACAAAGCCTATAACGTGGAGTGAGTAAGCAGATAAATAGGAACTGGGACTCTGCCTTTATGACTGTGGTGGCAGGAAGTAACTAGTAGAGATGTCCATTATTAGGTAATAAGGGGAAGCAGACAGGTCAAGATCACTAGCTGGAGAAGTGTAATACAACTTGGTTGCTCTGTGAAAGCTACTTTGCAGTGAAGACATAAACAACATTGGTTATCAGGCTTGCCTTGTGACTCAGCAGATTTACGAAGAGTTTGGGAATAATTAGATGTCAAATAGTCAATACAGAACCTAGAAACATGGTTAATACATATGGATATCATTTCTACCTTATACATAGGGAAACTGAGGCTTAGAGTGAAACCACTCAGTTAAGAAAAGACACAAAGAGCAGAGCTAGTTTTTAAATCCAAGTATTTTGAAAAAAAAATGTTCAACGATTTTCAAATTACCTTCCCTAGACTATATATATAACTACATATTTAAAAATCTGCTTTGTCTATATGTAAAAAAAACAAAGAAACAAACATTTTGACAAAATTCATTTAAAAATACATATATACCAGCCATTGTTTGATATCTTGGAAATTAAACAGTGAAACAATGTTTCTTTTCTTATTTCATGAAATAACTAAATTAGCAGTAAAGACCTCAGTTGCATAATCACATAGTCTTCATATTACCAAGACTGGTTTCCCCAACCAGTCTAAATATTTTAGATAAAAATAGCCACTCATTATTTAATATCCATCTATTTTTCTTCTTTAAGATTTTATTTAAATTAAAGTTAACATACAGTATATTATTAGTTTCAGGTGTACAATATAGTGACTCAACACTTCCATATAACACCTCATGCTCTTCACAAGTGCACTCCTTAATCCCCATGACCTATTTAACCCATCCTCCCACCAACTTCCTCTATGGTAACCATCAGTTTGTTCTCTATAGTTAAAAGTCTGTTTCTTGGTTTGCCTCTTTTTTTTTTTACTCTATGTTTGCTTTGTTTCTTAAATGACACATATGAGTGGAATCGTATGGTGTTTGCCTTTCTCTGACTGAACTATTTTCCTTAGAATAATACTCTCTAGCTCCATCCACATCATTGCTAATGGCAATATTTTATTCTTTTTTGTGGCTGAGTCATATTCCATTGTAAATTGATCCATATATTCTTTATCCATTTATCAGCTGGTGGACATTTGGGCTCTTTCCATAATTTGGTTATTCTTGATAATAATATTTTTGATAATGATAATGATGTTATAAACATGGGAGATAATGCATCATTTATTTCTGCTCTAATCTTTATTATTTCCTTTCTTCTGCTTGTTTTAGGCTTCATTTGTTGCTATTCTAGCTTCTTCTAGATTGTTTATTTGAGACTTTTCTGGCTTCTTGAGGTAGACCTATGTTGCTAACATGCTTTTTTAAAAAATGTTTTAAATGTTTTATTTATTTTTTGAGAGAGAGAGAGAGAGACAGAGAGAGAGAGAGACAGAGAGAATAGGCGAGGGGCAGAGAGAAAGGGAGACACAGAATCTGAAGCAGGCTTCTGGCTCTGAGCTGTCAGCATAGAGCCCGACACGGGGCTTGAACCCACAGACTGCAAGATCATGACCTGAGCCAAAGTCGGATGCTTAACTGACTGAGCCACCCAGGCACCCCTATATATGTCTGTCTTAAGACAAATTTTGTTGCAACCCAAAGGCTTTGGAATGTTGTATATTCATTTTCATTTTTTTCCATGTATTTTTAAAATTTCTTCTTTCATTTTCTGGTTGACCCATTCATTGTTTAGTATCATGTTGTTTAACTTCCATGTATTTGTGGTTTTCCCAAATTTTTTTCTTGTGGTTGACTTCACGTTTCATAGCTTTGGGGTGAGAAAATATGCATGGTATTATCTCAATTTTTTTTTATTGTTGAGGCCTGATTTTTGACCCACTATGTGTTCTATTCTAGATAATGTTTGGTGTACACTTGGGAAAAAAAAGTATATTCTGCTGTTGTAGGATGGAATGTTCTAAATATATTTGTTAAGTCCATCTGTTCCAGTGTATCATTCAAATCCATTGTTTCCTTTTTGGTTTTATGCTTAGATAATCTGTCCATTGTTGTAAGTAGGGTGTTAAAGTCCCCTACTATTATTGTATTATCAATTAGTTCATTTATGTTTATTTGTTTGTTTGTTTGTTTGAGAGAGAGAGAGCGAGCACAAGTGGAAGAGAGGTAAAGGGAAAGGAAGAGAGAATCTTAAGCAGACTCCACCCAGCACAGAGCCTGACTTGGAGATTGATCTCATGACTTTGAGATCATGACTAGAACTGAAATCAAGAGCTGGTTGCTTAACCAACTGAGCCACCCAGGCACCCCAATGAGCCAGTCTAATTCATCTAGTTTGTCCAAAATAAGTATTGCTACTCCAGTTTTCTTCTGATATCCATTTACATGATAAATGTTTCTCCATCCCCTCAATTTATTTTTTTAAGAATTGTTTAAGTTTATTTATTCATTTTGAGAGAGAGAGAGAGAGAGAGAGAGAGAGAGAGCGTGAGAAGGGATAGGGCAGAAAGAAAGGGAGAGAAAAAATTCCAAGAAGGCTCCACATTGTCAGCGCAGAGCCTGATACAGGGCTTCATCTCACAAACCTTGAGATCATGACCTGAGCCGAAATCAAGAGTTGGTTTCTTACCCAACTGAGCCACCCAGGTGCCCCATCATCCCCTCACTTTCAATCTGCAGGTGTCTTTGGGTCTAAAATTAGTCTCTTTTAGGCAGCATATAGACAGTCTTGTTCTTTTATCTATTGTGACACCCTATGTGTTTTTATTGGAGCATTTATTCTATTTACATTCAGAGTCATTGATAGATATAACTTTAATGGCATTTTCTTACTTGTTTTGTTGTTGTTTCTGGAGATTTTCTCTGTTCCTTGTCTTTGTCAATTTTTTTCTTTACTTTCCACTCAAAAAGTCCCCTTTAATATTTGTTGCAGGGCTGGTTTAGTGGTCACAAACTCTTTTAGACTTGTCTGTGAAACTCTTTATATATCCTTTTATTCTGAATGATAGCCTTGCTGGAGACTGTATTATTGGCTGCAGATTTTTCCATTCAGCATGTTGTATATATCATGCCACTCCCTTCTAGCTTGCCAAGGTTCTGTTGATAAATTTCCAACTAGCCCTACAGGGTTCCCCTTGTAAGTGAAGGACTTATTTTGTCTTTCTGTTTTGAAGATTTTTTTTATCACTATATTTTTCAAATTCAATCAAAATATGTCTTGGTATTGGCCTGGTTTTGTTGATTTTGATGGGAATTTTCTGTGCCTCCTGGATCTGGATGTCTGTTTCCTTCCCCAGATTTGGGAACTTTTCAGCTATTATTTCCTCAAATAAATTGTCTGCTCCTTTTTCTAACTCTTCTTCTTGTATTCCAATAATATGAATGTTGTTACAATTCATGGATTCACTGAGTTCCCTAAGTTTATTCTTGTGTTCTGTAATTCTTCTTTCAACTTCATTATTTTCCATTTTTGTCTTCTGTATCACTTATTCATTCCTATGCTTATTCCAGCCTGTGTTCATTGCATCAATCCAGTTTCTAAACCTAGTCATTGCCTTTTTCATTTCTGACTGTTTTTAAACTCTTTTCTAAATTTTATTTATTTGTTTTGAGAGAGAGACATAGACAGAGACAGAGCAGGAGAGGAGTAGAGAAAGAAGGAGATAGAGAATCCCAAGCAGGCTCCATGCTGTTAGCTCAGAGCCCAATATGGGGTTCGATCTCACAAGCCATGAGATCATGACCTGAGCCAAAATAAAGGGTTGGTCCCTTAACTGACTGAGCCACCTAGGCGCCCCAGACACTTAACTCTTCTATCTCTGTAGTAAGGTCTTCCTGAAGTCTTCCATTCTTTACTCAAGCCCAGCGAGTATTCTTATGATTGTTGCTTTATATTCTCCATCAGACATGTTGCTTCTATCTGTTTCACTTAGATCTCTGGCTGTGACCTTATCTTGTTCTTTCATGTTGGATGAATTCCTCCATCTTGATATTTTGTCTAAGTCTCTGGGCAGGGGTAGGGAATGGTGCCAGCCAGCTTCTTTGTCCCCAGAGAGGCACCACTGTGAATGGTGCCTCTCAGGGACACACTCCAAGAAGAGGGAATAATCGCCACCCATGTGTTCCAGGCATTCTTCAGATCTCTGTTTCCATGTCATCTGCCCCCAGGTTTTTGCCTGCCTTCTCTCCAGGAGTAGGGCAGCACCCTAAGGGCTCTATCATAGCCATGCCTGCTGACCTTTAAATTCCAGTTTTTAAGCCCCACTGGTTACAAGAACTCAGGAAAATCAGCCCCTATCATTTTCCTAGCCAATGGCTTTGGGACAGTGTTTTCCTTGTGCATTTCCCTGTGTGTTCCTCTCTCTCTCTCTCTCACGCTTCACTCACAGCTCACTCCCCTCTTCAGGACTCATGATCTGTTTCTCCCCCAAACCACCTCTCGTACTTCTTACCTTCCTTGATGCGGCCTCTTCTCTCCCTCTAGTTGTGGTTTTTGTTCTGTGAGTCTTCAGGTTGATTTCTGAGGTATTCAAAATGATTTAATGGTTCTCCAGTTGTGTTCCAGGGATGAGATGAGCCTAGGGTCCTCCTACTCCACTGTCATCCTACCTCCTCCCAAATCCATCTATTTTTAATTTATGTAGGTATCTTCTTTTCTTACAAGGCGAGAAGAAATACCTTTTATATACTTTATAATAATGACAATGACTAGTCTTTATATATCACTATGTGCTAATAGACACTCTTCTAAATAATTTATATTGCCTCTCTTAATCCTTACAAAAATTCTGAGTTATGTACTATTATTATGTAATTTTTGCAGATGTGAACCAAGTATTTTAAATATTATTTAAATAAATATAGACTTGATATTTCAACCCAGCTCTACATCAGTCTTAATTCTTAACTACTACATTAAATGGCATCTATAACAACCTCAGAAAATTTTAAGTCAGGATCATTGAGAATAAATACAATGAAACTAAATAGTATTAATTCAAAGCACCTAAGTCTATTGTTTATTTCAAAGAATATGAAGATATTAAGTCCCACAGGATCTCTCAATTGTAAGATTGACTGAGTACTAAAAAGTAGTTTGCATGGTTTGAGGAGTAATATTTCTTGGTCTAAGGAAAACTGAGTTTTGCATAACTTAAATTTTATTCCCAATTCTCATGTATTAGTTCTATGGTTTTGCAAACTACATCTTCAAGTTTTAGTTTTCTAAGAAAATCATTCTCAGGGCTTAGGTATTAAACATACATTATACATTAAAGTACTTAGTACAGTATCTGAAAACAGTAATTAAAATTGATTATTCCATTGCTTCTCAAAGGTATTTGTATTCAATACTATTTTTTAAAGTATTATTTTTGTTCATACCACATGAAGCCACTGAGTTTCTCATGGAATAATAAAATAGTATTAGTGGCTTTTCTTAGAACAACAATTTAAGGAGTTACTCGCAATTGATTTAACACAAAACAAAACAGAAATTCCCTCCCAAGAGTGGGGAGATAAAGAAATAAGGACCCTTAGGTATTAGTTAAGTAAAAAAGGCATTCTGGTTTACTTCTTCCTCCATACTTCTTAGAAAACTGTATTAGTTGGAAATTGTATTGGTTAGAAAACTGTATCAACTTGGGCTGTCATAACAGAATACCATGGACTGGATGGTTTAAACAACAGAGATTTATTTCTCACATTTCTACAGGCTGGGAAGTCTAAGATCAAGGTGGTGGCCAATTCCATTCCCGGTGAGCGTTCTCTTTCTGACTTCTTTCTTGCTTTTAGACAGTCACTTTTTTTTGTGGTGTACTCACATGCTCTTTCCTCACATGTGTGTGTGTTTGTGTGTGTGTGTGTGTGTGTGTGTGTGTGCAGGAAGTGGGAGAGGTAAGGGAGAGAAGCAGAGACAGAGACTGAGAGACAGAGGCTGAGAGAGGGAAATTGAGAGATAGAAAGAAAGCAAGTCTTTGATTTTTCTTTTTACAAAGACACTACTACACCTATCATGAGGGCACCAGCCTCATGACCTCATCTAACCCTAATTACCTCCCCAGGTCCCCATCTCTGAATACTAAAACATGGATTAAGGATTCAACATAAGACTTTGGTGGAGGAGGGGACACAAACATTCAGTTCATAACAAAAACTAAAAGCCTAATATTTTTATTATTCTTTCATTTGATATGATTAAAACATATAGTTTTTGACATAAATGT
This sequence comes from Acinonyx jubatus, assembly GCF_027475565.1. Taxonomy (NCBI): domain Eukaryota; kingdom Metazoa; phylum Chordata; class Mammalia; order Carnivora; family Felidae; genus Acinonyx; species Acinonyx jubatus. The sequence continues at coordinate 102,312,427 of NC_069389.1, read as the reverse complement.
TTCAGTTGATGAACTATGACAAGACATTTAGAGGTTGAATGGAAGCTTGACTTAATTTAGATTTAAAAAATCATTTTATCTATAGATTTTACTTTTTAAATGTATAATTTATTTTGGGAGAGAGAGAGAGAGAGCAGGGGTGGGGTGCAAGAGAGGAGGGGAGAGACAATCCCAAGCAGGCTCACCTTGTCAGCACAGAGCCCTATGCAGGGCTTAATCTCACAAACCATACCATGACCTGAGCTGAAATCAAGGGAGATGCTTAACTGAGTGAGTGAGCCAGCCAGGTGCCCCAGCAGATGTTACTTGTTATAATGACACTACTCTCCAAATAATTGCATCAGAATGCATGATAACATTGAAATTAGGGTGGTTTTGAGTGGAACACTACTTGGTTTTGAATATTTATGTCTATATTGATTGTGGAACTCAAAATATATTCATATGTACTTAAAATTCATATAAAAATAAGATTCATTTTTTGGTCATTTGTTTTCCAGGTTGATAGAGTACCTACATACTATGTGTGCTTACTTTGGGAAGTATATGTTAAGCAGCAGCATATCTGCAGAATATGACCTCTATTTTCCAGGTATTTAATTTACTTTCGGGTTGTTTGCTTTCCTTACTAGAGGCTTTAAATTTTGGTGTCATTTTTGTTTTATATCTTTTCTCCTTTTAGAAAATTGATACATGATTTTTAATTTTTCTTCCTAAAAGGTAATTGATGTATGCTTAGTGCTAATATGGATATTGACAAATGATCATGAGAATAGTAGCCATCAGTAAAAATAACAAAGCAATAGTGGAATTACTGGATCATATGGGATTTCTACTTTTATTTTTTTGAGAAATCTTCATATTTTCCAAAACAGCTACATCACATAGCATTCCTACTAATAGTGCATTATTTTTCCTTTTTCTCCACATCCTCACCAACACTTATTGTTTCCTGTGTTTTTTGATTTTAGTCATTCTGACAGGTGTGAGGTTATCTCATTATAGTTTTGATTTGCATTTCCCTGGTGAGTGATATTGAACACCTTTTCATGTGTCTGTTAGCCATTCGTACGTCTTTGAAAAATGTGTTTGTGTGTTCTGCCCATTTTTTAAAAATTAATGTTTATTTATTTTTGAGAGAAAAAGCCTGAGCAAGGAAGGGGCAGAGAGAGAGGGAGTCACAGAATCTGAAGCAAGCTCCAGGCTTTGAGCTGTCAGCACAGAGCCCAAAGCAGGGCTGGAACCCATGAACTGTGAGATCATGACCTGAGCCAAAGTCGGTTGCTTAACCAACTGAGACACCCAGGCACTCCTGTATTTGGCCCATTTTTAATTGGATTATTTGAGAGTTTTCTTTGAGTGTGTGTGGAGTTCTATAAGTTCTTTATATATTTCGGATATTAACCCCTTATCTGGTATATCATTTGTAAATATCTTCTGCCATTCAGCAGGTTGTCTTTTTGTTTTGTTGATTGTTTCTTTCACTGTGCAAATGCTTTTTATTTTGCTGTGATCCCAGTAGTTTAATTGTGCTTATGTTACCTTGCCTCAGGAGATCTATCTAGTAAAATGTTTCTATGACTGATGTCAAAGAGAATACTATTATGTAGTTACACAAAGAAAATGAAAACACTAATTCAAAAAGATATATGCACCCCTATGTTTATTTTGGCATTATTTGCAATAGCCAAGATATGGATTCAACCGAAGTGTTCATTGATAGAAGACTGGATAAAGAAGAATATATATATATATATATATATATATATATATATATATATACATACATATATATACACACATATACATATGTGTGTGCATATATATATGACAAAGAAGATAAAGAAGATATATATGTATATGTCTATATATGTGTATATGTATATATACATATATGTATATATGTGTATATGTATATATACATATATGTATATGTGTGTATATATATGTATATATATACATATATGTATATGTGTGTGTATATATATATCCTTGTTAGATATCCTTGTTGTGTTCCTTATCTAAAGGCAAAGCTTTCAGTTTTTCCCCATTGAGGATGATATTAGCTGTGGGCCTTTCATATATGGCTTTTGTGATGTTATGTTCCTTCTATCCTGACTTTCTTAAGGATTTTTATAAGAAATAATGTTGTATTTTGCCAAAGACTGTTTCTGCATCTATTGGCAGGATCATATAGTTCTTATCCTTTATTTTATTAATGTGATGTATCACATTGATTGATTTGCAAATATTTAACTAGCCCTGTAACCCAGGACTGAATCCCACTAGATCATGGTGAATAATTCTTTTAATGTACTATTGAATTTGATTTGCTAGTATCTTGTTGATAATTTTTGCATCCAGTTTTATCAGGATATTGGCCTGTAATTCTTTATAGTGGAGTTTTTGGTTTTGTAATCAAGGTAATGCTGGCTTCATAGAAAAAGTTCAGAAGCTTTCCTTCCATTTCTATTTTTTAATAGTTTTAGAAGATTAGGTATTAACTATGCTTTAAATGTCTGGGAGAATTTCCCTGGGAAACCATGTGGCCCAGAACTCTTATTTGTTGGGAGATTTTTGATAACAGATTCAATTTCTTCACTGATTATGGGTCTGTTCAAATTTTCTATTTATTTCTGTTTGAATTTTGGTAGTGTGTGCGTGTCCAGGAATTTGTCCATTTGTTCCAGATTGTCCAGTTTGTTGGCATGTAACTTTTCATAGTATTCTCTAATAATTGTTTGTATTCCTGTGGGGTTGGTTGTGATCTCTCCTCTTTGATTCATGATTTTATCTATTTGGCTCTTCTCTTTTCTTTTTGAGGAGTCTGGCTATGGGTTAATCAATTTTGTTTATTACTTAAAAAAACAGCTCTTAGGTCCACTATTCTGTTCTTTTGTTTGTTTTTGAATTCTAAATTGTTTATTTCTGCTCTAATCTTTATTAATTTTCTCTATTATTCTGCTGGCTTTGTTTCTTTTTGGGTTTTTTTGTTTGTTTGTTTTTGTTTTTGTTTTGCTGCTATCTTTCCAGCTTTTTGATACCTGAGGTTTAATTGTGCATTTGGGATCTTTCTTGCTTCTTGAGATAGGCCTTAATTGCAATGTATTTTCTTCTTGGGACTGCCTTTGCTGAGCCCCAAATTGTTTGGACTGTCGTGTTTTCATTTTTATTTGCTTTCCATGTATTTTTAAATTTATTCTTAATTTTCTGTTTGACCCATTCATTCTTTAGAAGGATTTTCTTTACCGTCTATATATTTGGGGGCTTTCCATTTTTTTTTCTTGTGGTTCATTTTGAGTTTCATAGTGTTTTGATCAGAAAATATGCATGATATGATCTGAATCCTTTTATACTCGTTGAGGGCTACTTTCTGACCCAGTATGTGATCTATTTTGGAGAATGCACATGTGTATTTGAGAAAAATGTGTATTCTGCCACTTTTGGATGAAAAGTTCTGAATATATCTGTTAAGTCCATCTGGTCCAATGTGTCATTCAGAATCATTGTTTCCTTATTGATTTTCTGCCTAGATGATCTGCCCATTGTTGTAAGTGGAGTATTAAAGTCCCTTACAATCATGGTATTATTATCTGTACATTTGTTTATGTTTGTGATTAAGTGATTTATATATTTGTGTGTTCCATGTTGAGGGCATAAACATTTACAATTGTTAGCTCTTCTTGATAGATAGACCTCTTAATTATGATATAATGTCCTGCTTCATGTCTTGTTATAATCTTTGTTTTAAATCTCATTTTTCTTATATAAGTATGGTTACTCCAGCTTTCTTTTGACATCCAGTAACATGAAAGATGGTTTTCCATCCCCTCACTTTCAATCTGCAGGTGTCTTCAGGTCTAAAATGAGACTCTTGTCAGCAACATATAGATGTGTCTTTTTTTAAAAATTCATTCTGATACTCTGTGTCTTTTGATTGGGGAATTTAGTCCATTTTCATTCAGAGTGATTATTGAAAGGTACAGTTTTAGCTCATTGTGTTATCTCTAGGTTTCATGTTTGTGGAAATGTCTCTGGTCCTTTGTAATCTGTGCTGCTTTCACTCACAAAACCCCCCTTAGGATCTTTTGCAGGACTGGCTTAGTGGTCATTGAAATCTTTTAGTTTTTGATTTTCTGGGAAAGACTTTATCTCTCCTTCTATTCTGAATGACAGCCTTGCTGGATAAAAAATTCTTGGTTGCATATTTTTCTTATTCAGCATATTTAATATTTCCCCCCAATCCCTTCTGGCCTGCCATATTTCAGTGAACAGGTCTGCTACTAACCTTATGTGTCTAGCTTTGTAGGTTAAGTCATGTTTGTCCATAGCTGCATTCAGAATTCTCTCTTTATCTTTGTATTTTGCAAGTTTCACTGTGATATGTTGTGGTGTTAACCTGTTTTTGTTGATTTTGAAGGGAGTTCTCCATGCCTCTTGGACTAAGATGCCTGTTTCATTTTGCGGATTAGGGAAGTTCTCCGCTACAATTTGTTCAAATAAACCTTCTGCCCCTTTCTTTCTCTCTCCTTCTTCTGGAACTCCTATTATATGGATATTTCGTTTCATTGAATCACTTAGGTTTCTATATCTCCCCTTGTGGCCTAGTGTTTTCTTATATCTCTTTTTCTTGGATTCATCATTTTCCATAATTTTATCTTCTATGTCACCTATTCTCTTCTCTGCTTCTTGCATCCTCTCTGTCACTATATCTAGTTTATTTTGCATCTCATTTATAGCATTTCCTAATTCAGTGTGACTATTTCTAGGTTTTTTATCTCTGCAGCAGTAGATTCTCTGCCATCTTGTATACTTTTTTCAAGCCCAGCTATTAGTCTTATGACTATTATTCTAAATTCTTGTTCAGATGTGTTTTTTATATGTTTTGAGCAGGTCACTGGCTGTGATTTATTCTTGACCTTTCTTTTGTGCTTTGATTTGTTTGTTGAAGTAACCCTGGAGTAAAAGAAAGGGTAGGGAAGCCTGATCTCATACAAAGAGAAAAATTAAAGGGGCAAAAAAAAAGACCAACGAGAGAATAAAAAAAAATACATAAGGTTTAATCCAGAGAGAGAGAAAGGAAAGTAAAGAAGAAGGAGACATAGAGATTGTGTAAAAAGAATAGAGTAAAAATTCCTGGTGAAACAAACAAAACAGAAAAAAATGTATATAATTAGAAATATATATATATATATATAAACATGTATATAAATATATGTACATAAAATTGTCCAAAAATCAAATCAGAAAGTATGAGCCTCATTTTAAAAGAAAAAAAAAGAGGGTACAAAGAGAAAGGAAGAAGAAAAGAAAAGAAAAGAGAGAAGAAAAGGAAAGAAAAGGAAAGAAAAAGACAGATTAACAGACAAAAACATAAGACAGTTGTCTGTTGATGCCTGGGACCAGTGGCTGTCCTGGGCTGGAGTAGAAGCTGCCTGGTTCGCAGAATGTCAGTCCCTCTCCAGTAGATAAGAAGTTGTCAAGCACAGTGGGGCGGGGTTTGGTGTTAGTGGGTCCCACCTCCACTGGGAGCCACTGTGCTGGTCCCTAAGTCCCAATGTGTTGGTGATGGGGAGAAAAATGGTGACAACCCAATTTCTCTTCCCTGGACTTGTCTCAAACCACGCTATTCAGGCAGCCTTCACAGAATAGCTAGGCAGTCAGCTTGCCCTGCTCCACAGTTCTCTAGTGCCTCCTTGGTGCTCAGCTGTGCATCAAAACCCAGTGTCTTAATGAGCCTGGAATGCCTGGACCCTGTTCTGGTGTAGCATCACACAGCCTTGCCAATAAAAGGCCTTTTGCTGGTACCTGCAGGGTTTTGTTGTTGTTGTTGTTGTTCTTGGGGAAACAATGGATCCTCTTCCCACAGTACTGAAGGAAGGGTACTGTTCTCTCCTTGTGCCTTGTGATTGCTACCACACCCCTGGGCCTGCTCCTTCAACCCCAGTCACCTGCACAAGGCTGGCTCTGGTCTGGAGAAAGTTGTGCACTTTTGGAAACCATGATCTTCAGCTCCTGAAGCTGTTTGCAAAATAGAAACTGGAACTATCTTTATTTCTCATTCATCAGTCTGTGGTCCAGAGGTTTTTCTTTTGTGCTAACATAATACCACAATTCCACACCCTCTCTGTCTTTCCCTTCTGTCCTTTCCACAGGGGAGGAGGGTTTTCTCCCCTCCATGTCTACACCATTTTATCTACCCCAATTCACTTATGTGCACCTCAGTCCTGGCAAGCTCTCTCCCTCCACCTGTGGAGATCCTTCTGCCATGCTGCAGATTGATTTCCTGGTTGTTCCAAATGATCTTACCTCAATACAGCTCGTCCCCCTACTTCTCCACCATATTAACTCCTCTCACAGCCAACTTTTCTAATGCTTTAGGAGATATTTTTTGGAACCACATGGTCATAGACACAGATGCACTGGTTGGAAACAACCCATGGCACACTTTGATCAGTGAATTAAAAAGGTTGCCAATTTCAGAGTGTTCCATCTCTAAAAAAGAGTCTAGTTGGTAAAGAGCAAGACAATAGCTCATTCAAGAGAAGACCAAAGGGAGCCACATTAAAAAGGTGCTGATGAGGGAAGGTTCTGAATGACGTTTAGAATATAATTGTGCCAGAGCACTAATTGATATCATTTTATCTTTTGCAAGCCTTAAAATATTCATTGAAGAGCATCAGATTCTCTGATTGTCAACTGTGGAATTTATCATTGTGATTGGAGAGATATGGCCAGTTATACCTAAAAATAAATGAATAAGTAAAAGTGGAGTAGAGGAAGATGAATGATTGCTGAGTAAAGAAGGTTAGGCAGCATTTACTTGAATTTAGGACAGAGTTCTATCCCATACCATTAATGTATATTCTGGGACCAGTGACACCTCATTAAGAAAGAATATCACTCCTTTTTCACATAAACATCATAAGAAATATAATGCAGAAGTTTACAGAGTAAGAAAATGTTCCGTAAATTTTGATTATGTGGCTAATAGTCATAGATTACAGGTATTATAAATGAAAGGCTCTTAGAAAAAATATTTACTTCTGAACGACCCATATGTTTTTGTTTCCTTTAATCCATATAAGCACATGAGATGGCCCTTCCAGGTTAAATAATTCACCTAGAAGCATTGAGCAGAGATTTCACCATTTTTTTCCATTGTGAGCAATTTAAAACAATGAGAATAAGCATAAAATTAGAAGCTGATGGCTTCATCATCAAAGCATCCATGTTTATAACTGAGTAAATAGAAATTATATATCTCTATATATTCAGACATATGTAAGTATGTGCATATAATCAAAATATGTAAAATTATCTTTCAAAGGTAGGAAAAATAAATCATAGATCGTCAATTGGAATCATAAAGGGAAGTAATACAAGGTTTTATTAAATTTCTAAAGTTTTAAAATATATACTTTATAGTTATATTATCCTTATGTATGGAAAAAGTAAACTAGGGAGAAAGAGTTGGAGGAGAGAAGAGATAGAGAAAAAAACAGATGTACTATTTTAACATTTTTCAAGGTCGAAAGAGGTAAATAACTCATATACATATATCCATTTATTCATTCAGGAAATATTTATTGAACACATACCATATGTTGTATATTGCTTTGGGTATTGGTAATACAAAATAAACAGAGAAAACCCTTGCTGTCATGTAGCATAATTTTGTAAGAAAAAATGAAATTAAATATATCCATATATGTGAAAAATGATGAAAAAGAATAAGGCAAGGGAAAAGAAATAGAATGTCCGTAGAGGTGTAGGAATAGGAGGGGCTCCTTTTTTACTAACATGCAGTATTATGTTAGTTTCAGGTATACAATATAATGATTTACCAATAGTATACAACAAGTGTACTATTAATCTCAACTTACTTTATCCATTCTCCCACTCATCTCCCCTCTGGCAACCACCAGTTTATTCTCTGTATTTGAGAGTCAGTTTCTTGTATCTTTGTTTGATTTTTGTTTTTTGTTTTCATCACATATAAGTGAAATATATGGTATTTCTTTCTCTCTGTTTTATTTTACTTAGCACTATACCCTCTAGGTCCATTAATATTATTTCAAGTGACAAAATTTCATTGTCTTTTATGGCCTAATAATATTCCATTGTGTGTATGTATGTGTGTGTGTGTATATATATATATATATATATATATCTCATCTTTTCATTATCCATTCATCTATTGAAGTATGTATGGCTGCTTCCATAATTTGGCTATTATAAATAATGCTGCAATAAACGTAAGGGTGAATACATCATTTCAAATTACTGTTTTTGTATTCTTTGAGTAAATACCCAGTAGTGCAATTATTGGATCATAGAGTATTTCTGTTTTCAAAATTTTGAGGAGGGGCACCTGGTGGCTCAGTCAGTTGTGTCCAACTTTGGCTCAAGTCATGATATCATGATTGGTGAGTTCAAGCCCTATATCAGGGTCACTTCTGTCAGTGCAGAGTCTGCTTGAATCCTCTGTCCTCTTCTCTCTGCCCCTACCCAGCTTGTGCTTTATCAAAAATAAATAACACATTTAAAAAATAATAAAAAATAAAATTTTGAGGAACCTCCATACCGTCTTCCACAGTGACTGCAATAGTTTGCATTATCACCTACAGTACACGAGTGTTCCTTTTTCTGCACATCCTTGCCAACACTTGTTTCTTTGTTCTTGATTTTAGCCATTCTGACAGGTTTGAGGTCATAGCTCATTGTGGTTTTGATTTGTATTTCCTTGATGATGAGTGATGTTGAGCATCTTTTCATGTATTTGATGGTCACCTGCATGTCTTCTTTTGTGAAATGTCTGTTCATGTCTTCTGCCTATTTTTTAATGGGATTATTTGTGTTTTTTTTTTATATTAAGTTGTATAAGTTCTTTATATATTTTGGATACTAGTTTTTTATTGTATATGTCAATTGTAATATCTTCTCCCATTTAGGATTTTGTCTTTTAGTTTTGTTTATTGTTTCCTTTGCTGTGCAGAAACTTTTCTTTTGATGTAGTGCCAATAGTTTATTTTTGCTTTTATTTCTCTTGTTTCAGGAGACATATATAGAAAAATGTTACAGCCAGTCCTCTAGTATTTTTAAATAAGATAATAATATATGCTGCTGGTAAACCTCTTAGTTATTGAATTTCTAAAGTATACTTATTTTGATTTCACTCTTGATACTTATTTTCAAATTGTCATCTCAACAGTTTCCAATGTATACATCAATCAGTAACATATGAGCAGGTTTGTTTAACCTTGTGATTGAAAATCAGTACTGTGAAATACCGAATTTTGGATGTCAATAAACGAGTGGGAAATTACAACTATCACTTCTAAAATATTTATAATTTTAATAGGTAAGTATATTTAATGATTGTTTAGATTTTCTGTGGTTGTCATTAAAGTTGCTTTATTTACTTCTTAGGGAAAATGGCTAACACTTAAATATTTTGAAAACTTGCTTTCATATGTATAAAAGAATTACAACTGCAAGATAATCTTGTGTTTATGTAGAAAGTGAATTGATTTATAATTATTCTTTAAGCTGTTTATTACTCTGTGCTAACTCCAACTTTCCTTTCCACATATTTTCTCCCTGGACCTATTTGCAACCTTTAATGCATTTTATTTATCATAAGAAACATTTGAAATTATTAATAGAAGTTAATAACCTGTGAACATATATACCCTTTAGATAAACAAAACTACAAGGCATTTGCAATGCATAGAATTAAAAATACATAATAAAGACTTTTATTTCTTGCTACATAAAATGATACAATTTTTAATAAAACAATCAATTATTAATAATTATTTACAATTTTTCTACATCATGCTTCTAGATCTGGGATAGCCTAATATAGAGATAATAAAGTGACATGAAATGTCTGATGTAACAGAATATCACCAAATGTCAAATTTTCCTTTTTTTCTTAATTCAGGGGTATTCCCATCTTTTGGAAGGTGTTTACAAGTTTAGAAGGCTAGGAAGATGAAATAAACATCTTTTCTCAAATTTGATTTTAATATGATTTTGCCAAAAAGTTGATTTACCAATAGGTTATCCAAAAAATATTCAAAATAACCCTCAAATTATCTGTCATTTCTATTTATCATTACTCTCATCTCTTACTCCTTGAACAATCAGCAGCATTATTATAGTCTTCATTATTTCTGCAGTTTTACATAGAAACACATCATTAATTTGGTAATTTCCTTCTAAACGACTCAAATAAATGTAGATTTAGAGAATAACAATGACTGTCCATATTCTACTAGCCTCTAACTTTTGTTCATAATTTATTAAAGCCAGGCATGCAAATATGTACTCCTAGCCCCCAAGTCATAGATACACAGATGATAGTGGGCATTAAACAGTGTTTAAGAGGGAGCTGCTCTTTGAAGCATAAAATAAAAAATTTATACCTAACACTTCACAGTTCTCTTTGAAAGGTAATCTGAAGAGTAGTAGTTTAGAGTAAAAGGTAAATCAAAGTAAATAAAGTTGGTTGTTTAATATAAACATTACCATACTTAATCATTTATTTCTTCTTATTACCTACCTTTTTCTTTTTCTGATGTATCATATTTTCCTGGAACTTCCCCTTTTTACCTAGCTCTATTCTGTGTCCACAAACCAGACAATAATTGCCAAAGTAAAACACTTTAATTTGTTCCAACACTGAATAAAAATTTTAGATCAGCAGGGTGGGGTGGCACTTCCCTGGAACCAGAGCACATGGAGTGGGATCTTTTAAGGCATTGGGGTTTGAATCCCAGCCAAACACCAGGGAGGCATGGAAGACAGTGGAGGGGGACAATCCACCTTGCTTGTGCCTATGCAGCACTGGGAGGAGCCAGAGGCCCTTTGTCATCAGGGTGGAGTGACACTTCCCCGGAACCAGGGTGTGCAGAGTGGGATTCATTAAGACATTAGGATATGAAATCCAGCTGATAGCCTGGGAGGCACGTGAGACTATGGAGTGAAAAAAACCCAGCCCGCTCCTGCCTATGCAGCATTGTGAAGATGGCCTGAACAGGGGGAGTTGGGACACCTGGTCTGGGAGGAGGAACTGCAGTGTTGCCATTTTTCTTCCCATCACCAACAAGGTGGGGCTTCAGGGACTGGCCTGAATCAAAACCTGCGCCTTTGTACCTGGTATTTGCCTGAGCAAGACTAACATTGACCAATCAGACAGCACCTCTTCCAGGCCTGGGAAGCCACCAGTCCCAAAGTACCCAGCGTTTTTAATTTTCTGATTTAATTTCTTGATCAATTCATATATATGTATATATGTATGTATATATATATATATATATATACACACACACATATATATACACACACATATATAATATTAATATATATGTAATATGAATAAATATATAATATATTAATAAATATACATATGTAACTATATATTAATATATAATATATTAATATATATAAATAATATATGAATAAATTTAAATATTATATTATTTTTCTTCTTCTTCTTCTTCTTCTTCTTCTTCCTTTTCATCCTCTTATTTCTTCCCTTCTCTAGTCTGGTTATTCTGGTTGTTGTTTTGTTTAAGCAGACATATTTAATCTATTCTCTTTACACCTCTTTTGTATATCCTTCTTCTATATTTTCCTATCTCTCTCTGGATTAAGGCATATAGCTTCTCTGCCTGGTCAATTTTCTTCCATTTCTTTTTCATCACCCCTGTAATTTCTCTCTTTGTATGGGATAAGGCTTCTTACACTACCACCACCCCACCTTTTTAAATTTTTTTTTCCAGGGTTACATCAATGAACAAATAAAATCACACCTGGTTGAAGGTCCAAACCACCACTGTGAGTAGGGAGATAAAGCAATCAGAGTCACAACAACAGAAAGCACGTAACACACTCCAAAAACACCTCCTGAAGGGCCAGGCCAAGGACAACTAATGACCCCTTTTTAATATAGCAGTGGACATAGGTCCAGGACACATAACAACCTTTTAATACACATAAGGACATAAAACTAGCCAAAATGATGAAATGAAAGAATTCTCAAAGAAATTACAGGAATAAGTAATGGCAAAAGAATTGCTCAAAACAGATATAAACAACATATCTGATCAAAAACTTAGAACAATAGTCATAAGATTAATCTCTGGGCTTGCAAAAACCATAAAAGACAGCAGAGACTCTATTGCTGCAGAGATCAAGTAGCTAAAAAATAGTAATGACAAATTAAGAAATGCTGTAGATGAGATGCAAAATAAACTAGATGCAGTAATAGCAAGGATGGAAGAGGCAGAGGGGAGAATAAGTGAAATATAAGATAAAATTATGGAAAATGATGAAGTTGAGAAAAACAGAGATAAGGAAATACTAGACAGTGAGGGGAGAATTAGAGAACTAAGTGACTCTATGAAACATAATAATATCTGCATCATAGGTGTACCAGAAAAGAAGAGAGAAGTGGCAGGTTTACTTGACAAATTATAGCTGAGAACTTCCCTAAACTGAGGAAAGAAGCATACATCCAAATCCAGGAGGCACAGAGAACTCCCTTCAGATGTAATTATAATAAATCTTCTCCATGGTATATTATAGTGACTGGCAAAATACAAAGATAAAGAGAGAACTCTGAAAGCAGCTAAGGACAAACAGGCCTTAACCTACAAGGGTGAACACATAAGTGTAGTAACAGACTTGTCCACTGAAACTTGGCAGGCCAGAAGGGAGTGGCAGGAAATATTCAGTGTGTTGAATAGGAAAAATAGGCAGCCAAGAATAATTTATCCAGCCAGGTTGTTATTCAGAATAGAAGGAAAGATAAAGGTTTTACCAGACAAACAAAACCTGAAGGAGTTCATGACCACTAACCCAGCTCTGCAAGAGATCCTAAGGTGGACTCTGTGACTGGAAAGCTGAAAAGACTACAAAGGACTGTCACGGCTGGCGTGACAAACACCGAGGTCAGGGTCCTGAGGGTAGGGGAATGCAAGAAAAGAGAAGAGAAGAGAAAGTTTGGGAACAGGAGGGTCCCCTGGGCTGATGGCCCAAGTGACGGCTTTATTGTTGCTATACACAATCTTTTATAGCCAGACTCTTATGGGTTAGGTCATTCTAAGAATAAACAGGTTTCACATAATCGCTGCCCACCAAAACATTTAGTTCTGTGTTTCTTGTGCATTTTCTAGACGGGTCACAACAAGACCTTGATGATAAGATTGCTAGCAAAACACAATTCCCATGTTTGTTTCTATCTGACTCGGGGTAGAAAAAGGGAGGTAGCATTACTGCCAACACCTGCAGACCACAGGCTTCAGGAATTAACTCTCTCAGCCTTGACAAGGCTTTCATATGCCCTTGAAAGTGGGGGAATGGAAGGGGGAACCACCGGGTTGGCTTGAGTCAACAGGGAACGTTGCTCGACCTGGTCTCAGCCTGGCGCCGGGGCCCGGCCCCCCACAAAGGACCAGAGACATCACCACAAGCATGAAACCTACAGATAACACAATGACACTAAATCCATATCTCTCAATAATAACGCTAATGTAAATGGACTAAATACTCCAATCAAAAGACATGGCCATCAAAATGGATAAAAAAAAAACAAGATCCATCTATATGCTGTCTATAAGAGGCCCATTTTAGACCTCAGGACATCTTCAGATTGAAAACGAGGGGATGGAGAACGATCTATCATGCTACTGGAATTCAAAAGAAAGCTGGAGTAACCATACTTATATCAGAGAAACTAAATTCAAACTAAAGACTGTAACAAGAGATAAAGAAAGGCATTGTATTGTAATTATGGGGTCTATCCATCAAGAAGAGTTAAAAATTATAAATATGTGTCCCACCGATTTGGGAGCACCAAGATATATAAATCAATTAATCCCAAACATAAGCAATCCTATTGATAAGAATATGGTAATTGCAGGTGACTTTAATACTCCACTTACTGCAATGGACAGATCATCTAGGCAGAAACTAAATAAAGAAACAATGGCCCTGAATGATACACTGGACTAGATGTACTTGACAGATATATTCAGAACTTTTCACTCAAAAGCAGTAGAATACACATTCTTCTCAAGTGTGCATGGAACATTCTCCAAGATAGATCACATACTGTGTCACAAAACAGCCCTCAATAAATACAAAAGAATTGAGACCATACCATACAGAATTTCAGATCCCAATGCTCTGAAACTTGAAATCAACCACAAGAAAAAATTTGGAAAGCCTCCAAATGCATGGAGGATAAAGAACATCCTACTAAAGAATGAATGGGTCAACCAGGCAATTAAAGAAGAAATTTAAAAATATATGGAAGCAAATGAAAATGAAAAAAAATGACAGTCTAAAACTTTTGGGATGCATGAAAGGCAGTCCTGAGAGGAAAATACATTGCAATCCAGGCCTACCTCAAGAAATAAGAAAAATCCCAAATGAAAAATCTAACAGCACACCTTAAGGGACTAGAATCAAAATAGCAAAGAAACCCCAAGGCTCCACCAAAAAACCTCTAGAACTGATACATGAATTCAGCAAAGTCGTAGGATACAAAATTAATGTACAGAAATCAATTGCATTTCTATACACTAATAATGAAGCAATAGAAAGGGAAATCAAGAAATTGATCCTATTTACAATTACACCAAGAACTATAAAATACCTAGGAATAAACCTAAGCAAAGATGTAAAAGATCTGTATGCTGAAAATAAAACTTATGAAGGAATTTGAAGAAAACACAAAGAAATGGAAAAACATTCCTTGCTCATGGTAGAAAAAATATTGTTAAAATGTCAATACTACCCAAAGCAATATACACATTCAATGCAATCCCAATCAAAATTGCAACAGCATTCTTTTCAAAGCTAGAACAAACAATCCTAAAATTTTTATGGATCCACAGAAGACCTCAGATAGCCAAACTTATGTTGAAAGAAAACCAAAGCAGGAGGCATTACAAACCCAGACTTTAGCCTCTACTGCAAAGCTGTAATCATCAAGACAGTATGGTATTGGCACAAAAACAGACACATAGACCAATGGAATAGAATAGAGAACCCAGAAATTGATCCACAAATGTATGGCCAACTAATCTTTGACAAAGCAGGAAACAGTGTCTAATGGAAAAACACAATCTCTTTAGCAAATAGTGCTGGGAGAACAGGACAGCAACATGCAGAATAAAACTGAACCACTTTCTTACACCATACACAAAAATAACCTCAAAATGGATGAAAGATCTAAATGGGAGATATGGAACCATCAAAACCCTAAAGGAGAAAACAGGCAACAAACTCTGTGACCTCAGCTGCAGCATATCTTGCTCGACACATTTCCAAAGGCAAGGGGAATAAAAGCAAAAATGATCTATTGGACCTCAAGAAGATAAAGAGCTTATGCACTGCAGAGGAAACAAGCAATGAAACTAAAAGGCAACTAATGAAATGGGAGAAGATATTTGCAAATGACATATCAGATAAATGGTTAGTATTCAAAATGTATAAAGAACTTACCAAACTCAACACCTGAAGAACAAATAACCCCTTGAAGAAATGGGCAGAAGACATGAATAGACACTTTTCCAAAGAAGACATCCAGATTGCCAACAGACACATGAAAAGATGCTCAACATCACTTATCATCAGGGAAATACAAATCAAAACCACATTGGGATACCACATGACACCAGTCAGAGTGGCTAAAATTAACAACTCAGGAAACAACAGATGCTGGCAAGGATGTGGAGAAATGAGAACCCTCTTGGACTGTTGCTGGGAATGCAAACTGGTGCAGCCATTCTGGAAAACACTGTGGAGGGTTCTCAAAAATTAAAAATAAAGCTACCCTATGACCCAGCAATAGCACTTCTAGGAATTTATCCAAAGAATACAGTAGTGCTGATTCGTAGGGGCACATGTACCCCAATGTTTATGACAATGGCTTCAACAATAGCTAAAGTGTGGAAAGAGCCTAAATGTCCATCAAATTATGAATGGATAAAGAAGATATGATTTATATATACAATGGAATACTATTTGGCAATGAGATAGAATGAAATCCTGCCATATGCAGCAACGTGGATGAAACTGGAGGGTATTATGTTAAATGAAATAATTCAGTCAGAGAAAGACGGATATCATATGTTTTCACTCATGTGTGGAAATTGAGAAACGTAATAGAAGACCTTGGAGGAAGCGAGAGGGAATAAAATAGTTTCAAACAGAGAGGGAGGCAAGCCATAAGAGACTCTTAAATACAGAGAACAAACTGAGGATTGAGGCAGGGGGCAGGGGAGAGGAGAAAATGGGTGATGGACATTCAGGAAAGCACTTGTTGAATGAGTACTGAGTGTTGTATATAAGCGATGAATCACGGGAATATACCCCTGAAACCAGGAGCACGCTGTATACACTGTATGTTAGCCAACTTGACAATAAATTAAATTAAAAAAAATTGTAGACCAGGAAACATTTATTTTCATTGGCTTCATTGAAATAAATTTTCATTTATTTTCAATGACTTCTCATTCAATTATTCTTATTAGTATTTTTTGATTTGAATACAGATGACACACAATGTTACATTAGTTTCAGGTACAACATAGTGATGCAACTTCTATATATATTTGTTATGTTCACCACAACTGTAGCTACCGTTTGTCTTGATACATCATTATTACAATAACACTGACTATATTTCTTTGCTCTGCCTTTTATTCTTGTGACTGATTCACTCCATACCTAGAAATCTATAGCTCCCATACCCTTTCATTCATTTTGCCCAAACTCACACCTCCCCATTCCCTCTGGAAACCATTAGTTTATTCTCTTTATTTATAGGTCCATTCCCTTTTTTGTTCATTTATATATTTATTTAGATTCTAATTATAAATGCAATCATATGGCAATTCTTTTTCTCAATCTGACTTATTTTGCCTAGCATAATACCCTCTAGTTCCACACATGTTGTTACAAATTTCATGATCTCATTATTTTTTATGGCTGCATAATATATATTATATATATATATATATATATATAGAGAGAGAGAGAGAGAGAGAGAGAGAGAATGAGCGGGGAGGGGCAGAGAGAGAGGGAGACGCAGAATCAGAAGCAGGCTCCAGGCTTTGAGCTGTCCGTACAGACCCTGAAAGGGGGCTTGAACCCAGAAACCGTGATATAATGACCTGAGCTGAAGTTGGATACTTAACCGACTGAGCCACCCAGGTGCCCCAAATACATTTATATATTGATGGACACGTAGGTTGCTTCCATATCTTGGCTATTGAAAATAATGCTGCAATAAACATAGGGATGAATATGTCATTTGGAATTAGTGTTTTTGTATTCTTTGGGTAAATGCCCAATAGATTTATTGGGTCATATGACATTTCTATTTTTAATTTTTTTGAGGAAATTCCTTGCTGGTTTCTGCATTGCCTGTACCAATTTATGTTCCCCACAACATTATACAAGAATACATTTTTTTCTCCAAATCCTCACCAACATTTGTGGTTTCTTGTCATCTTGACTTTAGCCATTTTAACAGGTGTAAGGTGATACCTGTTTGTGATTTTTAATTTGCATTTATCTGATGATTAATGATGTTGAGCATCTTTTCATGTGTCTGTTAGCTGTCTGTGTGTCTTTGGAAAAATATCTATTAGTGTATTTGCCCAATTTTAATCAGACTATTTGTGGTTTTGGCGTTGAGTTGTATAGGTTCTATATACATTTTGTATATTAACCCTTTATGAGATATATCATTTGAAAATATCTTCTCTTATTCTATAGATTACCTTTTTGTTTTGTTTATGATTTTCTTTGCTTTGTAAAAGCTTTTCATTTTGATGTAGTCCCAATAGTATTTTTCCTTTAGTTTCCCTTGCCTTAGGAGACTTATCTGGAAAAAATGTTGCTACTGCCAATGTCAGAGAAATTAATACTTGTGTCTTCATGTAAAATTCTTATGGTTACAGGTCTCACATTTAGGTCTTTAATCCATTTGGAGTTTATTTTTGTGTATGGTGTTAAAATGTGGTCCAGCTTCATTCTTTCACATGTAGCTGTCCAGTTTTCTCAGCACCGTCATTGAAAACACTGTTTTCCTCCTTGTATATTCTTGTCTAATTTGTCATAGATTAGTTGACCATTTAAGTATGGATTTATTTTTAGGCTGTCTATTCTGTTCTGTTGATCTATTTGTCAGTCTTTGTGCCAGTACCTTATTTTTTATGACAACAGTTATGTTGTATATCTTAAAATATGGAATTATGATACCTCTAGTTTTATACAATCCTAAAATGTGTATGGAACCACAAAAGACCCTGAATACCCAAAGCAATATTGACAAAGAAAAGAAAAGCTGGAGGCATCATAATGCTAGACATCAAGTAATGATTACCAATCTGTAGTGATCAAGACAGTATGGTACTGTTGCAAAAAACAGACACATTGATAAATGGAACAGAATATAAAATACAGAAATGAACCCACAACTATGCGGTCAACTACTGTTCAACAAAGCAGGAAAGAATATCCAATGTGAAAAAATACAGTCTCTTCAACTAGTGATGCTGGGAAAACTGAACAATTTGCATGATTATAAAACTGTACCACTTTCTTACACCATACACAAAAATAAATTCAAAATGGATTTAAGGCCTAAATATGAGACTTGAAATGGTAAAATTTCTAAAGGAGAACACAGGCAGTAACCTCTTTGACATTAGCCATAGCATTTTATTAATAAATATTTCTCGGGGCACCTGGGTGGCTCAATTAAGTGTCCAACTTCAGCTCAAGTCAGGCTCTCACGATTCGTGGGTTTGAGCCCCACATTGGGCTTTGTGCTGAACTCTTGCTTAGAGCCTAGAGCCTGCTTCAGATTCTGTGTCTCTTTCTCTGCCCCTCCCCATCTTGTACTCTGTCACACTCTGTCTCTCAAAAATAAATAAATGTAATAAAAACTTAGAATAGATAGATAAATAAATAAATAATAAATATTTCTCCTGAGGCAAGGGAAAGAAAAATGAAATAAACAACTGGGACTTCATTAAATAAAAAACTTGATGAGGTTTCTAAAGATTTATCATTTTTCTTTATCTTTTCCAAGGAACAGGTCTTGGTTTCATTGATTTTTTTCTCTATTATCCTTTTAGCCTCTATATCATTTAATTCTTCTGTGATCTTTATTATTTTATTCCTTCTCACTTTGGGATTCTTTTGTTCTTCTTTTTCTTATTCCTTTAAGTATAAGATTAGACTGTTTATATGGGATTTTTCTTGTTTCTTGAGGTAGGCCAGTATTTCTCTATATTTCCCTGTTAAAACTGGTTTTTCTGTGTCATCCAAATTTGGGACCATTGTATTTTCATTTTAATTTGTCTCCATTATTTTTTTAAAAATTTCTTCTTTGATTGCTTCATTGACTCATGTGTTTAGTGTTTGAATTATTTCAAGTTCTTTTTTTAAGTTTTTTTTTTTTGAGAGAGAGGGAGAGAGGGAGGGAGAGAGAGAGAGAAACACAGAGAGAGGAAGGGAGAGAATCCCAAGCAGGTTCCATGCTGTCAGTGCTGAGCCTGACACAGGGCTCAATCTCACAAACCATGACACCATGCCCTAGTCAAAATCAAGATTCAGATGCTTAACCAACTGAGTCACCCAGGCTTCCCTGACCATTACTTTAAATTACCTATTAGGCATATTGCTTATCACTTTTTTCGTTTAATTATTTTTTGAGAGTTTTTTTTTCTTGTTTTTTGTTTTGGGGAGTATTTGTTTTTCTCCCCATTTTGCTTGATTGTCTGTGTTTGTTTTTATGGATGAAGTCAAACAGCTAATTCTCCTAAACTTGCAGGAATGGTCTTGTGTATGGTCATCTCCTAAATAGATTATGTATGCTTAGTGAGTTTGCTGGATAGCTGTAGCTGTCACTGGTATGGACTGGGCATCTTGAGACATTCCACATAGTGGATACCCTGCCAGGAGAGCTAAAACTAACATGGATGCAGGCCCAGGGTTCTATGCACTATGGGCTGCCTGGCAGGATAGTCAAAGTTAAAATGGGTGCAAGCCATGTTGTACTGGTGAGCTCTGTGCAAGGGATGTCTTGGCAGGGTGGCTGGAGCTGATGTGGTATATCAGCCATGAGATCCCTTAAATTTCTGCAGAGAAGGTCCTGGAAGCATAGCTGAAGATAAAGTGGGTGTAAGTTGGGGGATCTTGAGTTCCACACACAGACGGCATCTTGGAAGGATGCCTGAAGCAGAAATGGATGTCAACTGGGATGTTCCTGAACTCTTCACACAGAGGATGCCTTAAAAATGCAGCTGGAACTGAGTTTGAGTACAGACCTGGAGGTCCTGGGGTGCTCCATGTATGGGATGTCCTGATGAAACATCTAAAGCTAGAATTGGTACAGGCTGATGTGGTCCCTATGGTCTCTGTGAAAAATGTGTCCTGGCAGCACAGCTGAAGGTGAATTGGATGCAAACCAGAGTGTCCCAAGGTGTTAAACACAGTAGGTTCCCTGGCCAGGCAGCTGGAGCCAAAGCCATCATGGGTAAAAGTGTTTCCAGATACTCAATACAAGGGATGCCCTGGTAGGATGCCTGAAACCAATATAGGCATGGATATGGGGTTCTTGGGACAGTCCATGTGGGGACCACCCTGGCAGAGTGCCTAGATTTGAGGCATATATCAGACGAGATGTTCTGGAGTTCTCTGCACTGTGCATGTCCTAGCAAGCCATCTGAAGCCAAAGTAGTGTGGGCCTGGAGTGTTCTAGTGTTCTTTGTGTATGTGTCACCTTGATGCAAACTCTGGGCCTATAATGAGCAATATTTAGGAGTTTCCTGTTGTGCACCATTCTGTGACCACCTTGGTAGGATATCTGGGGCTGGTGTGGGCTAAGGGCCCAGGGATTACTTGAGTTATCAGGCTGGTTAGGGCACCCAGACTGTGCCTCTGGTCTGTGCTTTCAAGGTGGAGGGGGTGTAGGCCATGTTTGTTAGTCCCACCCACCCAGAATTCTCTGCAGCTTTCCCCACAATTTGGAAGAGTTTTGGGGCTAGTTTCTCTTTTAAACTGTAACTTTTTAAATAAATAAAAAATAAAATAAATCTTTCAAATTTTAAAAAGAAAAAAAGGAAGGAACAAAGAGAATAGAAGAAAAAGAAGGGGAGAAAAAATGAAAAAGAAAAAGAAAGAAAAGGAAAGGAAAAATAAGAAAAAGAAGAAAAACAAAACAAAAGAAAAAGAAATATGGAGGGCTTACATTCTGTGCACTAGTGTGACGGTAGCTGATTTGGGCTTTTAGAAACTGGGCTCATTGAGGTTTCAAGCTCACTGTTGATGGGATCCTGCCCTGGTCTTTATATTGTAATTGATCCTTTAAACTATTTTTTTTTTTTCTCCTTTGCCCAAGGACAGAGGAATGTGTTCCCAGTCTATCAGTACTATCCTTTCCCACTGTAGTTTGCTGAGTCAGGGATACAGATTCTTTCTGTTACCATGTCTCAGACTTTCTTGCTGTTGTCTTTTGCCATTCTCTCTTTGGTTGTGCAGAAACTGTTTAGTAGTCCCTCAATTCTTCTTCAGGAGGAATTTTTTTTTATATAAATAGGTGTAATTTGGTGTATTCCATGAAGGTGAATTCATGGTCTTCCTATGTCACCCTCTTGGATTGGAAACTCTCAATTCTTAATTCTGTTAATCTTAATTCTATTAATTAACATTAAGAATTAAGAGGTTAATTAACCTTACTTCACCTAATTGCTACCTAAGGGCCAACCAATAATAGAAATAAAAATTTCTATAAATACCTGTCCACTCAGGGTAAAGCTTTATAATTAAAGGATTTTTTACACTAAAATTTTATTTTCTATGTTTCATTGACATAAGATTCTCCACTTGAAATTATATTAATAATTATATGTCAATTTCCATGATAAGATGTTATTGTATGATATCTGTTGAGACACATTTGCAGTCTAACAAAGTAAATACCTTTCATCAAAGGTTATTATTTAGAGTTCATGGACATGTCACATAATTCATAATGTTCATGAACTTGAGTATAAGTAAATTACATTTCTCTTTTCTCTGAAATGTAACTGAAATTTACCATTGCCTTCTATTACAAAGGTTGACAAAAATCTAACATATTATTAGGAGTAACTGTGGTTGTCCTTGTGACAGAAATATGGATATTGTTCTATTTCATTAGAGCTCTTGCAGATAAATGCCATTTGTACTTATCGTTTCTTCAAAGTTTTGATAATAAATTCACTGCTATATATTTTAAGTGATTTTTTTAATTTTAAAGTTTATTAATTTGAGAGAGCATGCACACACGAGTGGGGGAGGGGCAGAAAGAAAGAAGGAGGTAGAGAATCTCAAGTAGGCTCTGTGCTGGCAGCACAGTCATGAGGCTTGATCTCAAGAACCATGAGATCTTGACCTAAGCCGAAATCAAGAGTCAGATGCTTAACCAACTGAGCCACCCAGTTGCCCCTGTTTCAAGTGAGCTAATTGTTAAATATATATATATATATTACTGTATCACAGTTGTTACTATTTGATAATTATGTCAATAGTTTTCTTCTATTGCAATTCCATGTATTTTATTTGATGCATTAAAAATATTATTCTTAGAAGGTAGCCATGGAATTTACCAGATTGACAAAGTAACTCATTGCCCAAGAAAGGGTTAAGGATCTCTGGTTAATTCCAAGTTGTACATGTCTTTGGTGACACTTAAAATGCCACATAATATAAAAGGAAGGGAAAATGCATGATAGAGCCTCACTTTTTTCTTTTTAATCTATAGGGAATATGCATTAAATTCAACTAGGGTCCTCTAAAGAAAGAGTAATGCATGGGTTTGATGGGCAACTTGAACATGAGCTTTTTAATAGCTCCTAGGTAATTCCAAAGTGCAGTAAATGCTGATAAGAATTAATGTAAATTTTGTGATGCCTCAAGCTTTGGTTTTCTTTTTAAACATTACTTTGGCTATTCAGGGTATTCTGTGGTTCCATAAAAAATTTAGAATAGTTTGTTCTAGCTCTGTGAAGAATGCTGGTGCCATTTGGTATGGATTGCACTGAATGTGTACATTGATTTCAGTAGTATCATTTTAACAATATTTGCTCTTCCAGTCCATGAGTATGAAATGCTTTTATGTTTCTTTGTGCCTTCTTCAACTTCTTTCATAAGTTTTCTATAGATTTCAGTGTAAATATGTTTTACCTCTTTCATTAGGTTTATTCCAAGGTTTTTTATAGTTTTTGATGCAATTGTAAATGGGGTCGATTCCCTGATAACTCTTTCTGTTGTTTCATTATTGGTGTATAGAAATACAACCGATTTCTTTACATTGATTTTTTATCCTGCGACTTTGCTGAATTCATGTATTATCTAAAAGTTTTTTGGTGGAGGTTTTTGAGTTTTCCATGTAGAGTATCATGTCATCTGTGAAAAATGAAAATTTGACCTCTTCTTTTTACTAATTTTGATGCATTTTACTTTTTTTTTCTTGTCTTATAGCTGAGGCTAGCACTTCCAACACTGTGTTAAACAATAGTTGTGAGAGTGGACATCCTTGTTGTGTTTCTGATCTCAAGGAAAGCTTTCAGTTCTTCTCCACTGAAGATGATATTAGCTGTGGGCCTTTCACATATGGCTTTTATGGTGGTGTGGTATGTTTCTTCTATCCCAAGTTTCTTTAGGGTTTTTATTATGAATGCTCTATTTTGTCAAATAATTTCTCTGCATCTATTGACAGGATCATTTAATTCTTATTCTTTCTTCTATTAATGTGATGTATCATGTTGATTGATTTGCAAATATTGAACCAGCCATGCAACTCACAAATATATCCCACTTGATTATGATGAATAATTCTTTTAATGTACTGTTGAATTCAATTTGTTAGTATCTTACTAAGAATTTTTGCATCCAGGTTTACCAGGCATATTGGCCTGTAATTCTACTTTTTAGTGGGGTCATTGTCTGGTTTTGGAATCAAGGTAATGCTCGGTTCATAGAATGAGTCTGGAAGCTTTCCTTTTGTTTCTACTTTTTGGAACATTTTACGAAGAATAAGTATTAAATCTGTTTTAAATGTCTGATAGAATTCCCCTAGGAGGCCATCTGGCCTAGGACTTTTATTTGTTGTGAGATTTTTGATAACCGATTAAATTTCTTCACTGATTATAGGTCTGTTCAAATTTTCTATTTATTCTTGTTTGAGTTTTGATAGTGTGTGGGTATCTAGGGATTTGTCCATTTGTTCCAGATTGTCCAATTTGTTGGAATATAATTTTTTCATAGTATTCTCTAATAATTGTATGTGTTTCTGTACTGTTGGTTTTGATCTGTCCTTTTTCACTCATGATTTTATCTATTTGGGTCTTCTCTATTTACTTTGTGAGAAATCTGAATAAGGGTTTATGAATTTTGTTTGTCCTTAGATTTTAACCTGCATTACAAAGCTGTAATCATGAAGATAACAGTATTGTATTGCACAAAAGTAGACACATTGATCAATTGAATAGAATAGAGAACCCAGAAATGGACCCACAAATATATGGCCAACTAATCTTCAACAAAGAAGGAAAGAGTATCCAATGTGGAAAAAAAAAGTCTCTTCAGTAAATGGTGTGGGGAGAATTGAACAGAAACATGCAGAAGAATGAAACTGGACCACTTCTTTACAACATGCACAAAAATAAATTCAAAATGAATGAATGACCTACATGTGAGACAGGAAACCGTCAAAATCCTACAGGAGAAAACAGGCAGCAACCTCTTTGACCTTGGCTGCAGTAACTTCTTACTTGACATGTCTCCCAAAGCAAGGGAAATTGAAGCAAAAATAAAGTATTGGGATCTCGTCAAGATAAAAAGCTTCAGCATAGCAAAGGAAACAATCAACAAAACCAAAAGACAGCTTATTGAATGGGAGAAGATATCTGCAAATGACGTATCAGATAAAGGGTTAGTATCCAAAATCTATAAAGAACTTATCAAACTCAACACCCTAGAAACAAAGTGCAGAAGTGGGCAGAAGACATGAATAGTCACTTTTCCAAAGAAAACATCCAGATGGCTAACAAACACATGAAAAGATGCTCAAAATCACTCATCATCAGAGAAATACAAATCAAAACCACAATGAGATACCACCTCACACCTGTCGCAGTGGTTAAAATTAACAACTCAGGAAATGACATATGTTAGCAAGGATGCAGATAAGGGAACTTTCTTTCAATGCTGGTGGGAATGAAAACTGGTGCAGCCACTTTGGACAACAGTATGGATGCTCCTCAAAAAATTAAAAAATAAATCTACCCTACAGCAATTGCATAGTAGGAACTTATTGAAGGATACAAAAATGCAGATTCAAAGGGGCACATGCACCTCAATGTTTAAAGCAGCTGTATTAACAATAACCAAATTATGGAAAGAATCCAAATGTCCATCAAGTGATGGATTAAGAATATGTATATATATATATATATATATATATATATACACATATATATATACATATATATATATATATATATATATAAATGGAATAGTACTCAGAGTTGAAAAAGAATGAAATCTTGCTTTTTGCAACAATGTGGATAGACCTAGAGTGTATTAGGCTAAGCAAAATAAGTCAGAAAAAGACAGATATCGTATGATTTCACTTATACTTGGAATCTGAGAAACACAATAGATAACATAAGGAGAACCAAAAAAAAAAATTAGATAAAAACAGAGAGGGGAGAAACCGTAAGAGACTCTTAAATATAGAGAACAAACAGAGGGGTGCTGGAGGGAAGGTGGGTGAGGGGATTGGTTAAATGGGTGATGGGTATTATGGAGGACACTTTTGTGAATCACTGGGTTCTACTCCTCAAGCCAAGACTACAGTGTATGTTAACTAAATTTAAAAAAATAAAGAAACCTTAAAAATAAAACAGAATTAACCTAAAGGATACACTTATGGCCAAATATTCAACACAGACAAATGGTTCTTTATTGTAGGTGGGACACTTAATATGTATTTTTGAAGATTGTGGTTGTAGGTCTTAATAAGAGCACTTTAAGATCATTTAGTTGCAAACAATAGGAAGTATAGTACAATATTTTTCACTTACCTTCAGAAGCTCCTAAATTTATAAAAGCTTTGCACGTGTAAAATATTTTTTGGATAAACCTTACATAGATATCCTTTGAGCTAATCTTATTAATTTTTCTAGGTAATTTCCCACTTATTTTATATTAACATTAAATTATGTCATTAAAGTGTAAAATAACTGTATGACTATAACACCCAGTTGAATGTTATTTTAATGGAAGTGCAGTCAGTGCTTGACAGCTTGGTTATAAGCTATTAAATTTGACAGGTTCTTCTGGGGAGAATGTACCCATGAAATGTATAAATTGATGAATGAATGAACAGGTAGATGGAAAATTAAATATTTGTTTCACGAGCTGGTAGTTCTTTTACAAGTGATGCTTCAATAAAACTGCAACCAACACGATGGATGAACATATTTTAAAAAGCATTTATTGTAATTAGGCATTTTAATAATAGTAATAGTGAAAGTCATATCTAATTGTCTTAATGAACCTAACAGAGAGCAAACAGCTTGACAAAAAAATAAAACTTTTTTTTTAAGTTGAAAGATTTACTAGAATGAGAGCAGCACTTCTCTTCAAAGGTAATGGGACAGTATCGTATTGGCTATTACAAGATACATGACATTGTACCTTCTAATGACATATATTTAAAATATATAGGATATGGGTTTCAGTGCTATGAAAGGAATTGTGTTATGCTCTAAACTTTCCTACTTGCTGGCTTTATGATGTTGAACAAATTAAAATATAGATGAATTTTTTATCCATCAAAGAAATATTCTGATGGTAAATTTTTTAAAATATGAAGGATAAGAATGTTAAAAAGTGTGGGAAACACTAACAAGAAGGATAAATGAATATTTAATAGGCATGCATGTATGCAATGTAACATAGTCTTCTATAATTTAATTCTAAGATCCATTAAGTTTTGTAGAGAAATGTTTGTCAAGTGCTTTAAACTTTTTGGCGATTGACATTATGTAAACACAAGAAAGGATTGTGATTTAGAATACTATAAATTCCATACTCGGGATGTGACTTTACCAAGTAAATGTTTAGCTCAGTGTTAAAAATAAATTAACAAATAAGAATTTTAATATAAACATTTTTATTCTCTAAAATTTTTTATTTAAGTAACATAAATATCATTTTAATTCATAATAAAAAATTCACATAAACAAGATTTTTTTGAATTTTCACATAAGAACATTTCAACTCAACCACCACAATGTTCTTGTTCATATACTTTTGTTGGAGGTAAGAAAAAAATTTCTCTATGGGACAAGAAGGCAACAAACTCATTTTTGCAAATGAAAGTGATTTGAAAATATTTATTTGGTATTTTTCCTATGCTTGTGTTCATTTTGAATTTGTCTCAAAAGTCCAAGCTCTTCTTTTGTATATGTTCTTGAGTTATGTGCCTACATTACATATGCTCCTAATGTTATCTGCTGCTTTGATACACCTTTCTAATGGAATTGCTCCATTCAAAACCTTTAGTGCCTAGACAGTCATAATTTATATGTTCCCCTACAATCATCCCACCTTTGTCAGAGCCAATTCAACTGAGAAGGGTTTATTGATCCAAGAGCTGACAAATCCATTATGTGGTATGGCTCAAATGTAAAAAATTACATAGCTTATTTTGAAAACATGAATGAAAAAACAAATTAGGAAGCTGCTGGTTAATGATGAAAATTTTAACAAAATCGTTATGATGTAACACCGAAGTGGAGCGCCATGAGGTGAAATTTAAAGATGTAAAGAAATGCAAACTATGACTTATTAGAGAAGACCAATTGGTAGTGTGAAATAAAAAGATACATAGTTGAAATGAAAACAACTGGAACATCACAGTGAAGCACTGCAATAATTGCTGAAAAATTTTCTAAAGCCACATTAAATAGGAACCACCCTCTAGCTCAAGTCTGGAAATCATTCTGGAAGCCAAATACTGTAAATGTTTATTAAATTAGATTTTTAAAATTCCTTTTTATTTGTAATCATTCTCATAATAACTCTAATTCTACTGACTTCAGTGGATATATATTCTTTGTAATGAAAAGAATGAAAGACAGAACTCTTCTTTCCATTTGTAGAATTTCAGGTGGACTATAGATATATGGGAAAAGACTACCACCACCACTTACAGACACAGACATACACACACACACACACTAAATAAATAAATAATTGTAATAAATTTTAATTTGTTTATTCCAGACATTCATTGGAGTTGAGGAAGCCACAAAGTATAGGAGCAGATGCAGCCTGCTTTACTATAAAATCATTTGTCTCTAAAGTATCCAAAGTGTACGAGTCCTGGCTGGTGACATCATTCATATCAGGTAGAATATTGTCAAATCTGAGTTGCTGCACCACTGTGTTCTTTTATTTTTTTTTTTATTTTTTTAGCGTTTATTTATTTTGAGACAGAGAGAGACAGAGCATGAACGGGGGAGGGTCAGAGAGAGGGAGACACAGAATCTGAAACAGGCTCCAGGCTCTGAGCTGTCAGCACAGAGCCCAACGTGGGGCTCGAACTCACTGGACCGTGAGATCATGACCCGCGCCGAAGTCGGTCGCTTAACCGACTGAGCCACCCAGGCGCCCCACTGTGTTCTTTTATGTTCTGGGATTAACTAAATAGATTTGAATAAAATCTGGTAATTAAAGTTTAGAAAATGCATTTTAAAACTATTTTAAAACAAATTTTATAAAAGTATTAAACTGAAATTTAATAATTTAATAAAAAGCAACTACCAGAAATCCACAGAAAATTATACTCTTAATAATTATAAAATCATAGAAATATTTATTAATCTAACAAAAACATACAAACTTAAAATCCCGGTTGTGAGAACTGTTGAAGAAAAAATTACAGCTAGATTTTACTCAGTAGAAAGTGCTGATCATTAAATGTTTTGATATCTGATAATTTTGATATAAAACTATAATTTATACCTTCAAAAAACCCTGAAAGTCTGTTCTATTATATATATATTACATATATATTATATATGTATAATATATATATATATATATATATATATATATATATATAAAGAGAGAGAGAGGGAGAGAGAGTCTTTGGTAAAAGTTATGTGATTTCAACAAAGTTAATTTTATACAAAATTAATGATTTTTCAAATTATCTTCTTGCAGTTAATATGTATGTTTCACTATAATATTAAAGTAAAAGAAGGGAAAGTGATATGTTACTTTTGAGATGTTAAGCAAGACATGCCCTATTACTATGTGAATAAGTGTTTCTTATTTAAAGAATAAGTGCTAATATGTTAATACACCCGTTTAATAAACTAGTTAATATACCAGTTATATATATGTAAGTATTGGGTAAAAGTTTTTCTATAAAAATTTCAGAAGCACTTTGTCATCAAAGAAAACATCTTTTTCTAATTTCTATTTATATTTATTCTTAAGGAAAAATATTTTAAAGGGATAAAAGAAGCAATACACATTTGGTAACAGATTCATAACAAACAACAATCACAGGAGGGAGATAAAGCAGATCAAAGAATAAGAATGGTTAATTCAGAATATATGAAATGAAATGGAATGGAATAAAGTTGTCCCAATTTGAGCATCTGCTCACAAACCTTAGTCTTGGCTCTATAATAAACAGATCCTATTTTCATCTTAATATGTTGACTCATTAAACTGCCTTACACAAAGTTTCTTGAAGTTTTCTTTCTGTGTAAAACAAAAATCAGTTTTCTGTGATCATAGGTACAATTTAAAGAGAGAATTAACTTTACATTTTAGTAGTTCTCCAGATAACTCTATTGATACCTAACTTTGGAAAATTTGGTTATGTCCTATCTTTCCAATCATAAATAGAATCAAACTAAATGATTTAAATGCAATTACCCCAGAAAGTTAAAATGCACACTGAATTCTCTTAATATTCACATCAATAAACCTCTGTCTTCCCATAACTGTTCTAAATCTCTAATTTCATGGTAAGTTGTTATAATAGTAATAGAAAATGAATACAGCAAATTCCAGAACGTAGACCTAAAAAGACCTTGCTGTTCTTCAACTTCTGAGGTACTGTAAACACAATATCTAGCTACCCTACTAGAGTTGCCACATGGGGATGTTGACACTGAGTGACAACTATCATGAAATGGCAGATAGGTGATTGAGGCTATCTTAGATCACCTAGATGGAGTCAAGCTCCCAACTCAGTACACCACCTTAGTGATGCCAAACAACACCATATGAAGTAGAACTAATATCCAACTTGAGTCCAGCCAAAAGACAGGATCATGAGAAATATTAAATTATTGATGTTTTAAGCCATAATGTGCTTTAAAAATTTTTAAATGTTTATTAATTTTTGAGAGACAGAGCATGAGCAGGGGAGGGGCAGAGAGAGAAGGAGACAAAGAATCTGAAGCAGGCTCCAGGCTCCAAGTTGTCAGCACAGAGCCCAACACGGGGCTCAAACTCATGAACTGTGAGGTCATGACATGAGCCAAAGTTGGATGCTTAACCAACTGAGCTACCCAGGTGACCCATATGTGCTTTTGGATTAAGCATAGACACAGTAAGAGAGAGATTGATGTAAGATAAGGTGTGTGAACTAGTCAGGAAACAAATTCTGCAAAGCCATATGGATTATCTCTGGAGTTATTATAATTTAATAGGAGATTTGACCTTGATTATCACTGTAATATCATGATAAACATATCATAAAGATATATGAAGTAAATTGAAAAACATATGGCAGATTTCAGTTTATGACAATATAGTTTAGCAGCATGACAGGATAAACCCTCCTTAAGAACAGCTAAGAATGCTAGGTGAAATGTAAAAATGTCTCTTCAAAGGCGCTAATAAATTATTGAGAATAAAAGTGAAACAGTTAAACGCCAGGATTAATGAGAAATGCAGCATACAGGTTGGTAACTAAGTACTGAAACCAGAGTTTTCTCCGGGATTTCTTCCATCCCTTGTTGACTATAATTTGAATTGTAATAGGACATACACATGTGGGAATGAAAAGACAAATCCTATGATGATCATGAATGAAACTGGTCTGCTAAAAAGCTACAATTTCATGGATGGGGGGAAAAGTTGTGGTGTGTGTGTGTGTGTGTGTGAGAGAGAGAGAGACAGAGAGACAGAGAGAGATGGAGATAGAGACAGAGACAAAGGACAAAGACAGAGAGACAGAGGGATAGACTTAATAAAGAAGATAAACACTTGACTGTATTGGCCTTGGCCCTGAGTATAGAAGTAGAGAAGAAAAATAAATCTTCATGTAATCTCAGTTCTCATGTGAACACGGGATATAGGGTTTTAATTCATACTATTTGTGTGGCCAGAAAGTAAAAACTCTAAATTAAATGTTTAAAGTATTCTAATATGCCAAGGAACTTAGACAACATGAAAACACATCTCCACAAATTTCCAAATAACAAGAATTAAAATTCAAAACTCAAAAACTATATAATAAAACTATTTATCATGAATGAGATTAGCAAAAATAATAAAATGGGGTATTAGGTGCATAATTACTTTTGATTATAAATTTATAGGCAACAGTACATAAAATATAGGTGTCTAATGTGTTTAAACACATGAAAAGGTTACTGATATGAGAACTGATAAAACACTTTTACAAATTTCAAAGAAAAAAATTTGAAAAAGAACAAAAAGAACTCTTAGAATGAAAAAGTTAACTCATTTCCTTTAGAAAGAAAATAGAGGCTTACAAAGCAGATTAAACACAAATGATGAGAAAATTGTTAAAAAGGAATACAGTCTGAAGAAATTATCAAAAATCACAATGCAGATAAAAAGAAGAAAAAATATTAAAGGTATTTTAGGAAACATATAGAAGAGTGGAAAATTCTGAAATATATAAACAAAAGTATCAGAAGAGAAAAGAGTGCCAAGGAAATATTTAGAGAGAATATCAGAGAGTTTCCCAAGATGTATCAATAACACCAATCTAAAGAGCCAGACAACCAGCAGTTCACAAGAATAAAATCAAATAAATCCATATCACAGTAAAACTACAAAACACAAAATGGTAACATTTTAAAAATAGCCAAAGAGATTACAGATAACTTACAAAAACTGACAAATACACTGATGTCTCAAAAGCAATAATTGAAGCTAGAAGACCATGAAATAATATCTTTGTCAAAATAAAAGAAAACTGTCAAGTTAGAAGTGTATACACATTGAAACTATTTTTCAAAAATACAAGTAAATAAAGATATTTTCAACCAAATAAAACTGAGATGTACTTTTAAGGGATAGTTGTCAGAAGGAAGAAAAATAACTTCAAAAGAGACTTTAAAAAAGCACACAAGAATAATCAATAAACATCATAAAAGTGGATAAATCTTTAACAAAATTATATTAATGATGTCTACTTTTAAGTTTAAAAAATAGGGAACTTCTGAGGAAGATGGAAAAATAAGAAATCTCTAGGCTCACCTTGCCCCATGGATACAATTAGAGGACATTCACGATAGTATAAATAATTCAGAAAACAACCTGAAGACTGTCAGAATAAGCTCCACAACTAAATGCAGAGAACAGTCCACACTGAAAAGGATAGGAAAGACAGAGATGCAATCAGGAGCTAAACAGACTGGCAGGACGGTCCATGGGGGACAGGGACACTGTAGGCATGGAAAGGAGAAAGAAACAGAACCCCACATCTGGGTGCCCACAAAGGGAAGACAAATCCCCATAACATTTGGCTTTTAAAACCAGAGGGGCCAGATTTCATGAGTTTTTATAGCCAGTGGGACTTAAAACTTGGCATAAAAAAAATCAATGGAATAAGCTCTGGGAGAGCCTGGAAGGCAGGAGGAAACAGAGTCCCCACCCTTGAAGATACAGCACAAGAACAGCCTATGGAGATACCATATAAGCATCAGTTTGAAAGGTTCCTGGGACATATGGGAGGGGTTACTTATCCATCTCAGAGCCTGTCCTTGAGGAACAGAATCACTGGGGAATGCTTCCAGGAACAAAGGAACTGGAGGCATCTTTTCCCTTCCCCACCACCCAGGATAAACACATAGGCAACTGAGAGATTGGCTACCTAACTTGCTAGTACAGCTGCCCCACCCTCACAGCCTATGCTTCTGCCAATCCACCCTTCTGGATGGCCTGCTTCAATCCGGAGTGGCAGGGCCCCACATGCAGAGGAAACACAATGTGCAAAGCTCACTAACACCACTGCCTTGCTGCTCTAACTCCACCTATGGTAATGTTTCCACATGGGCTGCTTCAGTCCTGGAGTTGCAGAGCCTGTGCCACAGAGGAAAGGGTCATACAAAGCTTGCTAGAATCACTGCCCTGCTGCATCACCCACTGTGCTGTGCTTCTGCAGAGCCCTACAAGGCTGATTTAGTCTTGGGACGGGAGGGCCCCTCCAAGGTGATCAAAACTCAAAGCTCAAAGCTTGCTATAAATGCCCCACCATACCACCCACTCACTGTGCTTCTGCAAATATCCTCCTTCCAATATGTTCTTGGCTATAGCCCACATGAGGCAGTTCCACAGAAATGCTGCATTTTGCAAGCAACCCTTACAGTGGCTGGCGCCACTGCAAAGTGATTACTGCCCTGGAGAGAGGGAAAGATAACCATACACACCAGTCAGATGAAGGCCCTAACAGTAGACTGGAGGCATAAAACTGGTCTGACTACAGGCCCCATGCACCAATGAAAGTTTCTCAGGGGGAAACACACAAAGAGAGACCTGCAGTTTGGTGTTATTGCACTGTTGGCAAATGCCTGGTCTGACTAAATTCAAGTCTAAGGTATCTCCAGGCTGGCCCAATAACAGTACAAGAAACAAACATTGCCCACAATCGGCAAATACAGTCATTGCAGATGATTGGATTAAAGGGAAAAGCAGGCCAGCCACAACAGAGAGCATGCATCACACATAGGAGATACCCCTTAAGCACCAAGTTGTGGTGAATAGGAAACACTACATGATGGGGCACTACATTACCTTTCCTTCATAAGGCCACTACTTTCCAGTGAATAAGACATAGCTGTCTTTCCTACCACATAGAAACAGAGATTTAGAAAAAATGAGGAGATGGAGGAACATGTCCCAAATGAAAGAATGGGATAAAACCACAGGAATAAACCTAAGCAAAATGGATATAAATAATATACCTGATAGAGAGTTTAAGATAATGACCATAAAGATTCTTACTGGACTCGAGAAAAGAGTGGAGGACACCAGTGTGACTCTAAACAAATAGATGGAAAACTCAAAAAATAACCAATCAGAGATAAAGCACAAAATAAATGAAATTAAAAATACACTTGATGGAATAAATAGCAGGCTAAAGAAAACAGAGAAAATAATTAATGACCCGGAAGACAAAGTAATGAAAATTAACCAAGGTGAGCAAATGACAGAAAAAAAATAATTATGCAAACCGAGAATAAACTTAGGAAAATCAGCGACTGCATCAATGGTAACAACATTAGCATTATAGGGATCCTAGAAGAGAAGAGAAAAAAGGGGGCAGAAAATTTATTTGAAGACATAATAGTTGAAAATTTCCCTAATCTGGGGAAGGAGAGATCTAGATGGAGAAAGCCCAGGGATCCTCCAAGAAAATCAACCTAAGGAGATCCGCACCAAGACACATAGCAATTAACATGACAAAAAGTAGTGATTAAGAAAAAAATATTAAAGCAGCCAGAGAAAACAAGACATTGATAGACAAGGGAAACTGCATAAGGCTATCAGTGGATTTTTCAGCAGAAACACTGCAGGCCAAAAGGGAGTGGAATGATATATCCAGAGTGCTAAAAAGGAAAAATCTTCAGCCAAGAATACTCTATCCAGCAAGGCTATCATGAAGAATAGATTAAGAGATAAAGAGTTTCTCAGACAAACAAAAACTAAAGGAGTTAATTGCCACTAAACCAACCCTACAGGAAATATTAAAGGGGACAGTTTGAGTGGAAAGGAATAACCATAAATGAGAGTATACAAAATAAGTATATCTGTAAAAATCAGTCAAGGGATTCACAAAGTAAAAAGATGTAAAATATGACACCTTATACCTAAAACGTGGAGGCGGTAAGGAGCAAAGAATGGGTTCAAATGTAAGCAACATCAAATTAATATAGACTGCTATATGAAGAAGATGTTATATACAAACCTAATGGTAAAAAAAAAATTAAAAACGAGTAATAGATACGCAAAGGATAAAGAGAAAAGAAATCCAAGTGTATCACTAAAGAAAACCAGCATACCATGAAAGAAAGAGAAAAAAAGAACAGGGAAAAACTACAAAAACAACCATAAAACAAGTAACAAAGGGCAATAAATACATTTCTATCAATAATTACTCTGAATCTAAATGGACTAAATGCTCCAGTCAAAAGACATAAGGTGATAGGGTGGATAAAAGAACAAGACCCATTTGTATGCTGTGTAAAAGAGACAAATTTCATGCATAGAGACACCTACAGATTGAAAGTGAGGGAATGGATGTGGCACCTGGGTGGCTCAGTTGGTTTAGCATCTGACTCTTGGTTTTGGCTTAGGTCATGATCTTGAGGTTTCGTGAATTCAAGCCCTGCATTGGGCTCTGCATTAGCAGCATAGAGCATGCTTGAGATTCTCCCTCTACTTCTCCCTCTGTGCCTACTCCACTAGTGCTGTCTCAGTCTCTCTCAAAATAAATGCATAAACTTAAAAAAAGTGGAGGAATGGAGAAACATTTGACATGCAAATGGATGTCAAAAGGAATCCAGATTAGTAATACTTATATAAGACAAAATAGACTTTAAACAAGGACTTTAACAAGAGACAAAAGACATTATATAATAATGGACACAGTCCAAGAACATATAACAATTGTAAATATTTATGCACCCAAGAGGGGAGGACCAAAATACATAAAACAGTTAATAACAAACCTAAAGGAGCTAATCAATAGTAATAAAATATTAGTAGGGAAATTATCATCCCACTTACATTGATGGAGAGATCATCCAAACAGAAAATCACCAAGGAAAGAGTAGCTTAAAATTACAAGTGAAACATAGATTTAACAGATATATATAGAACATTCCATCCTAAAACGGCAGATTACACATTCTTTTCAAGTACACACAGACCACCATCTAGAATAAATAACATAGTAGGCCATAAACAAGTCTCAACAAGTTAAAAACATTGAAGTTGTAACATACATCTCTTGTGACCACAATGCTATGACACTAGAAATCAACTACAAGAAAAAATCTAGGAAGACCATAAATAACGGTTAAATAACTGCTACCAAACAATTATAGGGTCAACTAAGAAATCAAAGAAGAAATTAACAAGTACATGGACACAAACAAAAATGAAAACACAGTGGTATAAAACCTGTGAGATACAGCAAAGTGGTTCTAAGAGGAAAGTATATAGCATTACTGGCCCACCTTATGAAGCAAGAAAAATTTGCAATAAGCAACCTAATTTTGTACATAAAGGAGCTAGATAAAGAACAACAAACAAAACCCAATCCAAGAGAAAGAACGAATAAAGATTAGAGCAGAAATAAATGAAATAGACACTAGAAAACAATAGAACAGATCAATGAAACCAATAGCAGCTTCACTGAAAAGATCAACAAAATTTATAAACATCTAGGCAGACTAATCAAAATAAAAAAAAGAGGGAGAAAAAGTACTTAAAAAACACAAATACACAAATTAAAGAGGAGAAATAATAACCAATGCAACAGAAATACAAACAATTGGAGGACAATGTTATTAAATGCTATATGGCAAAAAATTAGATAACCTACAATAAATGGATCAACTCCTAGAAACATATTATCTTCCAAAACTGAAGCAGAAGGAAATTGAAAATTTGAAGAGATCAATTATCATCAAGTAGATTAAATCAGTAATCAACAAACTCCCAAGACACACAAGGCCAGAA
This sequence comes from Acinonyx jubatus, assembly GCF_027475565.1. Lineage (NCBI taxonomy): Eukaryota > Metazoa > Chordata > Mammalia > Carnivora > Felidae > Acinonyx > Acinonyx jubatus. The sequence continues at coordinate 102,275,311 of NC_069389.1, read as the reverse complement.
CAGACAGCTTCAAAAGCAAATTCTACCAACCATTTAAAGAGGACTTAATTCCTATTCTTCTTAAAATATTCTAAGTATAGAATAAGGGAAACCTACAAATTCATTCTATGAGGACAGTATCACCATGAGTCCAAAACCAAACACACACACACACACACACACACACACACACACACACACACACACACACAAAGAACTCCAGGCCAATATCTCTGATGAACTTAGATGCAAAAATCAACAAAATACTAGCAAACTAAATCTAACAAACATTAACAAAATCACTCACTATATTCAAATGAGATTTATTCCCACGATGCAAACGTGATTCAATATCCACAAATCAATCAACACTATACATGACATCAATAAGAGAAATTATAAAACCCATAAGATCTTTTCAATACATGCAAAAAAATAAACATTAGAGAAAGTACATCATTTCATGATAAAAACCCTCAACAACATGATAACAACCCTCAAAATTATAAAAGCGTAAAGTAGGTTTAGAGGGAACATACTGCAACATAATAAAGACCTTACATGAAAAATCCACAGCAAACATACCCAAATGGAGAAAAATTGAAAGCTTTTCCCCTAAGTTCAGGAATAAGATAATGATATCCACTGTCACTAGTTTTATTCTACATGCTATTGGAAGTCTTAGCCATAGCAACTAGGCAAAACAAAGAAATGAAAACCTTCCACTATTTGCAGATAGCATGATACTATATATAGAAAATCTTAAAGACTCTACCAAAAACCTACTAGAACTGATAAATGAATTCAGTAAAGTCACAGTATACAAAATCAACATAAAGAAATTGGTTGCATTTCTATACACTAATAAGCAAAAAGAGAAATTTTAAAACTCCAATTTTATTTGTACCAAAAGTAATAAAGTACCTAGGAATAAACTTAACCAAAGCAGTGAAAGACCTACTCTGAAAACTATAAAATATTGATGAAAGAAAGACATTCCAAGCTCATGGACTGAGAACAAAATATTGTTAAAATGTATATTCTACACAAAGCAATCTATAGATTTAATGCAATTCCTATCAAAATATCAACAACATTTTTCACATAAGTAGAAAAAACAACCCTAAAATTTATATGGAACCACAAAATACCTCAAATAGCCAAGCAATCTTGACAAGGAAAAACAAAACTAGGGGTATCACAATTCCAGACCTCAAGTTATACTATAAAACTGTAGTAATCAAAACAGTATGGTACTGGCACAAAAATAGACAAACATATCAATGGAACAGAATAGAAAACCCAGAAAAGAACCTGCAACTATATGGTCAATTAATCTCGGACAAAGCAAGAAAGAATATCCAATGGGAAAAAGAGTTTCTTCACCAAATGGTGTTGGGAAAACTGGACCACTACATGAAAAAGAATAAAACTGTACCACTTTCTTACACCACATGCCACAAAAACCTCAAATGTAAATTCAATAAACCAAATGTAAGGCTTGAAACCATGAAATTCCTAGTAATTTCTCTGACATTAGCCATAGCAACATCTTTCTATATATGTCTCCTGAGGCAAGAGAAAAAAAAGGGAAAAATTAACTATCATGACTCCATCAAAATAAGAAGCATCTCCACACCAAAGAAATAATCAACAAACCTAAAAGAATGGGAGAAGACATTTGAAAATGACAAATCAGATAAAAAATTTGTATCTGAAATATATAAAGAACTATTGAACTCAACACCCAAATTCAAATAATCCAATTAAAATGGACGGAAGAAGACTTATCTCCAAAGAAGACATCAGATGGCCAACAGACACATGAAAAGATGATTAACATCACTCGTCATCAGGGAAACACAAATCAAAATCACAATGAGATATCCCATCACACCTGTCAGAAAGGCTGAAGTCTATCTGTATCTGTATATCTATATCTATATCTATATCTATATCTATATCTATATCTATATCTATATATAATATACATATAAAGCATATATATACGTTATATATGTGTGTATATATATATATTACATATATATATATATGTGGCATTTAAACAAAAATAAACAAAATTAAAAGGTAACCTATGGAATGGAAGAAGATATTTGCAAATGATATATCTAATAAAGGGTTAGTATCCAAAATATATAAAGCACTTACAAAAATCAACACCAAAAAAATAATATAACTTAAAAATGGGCAGAAAACACAGATAGACATTTCTCTAAAGAAGACATCCAGATGGCTAACAGACACATGAAAAGATATTCAATGTCACTCATCATAAGGGAAATACAAATCAAAACTACAAAGAGATAGAACCTCATACCAGTCAGAATGGCTAAAATCAACAACACAGGAAACAACAGATGTTGCAGAGGATGTGGAGAAAGGGGAACCCTCTTACACTGTTGGTGGAAATGTAAACTGGAGGAGCCACTGTGGAAAACAGTATGGAGGTTTCTAAAAAGGGTAAAAATAGAACACCCTACAATTGAACAATTGCACTAAGTACCCAAAGGATTTAAAAAAATACTGATAGGATACATGCACCCTGATGTTTATAGTAGCATTATCAAGAGCCAAGTTATGGAAAGAGCCTAAATGTTCATCAACTGATAAATGGGTAAAGAAGAGGTGTTATATAGGGGTGCCTGGGTGGCTCAATTGGTTAAGCATCTGACTTCAGCTCAGGTCATGGTCTCATGGTTTGTGAGTTTGACCCCTCATTGTGTTCTGCATTGACAGCTTGGAGCCTGGAGCCTGCTTTGATTCTCTGTCTCCCTCTCTCTCTCTCTCTGCCCCTCCCCTGCTTGGGCTTTCTCTACCTGTCTCTCTGTCTCTGTCTCTCTCTCAAAAATAAATAAATAAAATTAAAAAATATATTTCAAAAAAAGAAGATGTGCTATATATATATGATATATATATATATATGCATATATATACACAATGGAATGTTAGTCATAAAAAGAATTAAATCTTGCCATTTCCAATGGTGTGGATGGAGCAAGAATGTATTACATTAAGCAAAATAAGTGAGCCAGAGAAAGACAAATACCATATGATTTCATTCATATGTGGAATTTAAGAAACAAAACAAATGAACATGAGGAGGGTAGAAAGAGAGGCAAATAATACACTTGTAACTGAGAGAACAAACTGATGGTTACTGGAGGGGAAGAGGGAGGAGGGATGGGTTAAATAGGTGATGGGTATTAAGGAGGCCACTTGTGATGAGCAATGGGTATTGTATGTAAATGATGATCACTAAATTTTACACCTTAGACTAATATTAAACTGTATGTTAACTAACTGGAATTTAAATAAAAAATTGGAGAAAAAAAGGTAGTGAGATAGATAGATACACATATACACGCACAATGGAATATATATAATTCAGCCATCAAAAAGAATGTAATCTTGTTATTTGCAATGACTTGGATGGAGCTAGATTGTATTGTGCTAAGTGAGATAAGTCAATAGAGAAAGACAAATACCATACGATTTCACTTATGTGGAATTTAAGACACGAAACAAATGAAGGAGAGAGAGAGAGAGAGAGAGAGAGAGAGAGAGAGAGAGAAAGAGAGAGAGGAACCAAGAAACAAACTCAACCATAGAGAACAGATGGTTACCAAAGGGCAGGTGGGGGGTGGATGGGTGAACTAGTTGATAATGATTAAGAAGTGCACTTGTAGTGATGAGCACTGGGTGATGTATGGAATTGTTCAATTACTATATTATACACTTGAAACTAATATAACACTGTATGTAAACTAGGCTGGAATTAAAATAAAAGCTTAATAAATATAAACTTAAATAAAATAGTTGGCAGTAACATAATTTCTGAATAAGCATCATTGGAATTAAATTATTCTAATAAATTTTGTCAGAAAAAGTTTAAAGATAATGATCAGTTTTAGACATGAAGTATATTAAAATTTCTATGATCATAAATTAAAGACTAAAAATAGTATATATTTAAACAGCATACATTTTGGGTATTCATGGCTGTGATAAAACTACAAAGAAAGGAAAGGAAATAAGTTACAAAAATTCTGCACAGTAATAACTCTGTGCATGGAGATCACTTCAGACCTAGATACAAAGGGATCTTAAAAACACAAGCGATATTGAAGGGGAGCTTAGATGATGACATAGTAGAAGGACCCAAGGCTAGTTTTGTCCCTGAAACACAACTAGATAACTAATAAACCATTCTGAATACCTCAGAAATCAACCTGAGGGCTGACAGAACAAACTGCATAACTACAGGGAAAGAAGAGGCCACATCAAGGAAAGCAGGAAGTGTGGAGATGTACTTTGGGGGTGAAACAAATAGCAGGTGCTTTAGAAGGGAGGGATCCATAGTCACACAGAAAGAGGAAGGAAACTGGAGAGGAAAATGAACAAGGAGAACATTGTCACAAAGACACTGGCTGGGAAAATGAGAAGGGCTGATTTTCCTGAGTTCTTTCAACCAGTGGGGCTTGAAGAATGGAGTTTTAAAAGTGGGCAGGCTTGGCTGGGATAGAATCTAGAGGGCACTGAGCTGCTCCTGGAGAGAAGGCAGGCAAACAGAACTGAGTCAGACAGCATGAAAACAACCATCTGAGTAATGCTAGGGGTACACAGTGGGGAGATTATTTGCTCTTTTTGGAGGATATTTCTGAGAGGTGGCATTCACAGAGATGCCTCTCCTGGATTAAAGAAGCTGGCTGGCCCCATTTTCCTCCCCTGCCTCTCAGCATAAACATAGAGCTACCTGTAGAAAGAGGGCAGCTCAGCCCTGACATTGGCTATCTAGCCTACTTGCACCAAGAACCATGCCCTTGTACTCTGGCACAGCTGCACTTTTTGGTAAAACTTTTCTCATTCCCAGCATGACAAGACCCTCCCCCAGAAGACCAGGGAAGACATCTGCCCACATCACATCCCTAAAGTCTTGAGTTTTAAGTCAGCAGGCTTGGCTGGGATGAGGCCTGAAGGGCACTGTGCTGCTCCTGGAGAGAAGGCAGGCAAAAAAACAAGGGCAGGTAGTGTGGAAAAAGTGATCTGAAAAATGCCTGGGATACACAGTGGGGAAATTATTTTCTCTTCTTGAAGTCCTTTCCTGAGAGCAGTGGGCATAGAGACCCTTCTCTGGGGACAAAGTATCTGGCTGGCACCATTTTATTCCTCTGCCCCTCAGCATAAACACAAAGCCACCTGAGGTAATCAGCATAGGGCTGACACTGGCTGCTTAACCTGCTTATACCAAGTTCCACACCCCTGTGATTTTGGCAGGACTGCCCCTCTAGGTCAAGATTCTTCAGTCCTAGCATGGCAGACCCCTTCCCCATAAGACCAACAGAAATCCCAACCACTCTGCATCTTCTGATCAGAGATTTCTGCAAGGCTTCAGTTCTAGTGAAAGTAGTATCATGTCTCACTTCACAAATATACCAGAGCACACTTAGTTAACACTCACCACATTATGGCCAAGGACCAAACACTGGGCACGGCCATCAAGGAACATCTCTATAGATAACTGGCCTGAAGGATAGAGCAACCAAACACAACAGCGAAGTGCACACAACACACAACAGAGACACTCCATGAAATGTGAGGCCTGGACACTGTATGACCTCTTCTTCATAAAGCCATTACTATCCTAAGCATGAAACATAACAGGCTTTTCTAACGCAGGGAAAACAGAGACTTAGACAAAATGCCAAGATGGAGGAAATCATCCTACATGAAAGAACAAGATAAGGTCGTAGTCAGAGATCTAGGTGAAACAGATATATGTAACATGGCTGATGGGGAACTTAAAGCAACTATCATAAGGATATTTGGTGGGCTTGAGAAAAGAACAGAAGACTTCAGGAAGGTCCTTACAACAGAGATAAAAGAGTTAAAAAACAATAGTCAAAATGAAAAATGCAATAAGTGAGAATTAAAACAGACTGGATGCAATGAACACTAGGGTACAAGATACAGGGGAATTAAAAGTGATATAAAAGACAAAGTAAGGAAAATAATGAAGCTGAATAAAAGACAGAAAGAAGAATTATGGAATACAACAACAAACTTAGGGAATTCAGTGACTCTGTCAAATGTAATAACATTTATATTATTGGAGTCCCAGAAGAAGAGCAAAAAGGGGGCAGACAATTTATTTGAGGAAACAATAGCTGAAAATTTCTCAAATCTGGGGTCAGAAACAGACATCCAGATCCAGGAGGCAAATTGAACTGTCATCAAAATCAACAAAAGCAGGCCAACACCAAGACATAGTCTAATTAAATTTGCAAAATATAGAGATAAAGGAAAAATGTTAAAAGCAGCAAGAAAAAAGAAGTCCCTAACTTACATGGGAAGACCCATAAGGTTACCTGCAGATCTCTCAACAGAAACTTGGCAAGCCAGGATGGAGTGGCATGATATATTCAATGTGCTAAATGCGAAAAATCTGAAGCTAAGAATGCTGTATCCAGCAAGGCTATCATTCAGAATAAAAGGAGAGATGAAGGATTTTATGAATAACAAAAACAAAAAAAAGTTCAAGGTCACTAAACCTGCCCTACAAAAATATTAAAGGAGACTCTTGGAGCAGAAAGGAAAGACCAAAAGTGACAAAGACAAGAAAGGAACAGAGAAAATCTCCAGAAACAATGACAAAACTAGTAAGAAAATGGCACTCAACACAAAATTATCAATAATTACTATGAGTATAAATGGACTAAATGCTCCAATAAAAATATGTCAGAATGGATAAAAAAAATAAGGCCCACCTATATGCTGCCTAAAAGAGATTCATTTTAGACCTAAAGACACCTACAGGTTGAAAGGGGAGAGATGGAGAAATATGTATCATGCAAATGGATGTTAAAGAAAGCTGGAGTACCAATACTTATATCAGACAAACTAGATTTTGAACCAAGTCTATAACAAGAGATGAAGAAGGGCACTATATAATAATAATGAGGGCTATCCAACAAGGTCTATCCATTGTAAATATTTATGCCCCCAACATGAAAGACCTAAATATAGAAAACAATTAATAACAAATCTAAAAGTACTAATTGATAATAAAATAACAGTAGAGGTCTTTAACACTGCACTTACATCAATGGGCAGAACATCTATGCAGAAAATAAATCAGCAAGCAAACAATGGCTTTGAATGGCACACTGAACCAAATAGACTTAACAGATATATTCAGAACATTCCATCTTGAAACAGCAGAATACACATTCTTTTCAAGTGCACATAGGACATTCTCCAGAATAGATAACATACTAGGTCAGAAGTCAGGCCTGAACAAGTACAAAAACATTGAGACCATCCACACATATTTTTTGGCCACAACACTTTGAAACTTGAAGTCGACCACAAGAAAAAATTTGGAAAGACCACAAATACATGGAGGTTTAAAACTATGTGACTAAACAATGAATGGTCTAACCAGGAAATTAAAGAAGAAAAAAAATACATGGAAAAAATAAAATGAAAACACAGTGGTCCAAAACCTTAGGGATGCAACAAATGTGGTTCTAAGAGAGAAGTATATAGTAATACAGGCCTGCCTCAAGAAGTAAAAAACAAAAACAAAAACAAAAACAAAAACAAAACCCAAACAAAAAAACCCAACCTAACATTACACCTAAAGATGCTAGAAACAGAACAAAAGGCAAAGTCTAGTGCCAGCAAAAGAAGGGTAACAATAAAGATTAGAGCACAAATAAATGATATAGAAACTAAAAAAAAAAGAGAGAGATCAATGAAATCAGGAACTGGTTCATTGAAAAAAATAATAAAACTGATAACCCCCTAACCAGACTCATCAAAAAGAAAAGAGAAAGGACTCAAACAAACAAAATCACAAATGAGATAGGAGAAATAAAAACCAATACCACAGAAATACAGTTATAAAAGAATTATTATGGAAAACTATAAGCCAACAAATTGGGCAATTGGGAAAAATAGATAAATTCCTAAATGTGTAAACTACCAAAACTGAAAGAGGAAGAGATAGAAAATTCGAACAGACTGATAACCAGCAAATAAATTGAATCAGTGATCAAAACAAAAATCTCCCAACAAACCAAAGTCAAGGGCTAGTTGGCTTCGCAGGGGAATTCTACCAAAAATTTAAAGAAGAATTAATAACTATTCTCAAACTTTTCCCCAAAACAGAAAAGGACAGAAAACTTCCAAATTCATTGTATCAATCCAGCATTACCCTGATATGAAAAACAGACAACATTACACTAAAAAAGAAAACTACTGGCCAATATCCCTGATGAATATGGGTGTAAACATTCTCAAATAAATACTAGCAAATCGAATCCAACAGTACATTAAAAGAATCATTCACCATGATCAAGTGGGATTTATTCCTGGTATGAAAGTGTGGTTAAATATTCACAAATCCATCGATATGATACACCACATTAATAAATGAAAAGATAAAAACCATATGATCCTCTCAATAGATGCAGAAAAAGCACATGACAAATTGCAATATCCATTCATGGTAAAAACACTCAACAAAGTAGGGTTGGAGGGAATATACCTCAATATCATAAAGGCCATATATGAAAGACCCACAGCTAATATCATTCTCAATGGGGAAAAACAAAGCTTTTCCTCTATAGTCAGGAACAAGATAGGGATGTCCGTGCTCACCACTATGTTATTTAACATAGTACTGCAAGTCTTATCCTTAACAGTCAGAAAACAAAAAGAAATAAAAGGCATCCAAATTGTCAAGAAAGAAGTCAAATTTTTACTATTTGCAGGTGACAGGATACTCTATATAGAATACTCAAAAAACTCCACCAAAAAAATTGCTAGAACCGATACATGAATTCAGTAATGTTGCATGATACAAAATCAACATACAGAAATCTTGCATTTCTATACACTAATAATGAAGCAGCAGAAAGAGAAATCAAGGAATAAATCCCACTTACAATTGCACCCAAAGCCATCAGATACCTAGGAATAAACTTAACCAAAGAGGTAAAAGATATGGACTCTGAAAACTATACAATACTTATGAAGGAAATTAAAGAGGACACAAAGAACCAGAAAAACATTCCATGCTGATGGATTGCAAGAAAAAACATTGTTTACAGTTCTGTATTACCCAAAGCAATCTACACATTTAATGCAATCCCTATCAAAATTCCAACAGCAGTTTTCACAGAACTAGAACAAACAATCCTAAAATTTATATGGAACCACAAAAGACCTTGAATAGCCAAAACAACCTTGAAAAAGAAAAGCAAAGCTAGAGGCATCACAATGCCAGACTTCAAATTAAATTGTAAAGCTGTAGTGATCAAGACAGTATGGTACTAGCACCAAAAAAGATACATAGATCAATAGACCAGAATAGAAATTGCAGAAATGAACCCACAACTGTATGGTCAATTAATCTTTGACAAAGCAGAAAAGAATATCCAGTGGAAAAAAGACAGTCTCTTCAAAAAATGGTGTTGGGAAAACTGGATGGCAATGTGCAAAAGAGGGAAACTGGACCACTTTCTTACACCTTACCTAAAAACAAATTCAAAATTATAATATAGACCTAAATGTGAAACAGGAAAGCATTAAAATTCAAGGGGAGAAAATAGGAAGTAATCTCTTTGACATCAGTCGTAGCAACTTTGTACTACATATGCCTCCTGAGGCAAGGAAAACAAAAGCAAAAATAAACTATTGGGATTTCATCAATATAAAAACTTCTGCACAGCAAAGAAAGCAATCAACAAAACTGAAAGGCAACCTATGGAATGGAAGAAGATATTTGCAAATGATATATCTGATAAAGGGTTAGTATCCAAAATATATAAAGAACTTATAAAAATCAACACCCGCAAAATGAATAATCCAATTAAAAACTGGGCAGAAGACATTTTTCTAAAGAAGACATATAGGTGGCTAACAGACACATGAAAATATGCTCAATATCACTGATCACCAAGGCAATTCAAATCAAAACTACAATGAGATATCACCTCAAACCATTCAGAATGGCTAAAATTAACAACACCATAAACAATACATATTAGCAAGGATATGGAGAAAGGGGAGCTCTCTACCACTGTTGGTGGAAATGCATACTGGTGGAGCCAATCTGGAAAACAGTGTGGAGGTTCCTCAAAAAGTAAAAAGTAGAACTATCTTAACATCCAACAACTGTATTATTATGTATTTACCCAATGAATGCAAAAATACTACTTCAAAGTTATACATGCACCCTGATATTTATGGCAACATTCTCAACAATAGCTAAATTAGGGAAAGAGCCTAAATGTTGATTAACTGATGAATGGATAAAGAATGTACACACACACACACACACACACACACACACACACACACACTGGAATATTATTTGGCTATAAAAAAGGTTGAAATCATACCATTTGCAAAAACATGGATGGATCTAGACAGAATTATGCTCAGGGAAATACATCAGTCAGAGAAAGAGAAATATTATATGATTTCACTCATGTGGAATTTAAGAAACAAAACAAATAAGCAATGGAAAAAGCAAGGAAGTGAAAGGGAAACCAAGAAACAAATTCTTAACTATAGAGAACAACTGATAGTTACAGATGGCAAGGGGTTGGGGGAATTGGTTAAATAGGTGATGGGTATTAAGAAGTGCACTTGTTGGGTGTGCATTGGGTGTTGCATAAGTGTTAAATCACTGAATTCTATACTTGAAACTAATATTATACTGTATGTTAATTAAGTGGAATTTAAATGAAAACTAATAAAAAGAAAAAAGAAAAGCAAATAAGCAAGCAAACAAATAATACACACTAACAATATTTTTTTTTTACCTGAGTATTGGTTATATCTGCATTAATTTTATTAGTAAAACTAATTACTTATAAAGTAATAATCACATATATAATATATATTATCTGTGATGTGATTACACACACATACACGCATATATATGTAAAATCTGTGATGGAGTCCATAAAAAGTATTGAAATTTATCATCTCATGTGAAGAAATATTTTGTAGACTGAGAGACACATAAATTACTCCATATTCACTTCCAATGGCATATATATAAAATGATGTTACTTCATGCCTTTCTAAAAATTAACTGTCTACATTAAAGTTTAATTTATTAAAATAAGAACGTGGCTACAAGTCCATTCAAAATATAAGACTGTTCTATATTCCTAAAATGTTTCATTTTAGCCCTTTGCAGTTGATCTCATATAAGGAAGCTTGTCACTTGCAACCACTGATCTGCTTTGTCACTGTTATTTTTCTTTTTTTAGAATTTTATATAAATGAGTTAATATAGTATCTCACTTTTTTTATTTCTTTGATGTAGCATAGTGTTTTTGATATCTAGCCATGCTTTTACTATATTAATATTTTTGTTCATTGGCTGATTAGCAATATTCTCTAATAGGGATATATTACAGTTTGCTTATCCATTTACATGTTGATGGATCTTCACATTGTTTCCATTTAAGGAGCTGTTATAACCACTGCTGCTCTAAACATTTGAGTATAAATCTCTGTGTGGAATTATGCTTTAATTATCTTGGGAACCATACTAAGAATAAGATTTCTGGTTCATAGAATGTATATATATAGTGTACATGTGTAGAGCATATATTTATTGGTTTAATATACTGTATTGTTGTTTTTCTAAGTGGCTATATCATTTTGCATACCCATCAGCAAAGTAAGAAAGCCCTAGTTGTTCTACGTTGTCATCAGCAGTTGATATTATCAGTCATCTTAATTTTGGTCATTCTAATGTGGTGTACTGGTATCTCTTTGTACTTTTATAATTTACATTTATATAATGGCTAGTGATGTTGAACATATTATCTTGTGCTTTTTTATTTTTTTAATATCTCCTTTTATAAGTATCTGTATAAGAATTTGTAAAAATCATATCCTTAAGGATAAAATGTTCTGTATATATTTTGATTTGCTTTTTAATTTTTTCTTTGACCATTAGTTTGTTAAGAGTGTGGTGTTTAGTTTCCTCGTATTTGTGAGTTCATTGAGTTTTTTCTTTTATTGGCTTATAATTTCATTCCATTGTGGTTAGAGAACATACTTTGTATTATTTAAATATTTATATTGTTTGTCTTATTGCCTAGCATATATGTGGCCTATCCCAGTGAATATACCACGTATTCTTGAGAAAAATGAATATTCTGCTTTTGTTGAGTGAAGGTGTTCTGCTGATGTCTGTTAGGTCTAGTTGATTTATAGTCGTGTTCAAGGCTTCTATTTCCTTCCTTGTTGATATCCTGCATAGTTGTCCTACTCATTATTGAAGGATGGGTGTTGAAGTCTCCTATTAATGTTGTTGAGTTGTCCATTTCTCTCTACATTTCTTTCATTTTTTGCTTCATGTGTTACTTTCTTATTAGGTGCATGATTTTTTAAAAATATTACTGATTAATTGACCCATTTATCATTATAAAATGTCCCCTTTTATCTCTTATAATAACCTTTAAAGGCTGCTTTGTTTGATAATAAAATAGCAAATCCTAATTTCGTATGGTTGCCATTTCCATGATATGTACTTTTCCATCTTTTCACTTTCAAAATTTTCTAGTTGTTTCTTTTATTAATGAGTGTAATAATACCTGAATTTCCCTAAGTCACAAGCTGGAGTAGTGTTGACAATTATGAATTATGTACCTGTCAAGCAGTTGTGAAAATCACAACACAAGGCAAAAGCAGATTGATGTGAGCTATGCATTCCAACAAATGTTTTCAATTTGTTATATGATAATTCACTGCTATGATACTGAGGAAGTGAGCAGTTTTCAAGAAAGAACAATGTGTAAGTATGAAAGTGTGAAAGAATTCAATTAACAATTATTAGTGTGAAATATAAATATCATACAGAAATAAACTATGTATATGTATGTGTGTGCTTGTACTACAAATCTGTGATTGAGAAATATCTGTAATACAAAACATATTCACCACAATTAAAATTATATCAAATGGCACAACCCAATTCAAGGTTTTTGTTCAATTAAAATTTAAAAAAAGTTTTGGTACTAGACGATGTTGTCTATTTCAAAAGAAAAATAACAAACAGAAGGCATCATTCTTTACATTCTATTTTTGTGTGTTCAAAAGTCCCATTCACATACTATTTTTTATCAGCATCTGAGCTAGAGTAAACATGAGTAACATGAATAACTGGTTCTTACCGTGTTCACTACCCATCATCCAATTTTTTTCTCAATTCTCTGTAAAGAACAGGATGATGGGGTAAACACTCTCTAGAGACAAGTTTCATAAAATAATGTACTAACATAGTTTTGTTGGGGCTAAGAGAATGCCCTGACGTGGTGAAAGTAAACATTAAGTTATTTAAGTAGCCTTCCTTTAAACAATGAGACAATCTGGGTAAAGAGTAACCAGATATTTGTCAGAAAGCTGATAGAAACATATATGTCTATAGAGCTAAAGCAGCTGAGTGCCACTAATATATTTATGTAACTGTAGTCTCCATGGATATTTATATTTGTTCTACATTAAAACTAAACAGTGGCCAATTCCTGCAGATGTGTATAACAAATAACAAATGTATTCATTGCTCTTATTAATAATAATGATTGTTGTTTTGAGAATATTTACTTGCATTCATTCCTATTAAGAAAATTAATTTTGTTTGTTTTTCATTCAAAAAATTATTTATTTTTATTTAATTTTTTAGTAAGCTTTATACCCAATGTAGGGTTTGAACTCATGGCTGTGAGATCAAGAGGGGCATGCTCTACCAACTGAGCCAGACAGTTGCCCCAAATGTTGCTTGTTTTTCAAAGGGTTTGGTTACAACAGAGACTTATGCTCATCCCACATTTTCAGGTAGTGTTTTTTATTAAGGCAGAGATATGCTACATAGTAAAATGGTCAATATTCTTTACAACAGCATATAGACTGGGATTTTATTTACTATATATTCTTACCTACTGTAGATAATTCTAGCTTTATGTATATATATGACACATTATATACATATACAATATATGCATATATACATAAGCACATGCATATACAAGCACACACACATATAAGTACATATATAATATATACATATATTACACTATATAATTGTTAGTATATATAAATACAATATAATGTATATGTAATATGCATATAACATGTATGTATATAATATATACATATTACATATCATGCATATAATACATGTATATATACACAAATGCATATATAATCACACACAGATATATATATATATATATATATATATATATATATATATAAAATTCTCATTCCCTCAGTCATTTCACGCACCCACATGACTACAATTATCACCTCTACATAATAAATTTGTATATGTCTAGTGACAATATTCCCTGAGGTCCAGATCTTTATTATGATGGCAAATATTTTTATGTTGATATTTTACCAATACTTGCCTAAATCTGAATTCATCATCTTATATGCAACTCTTTCTGTAGCTTCTCATCATAATATCTACAATTGCTGTCTGAGTTTAATCAGTTGTCAAATTCAGTTAGGTCTTTCCTATTTCTTTCATATTCTTTTCTTTTTTTTTTCCTCCCAGTGTTATGTGAATTCAAGTCTTAGCTATTTCAAGGGTTTTCTATTTCAAGGACTTCTAAACTATGTTCTTGGCTCTAATGTCTGATAGCTCCCACCTCTATAATATGCAGTGAATACTTATGTAATCCCTTTACTGTTATTAAACTATTATTATCTTTTTATATTCTGGTAAAGTTCTGCCCTTAGTCAATGGATAAACACTGGAACACTTCAAAATCTGAACATGTCAATCATGCTACTGTTATGTCTGATGTACACTTTATATGAATTAAAGGTTGATTATATTTTCTAAAACAAAAAAAATATTGTGGTGGCTGAATAATAACAGATGTATATTTCCTGGCCCCTAAAATCTGAATAATTTACCTTTCATGTAAAAAGGTTGAAAGATGGAGGGGAGAGAGGAGAGAGGAAAGAGGAGAGGAGAGACAGAAAGAGAGAGAGAGAGAGAGAGAGAGAGAGAGAGAGAGAGAGACTTAAAAGAAAATTAGCTAATTCCATTATGGCTCTGAGAAGTCCCAATATCTGCATTTGGCAAGCTCAAGACCCAAGAGAATCAATGGTACATAGTCTGAATCCAAAGGCAAGAGAACACTGACATCTCAGCTCAAAGGCAATCAGGTAGAGAGCAAACTTTCTATTGCTAAACTTTTTTTCTTTTATTCAGGCCTTCAATAGATTGGATGTAGCCCAAACACATTGGAAAGAACAATATGATTTCCTCAATCTATTGACTTAAATGCTAATCTCATCCAGAAATGTCCCCACAGGTACACCCATAATAATGTTTAGACAAATATTTGGGCACCCCATGGCCCATCAAATTGACACATAAAATTAACCATCAAAAATCCACCCCTTGTCAACTTGGCATCCTTATGCATTGACTTAAACCATATTTAATCTCCACATAAAGATAATAAAAAGATAACATTTCCATCTAACATGTTACAACTATCCTGTGTACAACTAAAAATACAATAACATATTCCTCAAGAAAAGGGATAAATATCCTGAGTAATGTCTTCTCTTTTTCTTCATATCCTGTAATTTAAATACTGTTATATAAAGTTAATACTTAAATACTATAATATGTATTCAATTCATCTTATGTTACAGAATGAAGGAATAAGAGAAGAGAGTAATAAATTTGCAAAATACACACACAGAAACACATGCATATAGACATATTCATAATAATATAAGAGATACACATGACAATTACAGTTCTCATTTCTGTAACTGATCATGTTGCTTCAGCTGGCATTTATAACTACTTCCTTCCAGCACCCATTTTGTATTCCTTTTGTCTTCAGCAAGCACCTCAACTGACCATGGTTCTCAATTTGCCAAGATAAACCAAACGTTCATTGACAGCTTTTCACTGACCTTAATTACAGGGCATTGTAACAGTAACAGGCACCCTAAGGGACCTCCTTTATTCCAGACATAGTCTTCCTTACTTCCGTTGTAGTGTAGTAGTCCAATTTCCCCTTGGTAGTCAGAATCGATCATTCCATAGAGCAGTTACTCTCTTCATTGCCTGTTGATTGAGAAACACGGTGATCCCAAAGTGATCCGGTAGCAGTTTTAAATTTTAGGTCAGTGGAATCACTGTTGTGTCTACTGGTGGAAGCATTCCTTATAACATGGACTTCTGTACACCAAGGGCAACCTGGCTATGACCGCTTCTGAGTGTTTAATATGCCAGCAACAGAAACCAACACTGAGTCCCAAATGTATGGCATCATGCCCCAAGGTATTAGCCAGCTTACCTGCGGGTAGACTGATCACATTGATTTACTTCCATCATGGAAGGAGTAGTGTTTTGTCTTTACTGAAATATACACAACTCTGGATATGGATTTGCCTTCCCTACATGCAATCCTTTCGCCCAAATTACCATCCATGGACTTACATAATACCCCATCCACCATTATAGTGTTCTAAGCAACATTGCTTAGATCAAGGAACTCACTCCACTGCGAAAGGAGTGTGGCAATGTATGGAAGCCCATGTTGCTGAGCCCATGAATTTCCTCCTAAGGCTGTCATCATATCCACTTTCCTACTGGCCCCATTGAGCAATGACAGTAGTCACTAGAGAAAGAGGCCACCTAGTATTCATAGAATGAATAACTCTATCCACTGGATTATTAAAATCATCCTCTACTGAGGTCACTTTTTGGTGAACATTCATTTGCAACACACATATCTTCATATTTTTTCCCATTCAGAGAGGTATATCCACATACCTTTCCACCAAAATTCCTTGTCACCACTTTTCCAGTAATGTTCCTTTCACTTAACTCACCATCCAACCAAACCATTGTCCACAGCCTATGAGTCAGCTTATAAATGCACATCTGGCCATTTCTCCTTATATGCAAAGTGAAAACTCAGGTGCACTGCTCAAAGTTCTGCTGGATTTGATGATTTCCTTTTGCCACTGTACTTCAGGGATGTCCCAGAAAAGGGATGCAATGCTGAAACTGTCCATTTTAAGGTAGTACTTGTATATCATGCAGAACCATCTGTAAATCAGCCTCTATTCTTATATTCTCTAGGAGCTGGTTGTAAGGAACTCTTCATTAAGCCATAAATGTGGTCTGGGAGAGAACAGACAGTGTAGCAGGGGTGGATTCATGATCTTCATGTTACTTACTTCTTCATGTTACTTACATGTGCCTTCAGGGCCTGCTCAGGCCAATCACTTATATGATTTCCATTTGATGATGGAGTGGTGCTGTGCATATAAAACTTTATGGCTTGGTGGGTCAGATCTTGATGGGAAGCTAAGTTTGAATGGTAACTTGAGCCATAGTTAAGCAATCAAGTTTTGCTAAGACCTAGTAACAGGTCAAGAGATTTTTTCCAAAAGGAGAGTAGTTATCCACAGAGTATGGTGAGCTTCGCTCTGAAATCCTGAGGACCTGTGCCATGATTCATCTATAGGAGCCTGCTAAAGTTACTAACAGCATCCTGTCTGTCACTGACACTTCAAACATCATTGGATATATTGGATCATATGACCCAAGTGGCAGAGCAGCTTGCACAGAAGCATGGATCTGTTGAAGGCCATTCTCTTGTTTTGGGTTCCACCCAAATCTACTCTCATGACCTAATAACCTCCCAATGACCTCACCTCCAAATACGATTGCATTGAATATTAGGTTTCAACATTTGAATTGAGGTAGGGGGCAAAACATTGTCCATAACATATACCTTAAAAAGAATACTTCAATATACCCCATAACCCACTGCCATAGATATTTAACTGAGGTAGAAGGACTGAAATCTTGTCAGATTCATTTCCCACCCTATAACATGCAAATGTCTTACCATTAAGTCAATAGTAGCTGCTAATTCTTCATAACTGTGTTCAATAAGCATAATGTCATCAATGTAATGAATGAGTGTAACATCTTGTTAGAGGAAAAGGTGATCAAAATCCCTGTGAAGTAAATTATGACATAAGGCTAGAGAGTTGCTATATCCCTTCAAACTGGACATAAAGGTATATTACTGGACTTGCCAGCTGGAAGCAAACTGCTTCTGGTGAAGTATATGGACAGGGATATATAAAAACCATTTGACAAATCAGTAGCTAAAAACAAGGTACCAGGGGATATATTAATTTCCTCAAGCAATAAAACCACATCTGGTACAGCAGCTGCAATTGGAGTCACCACCTGGTAAAGCTTACGGTAATCCACTGTCATTCTCCAAGATCAATCTAACTTCTGCACAGGCCAAATAGGATGATTGAATGGGGATGTGGTGGGAATTAACACCCCTGCATCTTTGAGGTCTCCAAGTCTTTCAAGTCTTGGCACTAATCTCTGCAATTTTTTCCAGGATGTAGTATTGTTTAGGGTTTACAATTCTGCTCGGTAGAGGTAGTTCTAATGGCTTCCATTTGGCTTAATCCACCATAATAACCCTCACTCCACAGATAAGGGAATAAATGTGAGGACTATGCCAGCTGTTGGGTGTATCTATTCCAGCTGCATCCTTTGGGGATATAACCACAGGGTGGGGTTATGGACCCACTGAGTCCCCTGTGAATTCCGAGCTAAAATTTCCACTAATTGTCTAATCTTAATAAATCCCTAATTTGAATGGTTAACTACAGTGATGTTTTGGGTGTCCTCAAATTGTTGTCCTTTCAGAGCCAGGGTCAGGTGGTCCTCAAAAGGTCTGATTATTTATTTTCCCACAACACAGTTACCCTGGTACAAGACTATTGATGCCTTTGGAGAAATCTGGGAAAAAAGAGTAAATGTGTAAAATTTTGGCAGTGTACTGGAGTCCTGTCTCAAAAGGACCTTGCCTCTCTTTCATTCAAAGAGTTCTGGGTATATAGATTGGCTCAGGACTGGGAAGTGATTAAGGATCCATGACTATTTTTATGAGCCAATTTTGACTTTTTTTACTTCACCTAGAACTTTTCTGATTGTACAGATGGAATAAGAATGTAGTAGACTTCTTATCTATTTCACTTCCACAGTAACCATAATCAATTATCCAATAGTATATAGGTCTGCATAAGTCAGACTATTCTGATTGCTGCTTTGACTCTACTGTTCATTATAATAACAACCACACTCACTTTGCCTTTGCTTATTGAGTGCTATATTTTGGTTCCCGCCATCTGGCATCTACTTACTTATTGTATTTAGATTTGCCAATTTAGTGACTGTGATTCCATGAAAAAGTCTTGCTTATATAAAAGAGCAATTATATAAAAGATGCTAGGCCCCTTCAGAAATTTGTTTCTCAAAGGTATGGTGAAAGGTGAAAGGCATACCTTCTGATTCTTCCCTGTGTTGGTGAGCAGGTCTTAAATGACATACCCACTCTAACATCTCAATCACCCTATGCCTTTGAATCCCTTCCTCTACATTGAAACAAGGCAGGTCTGATTTTTCTAATTCACTCACTGTGGACCAGTTTTTATCCATCTTTCAGCCAATCAAACTGTTAGATCTGTTTCTAACTCACTGAGCTGCAACATTAAATGCCGAATTTCTGCTTGGTGTGGCCATTTCATTAAGTTTTTTTCTGATCCAACACCAAGCTTGTTCCGTCATTCCACACCTTCAACTTTCCTATCCATTCATTCTCACACATGTCCTTGAGATCTGTCTGCATAAATTAGAAAACTCAAGTAGTTCTTTTGGTGTGTGAAACACATTTTCATGAGTCACAATTTGTACCTCACCTTTAGGGAGCTGCTGGGACTTGAATCTAGTTAAAGGTCTAGAAGCAAAGATAAGTGGTAGGGGTGGATCCTGAAAAGAATTAGCATTGTCGTGCAGGGCAAATCCCTTAGGGATGCCATTACAATTTTTTCATGCAATGCTGGGCTAATCCCCTTAAATGGTGGTGGGGACACCACTCTCAATGGAGTTGAGTCCTCTTCCACTGGCGAAGAAAATTATTCAAAATTTAGGGATTCAGTGTCTACCTAATTAATAGTCATTTTGAAGAATTCATTATTCTTATTCACATCAAAGAGGTGGGAGGAAAATCTGAATCTGGTTATGTTACTTTGAATAGTTATATTAATAGTTTGTAAACAATATTTTTCCTCCCATGTAACATTTATTTTGCCCTAAAGTAAAAGATACATGTTATTCTAATTGTTACAAATAATTTTTAAAAAGAAATGTTATTTGCAGATACAAATTTGAGAAGATATACCTGAATATTCATTTATTAGTAAATTTGCAAACCTGAGATTTTTTTGGAATTAACATTGTTCACATAGGCCTTGTTTTGAGAATGATTTTATAAATATACACAAGCAAATGAAAAATATTCAGTTGCCCATAAAATTGCTAGTTGAACTAATCTTATGGAAGCTAAAACTAAATTAAACATATATGCTATAGATAGTGTAGAAAATTGACTTTTTTTCCAGGATTTTTGACATACAATTGACATAAAACATTATGCTTAAGGTGTACAACATGGTGATTTAATAAACTTACACATTGCAAAATGAGTACCACAATAAGGTTAATTAACACATCCATCACCTCACATAAGTGTATGTATATACATATATAATATACATATGTATATGTATATATACATTTTTGTGGTGATAACGTTTAAGATCTACTCTCTTAGCAACTTTCAAGAATATAATACAGTATTGTTAACTATAGTCACTATGCTGTATATTAGATCCCTAGAATTTATTCACCTCATAATTGGAAGTTTGTATCCTTTGGCCAACATCATCCCATTTTCTCATTTCCCTTACCCCCAGCCCCTAGAAATTACCATTCTACTCAGTGTCTATGAGGTTGGATTTTTTTTTTATTTTTGATTCCACATAAAAGGGAAATCATACAGTATTTATCTTTCTCTGTGTAGTTTATCTCACATAGCATAATACCTCAATGTCCATTCGTGTTGTCACAAATAACAGAATTTTCTCCTTTCTTATGGCTGAATAATATTCGTATGTATAAAATCATTATATAATTACATATAATAATCACATTTTCTTTATCCATTCATCCACTGATAGACACTTAGGTTCTTTCTAGGTCTTGGCTAGTATGAATAATGCTGCAATGAATATGGGGTGGCAGATACCTTTTTGAGATCTTTGTTTTATTTTATACAGATATACAGAATTGGTATTGTTTTATCATGTGGAAGGTCTATTTTTATTTTTTTGAAAAACTTCCATACTTTTTTTATAGTGGTTGTATCAGAAACTTGACTTTTAATAAAAAGAATGTACAGAGTGTGGCAGTGGACATTTTTCCATGTCTTTGACATTGTCTTCCTGTAGGTCTATTTCCACAAGATAAAATTCAAGTTAAAATTAAATTAAAGATTTCTGTCTGATATTTTATACTACAGATACTTAAAATATTTACTACAGATATTTAAAATATTTTAAAAGATCAATTTTATGGATTTGTACAACTTAACCACTCACATACTCATAGATTGCTTATAGTTACCTACTTTTGAGGAGAATGTGGTAATATAAAAATATAATCTCCATATATCAGTTGATTAATTAAGTTTTGTAGTGCTCCAGTGACTTACCAGAGTCAAACAAGAATCTAGGTTTCCCTCCAATAATTTCCACTTTATAAATCCTTTTAGGATTTATTTTAAATA
Organism: Acinonyx jubatus; assembly: GCF_027475565.1. Lineage (NCBI taxonomy): Eukaryota > Metazoa > Chordata > Mammalia > Carnivora > Felidae > Acinonyx > Acinonyx jubatus. The sequence continues at coordinate 102,253,571 of NC_069389.1, read as the reverse complement.
TCCAAATTTAGATTAGCTATAGAAAAATTATTTTTGGTCACTGTGCAGATGCTTGTTTAATCAGAAAAAAAAAAGATAATGATTTAGTTTTGTCATAAAGGGGGGAAGAATTTTAAAAGAAGTAAAAATAAATAGTTATGCTAGTGATTTAGCTTCTCCTGATCATCTGATTATATTGGGCATTGGGAATGACACCTCAGCCACAATTCAACATCATCCTCAGCATCATCCTATGGCTACTTTTATCTATCTGGTACTTCCCTGTAGTTAAATTAACTATAAATGGATGAATGAACTTGGACTTAAAGATGTAAATATGATTGAAATGGTATTATATACAGATGACTGGGTATTTTTCAGACTCCTGAATGAGAGGTTAGACAGACAGATGCTGATACAATCCACATATTCTCTCCTTGTCCTTTTGATATTCAACATGCACAATTTTTCACATGTATCATATACTTCTCAGTAAAAATAACCAGAATTTGAGAGCTTACTATGTGTCAAATGTGATTCTGGGTACTTTTATGGATTTTCTCCCTTATTTGTAACAACAGCCCAGTGTCTAAGGACTATCATTACCTACTTTTTACATATTATTAAATTGAGACCTAGAGAGTTAACTTACCTAAAGCTATACAGATAGTAAGTGGTGAAACAGTTATGTAAGCAATTTGTTTCAGAATCTTTACTCTTAATTGCTAACCTATGTCATTATCAAATCCTATTGTTGTTTTTTTTTTTCCCACATACAAGTGCTTTGTTGAATTCAATGGTAGACTGACATATACATAAAATGCTGTTAAAGGATTGATAGCCTCAGGCCATGGGCAGCTACTAGTAGTCTCCATAACCTTTTATAATGTCTGAAATTTCTTGGAAAATCATCAGTGAGCCAGAGGTGTAAATAATGATGAACATAATGATCAGAAGGAGGCTCAAGATCAGGGCCCAGATATTCGGGCACCTGGGCCCCAATCACATAACCCACCATCTTTCAGTCCTTGGACTTCACAGAGTAGGTGAATGCCACAAAGCCCAGGCAGCACAAGTTTATAAAAATTATGTTGAACAAGGAACAGACTATGTGGTCAGACACAGATGTCTCACTGTGGATGTTGATCATGGTAGTTGTCAAGGGAGGAAAGCTCTGGGTACCCCAAGTACAGCTACTTCCGGCTCCTCCTTGAGCGTTTCCTAGGTTGTGGGAATGGGGTTGTAGGCACCAGGGAAGAAGGGCTGGGAATTGTGGTTGATAGTAAGAGTGGAACAACTGTTATTTTTTCTCTTTAAATAGCCTTCTAAGCTGACAAAGTTTCATTTATCAATGAATAGTTCAAACTTTTAATCCCTCGGTATTATTTATATTAAATCTTTACTTTATTCCAAATAACCATTTATTTACATATAAAAAGGAATAACAAGAGGTGCCTGGGTGGCTGAGTCAGTTAAGCATCAGACTTTTTGTTTCAGCTCAGGTAATGATCTTGGGGTTCGTGGGATGGAACCCCCACATCAGGCTCAGTGCACACTGTGCAGAGCCTTCTTGGGATTTTCTATCTTCCTCTCTTTCTTCCCATTTCCTGCTCATGTTCTTTCTCTCAATAAATATTTTTTTAAAAAGCAAAAGGACTATCAAAACATAAGTGAAATAAAAATTAGAGTTTCCTCTTAATCTCACAAATGCTACTGAGTTAAATTCTTTGAATTTCATTTTCTTCGCCTAAATCCTGAGGTAATATCTGTGTATTTCTATCATCAACTTCTTATTATTCAAATCAACTTGATATGAGTGAATATTAATTTGGAATATTTTAAGTATGTTTGAAATTTTAATAAATACTATCTTTTAATTCCTTCACACAACACACGCACACAAACTGACACACAATTGTCAATTATGTATTATTAAGTAGTTTTCAGATGAGGAAATTGAGGCAGAAAGGTTATAAATTACACCAAGTAACACAACTAGAATAAGGCAAAGTGAGGTTTAAACTGATATCTTCTGACATCCAAAAACATATACGTTCTAACACATTATACTGAGTACAAATTAAAGTTAGCAATGAAAAACACTAAACGCCTGAAAGCCATACTTATTATGAGATGGATGGTGATGAGAGACTAGTGTTCTATATAACTCCATTTTGGTTATAGAAGAAAAACTGTTGAGTATATTAGAGTAAGCTAGAATGTAGTAAAATATTAAAATATGAAATGGATATATATATATATATATATATATATATATAGTTTATTTCTTGCTCACCTAAGAGTCCGGGGTGCTTATAAGTTTGTTCTGTCTTTTCTAAGACTTGATTTCCATGTTACCCAGGCAATTGCCATCCAGGTGGCCAGAAAGGGAGAAGAATATGGAGAAAGTACACTGGCTTAAGAGCTTTGGCTTGGAAGTGACACAGATCACTTCCACTAAAATAACACTCACAACTTGCTGGCTGGATACCTCAGTACAATTGATACTGAAAAATAAGAAATCAGATTGAGATGCACAGATATACAGCTTTACCACAGGAGGTTATTGATATTGAGTTCGACAATGCCCTAAAATTGATTGTATATAAAGAGGGTATATTTTTTATTAATATATGTAGAGCAATGGGATGTAGAGCAATGGGCCAATATACATTTAAGTGAGCACCCATTGCATTTGTACACACACACACACGTGTGTGTGTGTCTGTATATATATATATATATATATATATATAGATATATAGATATATATATTTGGATAATTTTTCTAAGTGAGAAGATATGCTTAAGACAATTACCAATGAAAATAAACATAATAAAATTGTATAAGTTTCATTTTTTCCACTTGTAAAGTCTCTTTAATAGCCACTCACTTTTAATCATTCTCAAATGAAAAATAAATAGAATTGTAATATTGTTAGAATAATTTACTGTTCATCATAAATGAGAAAAGAATAGAATAATTTACTGTTCACATATTTATAATCAAAATCAAATGAGAACAATTCTTTCATTAAAGTCTTTAGCTTCTAGGCCATCAGAAGACAAAATTTTAGCAAGTAATGATAAAAGGCACTTAGCTGGATCTGTTATCTTGGTAAACTGTTGGTTTCTTCATTAAAAAAGCCTTCACCATAAAAGGTAGTACAGAAATACACTTTAAACCTATTTTATTCTGAAGACTGAGAAAAATACCGAGATAAGACATAAATGTCAGATTTTGTTTGGAAGGCTAAATAAAATAATGGTAATTTGCATGTTGCCATAAAAAAAGCACTTTTAAGGGGATGTACAGTGATCATTTTAACTATAAAATAAATTTGGTTATTGGATCATTTATATAGATCTAAGTCACATCTAGAATGATATGGAATAAAGAATAAAATTTTACCCTATGCTGCACCATTTATGCTACCCAAATATCATTATATTACTTTTACATCTTCTTCAAGGTCAATGAATCGACAAACATATGGCCTACATAAGTGCTATATGACTAAAGACTATGTATTTTTATCAATGTGCCACTTGTAATGGTTTGCTAAATTTACCATATGCTTTTATTTCCCACATTAGAAACCTAAATGTGAAAAACACCACCAACAATCGGACACTTTAACTTGCTTTTCCTTTCTCTGTATATTTCTCAGTTACTTAAGTACTTCTAGGTCACAGAAAGTTGAAATCATTAAATTATTATGGTGCTTGAATTTTCTTTGCAAAAATATGAAGGTGTATATTTATACTAAATTATTATACTTCTTGAATTTTCTTTGCAAAATATATGAAGATCCCATGACTTGCTTGAAAGTTTAGAGTCCACATAGAGAACATATTTGATGATTGTTGAAGTTTTAACATTGAAATGACTAAAGGATATTTTAACAGACTTTGACATAGGTAGAAGTTGGGCAAATGTCTTCTTTCATATATTCAAAATGTATGTTGATTATAAATACATCACAAAAGTTTCACAATTACTGTAATGTTCAAATATCTTTAGCTAATGGTAATAAATTATAATTGACCCATTAATGTAGTTACAAAAGGTAAAAGGCCATTAAAAAACTGGATAATGGTATTAGATTCTTTCCCTTGAGCTATCTGAATAGACGTGTTACATTCACCACTTATAAGTGTTTTTAGCTATATAGAATCCATAATGCTTGAAAGTTAGATTTGAAAATATATCATAATTCTGGCATTCTTTCATTGTAATATAAATATACAATAAGCATATCACTTTGGACAATTTGATTTTTTTTGAATGTTTTTATTGGCAGATGAGTATTTGAGAAACAAAGATGAGTAATATTGAGATTAAACAGATGAATGCACCTGTCTATTGTTTGCAATTGAACAATACAACCAATCTTCACATGAAAATTACTGTACATAAGATTAAATTCACAGTTTAGGCTGAGAAATAAAAACAACTTTCCTTTAGGTGCATTGTAGTAAATAAAATGTGGGTTTCTATGTTGATTCTAGTGCTTTACTAGACACCAAAATGAATTGTATCTATTAGCTAATTTTTAAGCAATATTTATTTTAGTTGCTATAAGTACATTTTAAAATAAAACTATCTACAGGGGTCTCTGGGTGGCTCAGTTGGTTAAGTGTCCAACTCTTGGTATTGGCTCAGGTCATGATCTAACAGTTCATGGGGTTGAGACCCATGTCATGCCCACACTGACAGCATGGAGCCTGCTTGGAATTCACTCTCTACCTTTCTTTCTGCTCCTCCCCACCCATCACTCTCTTTCTCAAAAGAAATCAATAAACCTTTAAAAAATAAAATAAAACTTTATACAAAATAAATGAACAACATAACAAATGAAAAATATAAAATTAAGAGAATATTGTTCTTTAGGGCCCACTATTTTCAATTTAACTCAGAGAAGTTGTGTATACTTCTCTGTCTGTATTAGAAAATAATATATAGTGAAACATTATTTTCAAAAGTATATATCTAACTTTCACAGTTCATTGTATTGCTACAGACTATTTGAAAAATATTATACACTCATATCTATAGCCTCTAAAGTTGTTGGTGATGCAATGAATTGCATTATATAAAAAGAAACATAAGTAGTATATTACTTATAAATATAAACTACAAGGAGAGGACTGGACTGGGAAGATGGCGGCATAGGAGGATGCTGGGCTCACCGCGCATCCTGCTGATCACTTAGATTCCACCTACAACTGCCTAAATAACCCAGAAAACCGCCAGAGGATTAGCAGAACAGAGTCTCCAGAGCCAAGCGCAGACGAGAGGCCCACGGAAGAGGGTAGGAAGGGCAGCGAGGCGAGGCGGTGAGGGAGCCGGGCGGAGGGGCAGCCCACCGCCCAAACAGAGCCCCGGAGTCTGGCTGGCAAAAGCGGAGGGGCCGGAGAGACTGTGTTCCCACAGCAAGCGCAACTTAGCCTCTGGGAGGTCATAAGTTAACAGCTCTGCTTGGAAAGCAGGAAGGCTAGAGGACAAAGGGAGGGAGAGCTGCTGAGCCCCCAGACGACAGAGCTCAGTTTGGTGGGGAACAAAGGCGCTCGCCAGAGCCATCTCCCCCGCCCATCCCCCAGCCAAAATCCCAAAGAGAACCAGTTCCTGCCAGGGAACTTGCTCGCTCCTTGCAAACACCCAACTCTGTGCTTCTGCGGAGCCAAACCTCCGGCAGCAGATCTGACTCCCTCCCGCTGCCACAGGGCCCCTCCTGAAGTGGATCACCTAAGGAGAAGCGAGCTAAGCCTGCCCCTCCTGCCCCTGTGCAACTTGCCTACCCACCCCAGCTAATATGCCAGATCCCCAGCACCACAAGCCTGGCAGTATGCAAGTAGCCCAGACGGACCAGCCACCCCACAGTGAATCCCGCCCCTAGGAGAGGGGAAAAGACGGCACACACCAGTCTGACTGTGGACCCAGCGGTGGGCTGGGGGCAGACATCAGGTCTGACTGCGGCCCCACACACCAACTCCAGTTATACACCACAGCACAGGGGAAGTGCCCTGCAGGTCCTCACCACTCCAGGTACTATCCAAAATGACCAAAAGGAAGAATTCCCCTCAAAAGAATTCTCCAGGAAATAACAACAGCTAAGGAACTGATCAAAAAGGATTTAAATAATATAACACAAAGTGAATTTAGAATAATAGTCATAAAATTAATCACTGGGCTTGAAAACAGTATAGAGGACAGCAGAGAACATCTTCCTACAGAGATCAAGGGACTAAGGAACACTCAAGAGGAGCTGAAAAACGCTTTAAACGAAATGCAAAACAAAATGGAAACCACGATGGCTCGGATTGAAGAGGCAGAGGAGAGAATAGGTGAACTAGAAGATAAAGTTATGGAAAAAGAGGAAGCTGAGAAAAAGACAGATAAAAAAAATCCAGGAGTATGAGGGGAAAATTAGAGAACTAAGTGATACACTAAAAAGAAATAATATACACATAATTGGTATCCCAGAGGAGGAAGAGAGAGGGAAAGGTGCTGAAGGTGCACTTGAAGAAATAACAGCTGAGAACTTCCCTGAACTGGGGAAGGAAAAAGGCATTGAAATCGAAGAGACACAGAGAATTCCCTTCAGATGTAACTTGAATCATTCTTCTGCACGACATATCATAGTGAAACTGGCAAATACAGGGATAAAGAGAAAATTCTGAAAGCAGCAAGGGATAAACGTGCCCTCACATATAAAGGGAGACCTATAAGACTCCTGACTGATCTCTCTTTTGAAACTTGGCAGGCCAGAAAGGATTGGCACGAGATCTTCAGTGTGCTAAACAGAAAAAATATGCAGCCGAGAATCCTTTATCCAGCAAGTCTGTCATTTAGAATAGAAGGAGAGATAAAGGTCTTCCCAAACAAACAAAAACTGAAGGAATTTGTCACCACTAAACCAGCCCTACAAGAGATCCTAAGGGGGATCCTGTGAGACAAAGTACCAGAGACATCACTACAAGCATAAAACATACAGACATCACAATGACCCTAAACCCATATCTTTCTATAATAACACTGAATGTAAATGGATTAAATGCGCCAACCAAAAGACATAGGGTATCAGAACGGATAAAAAAACAAGACCCATCTATTTGCTGTCTACTAGAGACTCATTTTAGATCTGAGGACACCTTTAGATTGAGAGTGAGGGGATGGAGAACTATTTATCATGCTGCTCGAAGCCAAAAGAAAGCTGGAGTAGCCATGCTTATATCAGACAAACTAGACTTTAAATTAAAGGCTGTAACAAGAGATGAAGAAGGGCATTATATAATAATTACAGGGTCTATCCATCAGGAAGAGCTAACACTTATAAATGTCTATGCGCCGAATACAGGAGCCCCCAAATATATAAAACAATTACTCATAAACATAAGCAACCTTATTAATAAGAATGTGGTAATTGCAGGGGACTTTAACACTCCACTTACAGAAATGGATAGATCATCTAGACACACGGTCAATAAAGAAACAAGGGCCCTGAATGATACATTGGATCAGATGGACTTGACAGATATATTTAGAACTCTGCATCCCAAAGGAACAGAATATACTTTCTTCTCGAGTGCACATGGAACATTCTCCAAGATAGTCATATACTGGGTCACAAAACAGCCCTTCATAAGTTTACAAGAATTGAAATTATACCATGTATACTTTCAGGCCACAATGCTATAAAGCTTGAAATCAACAACAGGAAAAAGTCTGGAAACGTCCAAAAGCATGGAGGTTAAAGAACACTCTACTAAAGAATGAGTGGGTCAACCAGGCAATTAGAGAAGAAATTAAAAAATATATGGAAACAAACGAAAATGAAAATACAACAGTCCAGACGCTTTGGGATGCAGCGAAGGCAGTCCTGAGAGGAAAATACATCACAATCCAGGCCTATCTCAAGAAACAAGAAAAATCCCAAAAGAAAATCTAACAGCACGCCTAAAGGAACTAGAAGCAGAACAGCAAAGGCAGCCTAAACCCAGCAGAAGAAGAGAAATAATAAAGATCAGAGCAGAAAAAAACAATATAGAATCTAAAAAATGGTAGAGCAGATCAATGAAACCAAGAATTGGTTTTTTGAAAAAATAAGCAAAATTGACAAACCTCTTGCCAGGCTTCTCAAAAAGAAAACGGAGATGACCCAAACAGATAAAATCATGAATGAAAATGGAATTATTACAACCCATCCCTCAGAGATAAAAACAATTATCAGGGAATACTATGAAAAATTATATGGCAACAAATTGGACAACCTGGAAGAAATGGACAAATTCCTAAACACCCACACTCTTCCAAAACTCAATCAGGAGGAAAGAGAAAGCTTGAACAGACCCATAACCAGCGAAGAAATTGAATCGGTTATCAAAAATCTCCCAACAAATAAGAGTCCAGGACCAGATGGCTTCCCAGGGGAGTTCTACCAGACGTTTAAAGCAGAGATAATACCTATCCTTCTCAAGCTATTCCAAGAAATAGAAGGGGAAGGAAAACTACCAGACTCTTTCTACGAAGCCAGTATTACTTTGATTCCTAAACCAGACAGAGACCCAGTAAAAAAAGAGAACTACAGGCCAATATCCCTGATGAATATGGATGCAAAAATTCTCAATAAGATACTAGCAAATAGAATTCAACAGCATATAAAAAGAATTATTCACCATGATCAAGTGTGATTCATTCCTGGGCTTCGGGGCTGGTTCAACATTCGCAAATCAATCAACGTGATACATCACATTAACAAAAAAAAAAAAAAAAAAAAAAAAGAGAAGAACCATATGATCCTGTCAATAGATGCAGAAAAGGCCTTTGACAAAATCCAGTACCCTTTCTTAATAAAAACCCTTGAGACAGTCGGGATAGAAGGAACATACTTAAAGATCATAAAAGCCATTTATGAAAAGCCCACAGCTAATATCATCCTCAATGGGGAAAAACTGACAGCTTTTTCCCTGAGATCAGGAACACGACAGGGATGCCCACTCTCACCGCTGTTGTTTAACATAGTGTTGGAAGTTCTAGCATCAGCAGACAACAAAAGGAAATCAAAGGCATTAAAATTGGCACAGATGAAGTGAAGCTTTCACTTTTTGCAGATGACATGATATTATACATGGAAAATCCGATAGACTCCACCAAAAGTCTGCTAAAACTGATACATGAATTCAGCAAAGTTGCAGGATACAAAATCAATGTACAGAAATCAGTTGCATTCTTATACACTAACAATGAAGCAACAGAAAGACAAATAAAGAAACGGATCCCATTCACAATTGCACCAAGAAGCATAAAATACCTAGGAATAAATCTAACCAAAGATGTAAAAGATCTGTATGCTGAAAACTATAGAAAGCTTATGAAGGTAATTGAAGAAGATATAAAGAAATGGAAAGACATTCCCTGCTCATGGATTGGAAGAATAAATATTGTCAAAATGTCAATACTACCCAAAGCTATATACACATTCAATGCAATCCCAATCAAAATTGCACCAGCATTCTTCTCAAAACTAGAACAAGCAATCCTAAAATTCATATGGAACCACAAAAGGCCCCGAAGAGCCAAAGTAATTTTGAAGAAGAAGACCAAAGCAGGAGGCATCACAATCCCAGACTTTAGCCTCTACTACAAAGCTGTTATCTCAAGACAGCATGGTATTGGCACAAAAACAGACACATAGACCAATGGAATAGAATAGGGACCCCAGAACTAGACCCACAAACGTATGGCCAACTCATCTTTGACAAAGCAGGAAAGTACATCCAATGGAAAAAAGACAGTCTCTTTAACAAATGGTGCTGGGAGAACTGGACAGCATCATGCAGAAGGTTGAAACTAGACCACTTTCTCACACAATTCACAAAAATAAATTCAAAATGGATAAAGGACCTGAATGTGAGACAGGAAAATATCCACACCCTAGAGGAGAAAGCAGGAAGAGACCTCTCTGACCTCAGCTGTAGCAATCTCTTACTTGACACATCCCCAAAGGCAAGGGAATTAAAAGCAAAAATGAACTACTGGGACCTTATGAAGATAAAAAGCTTCTGCACAGCAAAGGAAACAACCAACAAAACTAAAAGGCAACCAACGGAATGGGAAAAGATATTTGCAAATGACATATCGGACAAAGGGCTAGTATCCAAAATCTATAAAGAGCTCACCAAACTCCACACCCAAAAAACAAATAACCCAGTGAAGAAATGGGCAGAAAACGTGAATAGACACTTCCCTAAAGAAGACATCCGGATGGCCAACAGGCACATGAAAAGATGTTCAACGTCGCTCCTCATCAGGGAAATACAAATCAACACCACAGTCAAATATCACCTCACGCCAGTCAGAGTGGCCAAAATGAACAAATCAGGAGACTCTAGATGCTGGAGAGGATGTGGAGAAATGGGAACCCTCTTGCACTGTTCGTGGGAATGCAAATTGGTGCAGCCGCTCTAGAAAGCAGTGTGGAGGTTCCTCAGAAAATTAAAAATAGACCTACCCTATGACCCAGCAATAGCACTGCTAGGAATTTACCCAAGAGATACAGGAGTACTGATGCATAGGGGCACTTGTGCCCCAATGTTTATAGCAGCACTCTCAACAATAGCCAAATTGTGGAAAGAGCCTAAATGTCCATCAACTGATGAATGGATAAAGAAATCGTGGTTTATATACACAATGGAATACTACGTGGCAATGAGAAAAAATGAAATATGGCCTTTTGTAGCAACGTGGATGGAACTGGAGAGTGTGATGCTAAGTGAAATAAGCCATTCAGAGAAACACAGATACCATATGGTTTCACTCTTATGTGGATCCTGAGAAACTTAACAGGAATCCATGGGGGAGGGGAAGGAAAAAAAAAAAGAGGTTAGAGTGGGAGAGAGCCAAATCATAAGAGACTGTTAAAAACTGAGAACAAACTGAGGGTTGATGGGGGGTGGGAGGGAGGGGAGGGTGGGTGATGGGTATTGAGGAGGGCACCTTTTGGGATGAGCACTGGGTGTTGTATGGAAACTAATTTGACAATAAATTTCATATATTGAAAAAAAATAAACTACAAGGAGAAACATCCAGGATTAGTAAAGTTCAGAAGAAAATATGATTGAGAAGGATGAATCTTTCAGTCACTATGAGTTTTAGACCTCCCTAAAAGGCAGATGAATTAACTTCATTTACTATTGGGGAAGAGTTAAGATGGCAGAGTAGTAGAGGGATATTATGCTTGCCTCACCCCTTGTACACAGCTAGATAAATATCAAGTCATTCTGAACACCTAGGAAATCAATCTGAAGACTGAGAGAACAAACTGCACAACTACAGGGAAAAAAGAGGCCACGTTGTGGAAGGTGGGATGCTCAGAGAGGTTATTTGGGGGAGAAAAGAATGGCTTCTCAGGTGGGGGAAACGTGATCAGGGAGAGGATAGAGAAGGGGAGGGGGAAGAAAGAGAAGAGAGAGAGAGAGAGAGAGAGAGAGAGAGAGATTGAGAGAGAGCAAGTGAGCATGAAGCAGAGAATTGTACAAGAAAAAATATTTCCCCAAAACCATTAAAGGGGAAAATGAGAGGGGCTGATTACTGCAAATTTTTACAAGCAGCAGAGCTCAAAGCTTGAGTTTTAGAAGTATGCACCATCACCAGGGTGATGCGTGGGAAGTGTATAGATGCTCCTGTGGAGAAGGAAAGCAGAGGCTCAGGAGTGGACAGCATGGTCTGAGGATCCCCCAGGTCACACAGGGAGAGACAGTTCTTCTTGGAGTGGATTTGGGAGAGACAGCACTACCTCTCAGGGGACAAGAGAGCCTGCAGGCACCATTGCCCTTTCCTGTTAATTACCATAGGAACAGTGGCACCTTCTGAGGGCAGGTAAACTGGATGCTGGCTTTTTGCTGTGGTTTACAATAAACACCAAATCCCTGCACATTCATACAACTGCTCTTCTGGGACAAACCAGCACCAGCCACAACACAGTGAGACACTCACTCAGATGATCATCATGGGTCAGTGCTGTACAAGGTCCCTAAAATTTGGAGTTTTGAAACCCAGCTGGTAAGCCCAAGGTAAAACACAGGAGCACTGCACTGCCAGGTGGGCAAATGGCTCAGACACAGACAGGGTGAAGGCAGGGAACTGAGGGATGCCTGATAAAAAGGAAGGGAGATTGTTTGCTCTTCTTTGTGGGCCTCCTGAACCAGGAAGGGCATGAACTTTCATCTCCAGGGAAGAGAAAGCCAGCTGAGGAGGTTTTTACCACACCCATCAGCACAGGCAGACTTTAGTGAGCAATACAGTACCCTCAGTGGAGGCTTGACCTGCTTACACCAAGCTCTACACCCCTGAACTCTGCAGATAATTTGTTTTAACTAGAACAAGTGTGCCTGAGGACTCAGAAAAGCAGTGGGGTACTCCCCTAGAAGACCAGCACAAACACTCCTATGCACCAAGTCTGATTACCATAGAGTACTGCAAAGTTTCAGCTCTAGTGGAAATAAGATCTAGCCTCTTTTAACAAGCACATCAAAACACACTAATTAAAACTTGCTACACAGTGGACAAGGTTCAAACACTCGCCACTGCAGACGAGGAGAAACTTAAGAAGACTGACCTGAGGGAAAGAGCAGCCAAAACACAATAGCAGAGTGCACACAATATACACCAGAAAAACTCCCTGAAGTTCCGGGCCCTGGACAGTACACATCCTTTTCTTAATGTAGCCAGTATTCTCAGGAGCAATGAATATAAAAGACTTTACTAGCACACAGAGGAGAGACCTAGACAAAATGGCAAGATGGAGGAATTCATCCCCCCTAAAAAAAGAAAAGAAGAGGTCATAGGCATGAATCTAATCTAAATAAAAATCAGATGTAAGTAATATGTCTGAACCAGAATTTAAAACAATTATGGGGCTCCTGGGTGGCTCAGTTGGTTAAGCAACTGACTTCAGCTTGGTTCATGATCTCATGGTTCATGAGTTCAGACCCTGCATTTGGCTCTGTGCTAACAGCTCAGAGCCTGGATCTGGTGCTTTGGATTCTGTGTCTCCCTCTCTCTCTGCCCCTACTCTGCTAGTTCTCTCTCTTTCTCTCTCAAAAATAAATATTTTTTTAATTTAAGAAAAATGAAGTAACAATTATAAGAATACTAGTTGGGCTAGAGAAAAGCATAGAAGACAGCAGGGAGTCCCTTTCCTCAGAGATAAAAGACTTAAAACTAGTCAGACCAAATAAAAAAAAAAATGCTAAAACTGAGATGCAAAAATGACCAGAAAGAATTACCAGAAGGATGGAGGAAGCAGAAGAACAAATAAGTGATACAGAAGATAAAATTATGGAAAATAATAAAGCTGAAAAGAAGAGGGAAAGAAAAATATTGGATCACAAAGGTAGACTTTGGAAGCTCAGTGACTCCATAAAGTGTAATAACATTTATATTATAGGAATTCCAGAAGAAGAAGAGAGGGAAATAGGGGCAGAAGGATTATTTCAGCAAACCTTAGCTGAAAACTTCCCTCATCTGGGAAAGGAAACAGACATCAAATCCAGGAGACACAGAGAACTCCCATCAAAATCAACAAACAGGCTAACACCAAGACATATAATAGTAAAATTTGAAAAAAAATATAGAGATAAGGAATAAATCCTAAAAGCAGCAAAGGAATAGAAATCCCTAAACTACAAGGGAATACATCCCTAAACTACATGGGAAGACAAATAAGGTTAGCAGCAGATCTCTCCACAGAAACATTACAGGTCAGAAGGGAGTGGCATGATATATTAAATGTACTGATTGGAAAGAAATATGGAGTCAAGAATAGTTTTTCTAGCAAGTTTATTGTTTAGAATAGAAGGAGAGATAAAGAGTTTCAGAGACAAAGCAGAACCAAAAGAGTTCATGACCACTAACCAGCCCTGCAAGAAATATTAGAAGGGTCTCTTTGAGTGGGAACAAAAGATGAAAAACAACAAAGTCTGAAAAAAGAGCAAGGAAAATCTCCAGAAACACCAACTTTACAGGTAATAAAAAGGCACTGTATTCAAATCTTTCAATACTCACTCTGAAGGTAAATGGACTAAACAATCAAAAGACATAAGGTATCAGAATGGATAAAAGAAAATAAATAAAACCCACCTATATACTGGCTACAAAAGACTCATTTTAGACCTAACATAACCTATGGATTAAAAGTAAGGGAATGGAGAACCATCTATCATGCTAATGGACATCAAGAAAAATGGAGAGTAGCCATATTTATATCAGACAAACTAGATTTTAAACAAATATTGTAACAAAAGATGAGGAAGGGCACTATATCATTATACAGGGTCTATCAAAAAAGATCTAACAATTGTAAATAGTTATGCCCCCAACTTGAAAGAATCTAAATATATAAATCAGTTCATCACAAAGAAACTCATTGATAGCGATACAAGAATAGTAGAGGACTTTAACTCTCCACTTACAACAATGGACAGATCATCTAAACAGAAAATCAACAAGGAAACAATGGCTTTGAATAACACACTTAACCAGATGGACTTAACAGATATATACAAAATAAAAAATATAAATCAAAACGACCATGAGACATCACCTCACACCTATCAGAATGGCTAAAATTAACAACTCAGCAAACAACAGATATTGGCCAGGATATGGAGAAAGGGGAACACTTTTGCATTGCTGGTGGGAATGCACCCACTCTGGAAAAGTGCAACAACTATGGAAAACAGGATGGAGGTTCCTTAAAATACATACGGTATCAGAATGGATAAAATAAAATAAGACTCATCTATATGCTGCTTCCAAAAGACTCATTTTAGACCTAATGCACCTGCAGATTAAAAGTAAAGGGATAGAGGACCATGTATCATGCAAATGGATGTTAAAAGAAAGCCAGAGTAGCCATACTTATATCAACAAACTAGATTTTAAACAAAAGACCTTATCAAGATATGAAGAAGGTATTATATCACAATTAAGTGGTCTATCCATAAAGACTTAACAATTGGAAATATTTATGCCCCCATAAATATCATAAATATCTCTCATGTAGATATCCCAAATATATAAATCAATCACAAACATAAAGAAAATCATTGATAATAATACCATAATAGTAGGGGACTTTAATACCCCATTTATAGCCATGGAGAGATCGTCTAAGCAGAAAATCAATAAGGAAACAATGGCTTTGAGTGACACACTTGACCAGATGGACTTAACAGATATATTCAGAACATTTCATCCTAAAACAGCAGAATACACATTCTTTTTGAATGCACATGGAACATTCTCCAGAATAGATCATATATTGGGTCATAAATCAGGCCTCAACAAATAAAAACGATTGAGATTATGCTGTATATATTTTCTAAACACAACACTATGAAACTACAAGAAAAAAAATTGGAAAGACCATGAATACCTGGAAGTTAAAGAATATCTTACTAAATAATGAGTGGATTAACCAGAAAATTAAAGAAGAAATAAAGAAATAGATGGAAGCAGATTAAAATGATAACACAACAGTTCAAAACTTTGGGATGCAGCAAAAGCAATACAGGCCTAAATCAAGAAGCATGAAAAGTCTCAAATATACAACCTAACCTTACACCTAAAGAAGCTTGAATAAAAACAGTAAATGAAGCCTAAAGCCAGCAGAAGAAGGGAAATAATAAATATTAGAGTACAAATAAAACACACTGAAACAAACAACCAAAACACAGAATAGTTCAATGAAACTAGGAGCTGATTCTTTGAAAGAATTAAAAAAATTGATTAACCCCAACCAGACCTATCAAAAAGAAAAAAGAAAGGACCCAAATAAATAAAACCATGAGTGAAAGAGTAGAGATGACAACCAACATCACATAAATACAAAGGATTAAACGAGAATACTATGGAAAATTATATGCAAAAAAAAAAAAAGGAAAGAAACCTCTGCGCAATCTACAAAAAATGGACAAAATCCTAGAAAACACATAAACTACAAAAACTGAAACAGGAATAGAAAATTTGAATAGGTCCATAACCATCAAATAATTTGAATCAGTAATCAAAAAAAAAATCTCCTAAGAAACTAAAGTCAAGGGCCAGATGGCCTCCCAGGGGAATTCCACCAAACATTTGAGGAAGAGTTAATCCCTATTATTCTCAAACTGTTTCAAAACTGAAATGGCAGGAAAACTTCAAAATTCTAAGAGGTCAGATTACCTTGATTCCAAAACCAGACAAAGACCCCAATAAAAAAGAGATATACAAGCCAATATCACTGATGAACATGGATGCAAAAATTCTCAGTAAGATATTACTACATTGAATCCAACAGTGCACTTAAAGAATTATTCATTATGAAAGTGAAATTTGTTGTTTTTCACTATTGTTTTTCTAGTATCTATTTAATTTTTACTCTAATCCTTATTATTTTCTACTCCTGCTTATTTTGAACATAGTTAATTTATCCTTTTCATGTGTCTTAGGGTGTAAGATTAGGTTGTTAATATGAGACCTTTCTTCTTTCTTAATGTAGGCATTTACAGCTCTAAATGAACCTCTCTGAACACTGTTAGCTGCATCCTTTAAGTTATGATATATTGTAATTTTTGTAATTCATCTCAAAGCATTGTATAGTTTCCCTTGTGATTTCTTTTTTGTCTTTTTTTATTAGTAATGAGTAGAATGTTGTTCAACTTCCAACTATCTATTAGTTTCCCAAATTTCTTTTTAGCATTAATTTTCAATTTAACTCTATTGAGATACAACACACTTTTCATTTTTACATTTATTGAGGCTTGTTTCATGGTTTAGTTTATGATCTATCCAGGATAATGTTCCATTTGCACTTGGGGAAATGTCTGTCCTGCTGTTGTCATGTGGAGTAATCAATAGATGTGTATTAAAACTAGTTAGGTTATTTTGTTGCTCAATTCTCCTATAACCTTGCTGGTCTTCTGCCTAGTTGTTTATCCATTATTCAAAATGGAGTATTGTGTCTCTTACTTGTTGAATTCACTGTTTCTTCCTGCAGTTATACCTGCCTTTGTTTTATGTATCTTGATGTTCTGTTGCTCACAGCATATGTTTTTCATGATTATTATAACTTTCTAATGTTTTGACACTTTTATCATTATAAAATATTTTCTTTATTTCTAATAACATTTTTTGGCTCTCAAATCTATTTTGTCTTATATTAGTATAGCTCTCTCATTTCTGTTTGCAGAATACATCATTTTCCATCTTTTTTGCAACTTATTTTTTTATCTTTGAATATAAGTCATTGATAAAACATCTAAGGTGCCTCTTACCTAGACATTATATATTTGAATCTTTTTTTAAATTAATCTAATTTGGCAATATGTATCTTTTGTTTGGATTATTTAATATATGCACATTTACTCTAATTCCTGATATAGTTGAATTTATATCTACCATTTTACTTTTGTTTTCAATATGTCCAAATATTTTTCTTCTATTTCTCTCTCACTACTTTCTTTTTCATTAGGTGAGTATTTTCAAATTTAATATTTTGATTCCTTTAATGAATTTCCACTATATTTTTGAGTCATTTTCTTAGTGGTTGTTTTAGGGTATGCCATATGCATCTTAAAATTCTTGGAATCTTTAGATTAATACGAATTTACTTTTAGTAAGATATAGAAATGTCACTGGTATTTAGCTCCATTCCATTTTACCCTTTTTGTGTTATTATTTATATACAAATTATATCTTTATATGTTACAAACCTAATTATACATTGTGATAATTATTGGTTTTGAACAAATTATGTCCATTATAAGGCTGATAAAAGAAAGGAGAGAAGGTACACATTAATAAGACTTGTTATATTTAGCTTTTTATTTACCATTTCTGATTCTCTTTACTGGTTTCTGTATATTCAGATTACCATTTAATGTCACTTCCTTACTCCATTACAGCCATGCTTTTACTTACTTCCTGTTATTGTCAAATATCTTACATTTCTAAATGCATTGGGCACAATACAATTACATAGATTTTTAAAAATAATTTTATTTTCTTACATAAGAAAAGAAAATATATGGACATTTATTATTTTATAATTTCATAATTCCTTGTACCAATAATCTTTGTTTTTTGTTGGTTTTTGAATTTAATTATATGTTTACTATCTTCAACCCAGAGAACTTTCAGCATTTCTTGTAATATGAGTCTACTAACAATGAATTTTATCAGTTTTTGTTCTTTGGGGAAAATTTTTACTTTGTCTTTTTTTTTTCTTTTGAAAGATAGTCTTACTGGCTATAGGTTTCTTGGTTTACAATATTTTCTTTCAGTACTTTGAATATATCATCCCACTTCTGGTTAAGCCTCCATTTTTTTTTTTCTGATGGGAAGCCATTAATATTATCTGGGTTCCCTTGTACATGATGATTTGTTTTTCTCTTCATATTTTCAATACTTTCTCTTATTTTTTATTTTTTTTTTTTGCTTTTCCACTATATTTCTAGATATGGATCTCTTTGCATTCTATGCATGATTCATTGAACTTTATGAATGTTTAATTCTTAAATGTTTATTTGTTTTGAGAGAGGAAGAGAGAGAGCGAGCACATGAGTGGGGTAGGGGCAGAGAGAGAGAGGGAGAAACAGAATCTGAAGCAGGCTCCAGGCTCTGAGCTGTCAGAACAGAGCCCAATGCAGGGCTTGAACTCGTGAACTGCAAGATCATGACCTGAGCCAAAGTCGGAGGCTTAACCGACTGAGCCATCCAAACACCCCAGACTTTATGAATGTCTAGTGTAATGTTTTCTAAGCAAATATGGGAAGTTTCAAGGTATTATTTATTTACATATAGATATTTTTGCTCCATTCTTTCTCCTCTCCTTCTGATAACCCAAGTAGGTTTATGTTGTGAAATGTGCCCCATATTTATCTCTGATTCTGTCCATTTTTCTTTATTCTCTTTTCTCTCTTATTTAGGTAGGATAATGTCTATGAATCTGTCTTTAAATTTGTTGTTTTTTTTTTCTCATGCGGTTGTATTCTACTGTTGAGGCTTTCTAGTGAATTTTTCATTTTAGTTCTTGTAATTTTCAGCTCCATAATTTCCACTAGTTTAATTTGTTGTGATATCTGTCTCTTAATTGACATTCTCTATTTGATGAAACATTATCATCATACCTTCTTTTAATTGTTTAAGCATAGTTTCCTTTAAGTCTGAACATATTTAAATTGGCTACTATGAAGTTTTTGTCTGTTAATTTTGACATTTGACCACTCTCATGGGCTGTTTGTGTTGCCTCCTTTTTCACTTGTATGGGTCACAATTTCTTTTTTATTTGAATGTCTCATAATTTATTGAAAATTAGACAACTTAGAAAATATATTATAGCAACTATAAGTGTCAATTCCCCTTCACCCTTATCCAGAGATTATTGTTGTTTGTTTATCTAATGACCTTGATGGACAATTTTAGCGATGTGTATTTCCCTTAAAATGTGGAGGACACGAACATAATCAATATAGGATGCATAGAGTTTCTTAGTAGGACTCTCTGCCTTTTTCCCTGATATTCTCTGCTATGTAGTCTGTTTCATTAGGTATTACCCCCAGCATTTAGACTTCAGTAATCACCAGTTGTTTGCTTTATAGTTTTCAACAATGTCCCGGGGCTAACTTGTTCAATATTCTTTTTCAATTGAATTTGGACAAAGTTGTTCTTGATGCCAGTCTTTGAAGTTTGTTCTGACTCCAGGAAGGCTCTTAACTTTCTTTCTCTTGTTCTCTTTGGTAAACTTGCTGGCCTATATTTTATCTTGCTCTTAATTAGAATGAATTATTATTACTATTATTAAAAACTTTTTTGATTTATTTATTTTTGAGAGACAGAGCGAGACAGAGTGCAAGCAGCGAGGGGGCAGAGACAGAAGGAGATGCAGAATCTAAAGCAAGCTCCAGGCTCTGAGCTGTCTGCACAGAGTCCAATGTGGGGCTTGAACCCATGAGCTGTGAGATCATGACCTGAGCCAAAGTTGGATGCTCAACCAACTGAGACAACCAGGCGCCCCTTATTACTATCATTTTTAAAGATAGTAAGGCTGACTGTATTCAAGGGGACTAATACATTGGGGTGTCATAATAAAGGGGACAGATTGGGCTTGGTTCTGTGTACAACAAAGACAAGGAACAGAGTAGGGATCAATAGATAGAAAGTTACTAAGAGGAAACATTAGGTGTAAGGGGGATTTGGGCTGAACCGAATTCATAGAACTATTGCTGAAGGCAAATCAAGATAATAAGATATCACGACTGGGGGATAGGTAATTTGATCAGATATCAAGGTTGGGGGATTTTCACAAAACTGACTCAGCAGCATTCTTGCTAAAACTATATTAAACTGGCCAAGGACAGAGCTCATGATCAGGGACTGGTCAGAAGGAGGACTCAGAAGCGATTGAATTGAGTTTGGTTGAAAGAAAAAAAATCATTGTCTCCTCTCATTAAAGGAAAAAAGATACATTCTTTGTATTGACCAACATAAGTCCATTTCTTATTTGATGGAGGATATTTGCTGGATAGTGAAAGAAGTCAGGCATTTAATGAAGGAGACTTCTCTGGAAATAAAAGAAAAAGATTAATAATTGGAAATCCAGTTCCTAAACCCAGAGGACAGCTAGTTGAGAATATATCTAGATGTTGGTCCTAAGCATGACAGTGATGGATTTTCTGGTTTGCAGATTGAATGTCTTTGGTAATGGCATTGGATATTCCAGTGAAATTACTGAATCACCCACACAGCAGCAGGAATGTCTACCTGTAATCTGTTGTGGTAATTTTCTTAAAGTTTATATCAAGTCATCCAGATTCAGCTTGCACAGCTTTGGGAGAAGAGCAGCAATTAGGTAGCTATTATTTTTTAGAACACACTTGGGCTTGAACTTCCCAATCTTCCGCTTCAAATAAAGTCAGTTCCATTGGGGAGAACTTTGGTGAGCTTTTTTCTTACAGACTGCTTCTCCACCTGGACAAATATGTGAGCCACTATTTTGGGCACAAGGTAGAACAGGAGTGTCTGGTCTCAGCTTGCTTCTGTTAGCATAAAACTGCCCTGCAAGCAAACTAGGTTGAGGGTATTTAGGACCCAGTTCTCTCAGCCTGCTACAATTGACATAGAACTTCAATCCTATAGGTAGAGGCTGAGTAAAGAAGCTCCAAATATCTCAGCTGCAGTCATCAAGAACTTATTCTCTTCAATTAGGAAGTGCAGGGGATGAGAAATTCTGGCTTTATGCCCTTCCTAGAAAGTAATAGTAACACTTGGTTGGAAGTTCCGGGGAGAGGGAATTCCTTCTTCTTGACCACGCATAATGGAATTTACTTCAAGGTTAGGTGGGCAAAAAGGAGGGAGGGAGCAGGAATACTGTAAGTTACCTTTTCAGTTTATACACCAAATTAACAAAAAAACTAAAAACGTTAGAGTTGGGAGAATAGTCCTGACTCAAACGTCTTAAACTCTCACTATACTTACTATGTGTTAGTAGATTTTTGAATAAATATTTTCTCATTTGCTGTGCTGATCCCTTAACACAATTCCCAGAGACTTTAAATGGTTGGGGTTTCAAATATAGTTTTCAACAACTTTGCTTTGTTTTTCCTGGAAGTGGGTCTGTGGCAATCTTTATGTTACCACCTCAGAAATAGTTGTCAATCTCATACTAATTTTGAATTTGTCCTGATTTGTCAGTTGGTAATGGAACTAATATAATATATTCCCATAAGCTACCCAGTTACCTTAATATTTACTAAAATAGTCCTTATAGATTATATCAAATATTTTAATGCTCCTTTTCTGACTGTTACAGCAACTTTGTTCCATTAGAAGAGCAATGCCTACTATAACTGTCAGAAAAAAGAAGCATTAAAATTACTTATAAATTCTGAGATCTACAAGTGGAAAATGAACCAGACAATAAATTTATTAGAATGACTAAAATTTATAAATTTACTTTGGGAAGAGTGGAATATTTATGAATTTAAGTCTTCTTTTATGAGACCATATATTTTCCTGTTTTTAAGTCCATTTGAGCATCTTTAAAGTATTCTATCTTTCTCATATAAGCTCTATATATTTCTTGTTAGGCTTATATTTTCCGTCTATATATTCTTATATATTACATCATAAAAATATGTAAATTATATATATTACATACTATACAATATATTATAAGAAAGTATAAATATATATATATATAATTTTATGTTAATATACAATTTATTTATTTTAGTGTAGTTTTAGATTTATTGAAATAAAACTTTTTGCATACCCAGATGCAGCTTCTCCTACTATTAATATCTTACATTACCACTATTATTTGTCACAATTAATGAATAAATACTGATCAGCTAAAGTGCATAGTTGATTCATATTTCATTGATTTTTACCTCACCTCATTTTCATGTTCCATAATTCCATCCCAGATACATCTTACATTTAATCATCGTATTTCTTTAAACACTTCTTGGCTGTGACAGTTTTTTAGACTCTACTTATTTTTGATGACCTTAAAAGTTTTTAGAAGTACTTGTCACATATATTGTAGAGTGTCCCTCAACTGGAATTCGCATGGTGTTTTTCTCATGAATAGATTAGGGTTTTGCACTTTTGGAGGGAAGACCACATAAATGAAGAGCCATTTTCATCACATTATATTAAAGGTACATATTGTCAACATAATTGACTTATCACTGATGATATTAACATTGATAATTTGGCTCAGGTAGTGTTTGTCAGGTTTTTTTTGTTTTTTTTTTTTTTTTCTGTAAAGTTACTCTTTTTTCCCTATCAAAGATATACTGTCTGGAAGGAAGTTGACATGTGCATTCCATATTTAGGGAGGGGAGATTTATGGTCTACCTCCATGGAGTTAGAATTTCCATAAATTACTTGAAATACTTTCTCACTGAAGTTTGTATTTTCTTCCTCATTACCTTATCCAATAATTTATTTATATTAGTATAGACTGAAGTATATTTTTTATACTTTGGGTTATTTTATGTTTTCATTTATTATTCATTATTACTATAGTTTTCAAATTCTTATAGCTTTGGGCTTTGGGAGTGCTTTTTGTTGGCTTCCACATTCCTTTGATATATTAACATCATTTTAAGTATTTTTTTTAAGCACTTGCTTTCTGGCACTAAAGGATGATCCAGGGACATTTTGTATATTTTTTTCCTACTTCTAAAATTAGCCGTTTATAGTCAATTTAAAATTTTATTTCATAAATGGGATATTCTTTTACTTTACATATTCAAATTAGTATTTCTTTTTATTCATGAGTATTTATTTTTATAAGTTAGTTGCTTCGCCTAATAATTTATTTAATTTTCCTATTTGTCATAAGAGTTTTTCCATGGATTCTTTTAGTTGTCCAGATATGCAGCCATATCATTTACAATTGGGTTAAATAAAATTTTCCTTTCTGATTTGTATACTTTACTTGTTTCATTTTATTTAATTGCACTGACTAATAACTACAGTCTATAGACAGAGTTCAGAGATGTTGTGGGTTTGGTTGCAGAACATTGCAATAAATCAAATGATACAATAAATTTAGTCAAATATATATTTTTTTGGTTTCTCGGTGCATATAAATGTTGTTTATAGGGTATCATCAGAATAGATAAAAAAAAAAAAAGACCCATCTATATACTGCCTGCAAGAGACCCATTTTAAACCTAAAGACACCTGCAGATAGGAAGTAAAGGGATAAAGAACCATCTGTCATGCGAATGGATGTTAAAAGAAAGCCAGAGTAGCCATACTTATGTCATAAAAACTACATTTTAAAACAAAAACTGTAACAAGAGATGAAGAAGGGCATTATATCATGATTAAGGGTCTATCCACCAAGATCTAATAATTGTAAATATTTGTGCCTCCAACTTGGTACACACAAATATATAAATCAACTCATCACAAACATTAAAAATAACTCACTGATAATAATATCATAAAAGTTGGTATTACAGCAATGAACAGATCATCTAAGCAGAAAATCAACAAGAATGACACACTGGACCAGATGGACTTAATGGATATATTCAGAATATTTCATCCTATAACAGGAGAATACACATTCATCTTGAGTGCACATGGAACATTCTCCAGAATAGATCACATACTGGTTCACAAATCATCCCTCAGCAAATACAAAAAGATCAAGATCATACCATGCATATTTCCAGGCTACAACACTATGAAATTCAAAATCAACCACAAGAAAAAAAAATTGGAAAGACCACAAATACTCAGAGTTTAAAGAACATCCTATTAAAGAATGAATGAGTTAACCAAGAAATTAGAGAGGAAATAAAAAAGGACATGGAAGCCAATGAAAATGAAAACATGACAGTTCAAAACCTTTGGGATTCAGCAAAGGTGGTCATAAGTGGGAATGTATACCAGTTCAGATCTTCCTAAAGAAGGAAGAAATGTCTCAGGGGCGCTTGGGTGGCTCAGTTTAGTGTCCAACTCTTGATATTTGATCAAGTCATGATTTCATGGTGCATGAGTCCATACCCTGCATCAGGCTCTGAATGCAGCCGGTGTGGATATTGCTTGGGATCTCTCTCTCTGACACCCCTCCGCCCACTCTCTCTCTCTCAAAATAAATAAATAAACGTAAAAAAAGAGAGAAGGAAGAAATATCTCAAATACACAAACTAAACTTACACTGAAAAGAACAGCAAATAAAGCCCCAAATCAGCAGAGGAACCATAGAACAGATCAATGAAACCATGAGCTGGGTTTGAAAGGAATGACAAAATTGATATACCTATAAAAATATTTATCAAACAAGAAAAAGGAAAGGATCCAAATAAATAATATCATGAATGAAACAGGAAGGATCACGACCAAAACTGGAGACATGCAAACTATAATAAGAATATTATGATTAATTAATGCCAAAGAATTGGGCTATCTGTAAGAAATGGACCAATTCCTAGAAACATATAAACTTCCAAAACTGAAACAGGAAGAAATAGAAAACTTGAACAGACCAATAACCAGCAAAGAAATTGAATCAGTAATCAAAAATCACCCAACAAACAAGAGCCCTGGACCAGATGGCTTTCCAGGGGATTTCTACAAAACATTTAAAGAAGAACATTTATTCTTTTGAAGCTATTACAAAAAGTAGAAATAGAAGAAAAACTTCCAAACCCATTTTATGAGGCCAACATTACGTTGATTCCAAAACCAGACAACGATCCCACTAAAAAGAAGAATTAGACAATTCCCTGATGAACATGGATGCAAAACTTTTCAACAAGATACTAACAAATCAAATCTAACATTATATTAAAAGAATCATTCACCACAATCAAGTGGGATTTATTCCTGGGCTGCAGGGCTGGTTCAATATCTGCAAATCAATCAATGTGATACACCACATTAATAAAAGGAAGGAAAAGGACCACATGCTCCTAAAAATAGATGCGGGAAAAGTATTTGACAAAATACAGCAAACTTTCTTGATAAAAACCCTCAAGAAAGTAGGGATAGAAGGAACATAATTCAAGATCATAAAGGCCATATATAAAAGACCCACAGCTAATATCATCCTCAATGGGGAGAAACAGAGATTCCCCCATAAGATCAGAAAAAGGACAAGGACATCCAATCTCATCACTGTTGTTCAATGTAGTGTTGGAAGTCCTAGCCTTAGTAATCAAAAACAAAAAGAAATAAAAAGCATCCAAACCAGTAAGGAAGAATTCAAACTTTCAGTCTTCACAGATGACATGATACTCTTTGTGGAAAACTTGAAAGACTCCACCAAAAAAACTGCTAGAACTGATATATGAATTCAGCAAAGATGCAGGATATAAATCAGTGTACAGAAATAAGTTGCATTTCTATACATCAATCATGAAGCAGTGAAAAGAGAAATCAAGGAATTAATCTGATTTACAATTTCATCAAAACCCATAAGATACCTAGGGATAACTTTAAGTAAAGAGGTAAAAGAACTTTTTGCTGAAAACTATAGAAAGTTTATGAAAGTAATTGAAGAAGACACAAAGAAATTTAAAAACAGTCCATGCTCATGGATTGGAAGGACAAATATTATTAAATTGCTTATACTACCCAAAGCAATTTACACATTCAATGCAATGCAATCCCTATTAAAATAACACCAGCAGGGTGCCTGGGTGGTTCAGTAGGTTGGGCATCCAACTTCAACTCAGGTCATGATATCTCAGTTTGTGAGCTCAAGACCCACGTCAGGCTCTGAGCTGACATCTTGGAGCCTGGAGCCTGCTTTGGATTCTGTGTGTGTGTGTCTCTCTGTTCCTCCCCCACTTGCACTCTGTCTCTCTCTGTCTCAAAAATAAAGATTTTAAAAAATTAAAAAAAAATAACATCAGCATTCTTCACAGAGCTAGAACAAACAATCATAAAATTTGTATGGAACAAGAAAAGACCCAGGTAGGCAAAGTAATGTTGAAAAAGAAAAAGAAAGCTGGAGGCATAACAATTGCAGACTTCAAGCTGTATTACAAAGCTGTAGTCATCAAGATAGCATGGTACTGGCACAAAAACAGACACTCAGATCAATGGAACAGAATAGAGAACCCAGAAATGGACCCACAAATATATGGTCATCTAATCTTCGACAAAGCAGGAGAGAATATCCAAATGAAATAGTCTCTCAAGCAAATGGTGCTGGGAAAACTGGACAGAAACAGAAGAATGAACCTGAACCACTTTCTTACACCATACACAAAACTGATCTCAAAATGGATGAAACACTTAAATGTAAGACAAGAAAACATCAAATTTCTAGGAAGAAAACACACAATAACCTCCTTGGCCTCTGCTGCAGCAACTGCTTATTAGACATGTCTCCAGAAGCAAGGGAAACAAAAGCAAACAGTAAGTATTGGGACCTCATCAAGATAAAAAATTTTCTGCACAAAGAAACAGTCAAGAAAACTAAAAAGGCAATTGATGGAATTGGAGAAGATATTTCAAATTACATATTGGATAAAGGGTTAGTATCCAAAATCTATAAACCAGTTATCAAACTCAACACACACACAAAAACAAATAATCCAGTGAAAAAATGGGCAAATGACATGAACAGACACTTGTTCAAAAAAAAAGATATCCTGATGGCTAAATGACACATGAAAATATGTTCAACATCATTTATCATGAAAGAAATAAAAATCAAAACCACAATGACATACCACCTCACACTTGTCAGAATGGCTAAAATTAACAACTTAGGAAACAACAGATATTGGTGGGGATGTGGAGAAAGGAGAACATTTTTGCACTGCTGGTGGGAATGTGAAGTGCTGTAGCTATTCTGGAAAACAGTATGGAGGTTCTTCAAAACATTAAAAATAGAGCTACTCTATTACCCAGCAATTGTCCAATACCAAATATGCTTTGGTATTTATCCAAATGATACAACAATGTTGATTTTAAGGGTTACATTCACCCCAATGGTTATAGCAGCACTATCAACAATTGCCAAATTATGGAAAGAACCCAAATATCCATCAACTGACAAATGGATAAAAAAAGATGTGATATCTATCTGTATCATCTATATCTATGTCACCTATATCTATATATAATGGAATATTTCTTGGTGATCAAAAATAATAAAATCTTGTAATTTTCAATGATGTGGGTGGAACTAGAATGTATTATGCTAAGTAAAATAAGTTAGTCAGAGAAAGACAAATATCATATGATTTCACTCATATGTGAAATGTAAGAAATAGAACAGATGAACATAGGGGAAGGGAAGGAAAATAATATAAAAAGAGAGAGGGAGACAAACCATAAGAGACTCTTAAATACAGAGAACAAACTGAGGGTTGCTGGAGGGGTGTTGGGTGTGGGGATGGGCTAAATGATTGATGGGCTTAAGGAGAGCATTTGTTGGGATGAGCACTAGGTCTTATATGTATGAGATGAATCACTAAATTCGATTCCTGAAACCATTATTCCACTATATGATAACTAACTTGGATTTAAATACAATTTTAATAAATTAAAATATGTTTACCTTATACTCTAGTTTTTTTTTAAATGTGCAATATCATTAAGTAAAAAAAGAAACTGTACATACCTTAATTTAAAAATGATTTATGGGCCAACAATGCAGACCATTTTTGTGCTTTCAGTGATTCATAATCCTTTTAAATTAAAAATTGGTTGACCTACAATATTATAGTAGTTTCAGATGTATTAATTTGACAGTTATATACATTACAAAATGTTCACCAAGATTAGTATCATTAGCACTTGTTACCATATAAAGTTATTCTAATATTATTGATCATATTCCTTATGCTGTACTTTTGATTTCCGTGACTTATTTATTTTATAACCAGAAGTTTGTACCTCTTAATCTCCTTTACCTATTTTGCCAATCCCTCCATTACTTCCCCCCTGGCAACTACCACTTTTGTCTATGTATTTAAGGGGCTGTGTGACTTTTTGTTCCTTCGTCTATTTGTTTTTTTTGTTTTTTGTTTGTTTTTTTTTTTTTACATTCCACATATAAGTGAAATCCTAAGGTATTTGTCTTTTTCTGTCTGATTTATTTCACTTAGCATAATACATTCTAGTGTGAATTGTAACTTTTTTACTGGTGGAAGATTTTGCGGTTGCTGACTGATCAGGGTCTTGGTTGCTGAAGGTTGGCATAGCTATAGCAATTTCTTTTTTTTGATATTTATTTTTGAGACAGAGACAGAACATGAAAGGGGAAGGGACAGAGAGAGAAAGAGACAGAGAATCCAAAGCAGGCTCCAGGCTCTGAGCTGTCAGCACAGAGCCCGACATGGGGCTTGAATTCACCAACCATGAGAACATGACATGAGCCGAAGTCAGATGCTTAACTGACTGAGCCACCTATTGCTTTTCCTGTTCAAGCCTCATAGCCTTTCTATCTTTTGAACATATTAAATTTGCTATTCTTTTTGCCTAATATAATTATTTTTAAAGTTTTTTAATAGACTATTTTAGTGTAGTCAGCCAGAGAAAGACAAATATCATATGACTTCACTCATATGAGGACTTTAAGATACAAAACAGATGAACATAAGGGAAGGGAAACATAAATAATATAAAAACAGGGAGGGGGACAAAACAGAAGAGACTCAAATATGGAGAAGAAACAGAGGGTTAATGGAGGCGTTGTGTAAGGGGGATGGGCTAAATGGGTATGGGCATTAAGGAATCTACTCCTGAAATCATTGTTGCACTAAATGCTAACTTTGATGTAAATTTAAAAAATAAACTAAATGTAATTTAAAAAGCAGACCATTTTAGTGTGATTTTCTTTTCACCGAAAACATCATCAGAAAACACAGTGTTTTGGGGCACCTGGGTTGCTCAGTCAGTGAAGCATCCAACTCTTGATATCAACTCAGGTCATGATCTCACAATTCGTGGGTTCAAGCCCCACATTGGGCTCTGTGCTGACACTGCAGAGCCTGCTTGGGATTCTGTGTCTCTCCTTCCCTCTCTATGCCCCTCCCCTACTCACACTCCCCCTCTATCTCAAAAATAAATAAGTAAACATTAAAAAATTAAAAAGAAAACACAGAGTGTTCTCATGTAGCCTATGCTCCTACACATGGACAGCATCTCCCACTTTCAACTTCATCACTAAAGTGATACATTGTTTACAATCTGTGATGGTCCATTGACACCTAATTATCACCAAAACCCCACACTAAGATTCACTCTTGATGTACATTCTATGGGTTTTGACAAAAGTGAAAGCATGTATCCACCATTACAATATCATACGGAACAATTTCACCGCCCTAAAAATCCTCTGTGCTCTTCCTATTTTTAGTGTCTCCATAGTTTTGTCTTTTCTAGAATGACATATAGTTGAAATGTGCAGAATATAACCTTTTAAGATTGGATTCTTTCACTAGTAATATGCATTAAGTTTCCTTCATGCCTTTTTGTACCTGATAGCTGATTTCTTTTTATTACCGAATAAATATTCCATTGGTGATGTATGAAAAATTTATTTATCCATTTAGATAGTGAAGTACATTTAGTTGCCTCCAAGTTTTGGCAATTGTGAATAAATCTGCAATAAACGTTCAAGTACAAATGTTTTGGTAGATATGTTTTCAACCTAATTTGGATAAATACCAAAGAGCATGATTGTTTGATCATATGGTACAGTATGTTTAGTTTTGTAAGAAACTGCCAAACTGCCAAACTGTTTTCCAAAGTTGTACTATTTTACATTGACATCAGCAATGAATGAGTTCTTGTTTCTCCATATCCTCCTTAGTATTTAGTGTTATCAGTGTCTTAGATTTTTGTCATTCTAATATGTGTATAATGGTACCCAATTGTTTTAATTTTCATTTCTCTAATTACATGTAATGGTGAGCATTATTTCACATGCTTATTTGCCACCTATATATATATATATGTATATATATGTGTGTGTATATATATATATATATACACACACACACACACATATGGTGAGCTGTCATCATTTAGCTCATTTTTAAATCAGGTTGTTCATTTACTTATTGTTAAGTTTTAAGAGTTCTTCATATATTTTGGATAATACTACTTAATCAGATATGTCTTTTGAAATTTTTTACAATATTTCCAGTTTGTACTTCATATTCTATTTCTCTTTGCAGTGTCTTTCGCCAAGGAAAGTGTTTAATTTTAATGAAGTACTGTTTATAAATTATTTATTTAATAGATTATGTCTTTGATATTATATTTGAAAACTTATTGCCAAACCCAATCTCATCTAAATTTTTGCTTGTTATCTTCTAGATGTCTTACCCTTTTGCATTTTACAATTAGATATGATTATTTTGGGGTTGATTCTTGTGAAGTTGTATGGTCTGAGTCTAGATCTTTATTTTTCTTTTTCTTTTGCATGTGTATATTCAATTATTTCAGTTGTTGAACAGGCTACTTTTTGTCTATTTTATTGCTTCTGTTCCTTTGTCAAAGATGAGGTGATTATATTTTTGTGGGTCTATTTCTGGGCTCTCCATCCTGTTCCATTGATCTATTTGTCTATTTGCCTATTCTTTCACTAATACCTTACTGCCTTGATTACGGTAGCTTTATACCAAGTCCTGATGGTGGGTAGTGTTAGTTCTTCAGCTCTTTTACCTTTTTCAATATTTTATCGGCTCTTTTGGGTCTTTTGCCTTTCCATATAGATTTTATAATGAATTTATCAATAGACAAAAGTATGACTTGCTAATATTTTTATTAGGGTAGAACTGAATCTATAGATCAAAGTGGAAATAACTGACATCTTAACAATATTCAGTCCTATCCATGAACGTGGACTATCTTTGTTTGGTTCTTTGATTTCATTCATCAGAGTTTTGGACTTCTCTTCATCTAGATGTTGTACATATTTTTGACATATTTATACCTAAATATTTAATTTTGGGGGTAGATAATGTAATTCAAATGGTATTTTTTTAAATTTCAAATGCCACTCGTTCACTGCTGGTATATAAAACTTGAATTGACTTTTATAATATTAACCTTATTTTCCAAAACCTTGCCCTAATTGCTTTTTAGCTTCAGGAGTTTCTTGTTAACTCTTTCAGATTTTGCATTTTCTACATAAACAACCATATCACCAGTGAACAAAGTTTTATTTCTTCCTCCTAATCTGTATACCTTTTACTCACTTCTCTTGTTTTATTGAATTAATGAGGTCTTCCAATATGATACTGAAAAAGAGTAGTGAATGAAGGTATCTTTGTCTTGTTCCTGACCTTAGTGGGAAAAGTTTTAGTTTCTCACTTTTAAGTATGATGTTAACTGTAAGGCTTTTGTAGATGTCTTTTGTCATGATGAGAAAGTTCCTCTTTATTCCTAGTTTACTGACAGCTTTTTTTAAATGAATAAGCATTGGATATTGTCAAATGATTTTTCTACATATATTGATGAAATTATGTGCATATTCTTTTTTTCTATTTTTTTTGTTTATTTTTGAGAGAGACAGAGACACAGAGCAAAAGTGGGGGAGGGGTAGAGAGAGATGGAAATACAGAATAAGAATCAGGCTTCAGGCTCTGAGCTGTCAGCACAGAGCCCAACACGGGGTTCAAGATCCTGAACTGCAAGGTCAAGACCTAAGCCGAAGTCGGATGCTTAACCCACTGAGCCACCCAGATATCCCTGTGCTTTTTTTCCTTTAGTCTATTGATGTGATGCTTTACATTAATTGATTTTTGAATATTGAAGCAACCTTACTTGCCTGGACTAAAGCCCTCTTGGTCATAATGTATAATTATTTTTATACATTGTTGAATTTGACTTGATATTTTGTTGAGGATTTTTACATATATGTTCATCAGAGTTATTTTTCTTCAGTTTTATTTTCTTGTAGTGTTTTGTGTGGTGTTGCTATTAAGGTCATGCTGATCTCAAAAATTACTTATGAAGTAATCCCTCTTCCTCTATCATCTGAAAGAGATTGTAGAGAACTGAGAGAATTTCTACCTTGATTATTGGGTACAATTCAACAGAAACCATTTGGCCCTGGTACATTCTGTTTTGAAAGGTTATCACTTATTGATTCGAGTTTTTAATAGACAGAGGTCTATTCTGATTGTATAGTTCCTGTGTAAGCTTTGACAGATTCTCTCTTTAAAGGAATTGGCCTATTTCATCTAAGTTATAAAACATGTGGCCATAGCATTGCTGACAGTAGTTATTGTCTTTTAAATGTTCATACAATTTTTCAGTGATCTCTCTTTTTCATTTATGAGATTAGTAATTTGACTATTCTATATTCTTTCTAGTTACCTTGGCTAAAGTTTTATAAATTGTATTGATCTTTTAAGACAGTCAACCCTGGGTTTATTTGATTTTTCTCTAATGATTTCCTGTTTAAGATTTCACTCATCTGTTGAAATCTTTTCTTCTTTCTTTAAAATTAATTTGTTCTTGTTAGAGTTTCCAAAGGTAAGAAGTTAAATTAGTTATTTTAGATGTTTCTTATTTTTGCAAAATATGCAATGAATTTTATAAACTGCCCTGAAAGCACTGCTTTCACTACATCCCACAGATATTGATAAGTTGTGTTTTCATTTTTATTAGGTTAAAATACTTTTAAATTTCTCTTGATATTTTTTTGACCCATGTGTTATTTAGAAGTGTGTTTTTTAATCTCCAAGTGTTTTGAGAATTTCCAGTTATCTTTCTGTTTTTCATTTCTGGTTTAATTCCATTTTTGTCTAAAAGCATACACTGTATAACTTTTATATCTTTAAATTTGGTATGGTGTTTTTTATGACCCAGAATGTGGTCTATCATGATGAATGTTCCATGTGAGCTTAAGGATAATGCCCATCCTACTTTCATGTATGATTCTATATATGCCAATTATATCTACTTAATTGATAATGCTGTTCAGTTTAACTATGTACTTACTGATTTTCTGCCTAATGGATCTGGCTATTACTAACAAAGGGTGTTGAAGTTTCCAATTGTAATAGTGATTTAATCTATTTCTCCTTGCAACTCTGGCAGTTTTTCCCTCATGTATCTTTATGCTTTGCTGTCAGGTGCATACACATTATGTCTTCTTGTTGAATTGACCCCTTTATCATTATGTAATGACTTTATGTATTCCTTATAATTTTCTTGCTCTGAAGTCTGCTCTAAAATTAATATAGCTACTCTAGCTTTTATCTATCATAACTTTATCTTAGTATATATTTATTCATCCTTTTGATTTTAATATACATGTGTCTATATTTAAAGTGGATTTCTTTTTTCTTTTTTTAATTAAATTGTTTTAAATATTTTATTATTTTTGAGAGACATAGAAACAAAACAAGAGTGGGGAAGGGCAGAGATAGAGGAAGACACAGAATCTTAAGCAGGCTGTCAGCACAGAGCCCTATGCAGGGCTTGAACTCACTAGCAATGAGATCATGATCTGTTCCCAACAAACAGCGACTCAGGCGACCCTAAACTGGATTTCTTGTAAACAACATGTAATTAGCCTTGTTTTTAAATTTATTTTTGTTTTTTATGAGAGCAGAGAGACAGAGAGATAGAGAGAGAGAAAAGAGAGAGAGAGACAGAGAGAGACAGAGAGAGAATGAGTGGGGGAGGGAGCAGAGGGAGAGGGAATCTTTTTTTTAAGTTTATCTGTTTATTTTGAGGCAGAGAGAGGGAGAGAAAGAGTCCCAAGCAGGGTCCACACTGTCAGCACAGAGCCCCATATGGGGCTCGAACTCATAAACCATGAGATCATGAACTGAGCCTAAAACAAGAGCCGGATGCTTAACCAACTGAGTCACCCAGCATCCCAACAGAGAGAGAGAATCTCAAGCAGGCTCCAGGTTCAGCATGGAGCCCAACATAGGGATTATTTTTCAGATCATGAGATCATGACCTGAACAGAAATCAAAAGTTGGACACTCAACTGAATGAGCCACCCAGGTGCCCCTGGGCCTTTGTTTTTTTATCTATTCTGAAAAATCTGTTGTTTTTTAACTTCTATATTTATACCACTGATACCTAAAGTAATTGTTGAATTCCAGATTTCAAATTATATTACAAAGCTGTAGTAATCAAAACAGTATGGTACTGGCACAAAAATAGACACATAGATCAATGGAGCAGAATAGAAAACCCAGAAATAAACCCACAATTATATGATTAATTACCTTCAACAAAGCAGGAAAGAATATCCAATGGGAAAGACAATATTTTGAACAAATGGTGTTGGGAAAACCCGTCAGCTACAAGCAAAAGAATGAAATTATACCACTTTCTTACACCATATACAAAAAAAAATAAAAAAAAAGATTAAAGGCTTAAATGGAGACCTGAAACCATAAAAATCTAGAAGAAAGCACGGGCAGGAATGTCTCTTACATTGCCATAGCAACACTTTATTAGATATGTCTCCTGAGGCAAGGAAAATAAAAGCAACAATAAACTATTGTGATTCTATCAAAATAAAAAGCTTCTGCACAGTGAAAGAAACAACCAACAAGACTAAAAGACAACACATTGAATGAGAGAAGATAATTGCAAATGACATATCTGATAAAAGGTTAGTATCCAATATTTATAAAGTACTCAGACAACTCAACACCCAAAAAACAAATAATCCAATTGTAAAATGTTCAAAGGCATTAACAGACATTTCTCCAAAGAAGACATCCAGATGGCCAACAGACACATGAAAAGATGCTCAACACTATTCATCATTAGGGAAATGCAAATCAAAACTACAATGAGATATCACTTCACACCTGTCAGAATGGCTAAAATCAACCACACAATAAACAACAGTGTTGGCAAGGATGCACGGAAAGGGGAAAACTCTTGTATTGTTGATGGGATGCAAACTGGTACATCCACTCTGGAAAACAGTATGGAGGTTCCTCAAAAAGCTAAAAATAGAACTACCCTATGATTCAGCAATTACACTACTGGGTAATTACCCTCAAGAGACAAAACCAGTAATTCAAGGTGATACATGCACCTTTATGTTTATAGAAATAATGTGGACAATAGCCACATTATGGAAGTAGCCCAAGTGTCCATCAATTGATAAATGGATAAAGAAAAGGTGTGTGTATACATATACATGTACATATACATATACACATACATTATAAATATATCTCTATATATCATATATATATATATTAGATACACACACATATACATATAATGGAATATTATTCAGCCATAAAAAGGAATGAAGTCTTGCCATCTGAAACAACACAGAAGGAGCTAGAGAGTATTATGCTAAGTGAAATAAGTCAGAGAAAGACAAATGCCATATGATTTCACTTATATATGGAATTTAAGAAACAAAGCAAATGAGCAAAGAAAAAAGAGAGAAACCAAGAAACAGACTCTTAACTATAGAAAGCAAACTGATGGTTACCAGAGGGGCAGGGATAGGGAGATAGGTTAAATAGGTGATGAGGATTAAGGAGTGCACTTGTCATGATATGATAAGCAGTGGGTAATCTATGGAATTGCTGAATCACTATATTGTATACCTGAAACTAATATAATACTGTGTGTTAATTATACTGAAATTTAAATTAAAAAAATAATTGTTATTATAGTTGGATTAATGTATAGCACATATGTTACTGTTTTCTATTTGTTGAACTTTTTCTTCATTCCTATTTTTGTCTTTCACTTCCTCTGTCTTTTGTGGTTTTAATTAAACATTTTATGATTCCTTTTTTTTATCAGTATATCAAGTATACTTCTTTTTAAATTTATGTTAGTGATTGCCCCAAATTTTGCATGTATAGCTACTCCAATTTTACATTCAGATATACTATACTACTTCATAGGTAGTATAAGTACATTATATAACAAAGTATGCCTGATTCCTCTGTCAAATCCCTTATACCATTGCTGTCATTCATTTCAGTTATACATGTTATCGTTATTAAATTCATCACTGATATTATTTTTGACAAAACTGTTATCTACTAGATTAATTATTAGAAAAATGAAGGATTTTATTTTACTTTCACTTTTTCTTTCTCTAGTGCTCTTCTTTTATGTAGGTCCATGTTCCGACCCATATCATTTTCCTTCCTGAGGAATTTTTAAAATATTTCTTGAGAGATATGGCTACTACAACAAAGTCCCTCAATATTTATTTGTCTGAAAAAGTATATACTCCTTCACCTTTGAGAGATAATTTTGCAAGATACAGAATTGTGAGTTGGTGCTGTTTTCTTCTCAATATTTCTTTTTTTAAATGTTTATTTATTTTGAGATTGGAAGAGAGAGAGAAAGCAAGCCGAGGGACAGAGAGAGAGAGAGAGAGATGGAGGGAGAGAATCCCAAGCAGGACCCGTGCTGTCAGCACAGAGCCTGACATGGGGCTCGAACTCACAAACTGTGAGATCATGACCCGAGCCGAAATCAAGAGTCAGAAGCTCAACTGACTGAGCCACCCAGGCACCCCTCAATATTTCTTAAATATTCACTTTGTTCTCTTCTTGCTTGTATGGTTCTTAAGGAGAAATGATATGCAGTTTTTATCTTTTATACTCCATAGGTAATGGCTTTCTGTCTGCCCTCACCCCGAAGTTCTTTCAGAACTGTTTTTGTGGGGGGTTTTTGTGTTTGTTTTGGTTTGGTTTTGTTTTGGTTTGGTTTGGTTTGGTTTGTTTTCATAGTTATCTTGTTTGGCATTCTTGGAGCTTCCCAGATCTGATTTCGTTTTTGACATTAATTTGGGGGAATTCTCAGTCATTATTACTTCAAATATTTCTTCTGTTCTTTTTTCAATTCTCCTTCTAGTATTCCTATTTCACATACATTTAAACTTTCATAGTTTCCCCACTGTTTTTGGATATTCTCTTTCATTTTTTTCAGTTTTCTCTGCCTTTCAATTAAGAAGACTTTATTAACATGTACTCAAACTCAGAGATTCTTTTTTCAGCTGTGTCTAGTCTACTTATAAATTTATCAAAAGCATTCTCCATTGCTGTTACAATGTTAGCATTTCTTTTTTGAATTTTCTTAGAATCTCCATTTCTCTGTTTACATTACCTAAATATTCTTGTGTGTTGTTTACTTTTTCCTTTAGATACCTTAGCATATAAATCTAGTTATTTTAAATTATTTGTCTAATCCCCAAATTCCATAGTATACTCTGATTCTAATGCTTGATCTATCTCTTGAAACTGTGTTTTATGTCCTTTAGTAATTTTTTTTAATGAAAGCTACACATAATGTACTGGGTAAAAAGAACTGTGAGGCTTTAGTAATACACTAATTTGCCAATTACAGTTTACATTTTCATATTGCAGTACTGGTTTTTGCTCATGGGTCTCTGCTCAGAAAAGTTGTGATGTATGTAGCTGATCAGCTGTTTATTCAATTTTGGGTCAGTGATTTGCCCTGTGATCCCAGTTCTCCAATAGATTTAAAATGAGTTTTATGTTTTTAGTTTTTCAGATTTTTAGTTGTTAGAATGGAGTGATGACTTTCAAGCTCCCTTCATGATGGATTTCAAACCAGATTTCAAAAATTTTTGGTCTTCATGTAGCAGTCCCACTTTCTAAGTAACTATTTTGTTTAATATATCTTATAACTATCAAGTATGAACTAATTACTTAATTTTTTGTGTCTATCTCCCCAACTAGAAAATGAAAGATCTTCCATGAAAACATAAACTTGTGTCTTCCTAACCCTGTATACTTTTCACATAAAACACTTACTAATACCTAGTAGGCTCTCCTTGATTATTTTTTAAATTAATGTCGGTATGAGTCACCAAATATTACTTGAAATACAGGGTAAATTTGTGATTTAGTGTTTGTATGATTTAATGATTTGATTTTTTAAATTTATTTGTCATAGAGATAAGAACAGTTTCCTTCAGTGTAAATAGCACTCTAAATATGCATTTGAAATAAAAGCAATCAGAATGTGGCCCAGCATCAATAATAAGAGTTGCAAATCTCCCAGTCTTTGCTTGTGTATTTAAGCAGAATTAGTGTAAAAGTTGATACTGGATGCAATTTCTGTTGGATTCAGTTTCTTAAAACATAAATAAATGCAAAGTCAACAATGGGAAGCAGCATGAGATAGACTGAAAAAGTTAATAGCAAAGTAAAGGTTATTGTTACATGGCACTGGTGAGTTTTAGGTAACCTGATAGGACTTCCACTGCTCCTGAGAGCACATTCATCTCTAACTTTAGAAGTTTTAAATGTTACATATTGATAGCGATTAAAATTGTGATTCTGGGCACAGAAGCCCAGTTTCCACTGAGCTACTCTTTAACATTTCCAAATGCTGAATTTGTCATTGTCATTGTAGTTTCCAGGTTTTATTTGTTTCCCTTACTGTTTGTAATTCTTAATGCTGTTTATTTATAATGGTTTCAAGACATTTTGTAAGTCATGTACTAAAGATATAAGAAAATAGATGGAAATTTTAATAATTCTTCTATATGCTTAAAATAAGAATACACTTTTCAGACAAACCGAATGCCTTACTGTAATAATAAAGATTTTTCTAAATTGTGAATATTTAAGAGATCTTCAAAAATCATATCTAAAAATCTAATGATGATCATCATCTTACTCAGACTGTAAGTATCAAATCCTTTAGAAATTACGTTAGCTTGGTCTTCAACTCTTAAGACAGTAGGTTTTGTGTATTGATAACAAGTATCTTAATATACAACTCACAGTTAAGAATAAATAAAGAAAGTTGCTCATGGATATTTTTTTTCTTATTGCTTCTACCAAATTGTGTTTATAATCAAGTTTACTGATTAAAAATAAGGCCCTGGGGTGCTTGGGTGGCTTAGTCGGTTAAGCATTTGACCAGCTCAGGTCATGGTCTCACAGTTTGAGATCGAGCCCCATGTTGGGCTCTGTGCTGACAGCTCAGAGCCTGGAGCCTGCTTCCAATTCTTTGTCTCCCTCTCTCTGTGCCTCCCCCACTTGCGTTCTCTCTCTCTCTCTCTCTCTCTCTCTCTCTCTCTCTCTCATAAATATGAAAAAAATTTAAAAAATAAAATAAAATAAAATAAAATAAAATAAAATAAAATGCCCAAAGAGCTGTCATTATCACCTGTGATTATTTCATTCTTATTAATTCTCTGGTAGTTTTCTAAGGGTAATCTGACAAAACTGTTTATGAGGATATTAATTATGGATTTTATTGTATTTCGATAATCAATATGACAATTGATTATACCAAACAGTGAGCCATTGTGACTGAATTGATCCTACAAGCCCCAGTCCAGCTGTAGCTATTTAATTTTAGAAAAGAAAATTTTAAGTAGTGTTACAGGATCATACTGGTATAATTTTACCAATTGCTGCTATGATTTTAGATTGTGTGGTTTAACAAACAGCAACATATTCTCAAAGGCTTAAAACAAACAAATTATTTGTTTATTTTTTACTTACATTACCTTGGGGTTTAAGTTCTTTCATAATTCTTTTGAGCTCTTGAATTTTGATGGCATTTTTCATCTCACCAGACTCTATTGGGCCAGTATATGATGGGCTCAGCTAGGTTTGGATAAAAGTGTCTCCACATGTCTTCCCATTCAGGAATCTACACTGAAGTAATGTGTCCATTATTCAGGACATACTATTTTAATGATTAAAGGTCATATATTTTAATGACTGACAGCAAAAAGGCCACAGGTTACACAATTGCATCCAAAGTTTGTGTTGACATGCAGCAAATGTTATAAGGCTATAACCAAACTCAAAAAGTCAGATAAACAAGGACAAAAATGGAAGAACAAAATGCAAGGACAAAAATGGAAGAAATGTTAGTGAATAAAAGATCATTTTATCACAAAAGATTTATTATTCACCAATGTAAACTTCTTTACTCCTAATTTCTTTCCCTTAACATGGACAATAAATATGTGTTTTTACATCAGAAAGGTTACAATTTATGACATTATGTTCAAAAACTAACAATAAACACCAGATATTTTCATATCATAGCCATCAAAAATATTATTGATTAATGTATCTAATCCTTCTTAAACCTATAATTTCTTAAGGTATAACCTTTTGAGTAATGTACTTCACACATTTAGTTTTGACTGAATTTTCTTAGTTTTTGTTTTTTATTTTTATTTTACTGAGAAAAGACAATTGTGTATATATAGATACAACTTCAAAACAACTATCAGATATGGCAATTTTGGGAAACTAGTTAAGATTTGATTAGATAAACATGAATATCAGTATATCAAAAGCAATAGTTCATTGACACATCATATTTTCCCTTCATTATACAAAAATATGCTGTTTGGAAATTTCACTTGGTTATGTTTCTAATGTGCTCAAAACAATAAGGCATTCTTCAACTGTCAATTGGTTCTATTTTGGCAGAAGTTGTCATAATATGGAATATATTTTGGGGGCTAGGAATATACATATGATTCTATAGTTATCTTTTAAAATTAGCTCAAACAGTGAATTAGTTTTTTCACTTTTTACTCTGTCACTATTTCCTTCTTATTTCTAAAACACAACTGTTGAACCTCCAATCACATATGGCACTACACTGGCAGACACACACACACACACACACACACACACCTCACATATACACAGACACACACAGAGAGAATGTGTGCACACAAGATAGATAGGTAAATAGATATTGAGAGAATTCCCATGAGATCTTACACTCTTATAATCCACTGTTAGTTTTGGTCTTGTCTTCCTCTTACAAGTAGTCTTATCAATTTTCCAGTTGCTTGGTTCAACATAAGGCATAACAGGAAAAACTTAGAAAGAAATATCTGTGCTTGAGCACACACAGAGAAAACTGGGACAGCTGTAAAAGTGACTAAGTTTAGTAATCTGGATCTATTCAACTATGTCAACCAAAGGGAAAATAATTATCATCCCTGCTTGTCTGAAAAGCCATAAAAGCCCATCTGTGTAGGATTCAGACAGTCTGCCTTCTTTCTGAGGAGTCTCAGAAATAATGTTCAGTAAAAAGCCCACTAGTCCCATTTACTCTGCATGATAGGGTACTGAATACCACTAGACCTGCAGTGAGTGACTTTTTGGTCCTCATTTAATCACAGCAAGAATCATTTTCACACAGCAAGGGATAGGAGACTTTCAAACTAATAAAATAATACTTTCCAACGACATTTGCAAGAACAATTGTAATAACTAGTGGTGATTATCCAGTAAAATTATAGTAGAACTATAAGAAAAAACTATAGGACTAATAACACTGTTGACAGGGTATGAGATTCTTCACTCGAGACATAAGAACAAGTCCTAATATTAAAGACCAAATCTGGATTGGAAATAGGTAATAATAAGTGAATCGTATTTCAAGGAACTTAAAATGTACTACTGAAGTCAACCACTAAATTATTTCAGTGCCAGTTCTTCATGTTGACCAATGTAGAACACTATATGTGCATCACAAAATTTTATCAGCTATTTTTGTCTTTTTCACTTTTATGTTTTTGTTTTTCTTCTTACATATTTTCTACATTGAAAGTTCAGTGTGGAAAACAAAGATTTGTGTGAAGTGAATGAATAAACACACATAAAGAATTCACTATTGCTGTATTTTTAGTTTCCCATTTACAGCACAAAGATCTTCCACTGTATGTATTTTGTTGCTTTGCAATAGTCTAAGTATTGGACAGCATAAATCTAAACAGTGTATTTAATCATCCACAAAACAGAATTTAATGTCCTTAGAAAAATTTTTGTCATATATGTCTATAATTCAATACTCTTATTAGTTTATTTGGTTAAACTTTTTATAATTTTTAGACAATTGTGTATTCACACAAGTTGTGAAGAGTAAAAGATAGAGACATCATGTATACTTTACCCTGTTCCCTCATTGATAACACCTTGCAAAACTATAATACAATACCACAACCTGTATATTGACCTAAATACAATTTAGTTATCTTGTTCAGATTTTCTCATACTCATTTGTGTGTATTCATATTTAGATTCATGCAGTTTTGTTCTTATGTGTGTCACCGCAATCAATACAAAACAGTTCAAAATTGCAAGGATCCCTGATGTTGTTTTTTTAATAATCAAACACAAGCATCATTCCCTGTATCTTACATTAACACCTGGTAGTCAGTTCTCTATTTCTATAACATTGTATTTTCAAGAATGTTATTAGGAGATGGCAGAGAAAATGGAAGACTAAGGAAATCTGAAATATTGTCCATCCTTAAAAGTAATGAAAAAACAAAGTAAATAGTTAGAATTAGCTTTTTTGGGCATTAACTCAAACCTTGAAGCAACTCAAAAGCTTGCAGCAACCTATTTCTAAGTAAAATGGCAAAATATTAGTAAGATGAGAGACCTTTAGAGAACTTTAGCTAACTCTAGTCTGATCTTACACCCCCTATCTCAGAAGTACCATTGAAAATAACACATATTCCCAGTACTATTGAGAACAACATGCACCTCATTATCAAAGAATTGTTGCTATTTGATCTGTCTGGTAACTCACTGAAAGATCACCTGAAAAGACTTTATTGTTTTGCCCAGGTAAGAACTCATGGAGTGCTCAAGCCACTACATGAGGGCATTTGTTGAATAATTTGCAGGCAAATATTTCACTCACTGATGTCTAAAGTGATTAATAATATTTGAGAAAAACAACAAGCTAACCAAAAAGCTTAGGAGGAAATGTTGGGGAATAAAATGTACATAAGGGTTTAAATCTTCGAACATATTTCTGAGAATTTAGAGGATAATATGCATGTCCAGTTCTGTGCACATGCTCGGAAAAGACCAGAGAAGACTCTAATCCTTCACTTCTGGTTGACCTTGAGGTACTGCATAAGTAGGAAGTGAATGCTAAGGCAGAGCTATAAACGTCCCAGTTGATTATTGAAAGAGTGACTGAACTTGCACAAAGAGCACGTTCACAAAATATGAGAGAGATTTTGCTTCTAGGAGTTTAAGGAAATCTCTGTCCAATCATTACCTGACTATAAAGCTAATAAATCAAAGACTTCAATGGCCAATAAGAATACAGAACTTACAGAACTAGTTCAGAAAAGTTACTATGCAAACAAACAAACAAAACAAATACAACTTCAAACAGCAACAAAGGCAAACCACTGGGGGGTGGAAATAAAAATCTAATTTCCAGAGTTGTTGAATTACAATATTAAAAATGCCTTGTTTTCAATAAAAAATTACAAGAACTGCAAAGAAACAGAATTATAGGTCATACACAAGAAAAAACTCAATCAATATAAACTATCCTTGAAGAAGCCTAGATGTTGGATATATTAGATAAATAATTTAAATAATCTATTATAAATATATTCAGAGTTAAAGGAAATCATAAGTAAAGAAATAAAGAAGAATATGAGGCCAATGCATCACAAAATTGAGAATATCATTAAAGAGATACAATTTCTGGAATTGAAAAATATAAGTGAACTTAAAAGTTCACTAGATTGGGTAAACAGCAGATTTGAGCAGGCAGAAGAAAGTATTGGTAAATTTGAATATGGTCAATGCAGGTTATCCACTCTGAAAAATGGGGGGAAAAGAATGAAGAAAAACAGAGCCTAAGAGTACTGTTGGACATTATCAAATGCATCAACATATGCATAATTGAAGTCCCTGAAGGAATGAACAAAAATAAAAGAATAGAGTATTTGAAGAAATAATGGATAAGAAAACCCAAATTTGTTGAAAAACTTTACTTACACCTCTAAGAAACACAACAAACTCCAAGTAAGATAAACTTAAAAAGATCTATACTTTGTTGCTGCACTGCCATCGCCCAGACCATGGTCCATGTGCTCCACTGGGGTTCTCTTAGCAGCAGCCACTGCTGCCCTGTGATCTCCGGCTGCACTTCATCCTTCTCTTCCTGCTGAGCCACTTTCTTCTTAGAACTATGACTATCGTTTTTGTCCTGCAGCTGGAGCCAATTTTCCTGGGACCCCCTTTCCTTTTC
This sequence comes from Acinonyx jubatus, assembly GCF_027475565.1. NCBI lineage: Eukaryota > Metazoa > Chordata > Mammalia > Carnivora > Felidae > Acinonyx > Acinonyx jubatus. The sequence goes on along the minus strand of NC_069389.1, from coordinate 102,209,059 downwards.
TGCTCATGGTTACTTTGGGGCCTTTCCCATGGTGACTACCGCCTAGCTGCCTTTACCCCGCATCCCATACCCCTGACACTGTCCCACACTTTTTTCATCCCTCAATTCCTGGGGGAAGACTGTCCCTGTCTGAACCCACAGCCTCCCGGCCCAGCACATCTGTCCAACTGTTATTTAGCTACAGCAACAGGCACCCCTCTGGCAGTGCCAAAGAAGTGGCAAAAGAAGGTGCAGACCAGCCCAGTGAGGCAGCATCCAGCAGCTTCCATCAGTACCAACAGCACCGGCCAGGTGTCAAGTGTGGGTGCAGCCCCACGACTTCCAGAGCAGAGCACAGGAAGTATTAGGATAGACAACCAATTAGGCCTTGGGTCCTGTGGCGATAACCCAAACTGAGGAAGCCAGCCCTTACCCTGGCCTGCTGCCACCCATGGTGCCCAGCCAACCCTCATTCAGAAAAGAGGTTTTAAAATCAAAGATGGGAAAATTGGAGAAAATTGCCATTCCTCACTGCCAGCTTGTTCAAGTTATACATTTGTGTGAACAACCAAAGACACATAGGAAAGCAAATATAACTTACACTATCCAAGATTACTCTGTAAAAAGAAAATAACTTTTGGGTAGATTCTGTTTCATCTGATATAATTCAGAAGCAGGGGAAAAGGCATTTATAAGTACCAAGAACATTGGAAATATGCATTTGAAGAAATCAGCAATTCTAACTGAAGTGAAACAAAAAGGAAAATTATGCTGGGGCAAAGTTTAGTGATCCACCTTCTTTTGTGTTCTTCCAAAGCCTCCTACTCACTGGACAGGAAGCAGCATTGGAAACCTCAATAAAAATAAGGAGTTAATGGCAGTATAATTAAAAACTCTCCTTAAAGTTGAAACTTAGATCTCAGATTGTTGTACATCTGTAAAATAGTTTTTTTTTTCAAAATCCATGGACTATTGAAAGGAAAATTGGTACATAAATGGAAATGTTGCTTTATAACAAGCAAGTGCAAAAGATGAGCTTAAAAATTGTAAATAATTTGTATTATATTTTACATTATTAAATATTGTATGCCATGTGCTATATTTGTATTGTTCACACTTGAGATGTACAATATACTGTTGTTATGAAAATATGTATTTTGCCCTACAAAATGGTAGGTGTTTTGTGTATATACAATGGAGAAATTTTAAGTGTTTTAAGGCACAAGGAAGACTGATTTATTTGCATAAAGTACTGAGATTTATTTTTAAAGAAATAGCTATCTAATCTTAAGGTGAAGATCTAAGTGTGAACAGTTCACTAATACACTACTAAAATTTAAATCTGTGGCACAATCATTGTAAATATGAGGTTTGTCTGTGTTTCTCTAAATTGATTTCTGCCTTCTAATCTGTAATTACTAGAAAACACTCATTCCCAAATTTACCAAACATAATTTCTGGTTTTTGATTTATCCATTCAAATTTAAAATACCTCTGGGGCACTTGGGTGGCTCAGTCAGTTGAGCATCTGACTTCGGCTCAGGTCATGATCTCACCGCTTGTGGGTTCAAGCCCAGTACCGGGCTTTGTGCTGACAGCTCAGAGCCTGGAGCCTGCTTCGGATTCTGTGTCTGGCTCTCTCTCTCTCCGCCCCTCCCTCACTCATGCTCTCTCTCGAAAAAAAAAAAATAATAATAAAACATTAAAAAAAATTAAAAATTTTAAAATACCTCTAACTTTAATGCCTACAAAATTGGGTGTAATCAGACTTTTAAATAATAATATAATATAGTGGCCCTCCCTTTAAAACAAATCTACACTTAGACAAATTATAATCTGTCACACATCAAAAACAAAGAATCTTAAGAGCAGTAAGAGAAAAGTCATCTTCTACAAGAGATCATCAATAAAAGAAATAGGTGATTTCTCGTCAGAAAACATTGAAGACAGAAAATGGTAGGTGATCTATTTAAAGTGCTGAAAGAAAAAAATGGCAATTAAGAATTATATATATGATAAAATTATCCTTCAAAAGCAAATAAGTAATTGAAACTCTGGGTAAACAGAATTTGATTTTGTTGCTAGCTGATTTGACATAAGAGAAATCATACAGGGAGTCCTTCAGGCTGAAATGAGAAAATGGAAATTCAAATTCTTAAAACAAAACAAACACAGAAACAAATAAAACACCAGTTAAGGCACATATTAAAGTGAAGACAAATATACAGGGACGTATAAATACAGTTTGTATTTTTTTTCCTGTATGAGTTAAAAGACAGCTATGTAAAACAATATTTTCAAATGCATATAGATGGGCACAAAATGTATAAGAATGTAATTTGTGGTAGTAAAAGCATAAAGAGAGGTTGAAAAGTCCATATACAGTCAATGGTTTTGCATACTATTCAAATTAAGTTGTTATAAATTCAAACAAGGCTGATGTGAACTTAGATGATAATTACAATCCCCTGGGCAACTAGTAAGAAAATAAATTAAAATATATAATTTGGGGCACCTAGGTGTCTCAGTTGATTAAATGTCCGACTTCAGCTAAGGTCATGATCTCATGGTCGTGAGTTCAAGCCCCGCGTCGGGCTCTGTGCTGACAGCTCAGAGCCTGGAACCTGTTTAGGATTCTGTGTCTCCCTCTCTCTCTTATAATCCAACTCAAAATCTGTCTCTCTTTTGCTCTCAAAAATAAATGAACATTAAACAAAATTAAATATATATGTATGTATATATAACTAAAGAAAATTAATTAATTCAAGGGAATTAAAGTAGTACACCAGAAAATATTTACTTAACACCAAATAAGGCAATAACAGAGAAAGCGAGAAATAGAAATGATACAAGACACAGTGAAAACGAATTGCAAAAAGTAGAAGTAAGGTCTAGCTTGTTGATATTTACATTAAACTCTCCAAGTAGAGAAAATGAACACAACCAAGAGTTATTCCTTTGAAAAGATGAAAAAGATACACCTTTAGCAAAACTGACCAAACAAAAAGAAGTTAAAAAAATCAAATTGTTAAAATCAGGCATAAAGGTAGGAACATTACTATTGACCTTACAGAAACTGTAAGGATTGTAAAGAAATATTATTAACAATTGTATGCCAATTTATGAAGTAATTTAGTTGAAATGTAAAAATTCCTAGGGGACACAAACTATCAAAAATTATTTATAAAACAAATAAAATGCTTGGATAGACCTATCACCAACAGAGAGATTAAATTAGTGGAAAAAATAAGCTTCCCACAGAGAAAAGTGAATGGTGTCACTGGTAAATTCTATCAAACATTAAAAAAAAATAATACCAATCCTTTAGAAACTCTTTTGAAGAAGAAGAAGAAGAAGAAGAAGAAGAAGAAGAAGAAGAAGAAGAAGAAATATTTTTCAATTTATTCTGTGAAGCCAGTATTAATCTGATACCAAAATGAGACAAAAGTACCGCAAGAAATTAAGCTTACAGACCAATATTCCTTACATTAGTGCAAAAATTCTCAATAAAATACTAGCAAATCAAACCCAGAAACATATTAACAAGATTATATACCATTTATAAGTGGTATGAAGGTAATGCAAGGTTGGTTTAGCATCTGAAAATCAAATAATGTAATACATGTATCAATATATAAAAGAAAAAAAACACATAATCATCTCAATAAATGCAGGACATGGATTTTTAAAATTCAATATCCTTTCATGATATAAACAATAAATAAACTAGTAATAGAAGGGGATTTCCCGAACCTGATAAGTAACATGTGTGAAAAATTCACAGCTAATATTATACTTAATGGTAAAAGACTGAAAGTTTTCCTCCTAAAATTAGGAATATTATAAGGATGTCATCTCCTCCCACTACTATTCAATATTGTACTAGAGGTTCTAGCCAGGACAGTTTGGTAATAAGAAGAAAGCAAAGGCACTCATATTGAAATATAAAAAGTGAGATTATTTCTATTCAGAGATTATAGGATGTTCTCAATATAAAACACTTAGGACTTCCAACAAACTACCAAAACTAATAAATTAGTCCATTGATATTTCAGAATAGAAGAAAAATACACAGACGAATTATATTTCTATATGCTAGCAATGAACTGTCTGAATGAAATTTAAAAAAAACAGTAACATTCAAATCATCAAAAATAATAAAATACTCAGGAATAAATTTAAACAAGGAAGTACAGTTGGCATACACTGAAAGCTACAATTTGTTGAAAGATATGATTGAAGACTTAAATTATAGAAAAGTATTATATGTTGAAGGATTAGAAGATTAATATCATTAACAGGGATATACTAGACAAAACAATCTCCAAATACAAGCAATCATAAAAATTTTCGCAGGTTTTTGCAAAAATGAAAACTTATCTTAAAACGAATATGGAAATAAAAGGGACCTAGAATATTCAAACATTCTTGGGAAAAAAATTGAAGGACTCACATTTCCTCTGCTCCTATCCCCTTTTAGTAACAATGATTTAGAAGTAATCTATGGAGACAAGTACTTTTGTGGCAGTTTGAAATCCAACAACAGGTCAAGAGCATTTGTTTCCTCCTAGGGAAGCAATAGGAGTCATGCTTGACTGAACTCCCAGAGGTAGGATTCCTAACATTGTTCTGACTGCAGATCCTGAAGTGATCCTGTAAATTGTCCAAATCCCTGGATGCACGCCTTGATTCCATACTGACTGCAGATCTTGAAATGTCTGTGTAACTTGGTTCCAGACTCTCTCATCTGCAGGTGAAGAATAGTCCTGTCTTCCCAGGGACCCACAGGAGACATGCCCCTCTGTGTCCCCAGAGGTACACTTTCTAACCTGAGTCCTGCTGCAGTTCCTGTAATGGCCCTGTAACTAGTCTCCATCTCCTTTCAACAATAGTCCAGAAGCAATTCTGACTACCCAGGCACTGGGCAGGAGACATGCCCATCTCTGCCCTTGGCAGGCCCACTAACTTCATTCTGACTGAAGATCCTGAAACAGCTCTGCAACTTGGCTCCGCATCACACGGTCATGGCCAGAAAGTGGTCCTGCAAACCTAGGGACTGGGTAAGAGGCTTCTGTGCCCCCAGAGGCAGACCTGCTGATCTCACTCTGACCATGGATCCTGGTTCAGCCTTCTTGCATGGCTCCAGCCTCTCTTAGCTAGTCAGAGAACAGTCCTGTCCACCCAGATGCCAGGAAGGAGACACGCTTGTCAGTTTTTTTGAGGCAGGCCTGAAGACCTTGGTCCTGCTTATGGACCCTGCAGTATCCCTTTCACTCAGTTCTAGCTTTTATAAAGAAGAGCCAATAATGCACACCCAGAAACCCATCCAACAACCCTGTGAGAACCCACCCAGCCAACCAGGAAGTACCACACCTGTCCACGAACCTGGTAACAGGCCTGATATTTGCAGATCCTGAAGTGGACCTTTATTTCAGAAGCAGCCCTACTGACCAAGGTCCCAGAGGCCGTTCCATCTACTCAAACACAAGACAGGGTCCATGTTCACAGACCTTGATAACAAGCCATGTAACCACAAATCTCATTGCTGATCAACAGCAGCCACATAACTCAACAACTCCCCTTGAATGTGATCCAGGAGAATATACTATCAGCCCAGAGACCTGAAAGGAGGTCTTTACAAACCAAACCATTCTGTAAAGTCTAGAAAAGAGTGTTTTTTTTTCATTCAAAAATGAAGAAACCAGAGCACCTGGGTGGCTCAGTGGGTTAAGAACCCTACTTTGACTCAGGTAATGATCTCAGAGTTTGTAGGCTCAAGCCTCGCATCAGGGTCTGTGCTGACAGCTCAGAGCCTGGAGCCTGCTTCAGATTCTGTGTTTCTGTCTCTCTGCCCCTTCCCCACTTTGCTCTCTCTCTCTCTCTCTCTCTCTCTCTCTCTCTCTCTCTTAAGAATAAATAAATATTCACAAAAAAAATATAGACACCAACACAAGATTACATGGATCACAAAGAGTCAAGGCAAACATGACACTACCAAATGAAACTAATAAACTACCAGCAACTGACAACAAAAAATGGAAATCTAGAAATTAATCAACAAAAAACTTTAAAAAACTAATTTGAAAGAAGTTCAATAAAATTCAGGAAAATGCAAACAGATAATAAATTAAGTAAAAAAGTACATGAACAAAATGAGAATTTTAATAAAGAAATAGAAACAATAAGAACCCAGAAATTCTGTTCTCAATTCACTGATTTTCTTCTGTTATCTTTATTCTCTTTTTGAACCCATCTATCAAGTTTTTGTACTGATTATTATAGTAATGACCTCTAAATTTTTTGTTCTTTTGCATAAATTATATTTATTTGCCAGTATTTCATATTATTGTAAATTGATACAACAGACTTTGCCATTTCCCTTTGAAGTATTTTTATGATGGCCACTTTATTTTTTTTAATATAAATTAGATTGAAGTATAATTGCCAAAAGTTATATATATTTAAGGCACACAAATTGATATTTTGATATATGTATACATTGTGAAATAATCACTATAATCAAGTTAATTAACATAGCCATATGATGGCTGTTTTCAAATTCCTATATGATATTCCATCATAGGACTTATCTTCGTATTGGTGTTCTACTGATTGTGTATTTTTAATTCATATTGAGTTTTCCAGATACTTGATGTTAATGTGTAACTATCAAATGTATCCAGTATATTTTTTGTATTATGTAGGAGACTCATGATACTATGTATTTATTTATCGTTTTTTTCTTTATGTGATATATAACTAACATAATAGTGTCATGCTAGTATATGGTGTACAATATAGTTATCCAAAATTTTTTTACATTACTTAGTTCTCATAAAGATGAGTGTACTCTTGATCCCCTTTATCTGTGTTGCCTCTCTCCCCACCCACCTCCCCTCTGACAGCCACCAGTTTGTTCTCTGTATTTAGAGTCTGTGGTTTTTTTGTTTGTTTGCCTCTCCTTTCTTTGCTCATTATGTTTTATTTCTTAAATTTCATGTGAGTGAAATCATGAATACATCTTTCGCAGATATATTCACTTAGCATTGTATTCTTTAAGTGCATACATATTATTGTGAATGACAAAATCTCATTCTTTTTTATGACTAATATTTAACTATAGATGTATATATATGCCACAATTTCTTTTTTCCTTCAAGATTTTATTATTTTAATATTTATTTATTTAATTTTTTTTAGAAAGAGAGAACAGGAGAGGGGCAGAGAGAGAGATACAGAGACAGAGAATCCCAAGCAGGCTCTGCACTATTAGTGCAGAGCCAATGCAGGACTCAAACTCATGAACTGAGATCATGACCTGAGCTGAAAGTGAGATTATGACCTGAGCTGAAATCAAGTCAGACCCTCAACCAACTGAGACACTTCCAAGATTTTATTTAAATTAAAGTTAGTTAACATATAGTGTAGTATTGGTTTCAGAAGTAAAATTTAGTGATTCATTACTTTCATATAACAGTGCTGGTCACAAGTGCACTCCTTAATGCTTGTTCCCCATTTATACCACATCTTCTTTATCCATTCATCTATCAGTGGACACTTGAGGCAGGAAGAGTTAAGATCGTGGAGATATAGAGGGATCCTAGGATTTCCTCCTCCCACAAACAGCTGTATTGAGGTAAGATCACTTGCAACACCCATAAAATTGATCTGAGGACTGGCCAAAGATTTTCTACAGTTGGAGGGAGCTAGCATGGCAGAAGTGAGGCTTATATTAGCAAATCAAAGCTCACCTAGTTAAAGGTACAAACACTTCCCACTTCAAGCAAGGATAAGCCCTGCAGAGGACTGACCATGTGAAAAAGCAGCCAAAATTCAAGAGCATAATGGACACAACATACACCAGAAACACTTCCTAATGCCCTAGCCTCAGCAATCACACAACACAAAGGAATAAAAGGCATCCAAATTGGCAAGGAGGAAGTCAAACTCTCACTCTTTGCAGACGACATGATACTCTATTTGAAAAACCCAAAAGATGCCACCAAAAACTGCTAGAACTGATCCAGGAATTCAGCAAAGTCAGAGTATATAAAATCAATGCACAGAAATTGGTTGCATTTCAATACACCAATAATGAAGCAACAGAAAGAGAAATCAAGGAATCAATCCCGCTTACAATTGCACCAAAAACCATAAAATACCTAGGAATAAACCTAACCAAAGAGGTGAAAAATCTATACACTGAAACTATAGAAAGCTTAAGAATGAAATCGAAGAAGACACAGAAAATGAAAAAAATATTCCATGCACAATTATTGGAAGAATAAATATTCTTAAAATGTTGATACTACCCAAAGCATTCTACATATATAATGCAATCCCATCAAAATAACACCAGCATTCCTCACAGAGCTAGAACAAAAATCCTAAAATTTGTATGGAACCAGAAAAGACCCCCAAATATCCAAAGCGATCCTGAAAAAGAAAATGAAAGCTGGAGGCATTACAATCCCGTACTTCAAGATATATTACAAAACTCTAATCATCAAGGCAGTCTGGTACTAGCACAAAAACTGACACTTAGACCAATGGGACAGAATAGGGAACCCAGAAATGGACCCACAAACATATGTCCAACTAATCTTTGACAAAGCAGAAAAGAATATCCAATGGAATAAAGACATTCTTTTCAGCAAATGATGTCAGGAAAACTGGACAGCGACATGCAGAAGCATGAACCTGGACCACTTTCTTACATCATACTGAAAAATAAACTCAAAATGGATAAAAGACCTAAATGTAAGACAGGAAGCCATCAAAGTCCTTGAGGAGAAAACAGGTAACAGCCTCTTTGACCTCAACTGCAACAACTTCTTACTCAACATGTCTCCAGAGACAAGGGAAACAAAAGCAAAAATGAACTATTGGGACCTCAACAAGATAAAACCCTTCTTCACAGAGAAGGAAACAATCAGCAAAACTAAAAGGCAACCAATGTACTGGGAGAAGATACTTGCTAATGCCATATCAGACAAAGCATTAGTATCCAAAATCTATAAACATCTTCTCAAACTCAACAACCAAAAAACAAATAATCCAGTGAAGAAATGGGCAAAAGACATGAATAGACACTTTAAAAAGAAGACATCCAGATGGCTAACAGACACATGAAAAAATGCTCAATATTACTCATCATCAGGGAAATACAAATCAAAACCACAATGAGATATCACCTCACACCTGTCAGAGTGGCTAACATTAACAACTCAGGCAACACAGATGTTGGCTAGGATGTGGAGAAAGAGGATTTCTTTTGCACTGCTGGTGGGAATGCAAGCTGGTGCAGCCACTCCGGAAAACAGTATGGAGGTTCCTCAAAAAACTAAAAATAGAACTACCCTATGACACAGCAATTACACTACTAGGTATTTATCCAAGGTACAGGTGTGCTGATTTGAAGGGACATATGCACCCCAGTGTTTATAGCAGCAATAGCCACAATAGCCAAAGTATGGAAAGAGCCCAAATGTCCATCAACAGATGAATGGATAAAGAAGATTCAATATATATATATATATATATATATATATATATATATATATATATAAACAAATATATATATATATATATTGAAGTATTATTTGCCAATCAGAAAGACTGAAATCTTTCCATTTGCAACAATGTGGATGGAACTAGAGGGTATTTTGCTAAACAAAGTTATTCAGAGAAAGACAAATATCATATGACTTATATGTGGAATTTAAGGTACAAAACAAATGAACATAGGGGAAAGGAAGCAAAAGTAATATAAAAACAGGGAGAGGGATGAAACATAAGAGACTCTTAAATATAGAGAACAAATTGAGGGCTGCTGAAAGGGTTTTGGGTGGGGGGATGGCTAAATGGGCAATGGGCATTCTTCTAGAAGGACACTTGTTGGGATGAGCACTGGGTGTTATACATAGGGGATGAATCACTGGACTCTACTCTTGAAATCATTATTGCACTCTATGGTAACTAACTTGGATGTAAATTAGAAAATAAAAATAAATAATAATAAAAAAGTAAATAAATAAAAATGAGAGAAATACAGGCCAATATCCCTGATGAACCTGGATGCAAAAGTTCTCAACAAGATACTAGCAAATCGAATTCAACAGTACATTAAAATAATTATTCACCATGATCAAGTGAGATTTATTTCTGGGTTGCAGGGTGGTTTCAATATTCACAAATAATCAACATGAAATACCATATTAATAAAAGAAAGGATAAGAAGCAGATGATCTTGTCAATAGATACAGACAAAGCATTTGACAAAATACACCATCAATTCTTGATAAAAAAAAAACTTCAAAAAGTTGGAATACATGGAACATACTTCAACATCATAAATTCTATATATGAAAGACCTACAGATAATACCATCCTCAATGGGGAAAACCTAAGAGCCTCTCCACTTCGGCCGGAAAGAAGATAAGGATGTCCACTCCTACCATTACTATTTGACATAGTCATGTAAGTCCTAGCCTCAGCAATATGAAAACAAAAAGAAACAAAAGGAATCCAAATTGGCAAGGAAGATTTCAAACTTTCTCTACTTGCAAATGACATGATCGTCTATGTAGAAAACCTGAAAGACTCTACCAAAAAATTGCTAGAACCAATACATGAATTCAGCAAGGTCACAGAATATAAAATCAATGTGCAGACATCTGTTGCATTTGTATACACCAATAATGAAGCAGTAGAAAAAGAAAT